>NC_060121.1:481171014-482371014 GCF_021461395.2 Schistocerca americana
CACACAAAATAGCAAAAGATGCACGCTTCAAGGCAGTGTGTTGAGTAAGGTACATGACCCATAACGGCAGAACATCTAAAATATTAGTGCAAGGAACTCAATCTACGTGATCAGTTGGAAAATACTCTGATGGAAAGAAACTGCAACACCAAGAACGAGTTGTGCGGCATAAGCGAATGTTTTTAGGCGTGCTCATACATCTGAAAGATTGTGTCCATTTACATTTCGCGCCAATCGCATAAGAGTGGCGCTAGTAGAGCCACTACGAAGATGCAAATCAAGTTTTCTTTAAACACGCGCTGTAACGGTCGTGAGCGGTAGTTGCCTTTGAGACGGGACATGGTGAGTTGATGTTAGTCAAGAATGTCTTTAACGGGACAATGATGCCATGATTGACTCCTCATTGAGTATGTACAAAGTCATGTAATAGGGCTAGGTAAAACTTGATTTTCCTCCTGCGACATTGGAGATAGACTTGCATGATATAGCTACTATATGTGACTGCTGGCATCTTTGGTTACGCGAATGTACGGGCGCAAGAAGACAGGGCTCTGGATGGTCAGTTGGCGTTAACGTGAGTAATGCGTATTGCATATGGCTGTGTCGCGTCGTGAAGCATCTGCAACAACAACTTCAACAGCAGATGGCAGAACAGTAGCAAAACGAACTATTACAAATCATTGGCTTGAAGGACAGCTCCGAGCCAGACGCCCTGTACCGTGCATTCCATTGACCTCAAACCACCACCATTTTCGACTTTAATTGCGTCAAGGTAGATCTCATTGGAAGGCAGGGTGGAGCTCTTTTGTGTTTTGTGATGAAAGCTGGTTCTGCCTCAGTGTCAGTGATTGCTGTGTGTTGGTTAAAAAGAGGACAGCTGAGGGACTGCAACCAACCTGTCAGCATACTAGACACATTGGGCCTACACTTGGAGATCAGAATTCGTATGACGGAAGGAGCACTCTCTTGGTCATCCCAAGCACCCTGAAAACCATGTTTGTACGTCAGTCTCGTGATTCGACCTGTTACGGTGCCAATCGTGAACAGCATTCCAGGGAGTGTTTTCCAGAAGGACAGCGCTCGCTCAAATACCACTGTACTAACCCAACAGTGTGGCGATTTGTTGCCTTGGCCTCCTCGATCATCAGATCTGTCTCCAATTGAGCACAAATGGGGCATGATCAGACGACAACTCCAACGTCATTTACTAAAAGCATTGACCACCCCTCTCCTGATGGACGAGGTGGAAAGGGCATTGAACTCCATCCCCAAACTGACATTCGTCATCGGTGCATCACAATAGATATATGTTTAGGGTGATTGGTTTGCTTGGGGGAAGAGACCAAACAGCGAGATCATCGGTCCATCGGACTAGGGAAGGATGGGGAAAGAAGTCAGCCTTGCGCTTTCAAAGGAACCAACCCGCCATTTCCCTGGAGCGATTTAGGGAAATCAAGGAATACCTAAATCCTTTGGCCAGACACGGGATTGAACCGTCGTTCTCCCAATGCGAGTCCAGTGTGCTAGCCGCTGCGCCACTTCGCTCGATACATATATGTTTACATGCCTGCATTCAACATTACACCGCTTATTAACCTACAAGCATATCACATTTGCTATGGCTATACTGTTGTTGTTGTTGTTGGGGTCTTCAGTCCTGAGACTGGTTAGATGCAGCTCCCCATGCTACTCTATCCTGTGCAAGCTTCTTCATCTCCCAGTACCTACTGCAACATACATCCTTCTGAATCTGCTTAGTGTATTCATCTCTTGGTCTCCCTCTACGATTTTTACCCTCCACGCTGCCCTCCAATACTAAATTGGTGATCCCTTGATGCCTCAGAACATGTCCTACCAACCGATCCCTTCTTCTGGTCAAGTTGTGCCACAAACTTCTCTTCTCCCCAATCCTATTCAATACCTCCTCTTTAGTTGTGTGATCTACCCATCTAATATTCAGCATTCTTCTGTAGCACCACATTTCGGAAGTTTCTATTCTCTTCCTGTCCGAACTATTTATCGTCCATGTTTCACTTCCATACAAGGCCCCACTCCATACAAATACTTTCAGGAACGACTTCCTGACACTTAAATCTATACTCGATGTTAACAAATTTCTCTTCTTCAGAAATGCTTTCCTTGCCATTGCCAGTCTACATTTTATATCCTCTCTACTTCGACCATCATCAGTTATTTTGCTCCCCAAATAGCAAAACTCCTTTACTACTTTAAGTGTCTCATTTCCTAATCTAATTCCCTCAGCATCACCTGATTTAATTTGACTACATTCCATTATCCTTTTTTCATCTTATATCCTCCTTTCAGGACGCTATCCATTCCATTCAACTGCTGCTCCAAGTCCTTTGCTGTCTCTGACAGAATTACAATGTCATCGGCGTACCTCGAAGTTTTTATTTGTTCTCCATGGATTTTAATACCTACTCCGAATTTTTCTTTTGTTTCCTTTACTGCTTGCTCAATATACAGATTGAATAACATCGGGGATAGGCTACAACCCTGTCTTACTCCCTTCCCAACAACTGCTTCCCTTTCATGTCCCTTATAACTGCCATCTGGTTTCTGTACAAGTTATAAATAGCCTTTCGCTCCCTGTATTTTACCCTTGCCACCTTTAGAGTTTGAAAGAGAGTATTCCAATCAACATTGTCAAAAGCTTTCTCTAAGAAAGACTAGACTCGCACCTACATAATCCTTTGAGCTTGGAATGTTCATCACTTAAATATGTTACCTAGACAAAAGTGTTCCATATATTTCATTATCCCACATTAATTATTTTTTTGGTTCTGCAGTTTTCTCTCGCGGCCTAAAAGAGGAAGCAACCATTCTAGAAATACATTAAAACCTTTAACCTATAGCACTATTGTGAATACTAGACATCACACGGAACCTTAAAACACGAACCATGTTCGACTCATTATGACGCAAAGTAGAGGGTAGGTCTACTGGTAAGTGGGCTGCATTGCCCACGGCTTGGTAAAAAATACATTCAGTTAAAATGTGGCGTACAGATAATTGTTCACCACTACCGCTGTATACTCGTAGGTCGTCCCTTCGAAGGATGAAGCCATGTGTCCAGTCCGGAGGTGCGTTTAAAGTACTTGCTCCCGCACCAGTGACCGGGAGGCAGAATCGTGTGGTCATGTCTTCAGCTTGATGAGCATCTCTTTGTTGTTCTCTATCCCTAGCCACTCCTCCAGCCACAGCCTCATGACACTTGAGTCTCAGCAGCGAGGGGAGTGCATCGATAGCGGCAGCACACTCAGAAATTGTAAATTCCATGCCGGCATCCTTTGCTGCTGGATCTGTTGATTCATTACCCTGAATATCCACGTGCCCTGGTATCAAGCAGAATGACGTATCCTTTCCCTGTTTCTGATATTTCAGTACTATTGAGAATTCAATGCGACCATTTGTTCTACATTTAGAGCCAAAAAATGACTTATATTCGAAACGCGTGAGACAATTTCAATCAATAAATAGTGCGCCACGACAATGTGAAACAAATTTGCATTGTATACATATTACGATGGATGCAGAATGCTGCACATATGTAGAGAAGAAATGATTAGCAGAAGCCCTGACTGGAAAGATGGCAGCGTCAACCCCGCTGTAATACCCACTGACTTATAAGCTTTGTCCGAAGTATATTCCCACTCTTACTGCTTTGTTGCTGAATTCCTGACTTCTCGATTTGGTTCGTGATCTGTCCATTATGGAGGTCCCATGAACACTATGTACAACTTCTGATGCAACCTGCAGAAATATCCTCAGAGCGCAACGGCAACCGTATTATTTTTTGTGTATCTCAGTACGCTGAGTGCGCCCGCCGTCGCCTCCAGCTCCAGCTCTCGAGAGCGGCTATCCATAGCAGCGCAGGCGGGCGGGCGTGTCCCCGGCGTCCACTCGGCGGCAGCGTCGTCAGCAATTAGTCACCGCCGCCGGCTGTCAGCAACACTCTGCGTCTCGGCGTCGCCTCCGCCTCCGCCTCCACCCTCCTCCACCTCCTTTTTCATACGCCGTATATAAATTTCCTGCCGAGGAATTGCAGGCAACTTGTCCTCGCTACCTTTGCCGCTGAACTTCACAATTTTTCCGGACCGTATGTCATCTTCTTTAAAGAATGAGTCCAAATAAAGCCTGCAATTATTTTACAATACGTCGGCTACACGTGTCGTGTACAAGCTAAGGAAAAAATTCAGAGGACACCACTGAGTCTAGTGAGGTGCAAATGCTTTATTATTTACGGAACAACTTAATAACGCCAGTTGTAGTAGTTCCCGATGGTGCGTTGTTCTGTGACACCTTGGTGGCTGATGTACTACCGTACAAGTCGTACCTCTTTTACTGACATTTAGTGAAGCCGGCTTGTTGGTGCCGTACTCTCATCTGTGAATTCTGTGGCTTGAATAACAGTTCGACTGCAGACTACGGTGATTTCATTCTAGTTTTCATCGATCATATGGCGAACAAAATTATTGTTAAGAGACAAGGGCAACTCATTGTTTTTTTCTTTTTTTTAATTCGTGATTGAGCAGGAAATAACATTAGTTTCCAGACAGTAGTTTTCAGTAAATTGCGAAATATCAAATAGCAACGTTGCCTATAATGTACCCCTACAAGTTTCTAGTATGCCTGTATAGTGAGCCATAAAAATGTGTTTAAATTTATTAGTGAAACATAATGTCAAGAAATGAATTGGTAAATTTTCGCTGTGTTCTATATCCTAGGTTATTAATGAAATAATTGTTTTATATTGCAGTAAGACAACAGAAAGACATTACAAAAAGTGAAGTTGAGACGAATTAATATAGTCATTATAGTACAGCTAAATGGGCATTATGGATTCAATGAAAGTCGATGTATATACTATGACAATTACACTGAAGCGACAAAAGTCATGGGATAGCGATGTGCGCCCATACAGATGGTCGTAGTATCGCGTGCACAAGGTATAAAACGGCAGTGATTTGGCGGAGCTTTCGTTTGTACTCAGGTGATTCACGTGAAAAGGTTTCTGACGTCTTATGGCCGCAAAACGGAAATTAACGGAATTTGACAGCGGAATGGTAGTTGCAGCTAGACGCACCTTCATTCAGTTTCGGAAATCGTTAGGAAATTCAATATTCCAAGACACCATTGTCAAGAGAATGCTGAAAATATCAAATTTCAGGCATTACCTCTCACCAAGGAAAACGCAACGACCTAAGGCCTACACTTAACGACTTGGAGCGGCGACGTTTGGGTAGAATTTTCGCTGTTAACAGAGAAGCAACCGTCCGTAAAATAACCACATAAATCAATGTGGGACGTATGAAGAACGTATCCGTCAGGTCAGTGTGGGGAAATTTGCCATCAACGGGGTGTGGCAGCAGACGACCGAAACGAGTGCCTTTGCTAACAGCACAACATCGCCTGCAGCGCCTCTCCTGGGCCCCTGACCATTTCGGTTCAACCATATACGACTGGAAACTGTGGCATGGTCAGATGAGTCCAGATTTCAGTTGGTAAGAGCTGATTGCAAGGTTCGAGTTTTACGCAGACACCAAGAGGCCAGTTGTGAAGTTGTGAACGAAGCAGTGTGCAAGCTGATGGTGGCTGCATAAAGATGAGATCTGTGTTTTCGTGGAATGAAGTGGGTTCTCTGGTCCAACTAAACCGACATTTGACTGGAAATGGCTGTGTTTGGCTTCTTGGATACCATTTGCTGATGTTCATGGACTTAATCATCCCAAGCAACGATGAATTTGTATGGACCACAAAACGCCATGTCACTGGGTCAAAATTGTTGACAATTAGTTGGAAGAACTTTCTGAACAAGTCTAGCAGATGACCTCGCCACCTGTATCGCCAGACATAAATCCCATCGACAATTGACGGGACGTAATTGAAAGGCCAGTTCGTGCAAAAAATGCTTGACCGGCAACTCTTTCGGAATTATGAACGACTACAGGGGTAGCATGGCTCGGTATTTCTGCAGGCAACTTCTAACTACTTTTAGAATTACGAACAACTTAAATCGGAAACAACGTATAGGAAAAGTTGTGGGGAAAGCGAACCAAAGACTGTGTTTTATTGGTAGAATACTTTCAATATGTAACATATCTACTAAAGAGACTGTCTAAACTACGCTTGCTCGTCCTGTTTTGGCGTACTGCGGCGCAGTGTATGAATCTTACAAGATAGGTTTAACGATTTATATTGAGAAAATTCAGAGGAGGGCAGTATGTTTTGTATCATAGTGAAATATAGAAGAGAATATCATGGACATGGTACAGGATTTGGGATGGATATCTTTTTTAAAAAAGGCTTTTCTCATTGCGGAGAGATCTTCTCACGAAATTCCAGTCACCAACTTTCTCTTCCGAATGAGAAAATATTTTGTTGATGCAAACCTACATACGGCGAAACGATCATCGTAATAAAGTAAGGGGAATTAGACCTCGCACGGAAAGATATAAGTGTCGTTTCTTTTCCGCTCGCTGTTCGAGAGTGGAATAACGAATTTGGAAATTTGTGCTAAGTACTAGGGGGCCAAACTGCTGAGATCACCGACCCCTAAGCCTACACACTGATTAATCTAACTTATACTAACTTACGCTAAGGACAACACACACACACCCATGCCCGAGGGAGGACTCGAACCTGTGACGAGAGGAGCCGCGCGCATCGTGACAAGACGCCCCTGACCACGCGTCTACCCAGCGTGGCGTGGAATAACAATATTCTTGTGAAGGTAGTTCGATGAACCCTCTACCAGGCAGTTAAGTGCGATGTACAGAGTAGTTATGTAGATGTAGAAGTGGATGTTCATAAATGGTACTGCGAGCTATACGAGGAAGTTCGAATGGAAGAAATAATCAGTCGTATGAAATGCAAAATGTGGATTCATGGAAAGTGTGCAGGGGTGGGGATGGAGTGAGAAATTTCTTTAGCAATGCCTGCAAGCAGTGGTATAAGAATTACAACGCGGGACATTTCCGTTAACTTAGAGTAATACATATCTTTTTAGCTGAGGGATGTAGCTTATAAACGTGGTACAATTTACGCAACCAAAGGTACAAATTAGAGAACTAGGAACTTAATTTACTCCACTTGCAGATATTAATAAGTTAGGTGTAACGTGTAGTTTTTTCTCAGAATTTCCATTCTTTAAATCAGCTATCAAGAACAACATCCCGCAATTGAAGATGATATTGTGTAAATAATTTGTAACTTTTGTTGAAACGCATGATCAACATAGTGTTGTATTGTAAATCGATTAATTCACTAACGTTTTGAGTGATAAGATCATCTCCAGACTGGGGAAAAAAAATCTGAAAGAGAAGCGCCACGAAGATTGTCGTTTGGCTGAAACTGATAGTGAATAAGTTGATTTATAAGACAGCACTGCATTAATTACTCATTTCAACAATTATATTGATGCTGTTAATAGTTGCCTGGAGAAATTTTTTGAACTTTATAACTCATTGTTGAGGCTAAAATAGGCAGAATGCCAATAATGGTACAATTTTTGGTAACTCTCCCATATGTAACAGTTATATAACAACTCTTTTGGGAGATAATAGTAATCTGACAAGTCCATCCCACTGCTGCCGACGATTAGGTACACCGCTCAGACTCAGTAATACCAAATACTTAGAAGACAATGCGTAACACCATAGCTCTAATGCTCGGCTGATTTATTTTGCTTTCTGTTTTGTTCATCATCCCATCGTTGAGCTTCTATAATTATTGTGTGATTAATTCAGTACTGTAGAAAAGTATATACTCTTTCTCTGCTAAAAACTTTGATTCTTTTAGATTGTAGAAAGTATAGTCTATGTAATATGTACAATATGAGAAAATGATATGTTTTATCTATCTCACATAATCTCTTTGGTTATGTTTAATATTAAATAATTTTGTTTCAATATTTTTTGTATAATTGGCAATATGTGCAAACGATATGTTTTGTTCAAAAGTCTTGTTGCTACTTTGTATATAGGCCTACTGACCCTCACTTAGGGTTCTTAGTTCATCATATGTGTAAAAGGTGTTGTCGTTCCCCTCGGGAACGGAATCATGCTGCGCGCGAAATGTGGTTGGCATGAAGGAAGAGGTGGAACAAAGAATTAGTCGGAGACGAGCTACTAAACCGCTAACAGCTTATGTTCAAACAGTGTGTTGTGCTGGTGCCGAGAGAGGCCTTTTGTGCTGGTTTCCACTGTGCTAAAGCCTCGAATGGGTGGATTAATTAGCTGGCTCTGTTCTGGAAATTCTACTTAATAATCTGAGGATCATCGCCACCAAGAAATGACAGAGCTTAACATTACCGATTGAAAATCCACCTGCCGAGATGTACCCGCCACCACACTGCGCAATCACTTCAACGTAACGAAGCAGTTGTAGAAATGTAAAATGAAGGATCAGCTTATTTGGATGTTTTGTTTGGTTCAAATAATAAGTTATTTAAAATAAAAACTTTGATAACTTACCTTGAATTATCCCTTATCACATAACCACTCAGGGTAATTTCGTTGTTAACTATGCTTACCGAATATCCTTGTTGTGAAAGTGAAACTATTAAAGCCCAATATTTAACTGAATAATGCCGTTTGAACACAGTAAAAAGAAAGTACTTAAATTCAACTTGAGTGTGGTAAAATTGTGTAAGATGGTTAGTGCTGCTTACTGAAAGTATCTCAGTAATTGAAACACCTTACTCTAAAGTTTTGTATGCTTTCAAAAGTATAAGGTGAATCATTGATATTAAAATAACAGTCTGAAGCAATAAAGACAGGCATTAATTCTATTTGAAGTTAGTTTCAAAAGTATTTACTTTATAAACCTTGGCTTAAAGTGTTATTCATAGCAAATAATCATTGTACATTCTGTTGAAAAGTACAAAAGATGACTAAGTGTTTTATTAAATTATGTCAGTTTGTGTCTCGTAGCATTAAAGTTCAAAGACTCCCAGTGTTGAAAGTTAATTACTCAGACTTGGTAAATTTATGGTTCTTATGTGTGTTAAAGAATATACTGCCAGTTTAAGGGTATTCATATTTGGACTTTTGTGCTTACTATGAAAATAGTAATTTGTTTTCTTTAGATGACAGTGAGAATTTGTTTGCCAGGGAACTATATTGAATTTTCATCCCAAATAGAAAAACAATTCTTAAAGTGAGGTTAAATCCATGCTTAGATTTATAGTTTGGCTGAGAAATTTAGTAGTAATGTTATTTAAGCTATTCAGTTTGACTAAGCCTTGAAGTGTGTATCATAATCTGCTGTGCTTATGCAAATAGGTCTGTTCTGTTATGAATGTCAGCCCTCATTTTAACGTTACCATGTGCTTGTGATTGGGTTCATCGCACTCTCGGATGAAAAACTACAAGTTGTGTTCTTCCATTGAAATTACTTACACTCGTTTTCTTTGAACAGGAATGGAATACATTCCTATGCTTAACCAGGCTGGCGACCGTTTTTCTTTATTATTTGAACAGTTTAAATAGGAAAAATATTATCTGTTACTTGTTGTATACTTCACGTCCGATAGGCTACCTTCTTTACTCATATCACGATCAAAACAACAAAATTCCTTCCAGAGGGTAACATTGAACTGCTTCTTTATACCATATTTGATTAAAAATATAGTGTCATTACATAAACGAGAGGCAGTGGTAGAGTTATAAGTGCTGTAACCTACAGCATTACAGTGAACTCTTCTAAGAACTAAATTTTTGTTGAAAAAACATGCACTATCATCTACGCTATGAGAACAACTGACACTAATTGTATGTGACAAGCCACTTGAATTTGTGTGCACAACGGCTTGATTGGCCAACATGAGTGCTAATTGACTCGGATTCGGCGCAACGTATCGAATTTTTTCTTGACAATTATTCCTAATCACGAAGTACACTGCAACACCCTTACAAGCTTTTCTGATTGTTTCTGACACCCTATTCACTATTATCATAATTTGTAACATTATGTCAACATCTATGAAACTTTATTTCTGAAGAGGCAGACAACAGAATATTTTTTAATACAAATACAGCGTTTAGTGCTTGTTCCTTCAGATTATTAACAGAGAGTGTACGTTCGAAGGTTTCTGATTTACTGAGTTTAGTTCCCTATGACAATCTTCGACAGTACTCCTGGTCCTGTGCCTCTGGTTCAAAAGGTTTCACATTGCAATGGATTTACCATACAGTCTGAGAATCAAATGACCTTTCATCCACGGTGTCATTCCGCCTTCTTTACTATCCGTGCATCATCAGCAGTGTTTGCTGGAACGTGTGCAACTGCAATACACATGCTGCAAAACAATCATACTTCTTTTCTCTCACTCTATTCCTCTGGTAACCCCAGTTTTTGGATTTTATCCCACAGACATTGATTGATGCGAAAATTGCAAGTGAAAAGGGATGTCTGGGGATACATTATTCTCATAGCTTCAACTGTAGTCATTTCAACTTTTAGCTATGCAATTTTCCTTGACTATACAGGCAAACCAGAGAAAAGTATTCCAAATGTACTTTGAATTTTGTCTGTGAGGAAAACGAGCTATACATGAAATATCTTCGACTCTTCCTCTGTGCTTCCTATGTGTGCATATGGCATCCAGTTGTTTGAACTGCTTCGATCAATTGAGGGAACGTCTCATCCATAAGAAGGTTCCTTCTTCACATTGGATTTTCCGCTTCTTCACAATCGAATATCAGATTATTTTGTGAGGGAAAAACCCATCATTAGTTTCGAGAAAACTCATTATCTTCAGGTAGCATTCACGAAGCCTGACAACCGCAGAGAGAGCGGTGTGCTGACCACATGTCCCAACCTATCGACATCCGGTGACGCCCAAGCGCTGAGGAAAACACGGCGGCTGGTCGGTACTGTTGGGCCTTCAAAGCCTGTTTGGACAGTATTTGTTTATATTAACTTCAGTTAATTTCAAAATGTCTACTCTCAGCCGAATCTCCGAACGAGTGACAGGGTTCTGGGTCTTCCCAATGGCTTCCTTTCTTGCCTCACACAACGCACTCTTGGAATTTAATTAGGCATATTTGCGACCAAATCTGAATCTTTGAATTTCTTGAAATTCCTTTTCACGAATGTGGGAAACGGGCACTCTCTTTACTTCATGGACTCTTCTGCTGCAATAAAGCATTCATTCTGTAATACCTACATCTGTATCTTCGAGTAGGCAAAACGTTGCCGTTCAGCCATGATTCCAGCACGTGCAATTTTTAAGCAGCCTTCGTATTTACTCTGTTCAGAGTTCACGCGCAACCAGTATATTCACAGCATATTTTGTGCGCACATCAGCGACAGCTATATTTGAGAATACGCGGTTTCCCATTCTTTGTTGTAATTTCGTCTATTACATTATATAGAATCAAGTCGCTTATGCCTACGAGTCTATATGGAAACAATGGTTGTCGGCGAGGGCGCCGCCTCATTGACGGTGATAAAACATCCGCTGCTGGCCATAGGAGTACGCTCTGAAGGTAAAACCCACTGTGGAATACTGTGTGCTCGGAAGTCGCACGCTACATTTGGCACCAATAAAAACCGACACAGATTAAATATATGTTTTTTCAAAGCAGAAATTTGAAGGCAGCTTACTGATTGTGTTTCGAATGTTCGAAAATGTTTGACTTTGTCAATCTTCAAATAATGAAAGGCTTCAAGTGCACTGACAGCCCATGAGGTATTTAACAGCATGTGAAGGTTGGGAATGATTTTGTGATGTTTTCTCTTTTGGTTAGTGGCCTTGGATGGAGATGGGGGAGTGGTTACGTAGAATGATTTAAGTCAACTTATTCAAATTACCGTGACCAGTAAAAAAGGTGTTTACTTCAAAATTTTCATTTACCAACTGTTGCCCTTGTTCTACACGTTCATGTTCATTATGTTGTGCACTCTTGGGTCTTTAAAAATGACAACAGTGTTCATTTGCCAGCGCGCATGCGTTTATAACTTCGTGAGCACTTTGGCGCTGTCATACTTGAAATGGTACGCTAAATCAACCGAAAAATAATTCTACAGAAAATGTTTGGGACTATTTGAAACTTCGGGGGATACGTAGTACTCAAGAACATCGCTGTTTTGTATGTCTGTGAGATTTAATCTTTATAGGATTTCTCATATCATGATTGAATGAGATTGAATGTACGTGTGTGTGTGTTTGTGTGTGTGTGTGTGTGTGTGTGTGTGTGTGTGTGTGTGTGTTTGTGTGTAGGTGTGTGTATGTTATGCGCGTTCTACGACAAGATTACCAAGCCCATAAGAAAATTATAAGAAACCGATGTGATTAAAGCTTAGAAATTGAGACAAAAGAAGCACGAACCTCGCCCTTTATTTCAGAGAGAGACTGTCGCAATGGCAGTGCTCTCCACGCCTCAAGCTGATAATTTACGGTGAGAATTATTTGCAGCACTGGCGCTTTAGCACAGCCTTTGGCGAGAATGTAGTCATGTCTTTACAGTTATCTGTTTCAAATCCTGCAGTGCTTTGGCAGAGCTATGCATTTTTCGCTCCAACGGTCTGACCAACAATCACTGTGTTGGTTTAGTTAGAAGCTCGCGGATTATTTGAAGAACGTCAGGTGCATCTAAAAGGCACCTTCTCAAAACGTTCAGGTAACTCCGGGAAGCAGCAGGTTCACTTGGTGTAATGCATGTAATGTAGCTTCCTATTATTAACTGAGGTTGGGTTGACGGATGAGTTTCATATTGTGTTTTTAATTGAATAAATTACTATTTTCGTTTAAAACTTGTTTCTTTCCGCACCGTCCATTATTCTCAGTTTAATATTATGCAATTCTCCGCTTTAGGATCCACAGCTAGTGCCATAAATTCATTGCGTTATATAGTCCGCTTGTGCACAGTAATTCAGCTTGCATCACAGAGATGTGTGCGGAACTTAATTAATTTTCTGGGTCACGTTATTCATTAGAAATAGAGGCCGGGTTTGGTAGATTTATACTTACCATTCGTGTGAGATACGTTTATAAAATATTGCAGAGGACATCTGTCACAGTTCAGGTATAAAGGTGGGCAGGCAGATACATCACTGAAAGGCCATAGGGCGTAGTCGAAGGGTTTGTGCTGATTTTCAGAATCGTCTATTTACAAGAACAAATTCGTGATGTAGCTGATAGTAGTGCGAACACTATTATTAGTCTATGGACAAATGGACGAAGCTACAACATTGTTTCCAGGTGAGAGTTTGAGTGCCTCCTTGATGCACAGTAAGTGGCATTAACCGCAATGTATTGTGGCGACAGCTAAGGTCTGTCAAGCTAGGACTGATGACCTCAGCGGTTAAGTCGCATAGTGCTCAGAGCCATTTGTCAAACTTGTCTTGCAGTCTGAGGCTGATATTGCAGCGTTCGGTCTGGTCTGTCGGTGGAAAACCGAGCGCATCAGCTGCTGCAAGTTCCCTTTGGCATTGAATTACCGTCAGAAATTTCTTTTACTATCAATCTTACCTCTGTTCTCTCAGAAAGGATGTAGCATCGCGGTTCGAAGAAAATCACATTGAACTGCTGCAATCACCTACCGACAGACTCTACCTGAGCGTCAGCAACTGCCTCAGAAAGGAACGTGAGCATCATATGCTTTATAGGTTCCCGTGATACCCGAGGACAGCGCTTCAGTACTGTTATGAATAGAAAAACTTACTTACGAATGTGGACACGCTTGTGAAGTATTTTAATCTGCTGCTATTTGGTGCTTATTGGACTCATAACACTCATGGTTGAAGTATTATTTACTAGAAGCTATCGCCAACTGACCATTTTATATCACCGAAAGGATTCTGTCACGATCGTACCAATCACTGTCTTATGCTCATCCACAGGGTATAGACCAATCCGTGGAAACACCGCAAGAAATGTATGCTTGAACACAAATGCTCATGCTATCCATGCCTGTTGGTTGCGCTACTGTATTTAACCATGAATGGCGTCTGTGCAATGTCCACAATTCTTTGCAAGTGTTAGTCTTAGTCAGAAGATGTTCTGTGTTGTGAATGCATGAAGTCTGTACTAAGAGAATTCGAACATGGGCAAATTGATGGTGTTCGTATAGTGGGTGCTTCTTTTAACTAACGAGGCCGAAGTGTTCGGTATTTCAAGGAGTTTGCTGTAGAATATTTTTAGCGTGCACAGGATAAGAGGGAAAATATTATCCGCTGTCGCAGCTCGGACGTAAGTGTGTGTGGTGCCTGGTCGTAGCAGACTTCCATTGTAAAGGGTTGTGACTAAAAGTAAGAGAACGAAAAATACAAAAATCATTGCTGAAAAGCACGTCGCACTCGTCAACCCTGTCAGCAACAAAACAACACGCAAGCAGCTCCTTGGTTACCGCGCAAGGTAGTGTAACTGCCAAGATTTACGTGACGATTTTGACTCACCAGGACTATCCCACGGTATAATGTTTGTCTCCAACTGCTGATGCTGCGTTCGATCGCGACAGGGTCCCTACTCACGTAGCTCGTGTTATGAAGGACATTCTTATGAGAAACTACAATGGCCGCCAAAGTCATCAGAGCTCACTAATATTGTGCCTCTGTGATCTACACACATAAAAAAAGTTTTGCATCTCCTCGGTTCCAACAGTTCCGGAACCTGCACAGAAAATTGGATTAGAGATCAACATAAACATTATTTCCGCCCTTTCTATTGCTCATGAAAACCAAACACTGCATGATGTACCAACATACAACGAGACCTTCAGGGGTCGTGGTCCAGACTGTTCTACACACTGGTACCTCTTAATACCCAGTAGCACGTCCACTTGCATTGATGCATGCCTATATACGTCGTGGCACACTATCGAAAAGTTCATGAAGGCACTGTTGGTCCAGATATCCCCACTCCTCAATGGCGATTTGGCGTAGATCCTTCAGAGTGGTTGGTGGGTCACGTCGTCTATAAACAGCCCTTTTCAATCTATCCCGCGCGTGTTCCATAGGGTTCGTGCCTGGAGAACATGCTGGTCACTCTAGTCAGCAATGTCGTTGTCCTGAAGGAAGTCATTCACAAGATGTGCACGAGGGGGACGCGAATAGTAGTCCATGAAGATGAATTCCTCGCCAATATGCTGCCGATATTGTTGCACTATCGGTCGGAGGATGGCATTCACGTATCGTACAACCGGTACCGCGCCTTTTATGACCACCAGCGGCGTACTTCGGCCCCACATAATGCCACCCCAAAAAATGAGGGAAGCTCCACCTTGCTGCACTCGCTGGACAGTGTGTCTAAGGCGTTTACCCTGACCGGGTTCCCTCCAAACACGTCTCCGACGATTATCTGGCTGAAGCCATATGCGACACTCATTGGTGAAGAGAATTTGATATCAATCATGAGCGGTCCATTCGACATGTTGTTCGGCCCACTTGTATCGCGCTTCATGGTGTCGTGGTCGCAAAGGTCGACATCGCCATGGACGTCGAGAGTGAACCAGCGCATCATGCAGCCCACTGCGCACGGTTTGAGTCATAACACGACGTCCTATGGCTGCAGGAAAAGCACTACTGAACATGGTGATGTTGCTGTCAGGGATCCTCCGAGCCATAATCCGTTGGTAGCGATGATCCACTGCAGTAGTAGCCCTTGGGCGGCCAGAGCGAGGCATATCAACGACAGTTCGTGTCTCTCTGTATCTTCTCCATGTCCGAACAACATCGCTTTGTCCACTCCGAGACGCCTGGACACTTCCCTTGTTAAGAGCCCTTCCTGGCCCAAAGTAACAATGCGGACGCGAACGTACTGCTGTATTGACCGTCTAGGCATGATTGAACTACAGACGAGCCGTGTACCTTCTTCCTGGTGGAATGACTGAAACTGATCGGCTGTCGGACCCCCTCCGTCCAATAGGCGCTGCTGATGCATGGTGGTTTACATCTTTGGGAGGGTTTAGTGACATCTCTGAAAGGTCAAAGGGACTTTATCTGTGATACAAGATCCACAGTCAACGTCTACGTCCAGGAGTTGTAGGAACAGGGTGATGGAAAACTTTTTTTGATGTGTGTACTTTACAGAGAATGTTGCGTGTTCCCTATCCACCTGCATCGTTGTTACGTGGACTTTCCACTACTTTACATGAAGAATGGTATAAGATTCCCTTGTAAACCAAATAGGCTTTGTATGAGAAAAAGTACAGGGCTATTACAAATGATTGAAGCGATTTCATAAATTCACTGTGGCTCCATACATTGACATATGGTCACGACACACTACAGATACGTAGAAAAACTCATAAAGTTTTGTTCGGCTGAAGCTGCACTTCAGGTTTCTGCCGCCAAAGTGCTCGAGAGCGCAGTGAGACAAAATGGCGACAGGAGTCGAGAAAGCGTATGTCGTGCTTGAAATGCACTCACATCAGTTAGTCATAACAGTGCAACGACACTTCTGGACGAATTTCAACAAAGATCCACCAACTGCTAACTCCATTCGGCGATGGTATGCGCAGCTTAAAGCTTCTGGATGCCTCTGTAAGGGAAAATCAACGGGTCAGCCGGCAGTGAGCGAAGAAACGGTTGAACGCGTGCGGGTAAGTTTTACGCGTAGCCCGCAGAAGTCGACGAATAAAGCAAGCTGGGAGCTAAACGTACCACAGCTGACGGTTTGGAAAATCTTACGGAAAAGACTAAGGCAGAAGCCTTACCGTTTACAATTGCTACAAGCCCTGACACCCGATGACAAAGTCAAACGACTTGAATTTTCGGCGCGGTTGCAACAGCTCATAAAAGAGGATGCGTTCAGTGAGAAACCTGTTTTCAGTGTTGAAGAAACATTTTTTCTTAATGGTGAAGTGAACAATGTGCGAATCTGGGCGGTAGAGAATCCTCACGCATTCGTGCAGCAAATTCGCAATCCAGCAAAAGTTAACGTGTTTTGTGCAATCTCACGGTTTAAAGTTCACGGCCCCTTTTTCTTCTGCAAAAAAAACGTTACAGGACACGTGTATCTGGACATGCTGGAAAATTGGCTCATGCCACAACTGGAGATCGACAGCGCCGACTTCATCTTTCAACACGATGGTGCTCCACCGCTCTTCCGTCATGATGTTCGGCATTTCTTAAACAGGAGATTGGAAAACCGATGGATCAGTCGTGGTGGAGATCATGATCAGCAATTCATGTCATGGTCGCCACGCTCTCCCGACTTAACCCCATGCGATTTCTTTCTGTGGGGTTATGTGAAAGATTCAGTGTTTAAACTTCCCCTACCAAGGAATGTGCCAGAACTACGAGCTCACATCAACGATGCTTTCGAACTCATTGATGGGGACATGCTGCGCCGAGTGTGGGAGGATCTTGATTATCGGCTTGATGTCTGCCGAATCACTGAAGGGGCACATATCGAACATTTGTGAAAGCCTAAATAAACTTTTTGAGTTTTTGTATGTGTGTGCAAAGCATTGTGAAAATATCTCCGATAATAAAGTTATTGTAGAGCTGTGAAATCGCTTCAATCATTTGTAATAACCCTGTACTATCGCAGCTGTATCTTGAGTATGTGTTTATTCAATCACATTACCGCTATCCTCAGGCGCCACCACAGGTGGGCTAGCTTTCATCAGGAGACTATACTCGACACCGTTTCCATGCAATAAGATGGACGTATAAGATGGACGTCCATAAAAGCCAAATAAGGGCTGTATTTATCCGTATTGAGACGTTTGGAAGCTGTTTTGAAAACGAACTGTTTACCTACGCCATGTAAGGCAAGGTAAATTGTTGTGTTTGTGTTGCTGCTGGAGATACGTTCTCTCTTACACGACTTATAGCCATAATGTCTTAAATGGCACCTCCATAAGATGAAGAAACGTCATTAGTTTTTTGTTGGTCTGCAGGTACTGGTTGTAGATGTTACTGTGCTCTGTTGCAACAAAATGTCGACACTGATTGTAGAATTCGTGAGACTACATGATCTCTGATTCCAAATTAACAGGTAAGTTGAAATGAAGTGAAATGTTGTGTGGCTAGGGCATCCCGTCGGGTAGTCTGGTCGCCTGGTGCAAGTCTTTCTAGTTGACGCCACTTCGGCGACTTGCACGTCGATGGGGCTGATATAATGATCAAGAATACAACACAACACCCAGTCCCCGAGCGGATAAAATATCCGATCCAGTCGGGAATCGAAACCATGCGCCATTGCACATTATTCGGCCGCGCTGACCACTCAGCTATTCTTTTTATTTTTATTGAAAAACTATAAATAAGCAATTACGTAGACAAATATTGTAAACAACAAACTGATACAGTCGCCACATAAAAAGTCTCCATCATGGCAGTTCCATGTCAAGATAGGCTTTTCACAAGCCACCGAGCACTGTTTATCAGCTGCAGCAAGTCGTCGCATGGCTAAGTGGCGCTGTGGAATGACTGCAAGTGTGCAGCGGATCTGTTGCAGCAGGGCCTCACCACGCCGCACCACATCTGCTAGCTGCTCTCTTGGTCTCCCGTGCGAACAAGCGCAAGCTGTTACACTGCAATTCCGTCGACGAAGCATCGTTCGGAAAGGATTCAATCAATCAAGACATCTATATCTGTAGCCCATCTAGCGATGAACGTAGCAAAAGCCTAGCATAACCGTCTTGCCGTTGTTGTGGAGGAGTCTGGGAGCCGCTGCTATCAAATCCAGAAAACTGACTGGGAGTTGCGAAATCGAGGCTAACAACATGCACGGCTACTCTCACCTGCTAATCTACTGCGATTTCAACAGCGGCCAATGTTGGATCTCATCTCGTTCAGGAGGATTTTGCTGAAGGAAATGTTTGTTAAAGCAAATACAAGTATTCACAGGAGGCAGCACAGGAATTCTACAGAAAAAAGCACACTGAAATGTGAGGTAGCCTGTTCCAAGTTAACTATGACTTGTCTACACACACTTGATCAATCTTGCCTGAAGTCTTTCTGCAAATCAAGTCACAAGAAAGAACTAATTGCAGTGCAGAGGCGCTTTTTGATAACTCCTCCAATCCCTGATCAGATATGGAGAGAACATTGGAAGATTAGTCAAAATGATAAATAGTCAGGTAATTTAAGGAGATTATCGCCTGGGCATGGGCAGTAAGAAGTATTAGTATGAAAGCGTAGCTACGTTGAAACTTCCTGGCAGATTAAAAGTGTGTGCCCGACCGAGACTCGAACTCGGGACCTTGCCTTTCGCGGGCAAGTGCTCTACCAACTTTTTTTTTTCTACTAAGTGTTTTTTTTAAGAAAACAAATAAAAACCTCTTGTTGGGTATGAAAATAAAAGACGACGTTCTTCATAAATAACACAATATCCTGTGAAAACGCAAAACATAAAAGGTAGCTATATTTCCGCAACGGCCTTCTTTTGTATTTGTATGTTTTTTGTTAACATAAATGAGTATACAGTCTTCTCACCATCAGCAGAATTTTTTTTTTTTTTTTTTTTTTTTTTGGGAGCACAAGAGAAAGGAAACAAATAGGGTGCAGATAGAGAGCTATGTGTGAAAAGGATAAACATGTGTAAGGAGAAAAAAAACTTAGAAGAGGAGGAGAAAAGAGAACTGAAATAAAATAGGAATACTTTCCGCGCCATGCTCCACTTTGGCGCGCCAGCAGAACAAAATGCATTCTATCATTGACCATTGAAGGGGAACGTGGGATTGTCCAGCCTTGGCTGGCACGATTCGTTGAGATTCCAGCTTTGAGGCGGGTTGGTGAAAATGCTCTGTAAATAGTTCGCGAAAGTGGCCCGATAGTGACGATGCCGGCGAAGGGTGTGGTGATGTACTTGGAGGCGTGTCCAAAAGTCCGCCGGATCGACGAGGTCGTCCCGGAAGAGGTAGTTGACAGCCATGCCACTGATCCATGTGATGGCGTGCCACTTAGCCGATGGAAAGTAGGTCGTGTCGGGATATATCATCATAGTGGGAGAAACGTGATGTGGTGGTACTCGGAGGTAGAAAGCCACAATCTTCTGTACGAGGGTCCAGACAGCTGCTGCTGGCCCACACTCAAAACGATGTAAATCTGTATCTTCGACATTGCACTTGAGGCACAGGGGTGAGTCCACCAGTGCGATGCGATGCAGTTTCTGTCTTGTAGTACACTTGCCGTTGACGAGAAGGTACCACAGAGAGGTGGTGTCAGTGGTGTGATATGGTTGGTGGATCGTTTTCCAAACTGTAGGCCATGAAACCTGAGGGTGACGTGTTTCGACGGGGTTGCGGGGTGGAGACTTTCGGAGAAGGCGGTAGATGTCGCGGGTGGTCGTCTTCCTGGTCCTGGGGAGCTCGGTGCATATGTAGCTGTACTCCAAAAAGAAACGGCCGATATGTGACATCGGAGGTGGGATGTGTGCCAAAGACGTCGGTGGGCGTCTCGAAACAGGCGCGAGCTCGGTGGTCAACATTCCAGTAAAACTAGCATTTTGGTTTTTCCATAACCGGAGCATAGTATTGGTGTAAAGTGCCGTTGTCCTGGCTCTCACATTAACCAGATCGAAGCCACCATCCCGCTTCGGTAAGGTGAGAGCTTCATACTGGACTTTGAAGATGTGTCCAGAAGAAATGAAATATCCGAATGCCGCCTGTAACCTGGCCGCCATTGTCGCAGTGATGGGCAGAATCTGCGCTATATGGGGTATCCGAGCTGCCAGATGGGTATTGACGAAGGTGACTCTCTGGCACATATTCAGCGGGCGTAGTATGTGATTTTGTATGTTGGCCCGGATGCGTTGCAGCAGCGCCCGAAAATTGATCGCCGAGGTGCGGCGAATGTCTCGCGTGTACACCAATCCGAGACAACGAATGGTGTCCACCAGTTGAAATGGAACTACGCTGTCTGCGGGAAGGCCGCGGCCGATCTTCATGGCGCATGATTTTGCCACGTTCAGAGCGCTCCCTGCCCCTGCACTGTAACAGGTAATCCACTGCATCGCAGCTTGTACGTCAGCCGCTGAACGTACGACGAGGGCCAAGTCGTCCGCGTAAGCTCGGCAGCGGAACATATGATCCCGGAGTGGAATACCTGTCAAACGTCGCCGTAATCCGCAAATGAGTGGTTCCATCGCAATGGCATAAAGTACCGTCGACAAAGGGCAACCCTGCCGTACTGATCGTTCAATCCGTATAGGTTCTGTAAGTCTGCCGTTGACGAGAAGTCTGGACGTTGCTCCACGAAGGAGTCGCATAATCACTTGCGTGAACGTCGGGGGAATTGCCATTCGGTCCATCACTGCGTCGAGGAATGCATGATTGACGCGGTCAAACGCTTGTTTGAAGTCGATGGAGATTAAAGCGCCTGGCAGTCGCGAGTGTGTTGCCACAGCGATCACATCTCGATATTCACTGAGGGCCGTCTGTATATTACGATCGCCGCCTAAGGATGTTTGTTCCTGGGAAACAATGTCCCGTAAGACATGTTTGAGTCGCACTGCTAGAAGGCGTGTGAAAATCTAGAAGTCCGAATTGAGTAACGTGATCGGCCGATAACTGTCGAGTCGTGTTCCTCCTGCGGGTTTCGGGACTGGTACAAGTAAACCTTCCATGAACATTGGTGGCGGGTTCGCCGCGCCGGACAAAAGTTCCCAGTACATGTCCCTCCATCGTGGCATCATCAAACCTTGGAAGGTTCTGTAAAATTCGAGAGGTAAACCATCCGGGCCGGGAGATCGATTCAGAGACCCCTTGGCCACAGCGCCTTGGACGTCGTCGGTGGTCTCTTCAGCAGTCAGGAGGGTTGCAGCTGCTGCGTTTAGAGTACCAAGTGTCTCATGGGCAACCTCAGCAATGGCCTCTGCACCGGCAGGTACTTCTTGATAGAAAAGTCGATAGTGCGTTGTGAATGCATCCGCAATGGTAGCTTGCGAAGTCAGCCGTCGTCCATCAGGTAAGTCTAAAGTTGTCATTAAAGCCTGTCGGCGTCGACGAACATTTTGAACAATATGATGCATAGAAGGTTCTTCACCATTAATCCTGTCTTGGCTGCGGGCTCGTACAAAGGCTCCCTCTAGACGGCATCTGGTCAAGGATAAAATCTTTGCCTTGATGCGTTGAGCTTCTTTGAGGCGATCCGGGGATGGAGGATGATCCATGAGTTCACGTAGAGCGCTATAGTAGAAATCAGTTGTATGGTGATTCCACCTGGCTTTGGCTCTGCCATAGTGTGTCAATGTGCGTCGGATGGCCGGTTTGGCGCACAGCAACCACCACTGCAGTGTGGTCTCGTAACGCATAATGCGCTGAACGCAGGTGTGCCACGTGTCGGTGACCTGTTGTCGACATTCAGGGTCCCGCAGTAGCGCGACATTGAGTTTCCAAGGTCCTCCACTGCGCCATATAGATTGTCGACGTAGGTTCATGGTACAGATATAGATGTCATGATCCGAAAAGGCAGATGGCCAACGTTCCGCGTCGAGGAGAACTGATTTTAGAGCGTTAGAGATGTAGATTCTATCAAGTCGGCTGGCGGAGTGGCTCGTGATGTGTGTATACCCCGGGCGGTCGCCGTGTACCACTCGCCAAGTGTCGAGGAGACGAAGGCGTCGGACGAGGAAGCGAAGTTCGGGACATGTGTTGAAATGGGGGTATTGGTCTGTGCGCTCGAGAACACAGTTGAAATCTCCACCTACGATGAGATGATCGTATCGACCGAGGAATAAAGGCGTGATATCTTCTGCGTAAAACTGGGAGCGATCCCTCCGTTTGTCAGTGCCCGATGGGGCGTAGAGATTTATGATTTTGAGTCCTTCAACTGTTATGGCCACCCCTCGCGCTGATGGGAGGTATGCGACATCGGAAACTGCAATTCCTTCTCGGAGGAGGATGGCTGCGCCTGTGTGTTCCATAGCTGCTGGGGCGGCGTACGTCTCATATCCATAACACCCAGTCCAAGTCGCTGTCCTCAGTTCTTGCAACAGGGCGATGTCGATGTCCGCTGCTCTGAGCGTGTCACGGAGCAGTTGAAGTTTAGCGTGGTAGCCGATATTGTTAGTATTGATAGTAGCTATTCGGTACGCCTGATGGGAGATCCGTGCTGTTGATAGGTTCGTAGCTGGTGAAGATTGTTGTGGTGGATGCTGGAAGTCCATAGAAGTCGCAGGATTCGCCGTAGAAACTTCCCCCATTTTAGTTTTGGTCTAACGGAGAAACAGATCTCATTTCCGCATCAGATGGAGGCGGGAAATCCGTATCATCCGCCCATGAAAGGTGTCCGACAGGTTTGACATCGGCGAGAGGTGGCAGCGCTGGCCGAGTCGGCTCAATGGCGTCGGTGACAACAGGCGTGCTATGTTCCATGGCTTCTGGGCGCGGGGCTTGCGCACGATCTCTGTCGGACGGTTCACCGTCTTGTGGATGACGCGTCTCCGTGGCAGACGAGAAAGTGTTATCGTGTTCTCCGTCGGAGTGATGTGGCATCTCTTCGTCCTGCGCAGGGGGCTCACTGGTCGAGTCTGATGTCTTGCGGCGTTTTTTTCGTCGTTTGGGCGACTTCTGCTTTCGGCAGTGAGTTTCGGTGTCTGAGGAAGGAAGAGATTCACGTCGTTCCGGTACAAAAGCCGCGGGTGCTATGATGCGGTCTTCATTCTCCAGAACACTCTCACTGGTATCCTTGTGATCTTCTATCGTGGGTGTGTCCGGCTGTTGGACATGTTCACGGGCGGCATCGCCGGTGTCAAGGTGCTGGGACGCCTCCGGGTGTAACGGACCAGAGAGACGTTCGTGAGCGGCGCCTTGTGAGGGCTGGACGTGCAGTGTCGCCGCATAGGTAACTGGAAGGGTGGTCGTGGTTCTGTCGGTGTTCGTATCGTCGGGCCTTAGTTGTGTGATGCGGCGTTGCAGGCATTCATTACGGACGTGGCCTTCTTTGCCACAACCGGAACATGTTCGAGGTTGTCCGTCGTAAATGACCACCGCACGGCAGCCGCCGATAGAAATGTACGATGGAACGTGCCGTTTGAGATCGATTCGGACTTGTCTCACACCATTAAGCACCGGATACGTCGTAAACTGTGCCCATGTCTCGGCTACGTGGCTCTGGACTTTTCCGAACGGGCTTAGCGCCGCGATGACTTCATCTTCAGTCACCTCGAAAGGCAGTTCGAATACACGGATCGTCCGAAGGCCAAGTCCTGCATGGTCGACATCCACAGGCCCGACGTTTCCGTCGGAGTGGCGAAATTTTAGTCCATGTCGCGTCCTTTGAATGATCTCGTTGCAGGCAGCGTCGGAAGTCATCTTAACATAAACGACGCTGCTAATGATCGATAGGTGTATGCCGATGAGTTCGTCACGCGGGATCTTCACGTCTTCGCGTAGGAAGCGTTCGACGGCCAGTGCTTTGGGTCGTGCGTATTCGTTTGAGAAGGTGAACTTAAGAGTGTTCTTCCTGTAAGAGTTGGCCATTACAGCTTGTTCGACTGAGAAGCGCTGTGACGAGGAAGTAAACAAAACACTTCGCGCGCGCAGCGGCGTGGACGGCCGAGCGCGGTGCGCACTGCTGCCCTGCCGAACGCAGACTGTCCAACTGAGCTACCGAAGCACGACTCACGCCCGGTACTTACAGCTTTACTTCTGCCAGTACCTCGTCTCCTACCTTCCAAACTTTACAGAAGCTCTCCTGTGAACCTTGCAGAACTAACACTCCTGAAAGAAAGGATATTGCGGAGACATGGCTTAGCCACAGCCTGGGGGATGTTTCCAGAATGAGATTTTCACTCTGCAGCGGAGTGTGCGCTGATATGAAACTTCCTGGCAGATTAAAACTGTGTGCCCGACCGAGACTCGAACTCGGGAGGTCCCGCTAGTTTTGTTACCGAAGGCACTGCAAAGCAGTAAATTTCCGACAGCAGAAAGAGCCGCGAGTGTAAACAAGGTGAAAGTTAGGATCTATTCCGACCAACAAGGCAGGATCTCCTGCTTCAGAGACTGTGGTTCTTGGAGTGGCGGTAATTTAGCGAAAGTGCCCGAGTGAGCCGAGGCAAGAAATTCTAAGCAATGGTTGGACCAGAATATGTGGTTATTCGCCATTTTGGAAATTGCTATTAATAATTAAACCAAGACTCAGAAAATTCCTCCGCCCCAAGAGACAACAAATGGCTCTAAGCACTATGCGACTTAACTTCTGAGGTCATAATTCGCCTAGAACTTAGAACTAATTAAACCTAACTAACCTAAGGACATCACACACATCCATGCCCGAGGCAGGATTCGAACCTGCGACCGTAGCGGTCGCTCGGTTCCAGACTGCAGCGCCTAGAACCGCACGGCCACTCCGGCCGGCAGAGACAACAGTCTGATTAGGCAACCCTACGATGATCTCTAAATTACGAGACAAAGTGGTTTGGTACCATTTAATTAATGATTAAGTTAATTAACTTCCGGAATTTTATTCGGAGCAATCCATGACACATATCAAACGCTTCTGTATCTCCCATCGGATATGTTACATTTTGCTGCTACACTCACTGCTTAGAAGGAAGGATAGACACGGCGCCAGTCTTTCCCACTGCACTCATGGTGGTAGACATATGTCTCAGCTGTTCATTGTCCTCAGTCGTGGTACACATTCAAATCCCCGAGTCTCAGTACCTTAACATGTGTCTAGAGAGCCGAAACAAAGTATACAGGCCACTGATAGAGTAGCGTGTGTCAGTTCGTTTTATGTTTTCGAAGGGGAACAACGTTGCGTCAAAAGTGTATTATACTGTCGCACTGTATATATGGTAAAAGAATGAATGGCAGATAATCTCATCGCACGATTTCCAGTTGTGAAAATTACCGAATTTGCGCACTGAGCTCGAAATCAATCTTTAGTGGTACAAGAATCAAACGTGAGTCGTTCAAAAAAAGATAAACCCTGTTTTCTACGACAACTGTGCCATAATCGTCCTTAATATACCACATACATATGTCTCCTCATCATACAGTTAGGATTACGAGACTGGGATCATGATCAGAAGCGTATTTAATGCAATTCAAGACTACCTGGATTGTAAATATCAAACTGCAGATAAACCATTTCAGCTAAACACCACAGAGATTCTTCCCATATTATCTGCAGTTATCTACATCTACATCTACATGGTTACTCTGCAATTCACACTTAAGTGCCTGGCAGAGGATTCATCTAACCATTTTCATACTACTTCTCTACCATTCCACTCTCGAATGGCTCGTAGGAAAAAGGAACACTTAAATCTTTCCGTTCGAGCTCTAATTTCTCTTACTTTGTTATGGTGATCATTTCTCCCTACGTAGGTGGGTATCAACAAAATATTTTCGCATTCGGAAGAGAAAGTTGGTGACTGAAATTCCGTAAACAGATCTCGCCGTAAAGAAAGCCACTTTTGTTTCAGTGACTGCCACCCCAACTCGCGTATCATATAAGTGACACTCTCACCCCTGTTACGCGATAACACGAAACGAGCTGCCCTTCTTTGAACTTTTTCGATGTCTTCCGTCAATCCTACCTGGTAAGGATCCCACACCGCGCAGCAAAATTCCAGAAGAGGACGGACAAGTGTAATGTAGGCTGTCTCTTTAGTGGGTTTGTCATATCTTCTAAGTGTCCTGCCAACAAAGCGCAGTCTCTGTTTCGTCTTCCCTACAATATTATCTATGTGGTCTTCCCAATTTAAATTGCTGGTAATGGTAATTCCTAGGTATTTAGTCGAATTGACAGCCCTTTGATTTGTGCGATTTATCGTATAACCAAAATTTATCCGATTTCCTTTAGTACCCATGTGGATGACCTCGCACTTTTCTTTGTTTAGTGCCAATTGCCACTTTTCGCACCAATCAGAAATCACCTCTAGATCATTATGGAGTTAGAATTGATCGTCTGATGATTTTTACTAGGCGATAAATTACAGTGTCATCTGCAAACAATTTAAGGGGGTTGCTCAGATTAAACTCTAGATCATTCATGTAAATCAGGGACAGCAGAGGGCCTATGACACTACCTTGCGGAACGCCAGATATCACTTCTGTTCTTTTTTTTTTTTTTGGTCATCAGTCTACTGACTGGTTTGATGCGGCTCGCCACGAATTCCTTTCCTGTGCTAACCTCTTCATCTCAGAGTAGCACTTGCAACCTACGTCCTCAATTATTTGCTTGACGTATTCCAATCTCTGTCATCCTCTACAGTTTTTGCCTTCTACAGCTCCCTCTAGTACCATGGAAGTCATTCCCTCATGTCTTAGCAGATGTCCTGTCATCCTGTCACTTCTCCTTGTCTGTGTTTTCCACATATTCCTTTCCTCTCCGATTCTGCGTAGAACCTCCTCATTCCTTACCTTACCAGTCCACCTAATTTTCAACATTCGTCTATAGCACCACATCTCAAATGCTTCGATTCTCTTCTCTTCCGGTTTTCCCACAGTCCATGTTTCACTACCATACAATGCTGTACTCCAGACGTACATCCTCAGAAATTTCTTCCTCAAATTAAGGCCGGTATTTGATATTAGTAGACTTCTCTTGGCCAGAAATGCCTTTCTTGCCCTAGCTAGTCTGCTTTTGATGTCCTCCTTGCTCCGTCCGTCATTGGTTTTTTTACTGCCTGGGTAGCAGAATTCCTTAACTTCATTGACTTTGTGACCATCAATCCTGATGTTAAGTTTCTCGCTGTTCTCATTTCTACTACTTCCCATTACCTTCGTCTTTCTCCGATTTACTCTCAAACCATACTGTGTACTCATTAGACTGTTCATTCCGTTCAGCAGATGATTTAATTCTTCTTCACCTTCACTCAGGATAGCAATGTCATCAGCGAATCGTATCATTGATATCCTTTCACCTTGTATTTTAATTCCACTCCTGAACCTTTCTTTTATTTCCATCATTGCTTCCTCGATGTACAGATTGAAGAGTAGGGGGGAAAGGCTACAGCCTTGTCTTACACCCTTCTTAATACGAGCACTTCGTACTTGATCGTCCACTCTTACTATTCCTTCTTGGTTGTTGTACATATTGTACAACCCACTTTTTTCAGAATCTCGAACAGCTAGCACTATTTTATATTGTCGAACGCTTTTTCCAGGTCAACAAATCCTATGAAAGTGTCTTGATTTTTCTTTAGCCTTGCTTCCATTATTAGCCGTAACGTCAGAATTGCCTCTCTCGTCCCTTCACTTTTCCTAAAGCCAAACTGATCGTCACCTAGCGCATTCTTAATTTTCTTTTCCATTCTTCTGTATATTATTCTTGTAGGCATCTTCGATGCATGAGCTGTTAAGCTGATTGTGCGGTAATTCTCGCACTTGTCAGCTCTTACCGTCTTCGAAATTGTGTGGATGATGCTTATCCGAAAGTCAGATGGTATATCGCCAGACTCATATATTCTACACACCGACGTGAATAGTCGTTTTGTTGCGACTTCCCCCAACGATTTTAGAAATTCTGATGGCATGTTATCTATCCCTTCTGCCTTATTTGACCGTAAGTCCTCCAAACCTCTTTTAAATTCCGATTCTAATACTGGATCCCCTATCTCTTCTAAATCGACTCCTGTTTCTTCTATCACATCAGACTAATCATCACCCTCATAGAGGCTTTCAATGTATTCTTTCCACCTATCTGCTCTCTCCTCTGCATTTAACAGTGGAATTCCCGTTGCACTCTTAATGTTACCACCGTTGCTTTTAAAGTCACCAAAGGTTGTTTTGACTTTCCTGTATGCTGAGTCTGTCCTTCCGACAATCATATCTTTTTCAATGTCTTCACATTTTTCCTGCAGCCATTTCGTCTTAGCTTCCCAGCACTTCCTATTTATTTCATTCCTCAGCGACTTGTATTTCTGTATTCCTGATTTTCCCGAACATGTTTGTACTTCCTCCTTTCAACAATCAACTGAAGTATTTCTTCTGTTACCCATGGTTTCTTCGCAGCTATCTTCTTTGTACCTATGTTTTCCTTCCCAACTTCTGTGATGGCCCTTTTTAGAGATGTCCATTCCTCTCCAACTGTACTGCCGACTGCGCTATTCCTAATTGCTGTATCTATAGCGTTGGAGAACTTCAAACGTATCTCGTCATTCCTCAGTACTTCCGTATCCCACTTCTTTGCGTATTGATTCTTCCTGACTAATGTCTTGAGCTTCAGCCTACTCTTCATCACTACTGTATTGTGATCTGAGTCTATATCTTCTCCTGGGTACGCCTTACAATCCAGTATCTGATTTCGGAATCTCTGTCTGACCATGATGTAATCTAATTGAAATATTCCCGTATCTCCAGGCATTTTCCAAGTATACCTCCTCCTCTTGTGATTCTTGAACAGGGTATTCGCTATTACTAGCTGAAACTTGTTACAGAACTCAATTAGTCTTCCTCCTCTTTCATTCCTTGTCCCAAGCCCATATTCTCCTGTAACCTTTTCTTCTACTCCTTCCCCTACAACTGCATTCCAGTCGCCCATGACTATTAGATTTTCGTCCCCCTTCACATACTGATTACCCTTTCAATATCCTCATACACTTTCTCTATCTGTTCATCTTCAGCTTGCGACGTCGGCATGTATACCTGAACTATCGTTGTCGGTGTTGGTCTGCTGTCGATTCTGATTAAAACAACCTGGTCACTGAAATGTTCACAGTAACACACCCTCTGCCCTACCCTCCTATTCATAACGAATCCTACACCTGTTATACCATTTTCTGCTGCTGTTGATATTACCAGATACTCGTCTGACCAGAAATCCTTGTCTTCCTTCCACTTCACTTCACTGACCCCTACTATATCTAGATTGAGTCTTTGCATTTCCCTTTTCAGATTTTCTAGTTTCCCTACCACGTTCAAGCGTCTAACGCCCCGACTCTTAGAACGTTATCCTTTCGTTGATAATCAATATTTTTCTCATGGTAACCTCCCCCTTGGCAGTCCCCTCCCGGAGATCCGAATGGGGGACTATTCCGGAATCTTTTGCCAATGGAGAGATCATCATGACACTTTTTCAATTACAGGCCACATGTCCTGTGGATACACGTTACGTGTCTTTAATGCAGTGGTTTCCATTGCCTTCTGCATCCTCATGTCGTTGATCATTGCTGATTCTTCCGCCTTTAGGGGCAATTTCCCACCCCTAGGACAAGAGAGTGCCCTGAACCTCTATCCGCTCCTCCGCCCTCTTTTGACAAGGCCGTTGGCAGAATGAGGCTGACTAGATATCGAGTAGTATCCTCTCTCTACGTGCATTACAACCTACGTAAGCTGGATGATCGTAGTGATCGTAGTGGTAGACGGTAAATCATCGAATAGAACAGGGTGGGAAGTCTTCGGCCGCCAATGCTGATTGTTTATCAAAATTTAGGCAGTGGCGGGGATCGAACCTGGGACCGAAGACGTTTTTATTATGAATCAAAGACGCTACCGCTAGACCACGGGTACCCACCCTGTTCTGTTCGATGATTTACCGTCTACCACTACGATCACTACGATCATCCAGCTTACGTAGGTTGTGATGCATGTAGAGAGAGAATACTACTCGATATCTAGCCATTAGATTCTGCCTGTAGTTGGAGTACATTATGCACGTGCTGTAGACTCATATCATACGCTGTGTTGCAACCCGAAGAGCTGTGGTCAGTTTGCATGCTGGGGGCTGAGTATGTAGTGCGGGAGAGTGAGCTGGAGAAATAGTCAGAGGGGTTAGAAAAATATCGGTTTCTGTAATAACATTTATTCGTGAGAAAGAGCATAAAGGCTAATAAAGTTATCTCCCAGCATCAAGCATCGGCTGTGCCTCAGTTTGTGCTTTAAAGGCACTAAAGGTCCCCAGTTGCGAATCTTGGCGTTGGAGCCGCAGATGGTGTGCTTTTGTGCATACAGCAGCGTAGCAGCGTCGAGATGGTCAGTTGTTGCCCACTCAAGGAATTCTTCAGTACAGTGCGGCCCTACACCGGAGCACTGTCGTAGACAGCACGTCGCATGCTTAGGTGAAGATAGCCGAGTCTGTGGTAGAGCATGACAGTTGTCATGAAGGTTAGGCCCTGGTCACCCACCATGGGTCGTCGAAGATTGAATCAGATGGACATAAATGTAAATAAATGATATAGCAGAAAGCGCCGGAAGCTCTTGAACACTGGTTACAGACGATGCGATTGTCTAAGAAAGTAGCAACATCAGGACATAGTATCAGTTTGCAAAATCACCTGCAGCATATCAATGAATGGTGCACCCACTGACAGTTGACGCTGAACTTAAGTAAAAGTAACATTTTGAGCGTACATAGGAAAACAAATCCATTGTTACACAATTACACAATTGATGAGAAATTTCAGGAAACAGTACATACTGTAAAATATCCAGGAATAACTATCCATTGTGGCCTTAACTGGAATGAGCACAGGAAACAAACAACAGGCAAAAAAGCCGCCTGGGGGAGATCCGTAGGATGCATCTTGAAGAAATGTGATCAGTCTCAAAACGGTTCTAATGGCTCTGAGCATTATGGGACTTAACTTCTAAGGTCGTCAGTTCCCTAGAACTTAGAACTACTTAAACCTAACTTACCTAAGGACATCACACACATCCATGCCCGAGGCAGGATTCGAACCTGCGACCGTAGCGATCGGGCGGTTCCAGACTGTAACGCCGAGAACCGCTCGGCCACCCCGACCGGCGATCAGTCACAATAAAGTGGCTTACAAGGCGATTGTTCGAATGTTTCTTAGGTATTGCTAACCATTCTGGGACTCTTACCGAGTAGGACTGATAGAAGAGAGAAAGAAGATCCAACGAAGAGCGGCGCGTTTGGTCAGGGAGCGTTTAGTCGGCGCAAGAGCGTTACAGAGATGCTCAACAAGCTTCAGTGACAGACGCCACAAGTGAGACCTTCTGCAACAGAGCGAGGTTTACTATTTAAATTTCAGGAGAGAACATTCCGGGAAGGGTCGAACAATGCATTACTTCCTTCCATATACATGTCTCGAATTGACTTCGACGAAAAAAATCGAGTAATTAAATCTAATACAGAGGCTTAACAACAGTCATTCTTCCACGTGCCATTCTCAAGCGGAACAGGGCAGGAGATATCAGTTGTGGTATGAGACGTATCCTCCGCTACCTTCGGACGGCTTGCAGAGCACTAATGTAGATGTAAATGCTAATGAGTCAACCTGGGGATGTGCGGATGTGCCATGCCTGGACGGTATGGAGATGACAGATCGCTGGTCATCCACAGATGACTCTCAGTATAAGAAGGGCTGGCTGCACAGCAGACTTCTCCTCACCCGCAGCGTCCCAGTGGGAGAAAGAAAATGGTCCAAATGGCTCTGAGCACTATGGGACTTAACTTCTGAGGTCGTCAGAACCCTATAACTTAAAACTACTTAAACCTAACTAACCTAAGGACATCACACAGAGCAATGCCCGAGGCAGGATTCGAACCTGCGACGGTAGCGGTCAGGTGGTTCCAGACTGTAGCGCCTAGAACCGCTCGGCCACACCGTCCGGCCCCTGTGGGAGAAACGGTAGATCACGGTTGTGGCCTGCACAGTTTGGCTGCATCTCGGATTCGAGGTCAACAAGCTGGTAGCAGGCAGATCATTATCAGCTGGGTTGTTATGGGTTCACTGACACTCAGTAGATCATCAATCTCTCCGGTTCAAGCGAAATGGTCAAAATCGTGTGGTGACTGAAAATCTCCTCCGGCTCCGGAAGTCCAGTCATTTAAAGTTTCACGACTACGACGCGGTTCTCTGAGTGCATGAGCGAATTTATCGCCGTTTATTAGTATCATTAGAATTCCTTTCCTTACTTTGGTGGCTCAATAATTATTCTGAGTTCCTGAGCTCAGGATTTCCTGCAACGTTTGACTTATTACTTGGCGCTCTGGTGCTTGATATCAAGGAGTGTTGCCTGATACTTCCCAGGTATTTTGTAGTGCGCGATTGGCGCTTTTACTTCCCTCGTTCGTAGGCATGCTCGCATTGTACCCTGTCTCTTCCGATAAATCGGTGGTACTCCGTGTTGACACACTATAAAAATGATTTTGACCACAACATAATGACAGAATTATTTTCCAAATGTAAAACACCAAACCAAAACATATTGCGAGATATGCCTAACTCGATGAACATTACAGACACAGAAAATGAGATACGTACCAACAGTCTATCTTGGTGGAATTTACAACAGAAGTAATGCAATTTTTAAATCCACAAATATTCGACTAGCCTTTCGAACCAACAACTACATATGCAGCAACCAAAGATAATCATAACTAATTTTAGATAGTAAAATAATATCGCTGTTCATCTGCACAATCTTTGTAAGCATATAGCGTCGTAAGAGTGAAACTGTCAAACTGCTGTCACGTTGTAGTTAAAATTTTACTTTCAAAGCCTTGACATCATTTATAATCTTATTAAAGCACTGACAGTTACTAAACAGTCCCTAACGACGCAATATGGACGTTACATCTATCTAGAGGTGAGTAGGAGACAGGTACTTTAATATGAATTACATTGGCATCCATACCTATTCTCACCAAAATTGTAATTGCAGGTAAACGAAAATGGCGATCAATCCGAAACAGTCTGTCATAAATAAACAATACCTATCATAAGCAGCTATTCGGTGTATCTACTCTAACAGTCATGACGTTATCAGATATATATTACGCTGCTGGCCCTAAAGAAGAAAAATTGTTCACAACAGAAGGTACTGAAAAATACTCCTACGGCAGTTAGCGGGATTGAATTGTCATTCCGTAGAATGACAAGAGCTCAACAGCATTTTTTAATCGTGGAATACGCTTAAACCAAGTTTATCATTTCCCATTCATTATCGTAAGATACAGAGTATTTTTTCAGATACATCTTCGTAAATAATGAACCATACGACTTTTCGATGTTGCATCTTCTTATTTCATTTACTTTTACTTTAGTTCTTTTTTTTTCAATTTCAACTCCTCACAGAAAGATTAAGATATTGGGCAAGAATTTCTTGCCATTTTACGAATACAGTTAATAATGCTTTCAGGAATAATGCATTTCACATAATAAAGTAACTATGACCATTCAGAAAATACCAATTTTCAAAGGATTATTAATGTAAATATTTGATTTACGGGTGGTGGTCGCCTCATACGACGTAATAATGAAAACGCAGTTCTTGTGTTTGGGAGCAGTGGCATTTGAATTTCTTTCGACATTTAATATAGTCGCAACCGTAAATGATTCGAGATGAATACTTCGAAGCTGCTTTACTAAGTCCAACGCCGGTTACCTTCCCGATCTTTGTCTAGTGTGACCCTTATTCATGTATAATGAATGTATACTGAAATGAACTCTCACTATTTTCCAGTACACCTTATTCCAGAAGTACTCCGTACAAGACAATGAGTTTCCTGTGAGGTTTAACTATTATGTTTACCTACCATGACGTTCCCTTGAAGACACAGGCCCTCCACAGTATGAAGAATCTTCATTGTGTTTCGACTATTTTCGTTACGAAATTTATGGTCTGTAGTATTCGCTTATTCAAAGGGAACTGCATCATCCATTCGCTACAGACAGTTAAGTACGATGACCTTAGCGGTGCGATCTCCATTTTAATTTATTGACAGAAAACGTGAAATGGTTGCCTGTGCAACCTAATGTCGACAAGGAATGAACCACTCGATTTACGGTCAATAACTCCTGCTGCCTGCAGAAATAAATGCAGGCTATTTAATCCTGCTGTTACTAGGATTTTTTGGCCCCACTGGGTGCCGCTGGGCATATATAGACATATGTGATATACACTTCACATATCGACAGCATTTTAATGACCTAACACAAAAACATACGGTAATGTTCCTCAAAATAACAATGAGGCTTCCCTTTTCATAAATAGTTCAAGGAATAAAAAGAAACTTAGATTGTGGTCATACTGGCTCCGGTGATTAATTTTAACGAGTTTTAAATATGAAACTGAACAAAACATCATTGTACACAATTTACTCAGAGGCAGAAAATCACATATTTTGTCGGATTTTCCAACGTGCTTTTGGAGTCCTATTGATCCCAGTGGTATTAGGAGGGTCAATTGTCACACTGAATTACATACATAGAGGTAAATGACGTTATTGTTCCTAAATGAATATTTCTTTTCACTGAGCCTAACTTAAGTTGGTATGAAGCGGTCACTAAAGAGATTTCACCATTTATCACATCCAGTTTTGGGAATATACGCAGATTTTCCTTTACATTTCTGTGGAATTATTAATGTACCATCACATATACTTTGACGTTCTGGAATTTTACTGGGATTTGTGAAATTATGTTCAGTGTAATGTACCTTTATCATCATCATTATTATTATTATTATTATTATTATTATTATTATTATTAGTAAGTAATACTTATTAAATGTTATTGTTTTTGTTGTTGGCATTTTCATTCATTCTACGAAACTTTGTTTTATCTTATGTCGTTTTCAAAGAGGTCCACATGAAAGTAAATAAAATTAAATACAAAGAGCAAATTAAATGTTTTGATAAAGATGACACTGCTATCACAATAACATTTGTTCCAATTACCACAAACATTTTACGGTCTGTGTAATTCTGGGAGTGACATGTTCAGAAGACTAGTACTTACCAAGTGGAACAAGTATGCACTTGATTTCCTATGGTATTGATATTTCCTGCTTTTCATAGGGACCATTTGGGTGGTGTTAGGGAATCAAGACTAAAAATGCTACTTTGAAAATAAATGCTGTAGCGCATAGCTCTGAACTTCTTGAAGTTTCCTATATCTTTGTAATTATTGTAATATTTTTCTTTCCCTGATTATACTTTCCATTTCTTTGACGCTGTGGTTCAGTTATTCACTTGTGGTACACTAATTTCACATTTATTTCGTGGCAATGCTATGTCGTATTCATATAGTCGTCTGGTGTTGGAGGTATACGATAGGGTACGTGAATGTCGATGTACTCTAACTTCCTTCACTGGTTGGATAGACTATAATTTTTTGTATACGTGTATACCTTATTTGCCACGAAATAAGGGAGACGATCGACGGTAGTTCTGAGTAGATGGACGCTGACCTCTTATCGACTAATTTAATCTGACGTCTCAAAAGGAGACTTACGTTTCCATGAGAACCACAGAACTAAAGCCTGCTGCCTGTGTAGTGTTGTCATAATAAAATGTGAAACACGAGTTTTTGTTTAATTACAATGGACTGTCACTGTGGCTGCTGTCGTAACATTTAATATTTAGATAGTAGCTAATTTTATTTGTGGCATATGAAATGAATAGCTCAACCAGCTCGAGGAATTTTTTTTGCTATACCGTAATAATTTTTCTTTATTTTTAATATCAACAACAGGTTACGTGCATCTATCTAATATTGTACGGGGTAATTCCGTGATGATATTGTAGAAGAGCTGTGTTTCACAGTGGCTCTTAAAGTATAAATTTTGAGCCCATGTAAACTACATTTTCCTCTTGTTTTTATCCGTACTATCGCCTCTGATAGATTCCTACCCTACGATGTCAGCGGCAACAGTACCGGTACATGTAATATACAGCGGCAACAGTACCGGTACATGTAGTACACTATCAGATAAATCAATTCGATTTTTACTTACAAGTTTCGCCTCGGTCGTTTCCAGACCAGAGACTCTTACCTCAAATTGATACATTTATGCTTCTCCCTCATCATGGATAGTGGGTAACCTCATCAAAGGATCACCGTGTATAGCTCATAGATTACAAGATAACAGCTGCAATATATTTTCTTTTAGTAATAATTTAGTAAAACTGTTGTTCAGCGACAGAGGCGTCACCGCTTTATCTATCCATGAGAAAGCAGGTATACCTCACTTTTTTCTGTCAGGTACTTGCAATTTTGGATCAGCGTGGAAAATTCTGTTTATCTGTAACACCAAACAAATGAGATCCACTTTGATTGGTAACTTCTTTAAAAAAATTAGACCAAACATGGCAAGAATTATTTTTCTTTTTAATCTTTAGATGATCATTTTGTTTCTCCAGCACACTGGACTTTTATTCGTAATGATGAGGGTTCAAATCATCGTCCGACTATGTTTTCCAGGCAAATACTGGGATGTTTCTTTTGGAAAGGGCGCTGCCGATTTGCTTCTTCGTCCTTCATAATGCTTCATGTGTAATGACCGCGCAGTTTACGGGACGTTAAACCCTCATCTTCCTTCCATCCTCTCTTTCCTTAGAGTATCTCACAGTTTACTCCATTCATCTACAATTCCGCTGCTGCTCGCCAGTTATTTCGTCGCCAAGTTATAAAATATTGTCTTTCTGTACATGTTTATTATAATAATAAGTATCTTTCGTTCGAAACCATTTCATTTTTGAAAGTTTTACTGGAAGAGACTCTCCTATGTGTCATATCGATTTTTGGGCACAGTTGTGAACGAAGTTGCGTACCTAATAAATGTAACCAACTTGTGTAGTATCGTTATAATCATGTTCTCGTAAGTCTACGTTTTGTGACTGAAGACGTTAGAGTATGTCAGAGAGTAGCAATGTGTAGTGTCTGTAGGACAATTTGGCTATGTACTTGGTTTGAGAAAGATGGAAGGTGAACTGCCATGAAGTGGAGTTAGCATTATTTAAAAAGGGGTTATGTAAGAGTATTTTAAAAAAATACTGATGAGAGTATATGAGTGGAATAATGATAAAACCAGCTGTTAACGTAATCCAGTTTTTCTTATATATTTCTACCTGTGTAGTTTCTTATCGTTAGAACACTATGTATTCTTAAAGTCTGCTGTAGAGATTTTATTGTGTCGCAAATGGATTTGTCTGATATTTGAAATAATTGTCAAGGAAAGTAATTATACACAAGAGAGTTACTAAGAAATATTTTGCTAATTTTTCTACGTGTGAGAAATTTAGAAAATGTGTATTGTTGTTATGGCTTAATGAAGCATAGTAATACTTGACGTCTTTGTTCTCATTTACCAGTCGTTAAGTTAAGTTACTCCTTCTTGATTGTTCACTTTCATGATTGTGTCTGAATACTCGCACTACACATCACGAGTTATGTACTGAGAAGTATTTTTATGAAAATTGGAATGATACCATCCCGCATTGCACATCGCAAGAGCTGCAAATGAAATTTGGTTTTGGAATCTCAGGTCAATGATCCTAACAGTGACAGACTGCAAAGCAGATAGGCGTTCCTTGAGAATAGGTAGTCCAACAAATTTAACAATCAAAATTCATGTCCACTGTAAGGTTATCAATTTTCAGAGTGTACTTGCGAAAATAATATATCAGCTCAGAGATTTAATACTAGTACATCTCAGTAAAGGGTTACCGTGTGAATTTTCGAGTACTTTTACCATAAATTCAAAAGCTTTAAATTTTACTTTCATTTGCTGTGTAATTACAGTAACAGTTCTGATACAGCTATTATTTGCAAGACTACAGATAAAGATTAGCAGTACCCAGAGCCAATATTTTAACCTGAGTCATTCATTTTCAGTCAAATAACATTTGCAAATTTCTTTTAAGACAGTTTGCTTTCCCGTAGGCAAATTGTTTGATGTACCGGCTAGTCTGGATTTCGCACACTTCCCATCGTCATTTAATTTTAATACAGTTCTATCCCCAGATTTGTGTACGGCAGAGCGAACAGCTCAGACGTCAAGTACGTCCCAGTGGCGATATCCTGGATATCAGGGACGATTTAAAACAACTTTGTGCCCTGCACTAACATTTACGTTTTTCGATATCAAAAAAAGTTTCACGCATTTCTTAGATGTCAACCTGACACTTACAACTACGAGTTTAGAGATTTAATAGTAAACTTTCAGTACCTCATCAAAAAACAATTTTACCATTCTTTGGCGTAAACTTATTTACATATGTTGCTTTTCAGACAACAGAATTTACTGTTCCTTTATGTGCATTTATGCCTATTTTTGCACCTGTATGGCATAATGTATCATCGGCTTTTCACTATGTTTCTGTGCAGTCTTTATATTGCGGTAAAATGTATCTCTCGTTTCCGAGCTGTTTGATTTGCACACAGGCTAGGACCTCATCAACGCTGAACATTAAGTGAATCAAACGTTAACTGAATCTAACACCCCTAACGAGCTCTCGAACCTGGAGCAAAAGTTCTGAGGGTTCGACTAATCTGCTGGTTCAAACTCCTCACAAGAGGCAACCCTTAAACGCGTCGTGTAGACGCTCTAAAGCGACACATTACTGCGAGCGGTATAAGACCTGGAATCTCATTGTAATCCTTTCGCATGTCTCTCAAATTCTATCTAATACTCCATTCTAATTTTTGTATTGTTTGCTATCCATAACCGCGAGAAACAGCCAGGACATTCGAAATTTTCTCCATTAGGTTAAACTCAGTAGCCCAGAGTGGGGTGTTTGTTAAGAACTGGCATGGGACCATCAATTGGGATTGCTAACTAATGTTTTTTTTCCTTTCGGCTGCGATATCTGTATCTACTAAACTTCACCAATTGGTCTAGTACTTACATGAACCACATATGCTATTTCTAAACATCCTTTGTCATAAATATTTTCCGAAATATTTTGATTGTTCTTTTTTCACACTTTCCAACTCTACGTTAAACCTTAATTCGGTTTCAAATTCAGGACCCGCACCCTATACTCCTGACCTGGAAATTTATTGTTATTTCAATACAGAAAACATAATACATCAGCACATAAAAGGAAGTATTAAGGAACTTCGTAGTGGTGTTTCATAAGCAATGTAAAAGATACAGACAAGACAATGTTAAGATCAGAAAACTTATGTGTAACAATAGACAGGTGTATTAGCCTCAATACACCTCAATTAAAGCGAATAAAGTTTTATAAATTTATGACCCCCACGCTACTATTCAAATTACATGTCATTTACACAAGACAGGAAAGTAAGTTCCAGATGGCTAAAATGAAGTTTCTTTGGTCTGTGAAAGACTGAATCAGAATTGACAGATTATGAAATAGCAACAGCAGACTGATAATAAAACTTTTTAACATAGGAAACAAAATTGAACAAAAGAGAACGAAATGGAGAGAAAACCTCGACAAAATTAACTGCAGCTGAGTACCTTACACAATCAGAACCAGTAATCGAACTGGCCGAGGAGCGACAGACGAATACCATAACAGCACAAGGCCTAATGCGGTGGAAGATGTAGTTGTGGTATGTTTGTACTCGAATGATTTTAATCCTTTAAGTGTTTGTTCATCCGTAACCAAGTTTGGTCACGAGTTACACTTCGGCAGCAGTGGATGAAGGATGGAAGGTTAGGGGTTAAAGTCCCATCGACGTGGAGGTCACTAGGCGTGGAACATAAACTCAGATTGTTTCAAGCAATGGGAAGAAAATCCGCCGTGCCCTGTCAGATAAATCACCGCGGCATTTTCCTGGAGCCGTTTGTTAAAATCTTAAAAACCGATTTCAGGATGGTTGGATGCAGTGGACGAGTGGCTCTTTTGCTTCTCCTGAACATGTTGTTTATGACGGCGTATCCTAAGGAAACGAGACTGATAGTGAGACGATGTGTACTTTCCAAATACATTCTGTTAGAGGTGGTTCCAGCATTCGTGGAATAGTTCAACCACATCAGGCACTACGATCGAAATTTTTCAGTACTACTTTGTGCCAGAACAGCATCAAAGTACATTCTGGCAGTTGAGCTGTTTTGCTGAAAGTGAATATCTACGGTGGTGATATAATTTGATAAACAACCTAACACATCATCCGGTGTCTGTATCGCTTATGAGGAATGACGAATACATTCTAGGCAGCTCAAATAATTCCTCGAAAGTATAAAGACTTCTAAACCAGTCATTTCTTTTTAATAACACCTTTGCTTGCTACATTGAGAATATAGGTTTCCATGTTTCTTATACGAGGCTAATCCTTAAATCGTGGCAACTATGGTATAACTTGTGATAGCGTGACAACACGGTAATTACACTAAGAGCATTGAACCGGTTAGGCAGTGCGTATCTGAATGCGAAAATGCAATAGAATTCCAGTACAGAAGATCGTGGCAAAGGATGATATGAAACACACGCATTGGAACTCTGTGTAAATTTGCTGTGCACGAGTACGTATACATATACATCTACATCTACGTGGATACTCTGCAAATCACATTTAAGTGCCTGGCAGGGGGTTCACCGAACTACCTTCGCAAGTCTCTATTATTCCAATCTAGTACAGCGCGCGGAGAGAACGAACACCGATATCTCTCGGTACAAGTTCTGAGTTCCCTTATTTCGTCGTGGTGATCGTTTCTCCCAATTTAGGTAGGTGTCAAGAAAATATTTTCGCATTCGGAGAAGAAAGTTGGTAATTGGAATTTCGTGACAAGGTTCCGTCGCAACGAGAAACGCCTCTCATTTAATGATGTCCAGTCCAAATCCTGTATCATTTCAGTGACACTCTCTCCAATATGTCACGATAATACAAAACGTGAGCCCTTCTTTGAACTTTTCGATATACTCCGCCAGTTCCATCTGGTAAGAATCCCACACCGCGCAGCAGTATTCTAAAAGAGGACGGACAACCGTAGTGTAGGCAGTCTCCTTAGTAGATCTGTGACATTTTCTAAGTCTCCTGCCAATAAAACGCAGTCTTTGCTTAGCCTTCCCGGCAACATTTTCCATGCGTTCCCTCCAATTTAAGCTGTTCGTAAATGTAATTCCTAGATATTTTGTTGAATTTATGGCCTTTATTTTTGAATGATTTATCGCGTAACCGAAGTTTAACGGATTCCTTTTAGCACTCATGTCGATGACCTCACATGTTTCGTTACTTACTGTCAACTTCCAATTTTCGCACCATTCAGATATATTTTCTAAATCCTTTTGGAATTTGTTTTGATGGTCTGATGACTTTATTAGTCGATAAACGACAGCGTCATCTGCAAACAACCTAAAATGGCTGCTCAGATTGTCTCCCAAATCTTTTGTATAGGTAAGAAACATTAAAGGCCCTACACTACCTTGGGGAATGCCAGAAATCATTTCTGTTTTACTCGACGACTTTCTGTCAATTACTACGAACTGTGACCTCTCTAACAGGAAATCACAAATCCAGTCACATAACTGAGACTATATTCCATAAGCATGCAATTTCACCAGAAGCCGCTTGTGTATTACAGTGCCAAAAGCCATCCGGGAATCCAGAAGAACGGAATCGATCTGAAATCCCTTGACAATAGCACTCAACACTTCATGTGAATAAAGAGCTTGTTGTGTTTCACGGGAAGGATGTTTTCTAAACCCATGTTGACTCTGTGTCAGTAGACTATTTTCTTAGAGGTAATTCATAATGTTTGAACACAACATACGTTCCAAAATCTTGCAGCATATCTACGTTAACGATATGGGCATGTAATTAAGTAGATTACTCCTACTACCCTTCTTGAATATTGGTGTGTCCTGTGCAACTTTTCAGCCTTTGGGTACGGATCTTCCGTCGGGCGAACCGTTGTATATGATTGTCAAGTATGGAGCTAATGCGTCAGCATACTCTGAAAGGAACCTAATTGGAATACAGTCTAGACCAGAAGACTTGCTTTTAGTAAGTGATTTAAGTTGCTTCACTACTCCGAGGATATTTACTACTACGTTACTGATGTTGGTAGCTGTTCTTCATTCCAATTCTGGAATATTTACTTCGTCTTCTTTTGTGAAGGCATTTCGGAAGGCTGTCTTTAGTATCTCTGCTTTGGCAGTACTGTCTTCAATAGTATCTCCATTGCTATAGCGCAGAGAAGGCATTGATTGTTTCTTGCCGCTAACGTACCTCACATATGACCAGAATCTCTTTAGATTTTCTGCCGGTTTCGAGACAAAGTTTCGTTGTGGAAACTGTTATTAGCATCTCGAATTGAAGTCCGCGCTAAATTTCGAGCTTTCGAAAAATTACCAATCTTGAGGTTTTGCGTCTGTTTGAATTTGACATGGCTGTTTCGTTGTTTCTGCAACAGTATACTGACCTGTTTTGTGTACCAAGGATGATCAGCTCAGTCGTTTATTAATTTATTTGGTATAAATCTCTCAGTTGCTGCTGATATTATTTCTCTGAATTCAAGCCACATCTGGCCTACATTTATACCATTAATTTGGAAGTAGTGGAGATTGTCTCTCAGGAAGGCGTCAAGTGAATTTTTATCTGCTTTTTTGAATAGGTACCTATTTTTGGAGAATTTGGGAGTTACACTATTCAATCCCGCTATGACAATCCTGTGTTCATTAATCCCCGAACCCGTTTTGCTGCTCGTTATTAACTAAGGATTATTTTATGCGAAGATGTCAAATGTGTTTTCACAACCGTTTACTATTCACGTGGGCTCAAGAACTAACTGCTCAAAATAATTTTCAGAGAATGCGTTTAGCGCAATTTCAGATGGTGTTTTGTGTGTATCTCCAAAATTAAACACTTATTTTCGTCGACAAATCGAGGGTAAATTAAAGTCACCACCAACTATAACCGTGTGAGTCGGGTATGTGTTAGAAATAAAACTCAAGTTTCCTTTTACCCTTTCAGCAACTGTATCATTTGAATTGGGAGGTCAGTAAAATGATCCAATTCTTATTTTATTCAGGTTGCCAATAATGACCTTTGCCCATACTGACTCAAAGGAACTATCTACTTCAGTTTCACGACTAGATAAACTACTTCTAACAGCAAAAAATACGCCACCACCAACTGTGTTTAGCCTATCCTTTCGGAACACCGGTAGTTTCTTCGCAAAAATTTCGGCTGATTCATCTCCGGCTTTAGCCAGCTTTTAGTGCTTGGAGCTCTGGTACTTTCCCAACACAACTACGACAGTTTACAACTGTTAAGACGATGGTTCGTGTATCTACGTTCTTCCTGTGTCTGACCTGCACCTTTTGTGACTGAAGCCCTTCTTGTGTTTTCCCGAGACCCTATAACCTATAAAAAATCGCCCCGCTCACGCCACATAGCCCCTGCTACCCGTGTAGCCGCCTCGTGCATATAGTGGACACCTGACGTATTCAGCGGAATCCGAAACCCAACCACCCTTTGGCGCAAGTAGAGGAACCTGCAGCCTACACTGCTGCAGAACCCTCTGAGCCTCTGATTCCAGTCTTCCACTCTGCTCTGTACCGCATGTCCGCAATCGGTCCTGTCTACTATGCTGCAAATAGTTTGCTCTGCATTCATCTTGCAAGCAAGACTGGCAGCCTTTACCATCTCTGTTAGCCGCTCGAAACCACAGGAAATCTCTTCTGATCCAAAATGACACACATCATTGGTACCGACGTGAGCAACCACCTGCAGCTGGCTGCACCCTGTGCTCTTCACGGCATCCAGAAGGACCCATTCCACATCTGGAATGATTCCACCCGGTATGCTCATGGAATGCATAATGGTTTTCTATCCCTTCTTGGCAACCATGTCCCTAAGGGGCCCCATAACGCGCCTAACGTTGGAGCTCCCACCTTCTGCGATTGTCCAGATCTTGCAGGCTGAGAGAATTCCTCTGAAACAGTACAGGCGACAGCATCCGGCTCAGCGACAGTATCAGTCACAGACAGCATCTGGAACCCGTTTGCCATACAAACCAGGGAGGCCTCATACAGCTGCCTGGGAAGTCTTTCGCCGCCTGCTACGCCCCTGGGCGATCTCGCACTCGACCGCAGGTGAGGGTTCAACCTCAGTGCGAGCAGTAACTGGGCTGGCCACCGGTTAGGAACGATTGGAGGACTCGGAGGTCCTGGACGTCCGATGGATCCCCACGGCCAGCCCACATCCACTGCAGCCTCAAGCTGTGTAACCGAAGCCATCACAGTCTGGAGCTGAGACTTAAGTATAACCAACTCGGCTCACATCCGCACACAACAATCGCAGTCCCTGTACATGCTAAAGACCGTGGAAAACTAAACTATGCAGATAAATGGACTATCAGAACGTGCCACGCAACTCTACTGTAGCTCCTGACGAAAACGCTGGAACTGTGTCTAATAGTTTAGATTAATATGCAAAGATTCAAAAACCTGACTATCGAATCACTCATGTGAAACTACATAATTCGCCTCTGATTAGGGACTTGTATTGTCAGAAATATGGTTAAATTTCCGACGCAAAAGAAAAAGCGAGAACTGTGGCTGTTAGATATTAAATTAAAACACGGAGACTCAAGAAACTAAACTATTAAAGGACACAGATGATATTACAAAATTCGCTCCAGGTTAGGAACGCGTAAAAGTCACAATATCGGTTACATCCCTGTTGCTGCTTGTGTCTCGGCCGGCTAATGCTGCAACAAAAATTAAAATAAGTAATGATCTTCAAAATAGTCCTTCCCTCACAATGTTTACTGCAATTGTGGAAAGAGGTCGAAGTCCCAAGCGTTGGGTTCTAGTGAGTAGAGTGAGTGGGGTAGGATTTCGCACGATGACATCTGCTGTGTGGAAAGTACCGTTTTCACGCAGTATTACTGCATTATCCAGCATTGCCGTACATTCACACCGTCACTTACAGCTGTTCGTAGTTCTGCATGACACTGAGTAGCATTTTTGCCGGGGAGAGAAGTAATCCTCATGTATGCTCGCTTTCCCACTCTGCATACATCTGTTTTGTAGCACGGTCAAGCTCACGCTGAAAGTCTAAGACGCTGGTCCCGGACCATCCTCGCATGCGACAGCAATCGATCAGGTTATTTCGGTACTGTTTGCCGTGGACTTCGCAGTGTATTTACTGAGTTTACAGCGATGCCACTTGATCGCACAATGTAACATAGTGGCCGCGACTTCTGGAACGACCGTCGTATATGTAAAAAATTCATGTTTTTGTCACTTTGATTTTATTATCTTCGCTACAATGATAGCCATTTTTGTTAGGATTTTAAACATAGCTGCGCAACAGCAGCGGTTCCACGCAGTAGGATTAAAAACAGCCGACCAGTTGCAAAGGATAAAGTAATCTTTACCTAGGTTTCGATAGATTTAAATCTATCTTCTTCAGAAGGCGGCCTGAGGACAATGAACATCGTAATTTATATTAAAAGGTATGAAAAATAAGTCAAGTTTTTTTTTCATTTATTGAATTTCAATTCCCCCCGAAGGGGGCGGGCTGGCAGCAGCTTAGTATGCCGCTCTTCAGCCGACAGATTTTGTGACAAAGATCAAGAGCACAAATAATAAAAAACAGGCGATAAAATCGGAGACTTAGAGAGTAACAAGGCGAAAAGAAAGCGTGGAACTTAAAACAACAACAGAGGGATGATGATGCTAAGAAAAATACATACGAAGCAGACAGGGAAAACAATAGACAATTAAAAAACACGGCGACAGTCTGGATTCTGTTCGCAAAGGACATAAAATTCACACCGAGCGACAGCATGGTTTCTGTTCGCAACACGAGAAAGACAAACAACACTGAATAATCACTGGAACACTGCACTAAAAAGTTGGCAAATGTGACACCACAGTCGAGAGCAGGTGGGGGGAATAAGTCAAGAATAGAGTTTAATATATATTAGGAGAATCTTGTATTACAAAATATGAGAAGGATTCCTGGTACTTACAGTATTACATTAACATGGAGTGATATGTCATTGTCGTTTTTACAAACATCTGCATAGCTCCATTAGTCCAAATAAAATATAGCCCTGAGAATAGGGTTTGTCAGACAAATAAAAATAAGCGATTTGGTAAAATCGGCCAGCGTAGTAGCACTGCAGCCAGGGCAGGTGGCGCTCAGGTCGCGAACTATGTGCCGATTGGCGTACTGAAGCAACATGTAAAATATCCATATTAATTGCGTCCTTAGATAGAGTGACAATAAATAAAAGGAAAGCATTTATCACTCCCGTTATGACATTGTGGGAGCCTTAGGAACAATAACGTAGATACATACATCAAAAAGGCAGGTGGCGCTTACGCCACAAGTTACATGCAGTGGCATATACAGCCAGAATATAAAAGTTATATTATCATATTAGTGAAGCACATAGATCGTATATAAACTCGTCTTCAAGCTCCAAACATTCGCCCTTCCCATTAACTACGTCCGTCTGATCGGCTCCTTTCTCTCCCGCCGTCCTTCCTATGTCACCATCCATAACACCGATTCCTACACCTTTTTCCCCTCCGCCGGTGTGCCCCAAGGCTCCGTCCTCTCCCCCCTTCTGTACCTGTTGTACACGGCGGACATGCCGCCGCCGTCACCCCCCGTCCACCTTCTCCAGTTTGCCGATGACACCGCCTTCCTTGCCCTTGCTCCCACCCTACAGCGCTCCCAACGCCTTCTCCAATCCCATCTTGACCGATTCACCGCTTGGTGCAACCAGTGGTTGCTCAAGGTCAATCCTTCCACAACCCAGGCGATCATTGTAGGCAAAACCACCCCTTCCTTCCGCCTCCTTGATTTCTATCTCACCATCTATGGCCGTCCCATCGCCCTCACTCCCACCCTTAAGTACCTTGGCGTCACCCTCGACCGTCGCCTCTCCTGGACTCCCCATCTCCGGACAATCCAAGCCAAGGCACATTCCCGCCTCCGTCTCCTCAAGCTCCTTTCCGGCCGTACGTGGGGTCTGGACCCCTCCACCATCCTCCACACCTATAAATCTCTCATCCGCCCTATCCTTTGTTATGCCCATCCAGCATGGATCTCCGCTCCCCCTACCTTTTATCAATCCCTCAAAATCCTTGAACGCCATGCTCTCCACCTTGCCTATCGCATCCGTCTCCCCTCCCCCACGCGGATCCTCTACGATCTCATCCCCTTCCCCCACCTCCTCCTTTTCCTTGAACGGATACGGATCCTGTACACGTCCCGCAAACTCGATCCTCCTCACCCGCTCGTCTCCCCGATCCTCTCCCACCCCCGCCCGCTGCCACGCCTGTATTCGCACGTCCCACCCGGTCTCCATCTCTCCACCCTCCTTACCCTCTCCCACGGTGGCTTCCGCCAGCTCCCCCTCCCTGATGATGAGCTCTTCCCCTCCATCTACCCCTCCTATCAACTTTGACCCTGCCCCATCCCCCACTTCCGGTATCCTTTCCTTTAGGCACCCTCCCTCCCTTCTCTTCCCTTCCCTTCTCTTTCCTTTTCCCCCATCCCCTCCCTCCACCCTTCTTCCCCCGGGCTTCCCCTCCCCTTCCTCCCTCCCCCCCCCCCATCTCCCCTGCCCGTGGTTTCTCTGCTCTCTTCTCTCGCTCTCCCGCTCCCATTCCTCCTCCTCCTCCTCTCTTGGCAGGTCCCCGGACTCGCACATGCATAGTGGACATTCGCGCGCCGGAGGTCATTGCCATTAGTGTCTCGTGTGTGTGCCTTTGTTTGTGTTTAGTGTTTGTTCGCCGAAACGCCGCCACTGTTCACGTGTACCATCGCCATCATTCCTGTTTTGTGCGCCGTGTCGACTAGTGTCAGTGTTGTTTTTTCGTCAGGCGTGAACGGCTCCGTATTTTTTGTTTTTTGGTGTCCACATTGTTTTGCCCGCCATTTGCGATTGTATTCTCTGTGTCCCCTCTATTTATTACTTATTGTAAATCTCAAGGCAGAAGAGCGGCGTACTCAGCTGCTGACAGCCCGCCTTGTGTAAGGTGATAAAAATTACAATAAAGAAAAAAAAATCGTATATAATCAAAACTTTAAGAATAATCAGTAATGGCTCTTAAGACATAAATTACGAAACCTGGTCAACAATCCAGTTAATATACATTCTCAGGGAGAAAAGGTTTTAGAATAAGAGAAAATTACATGAGGGCCGATGTAGTGGCAGCCATACATCGTGAGAATACCACATTACATAAAAGGTAGTGAGCTTAAAGATTTGAAAGTGCATTATAGCTTCCTGAGGAAATAGACTACTGAGGTTACCAACATTAATGTAATATATTAAACAGTACGGGTTTAAAGCCTTCGAAGAATTGTCTACAGGCAAGGTTCATCTGATCGTTCAGAACATCTATTAGGTACAAAAGGTGCGAATATTCACAACTCTGCTTTTGCTGAACACCGCTTGATAGCAGGCCATACGCCCAAACAATTACAAGACACGGTTATCCTATACAGACAAGTCAAAGGACGGAGACTAGATCTGTGGGAAGAGTTATTTATTTTTAAACATCTAGAGCTCAAAGACGGTAATATACTGAACGATCAGTTGAACCTTGCCTGTAGACAATTCTTCGAAGGCTTTAAACCCGTACTGTTTAATATATAACATTGATGTTGGTAACCTCAGTAGTCTATTTCCTCAGGAAGCTATAATGCACTTTCAAATCTTTAAGCTCACTACCTTTTATGTATTGTGGTATTCTCACGATGTATGGCTGCCACTACATCGGCCCTGATGTAATTTTCTCTTATTCTAAAACCTTGCCTCCCTGAGAATGTATATTAACTGGATTGATGACCAGGTTTCGTAATTTATGTCTTAGGAGCCATTACTGATTATTCTTAAAGTTTTGATTTATATACGATCTATGTGCTTCACTAATATGATAATATAACTTTTATATTCTGGCTGTATATGCCACTGCATGTAACTTATGGCGTAAGCGCCACCTGCCTTTTTGATGTATGTATCTACGTTATTGTTCCTAAGGCTCCCACAATGTCATAACGGGAGTGTTAAATGCTTTCCTTTTATTTATTGTCGCTCTATCTAAGGACGCAATTAATATGGATATTTTACATGTTGCTTCAGTACGCCAATCGGCACATAGTTCGCGACCTGAACGCCACCTGAACTGGCTGAAGTGCTACTACGCTGGCCGATTTTACCCAGTCGCTTATGCGCTCTCCAACTTCCATGTACTTATTTTTATTTGTCTGACAAACCCTATTCTCAGGGCTATATTTTATTTGGACTAATGGAGCTATGCAAATGTTTGTAAAAACGACAATGACATATCACTCCATGTTAATGTAATACTGTAAGTACCAGGAATCCTTCTCATATTTAGTAATACAAGATTCTCCTAATATATATTAAACTCTATTCTTGACTTATGTTTCATACCTTTTAATATAAATTACGATGTTCATTGTCCTCAGGCCGCCTTCTGAAGAAGATAGATTTAAATCTATCGAAACCTAGGTCAAGATTACTTTATCCTTTGCAACTGGTCGGCTGTTTTTAATCCTACTACGTGGAACCGTTGCTGTTGCGCAGCTATGTTTAAAATACTGAAATTCTTGCCTTCCGAGGTATCAGAAGCTGCATCCAGGTATATGGACATCAAATTAAAAATTGTGAAAGCAGGTATGGCTATTGACTTTAATCAACAGTGCCTAGATAAAGACATTATTCCTGATTATGTGAAGGCGTACGTAAACTTTAAACAGTGTAACAGAGTGCCTTCTATTAAAAAGAAGTTAGTGCATTTAGTCATTTCGGATAGCACAGTTAATTTGTACAAGAAAAAAGATGTTCTTAATAGTGAAGCCTACTGTATACACGTATTTTTAACTAAAGCCTTTAAAGATCTTTGTAATATTCAAATTGACCACCTGTGGAATAGTATTAATGAATGGCTCTTTAATCGTAAAGAAGAAATAAGACTAGACATGAAAGAAAGCTTTTGAAGTTTAGTGATAGGACCACAAGTAAAAGTGTTAATACTGCAGACAATAGTGTCAAGCATTTATTTTACGAAAGAGTACTAAATAAAACCAATATTACTTTTACGCAGGCTGAGAATGACTTGTTGTGTAAAGGCCTTAAATATAACTTGCCTGCTAAACTCGACAAATATCCAGTTATCTGTAATCTCATTGTAGATCTAAAAATCGGTATAGAATCTCTGAAATTAGAGAAAACGGAGCAAGTCAAATGTGCCTACGAATGTAATAACATAATAGAAAAAGAAATTAAATTACTTCCTAATAGGAGGTCGGGCGAATATAGTATAGTAAAAAGCATTAATCATAAACTTAGAGAGGACGACGCCTTAGTCACTAAGAGTGACAAAGGGAACACCGCTGTCGTGGCTTATAAAAATGAATATATAGAGAAGACTGTAAAGTTTTTTGAGGAAAACGACATCACTAAGGTTACTGTAGATCCTACCGCTGAACTGCAAAACGAAATCCGGCGTACTTTAACTAATTCCGTCAGCCTGTTTAATAAGTTTCAAAAGAAAGGGCTTATAAATATGAACCCGAAACCAGCCGTGCTCAGAAGTCAGTTTAAACTGCACAAACAAAATCACCCGATCCGCCCTGTAGTGAATGGTATAGGCAGTCCACATCACACTCTTGCTAGGCGCCTCCATTTTAAAATTGAAGATGCTTTCACATTTGAAAATAACTTTTCTGTAAAAAACAGTAAGGAATTAATTAACAATATTCAATCTGTAAGACGTACACCTAACACTAGACTGGTGTCCTTCGACATCGTCAGCCTTTATACAAATGTCCCGGTTGATGAAACCATAGACCTTGTAAAAGAGAATCTTCTTAAGCATAAAAAACTAAGTGAAACTCAGATTGCGGAACTCATTGGTTTGCTTAAGGTCATTTTAAAATACAATTATATCACATTTAACGGAAAATGTATGTACAGCCAGATGGTCTAGCAATGGGTAGCCCCCTCGCCGGTATTCTAGCAGAGGTTTTCATCAACGCCCTGGAAACAACATTCTTCAATTCAAGTTTAGAATTACGCCACAATATTCGCTATTATGCACGTTATGTTGACGACATTTTCATTGCTTTTGATGGCACTGATCATAAGTTAGAGCAGCTCTTCAATACTTTCAACGGTTTACATGAAAAAATTTCCTTCACAAAAGAACTTCAAAATGATAAACGTTAACTTAATTTTCTCGATTTAACAATTTCCGTACAAGATAATACCTTCCATTTCAATATCTTCCGCAAAGAAACATATTCAGATAATGTCATTCCTGCTGAGTCAACTCATCCAAAATCTCATAAACTGGCGTTTTTTCATTCCGCCATTCACCGAATGGTAACCACTCCTTTATCGCCTGCGGATCAACTGAAGGAATTCAATGTCATCAAAGCAATCGCTGTTAATAATGGGTACAACCACAATATGATCGATTACCTGCTCAATAAGAAAATTTCCCAAAATTTTTCGACTTTGAGCAATAACTTCCCCACAGATACCACAGAAACAAAAAAATTTATTTCCATCCCTTTCTTGGGTAACATATCATATAGGATTAAACGTCTTCTACATAAAAAATATAACTGTAACGTCTCCTTCTCTACAGATAATAGTTTAAAAAGAAATCTTATACAGTCAGTAGAGATTGCCAGCGATTGGTTTTCTAATTCAGGTATTTACAAACTAACCTGTAATAACTGCCCCTCATACTATATTGGTCAAACTGGCAGAGCTGTGAAAACACGATATAAAGAACATCTATTAGGTAAAAAAGGAGCGAATATTCACAACTCTATTTTGCTGAACACCTCTTGATAGCAGGCCATACGCCCAAACAGTTACAAGACACGGTTATCCTACACAGACAAGTCAAAGGACGGAGACTAGATCTGTGGGAAGAATTATTTATTTTTAAACATCTAGAGCTCAAAGACGGTAATATACTGAACGATCAGTTGAACCTTGCCTGTAGACAATTCTTCGAAGGCTTTAAACCCGTACTGTTTAATATATAACATTAATGTTGGTAACCTTAGTAGTCTATTACCTCAGGAAGCTATAATGCACTTTCAAATCTTTAAGCTCAATACCTTTTATGTAATGTGGTATTCTCACGATGTATGGCTGCCACTACATCGGCCCTCATGTAATTTTCTCTTATTCTAAAACCTTGGCCCCCTGAGAATGTATATTAACTGGATTGTTGACCAGGTTTCGTAATTTATGTCTTAAGAGCCATTACTGATTATTCTTAAAGTTTTGATTTATATACAATCTATGTGCTTCACTAATATGATAATATAACTTTTTTTTTCTTTATTGTGATTTCATTCCACTGCCCCATATGGGCAGGGGAGGGCTGTCAGCAGCACAATCCGCCGCTCTTCAGCCGAGTGACACATCAACTAAGACAAGAATAAAATAATACATACATAAGGAGGTAAAAAAGGGGAACATAAAACAGAGTAAGGGGAGAAAATGGAGGTAAAAAGACACTTACATGTAGACGTTCATTGGGGACAGTTAAAAAAGTCACCAGAAAATTAAAAAACGCAGTTGGCGATTCTTAAAACACAGAGAAGACACTGGATGCGCGTGCACAGGTTAAAAGTTGGCCACAGTATTAAAAACACTCCGAAACAACACACTTAAAACCCACTTGGAGCACACACGACGAAGAATAAAACTACCAGGTGGGACCTGCCGAGGGAAAGGTCAGAGGGGATGGAAAAGGAGGGGAGAGCATGGGGTAGCTGAGGAAGCGGTGGGATGAAGAGGAGGGGCAACCGTGGGCTCACGAAGAGGCTGGAGACACATGAGGTGGGAGAGGAAAAGGGAAGACAGAGCAGGAGGGAGCGCAGAGACACTGAAAGGAGGCACAAGAAATGGTGGGGGAGTAGGAGGGGAAATCCGATCAGAAGAAGGGAGGGGGAGGAGAGGGAGCCCTGAGGAGGAGGCAGGAAGAGGGGGTTAGAGTTGGTAGGAAGGGTAGATGTCAGGGCGAAGCTCATCATCCGGGAGTGGTAGACGGTGGAAGTTGTGTTGGGAAAGGAGATGGAGGATGTGGAGATGGAGAGAGGGAGGGTCACAACGGTAAAGGCGCGGCAACTGGTTGGGAGTGGAGAGGAAGGGAGACACTAAGGGGTGAGGGGGATCAAGGTGGCGGACAATATATAGTGTGCGGATGTGTTCAAGGAAAAGGAGAATGTGGGGGAAGGGGATGAGGTCATAGAGGATGTGCGTGGGGGACGGAAGGAGTATGCGGAAGGTGAGGCGGAGTGCATGGCGTTCGAGGATTTGGAGGGCTTTATAGAACCGGGGAGGGGCGGAAATCCAAGCGATGCTGGCATAACAAAGGATGGGGCGGATCATGGATTTGTAGGTGTGAAGGATGGTGGAAGGATGCAGACCCCACGTCCGGCCGGACAGGTGTTTCAGGAGGCGGAGGCGGTTGTGAGCTTTGTTTTGGATGGTATGGAGATGGGGAGTCCAGGTGAGGTGGCGGTCGAGTGTAAGGCCAAGGTATTTGAGGGTAGGAGTGAGGTGGATAGGACAGCCATAAATGGTGAGGTAGAAATCATGGAGGCGGAAGGAGCGGGTGGTGCGGCCTATGATGATCGCATGGGTCTTGGAGGGATTAACACGGAGGAACCACTGGTTGCACCAAGTGGTGAATTGGTCAAGGTGGGTTTGGAGGGTACGTTGGGACCGTTGAAGGGTAGGATAAAGGGCTAGGAAGGCGGTGTCATCAGCGAACTGGAGAAGATGAACAGGAGGGGGAGGTTTGGGCATATCAGCAGTGTACAGGAGATAGAGGAGAGGGGAAAGGACAGAACCTTGGGGCACACCGGCAGAGGGGTAGAAAGTACGGGAGTTGGAATTGTGGATAGTCACATAGGAGGGAAGATGGGAGAGGAAGGAAGCAACGAGACGGACGAAGTTGATGGGGAGAGCATAGGTCTGGAGTTTGAAAAGGAGCCCGGGATGCCAGACACGGTCATAGGCGTTCTGGAGATCAAGGGAAACAAAGATAGCAGAGCGACGGGAGTTAAGTTGGAGGGAAAGAAGATGGGTAAGGTTAAGGAGCTGGTCGTCAGCAGAGAAGGAAGGCCGGAAGCCACATTGGGTAAGAGGAAGGAGGCGGTGCTGGTTAAGGTGGCGGTGAATACGGCGAGAGAGGATGGCCTCAAAGACCTTACTCAACACGGAGGTGAGGCAGATGGGACGATAGGAAGAGGTAGCAGAGGGGGGTTTGTTAGGCTTAGGGAACAGCAGGACATGGGAAGTCTTCCACAGATCAGGGTAAAATCCAGTGGAGAGGAGGACATTGTACAGGGTAGCAAGGACAGACAGGAAGGATGGAGGGGATTCCTTGAGGTGACGGTAGGTGACGCCATCATGACCAGGGGCGGTGTTGCGTTTGGAGCGGAGGACGAGTGTGATGTCTTGCATGGTGATGGGAGTGTTGATGTCGGATGGGGGTAGCCGATCCAAGTACTGGAAGCTAGGGGCGAGCGGGGGGACAGAGGTGTCAGTGCGGTCAAGGACAGTGGGGAAGAGGGAGTAATCAAAATGGGGATCGTCAGGAATGGAGAAGACCTCGGATAGGTGGGAAGCAAAATGGTTAGCCTTACTGAGGTTGTCAGGAAAGGGTCGATCGTCATGGAGGATGGGGTAATGCGGGGTGGGATGGCTACCAGTAAGGCGGTGGTAGGCTGACCAGTACTTGGAGGAGTTGACAGGGAGGGTGGAGTTGAGGCGTGTGCATGTCTGACGCCAGTTCCGGCGTTTCTTTGCTGTAAGGAGGTTCCGGATATGTCGCTGTAATTGCCGGTGGCGGGTGAGAGTATCCCGGTCACGAGTGCAGAGGAAGGAGCGGTAGAGCCTGCGGGATTCACGCAGAAGAAGGACGGCCTGCAGAGAAAGTGTAGGGTGGTGAGGGTGGATGAGTTTGGTAGGGACATGAGCCTCCACAGCGTCAGTGATGGTCTTCTGAAGGAAGGAAGAGGCATGGGTGATGTCATCGGGATGGTGGAAAGTGAGGGGGTGTCTTTCGACCTGTAAGGCAATGGATTCCTGGTAGGCATCCCAATTGGCACGGTGGTAGTCATGGACAGACTTTGGAGGGGCAGTTGGGCGGGTGGCTGCAGTGGCAGGACGGGTAGAGGAGATGGTGAGAAGAACAGGGAGATGGTCACTACCGATGGGAATGAGGACATCAACGGCAATGCGACCAAGGAGGTTGGGGGAAGCGAGGATAACATCGGAGGTGAAGTTACTTTCAGGACGGGTGTGCTGTGGGAGAGGAACAAGGTCACCATGGAGGGTGGCAAGGAACTGATGCCACCGCTGAAGGGTGGCAGGGTCACGGCTGTGGATGTTGAGGTCAGCGGCGATCACATAGGTGGAGAAGGTACGGTCAACATGGGAAATGAAGTCAAAGGGGAGAGGAGCTGCGGGGCGAATGTAGATAGTGGCACAGGTGATAGTGAGGGAGGGAAAAAAGAGGCTGAGGAGAATGTGTTCAGTTGGGTCATTGAGGAGGGGTTGTGGCCGGACAGGGAGATGCCTCAGGTGGCCAATAGCGACCCCGCCTCGAGCTAGGGGAAGGGGATTGTCAGTGCGGTGAAGGAGATTAGGGGCGATGCGGACCACATGGTGGGGTTGGAGGAAGGTTTCATTAAGGATGAAGGAGTCAACCTGGTGCTGGGAGAGGGTATGCATGAAGAGGTATTTGTTTGCATGGAGGTAGCGAATGTTCAGGTAGAGGACACGATACTGTTGACGAGCCATGGGGTGGGGTGTGGGAAGGGGAGAGAGGGGCTTAAACGAGGGTGTCTAGGCGGGTGAAGGTAAAGTGGGCCTGGTTGTGGGAGTATGTGGCGTAGGTGTTTAAGTGGAAAACAGAGCGGGCAGCGAGGGAAATCTGCTGGAGTGTGTGGGGGCGCTGGAAGGGGTGGATGTTCTGCAGGACGACGGTGAGGAACCGGATGATGTCTTCTGCTGTAGGGGGAGGGCGGAGGGAATTGTTAGGGTGGATAGGTGGGTCAATGGGGCGAACGGGGACAGTGAGTTCAGGGTTGGTGGGAGGGGGCTTGGCTTTGCATTTGGAGGAATAGGTGGGGTGAGGTTCATTGCAGGTGTTGCAGGATGGGGGGGGGAGGCGAGGTTGGGACACTGTTTGAGGAAGTGGGAGGCTTTACAATGGGGGAAGGTGGGTGAGTTCTTGCAGTTTTGGGTGAGGTGGTCATTGTACAGAAGACAACGCTGGCAGCTGTAGGATTGAGGAGGGGAACGGGATGGGTCAACAGGGTGGCGGCGGTTGAAAATCAGGGCTCCCTGCGTGAGGAGGTGGTTGATGGAGGTGGCGGACTCTGTAAAGATACGCATGAGGAAAGTAGGGCCAGAGGAGTTGTAAATACGGCGGGCAGAGCGGACTTCCAGGGAGGGGTGGGCATTCAGTTCCGCCAACACCTCAGCCTCCGTGACCACAGGGCTGAGTTTTGTGATGACGGCAGTGAGGGTCGGCGGACGACGAGGCGGTTGGGGTTGACGAGGAGAGGAGGATGTAAGGAATGGGGTGAGGGATGCGTGGGGCCCAAAGGTGATGTGGGGAAGGCGCCGGAGGAGATCAGTATGGAAGGACAGAGAGGGAGACTTGATGAGGACAGAGTCTCTGCGAGGGATAAGTTGGGTGATGGGTGCACTGGGGATGTACTTCCGGATTTCAAGGGTGAGGGTGTGGGCATCCAGGAATTTTGGATCAGGGTTGGCGGGGACAAAGGTATAGAGGGAGGGGGCTGGAGAGGAGGGAGGTGGGGTGGTATCCATAGCGGAGTCAGTGGGAGGTGGGGTGGGCAGTGGCTTTTTCGAGGAAGGAGTAGAGGAGAGGTCGCCACTGGGCCGTTTGGAAGATTTTTTGGCGGGTGTTGCCAGGGAGGAGGGATGAGGGACTGGATGGATGCGGAGGTGGTGGGAGGCAGGGCCCTCCTGTGAGGCAGTAGCACCGGATGAGAGGGTAGGGCGCTCTGTGGTGGTGACTGTGGCGCGGCGGGCAGAGACTCTGGCAGGGGAAGCAGCATTAGTCGCAGGGGGGAGAGGGGGAAAGTCGTCTCGGCGGGCGACAGGAGCGGGAGGGGGGTTGGGACCAGGGACAGAGGCAGGAGCGGGAGAAGCAGCAGGGGCAGTAGCAGGGGTAGGAGCAGGAGTGACGTACAGGTGGGGATACATCGATGGAGAGGAGATAGATGGGGAGGAGACTGTGAGTAGGGGAGGTGCATGAGACGGGTGAATCCCAGAGGAAGCACTCCATGACGTTACAGTGGGGACAGGTGAAGGAGAGGTGTAGATTATGGTGGTAGTTGGGGCGTCCATGATCGCAGGCAGCAGCGAACACCGAGAGACGGCGGCAGAAGAAGCGGCAAGCACCGACAGACGGCGGCAGCGGCGGCGGCGGCTGAAGAAACGGCGACCAGGTGGCGGCGGCAGAAGAGGAAGCGGCGAGCACCGACAGACGGCGACCAAGCGGCGGCGGCGGCAGCGGCGGCGGCAAGCACCGGCCGGCGGCGGCGGCGGCCGCGGCGGCGGCAGCGGCAGCAAGCACCGGGCGGCGGCGAACAGACGACGGCGGCGGCGGCGGCGGCGGCGGGCAGCAGTGACGGCGTGCAGACGGGCAACAACGCGACAAGCACGGTTGGGGCTCTTCCACGTCGAAGATACACCCTAAGAGTAGCCCAGGCAGAGCGAGTCCTCGATGAGGAAGTGAGGGAATCCAACCCTCGAATTCGTAATATAACTTTTTTTTTTTTACTTTATTGTTATTTTAAAACCTGTACAACAGGCAGGCTGTCAGCAGCACACTACGCTGCTCTTCAGCCAGAGAAGACACAAGGAGCAAAAACAGGGAGAAGACACATAAGTCACAGAGCGGTGGGCAATAAAACAGGAGACACATAGAGACAATCACGGAGCCGTTCACACTCGTCGATAATCCACACTGCTAGCTGATGAGACGACGCACAACCACTGAAGATGATGATGGCACTGGTGAACGATGGAGGGGACGGTGAACACTAAACACTAAACACTAAACACACAAAACACTGATGGCGGCGACCTCCGGCGCGCGAATGTCCATGTAACCTGTGCGATTCCGGGGACCTACCAAGAGGGGTAGAAGGAGGAGGTGGGGGAGAGGGGAGAAAAAGGATGCCAATGGCTGAGGAGTCGGAGGCAGGAGGAGAGGAACGGGGAGGGGAGGCCCGGGGGAGGAGGGGGGGAGAAAAGGAGGAGGAAGGGAAAAGGGAGAGGAGGGAGGGAGGGTGCCCGGAGGAATAAGTACAGGAGGAGGGTGGGAGGATCAAAGTTGGTAGGAGGGGTAGATGGAAGGGAGGAGGGCATCATCAGGGAGGGGGAGCTGGCGGAAGCCACCTTGGGAGAGGGTAAGGAGGGTGGAGAGATGGAGACCGGGTGGGACGTGCGAATACAGGCGCGGCAGCGGGCGGGGGTGGGAGAGGATCGGGGAGATGAGCGGGTTAGGAGGATCGAGTTTGCGGGAGGTGTACAGGATCCGTATCCTCTCAAGGAAAAGGAGGAAGTGGGGGAAGGGGATGAGATCGTAGAGGATCCGCGTGGGGGAGGGAGACGGATGCGATAGGCGAGGCGGAGAGCATGGCGTTCAAGGATTTTGAGGGATTTATAAAAGGTAGGGGGAGCGGAGATCCATGCTGGATGGGCATAACAAAGGATGGGGCGGATGAGGGATTTATAGGTGTGGAGGATGGTGGAGGGGTCCAGACCCCACGTACGGCCGGAAAGGAGCTTGAGGAGACGGAGGCGGGAACATGCCTTGGCTTTGATTGTCTGGAGATGGGGAGTCCAGGAGAGGCGACGGTCGAGGGTGACGCCAAGGTACTTAAGGGTGGGAGTGAGGGCGATGGGACGGCCATAGATGGTGAGATAGAAATCAAGGAGGCGGAAGGAAGGGGTGGTTTTGCCTACAATGATCACCTGGGTTTTGGAAGGATTGACCTTGAGCAACCACTGGTTGCACCAAGCGGTGAACCGGTCAAGATGGGATTGGAGAAGGCGTTGGGAGCGCTGTAGGGTGGGGGCAAGGGCAAGGAAGGCGGTGTCATCGGCAAACTGGACGGGGGGTGACGGCGGCGGCATGTCCGCCGTGTACAACAGGTACAGAAGGGGGGAGAGGACGGAGCCTTGGGGGACACCGGCGGAGGGGAAAAAGGTGTAGGAGTCGGTGTTATGGATGGTGACATAGGAAGGACGGCGGGAGAGAAAGGAGCCGATCAGACGGACGTAGTTGATGGGAAGGGCGAAGGTTTGGAGCTTGAAGAGGAGACCGGAATGCCATACGCGGTCATATGCACGTTCGAGGTCCAGGGAGAGGAAGATTGCGGAGCGACGGGAATTAAGCTGTTCGGAAAGGAGATGAGTGAGGTGAAGGAGAAGGTCGTCGGAAGAAAAGGACGGCCGAAAGCCACACTGGGTGACGGGAAGGAGGCGGTGCTGGCGGGGATGCTGGTGGATGCGACGGGTGAGGATAGATTCCAGGACCTTGCTGAAGACCGAGGTAAGGCTGATGGGACGGTAGGAAGAGATGGCGGACGGCGGTTTGCCAGGTTTAAGGAACATGAGGATACGGGAGGTTTTCCACAGGTCGGGGTAGTAACCGGTTGACAGGACTACATTGTAGAGCCTGGCCAGGGTGGAGAGGAAAGAGACAGGAGCTTCACGAAGGTGACGGTAAGTGACACGATTGTGACCAGGAGCGGTGTTGCGTTTGGTGCGGAGTGGAACAATGAGATCCTGTGTAGTGATAGGGGCATTGAGTTCCGTGTGTGTAATGTTGTCCAAGTACTGGAAACCAGGAGCGAGGGGAGGGACAGAGGTATCAGTTCGATCGCGGATATCCGGGAAGAGGGAGTAATCGAACTGTGGATCGTCGGGAGTGGAGAAGACATCGGAGAGGTAGGAGGCAAAGTGATTGGCCTTACTAAGGGTGTCAGGGAAGGGGTGATCATCGTGGAGAAGAGGATAGTAGGGGGAGGGTTTAGTTCCGGTAAGGCGACGGAAGGCCGTCCAGAACTTGGACGAGTTGATTGGTAGGGTTGCATTTAAGCGGGTGCATGTCTGTTGCCAGTCCCGGCGTTTCATAGCCGCGAGCAAATTACGAACGTGTCGCTGGAGTTGCCGGTGGCGTCGTAGTTTGTCCGGCTCATGCGTGCGGAGGAAGGCACGGTAGAGACGACGGGATTCACGGAGGAGGAGAACGGCCTGTGGGGGTAAGGTAGGACGGTGGGGGTGGATGGCGACAGTAGGAACGTGGGCCTCCACGGCCTCAGACAAGGTCTGCTGGAGAAAGGAGGCGGCATGGGTGACATCGTCAGGGTGGTGGTAGGTGAGAGGGTGGCTATCGACCTGGGTGGAAAGGGCATCCCGGTAGGCATTCCAGTCGGCTCGGGAATAGTCGTGGACATACTTAGGGGGAGGGTCAGTACGAGGGTCGGGGCGAGGGCGACGACCGTCTGAAACAGTGAAGAGGACAGGGAGATGGTCGCTACCAATAGGCTCCAGGACATCCACCGTTATGCGGCCAAGGAGGTTGGGGGAGGAGATGATAACATCAGGAGTGGAGTTGGATTCAGGACGGGTATGCCGGGGGATGGGGACGAGGTCACCTTGAAGGGTGGAGAGGAACCGATGCCATCGCCGTAACTGGGCAGCGGAACGACTATGGATGTTGAGGTCGGCGGCGATCACGTAGGAGGAAAAGCTACGATCGACGTGGGAGAGGAAGTCGAAGGGAATAGGAGCGTTGGGGCGGACATAGATGGTGGCGCAGGTAACTGTAAGGCCGGGGAAGAAGAGACTAAGGATCAGGTGTTCGGTGGGGTCGGGAAGGAGAGGTTGGAGCCGAACGGGGATGGGGGATCTGGCGGTGGTGACCAATGGCAACTCCGCCACGCGCAATCGGGAGGGGATTATCGGAGCGGTGGAGGAGGTAGGGCGAAGTGTGAATGGTGTGGTGGGGTTGGAGGAAGGTTTCATTAAGGAGGAAGGCATCCATGCGGTGGGTGGCAAGGGTGTGCAGGAAGAGGTTCCTGTTGGCGGGTAGGGAGCGGATGTTGTTGAAAAGGATACGTTGCTGTCGCGCCATGATAGGGATTTAGACGAGGGTGTCGAGGCGGGAGAAGGTGAAATGGGCCTGGTTGTTGGAGTAGGTGGCGTACATCTTGAGTTGGAATATGGAACGGGCGGCAAGGGAGATCTGTTGGAGGGTGTGTGGCCGCTGAAAGGGATGAACATTCTGGAGGACGATGGTAAGGAACCTGATGATGTCCTCAGCGGTGGGGGGGGACGAAGGGAATTGCCAGGAGGGGTGGGGGCGTCCAGGGGACGGACAGGGACGGTGAGTTCAGGATTGGTTGGAGGGGGTCGGGCTTTACACTTTTGGGAGTAGGTGGGATGGGGGAGATTGCAGGTATTGCAGGAAGGAGGAGATCGGAGGTTGGGGCACTGCCTGAGGAAGTGCGCTTGCCGACAATGCGGGCAGGTGGGGGCCTCGCGGCACTCAGCCGTGGGGTGCGCGTTATAGCGTAGACACCTCTGGCAGCGCAGGGATTGAGGAGGGGAACGGGAGGGGTCGACCTTGTACCGCTGGTGAAAAAGGAGGGCACCCTCCTTCAGGAGACGGTCAATGGAGGGGGCGTGCTCAGAAAAAACCCGCATAAGGCGGGTGGGGCCGGCAGCGTTATGTATGCGGCGAACCGCACGCACCTCCAAATGGGGATGCGCCTGGAGCTCCGCCAACACCTCGTCCTCCGTGAGCACTGGGCTAAGCCGAGTGATCATGGCGGTGAGAGTTGGCGGGCGACGCGGAGGTTGGGGTTGGCGGGAGGGAGGTGGTGAAGGAGCAGGGGTGAGAAAGGCATGAGGGCCAAAGCGGGTGACAGGGATGCGGGAAAGGAGGTAGGTGTGGAGGGTGGGGCGGGGGGAGGAGATGAGGACTGAATCTCGGCGAGGAGTGAGGAGGGAGATGGGGGCACCAGGACAATGCTGGCGAAGGAAGAGGGTGAGGTTCCGGGCTTCAAGGAGAGAGGGATCAGGACGGGAGAGGAGGTAGCGGTAGGAGGAAGGGGGAGAGGAGGAGGATGAGGGGGCAGGGACAGGCGGGGAGACTTCCATGGCATCATGGGTGGGGGAAGGAGGACGAGGCGCAGCCTTTTTGGAAGCAGAGGAAGCAGGAGTGCCACCGGGGCGCTTGACGGCGGTGGAGGTGGTGTGGGGGATGGGAAAAACGGGAATGTGGCGGGGAGGGGCAGGTCCCGGGGCCGGAGTCGGCGCCGGAGATGGTGACGGTGACGGGGAAGGCGAAGGCGACGGCGACGATGACGATGACGGTGGCAGTGGCGGCGGTGATGGCGAAGGTGACGGGGAGAGCTGGGCGTGGGCAGTGGCCCGACGGGCCACCACCCGAGCCGGAGCTGCAGTGACAGGCTGGGGGAGTGGGGGGAAGGGATCAGAACGAGAGGAGCGGGAGGAAGAAGCGGGAGAGGGGGCGACAAAGATAGAGGGTGAAGGGAGAGTGAGGAGAGGTGGAATGGAAGGAGGGGGGTGGGACTGGGCACACCAAGTTATAGTGGTGGAGGTGGCGGAAGGGGAGGTATAGACAATGGCGGTGGTGGTAGTAGTGACAGTGGTGGTGGGGGCGGACATGACGGGAGAGAGAAACAAGAACGAACAGAACGAAGAGGAGAGGACAGAAACTGGGGACAGACAAAGACGAAGACGGATGAATACGAAGACGGCCGTAGACCAGGGTCAGGACGGCGGCGATGGCGGCGACCAGGCGGCACCGGATGGCGGCGGCGGCGGGCACCGGATGGCGGCGGCGGCGGCGGCGGCGAGCCCCGGCAAGCGGCGACGGCGGCGGCGGCGGCGTCGGCGGCGATCAGCAGGCGGCGGCGGCGGCGGCGGCGGCGGCGGCGGCGAGCACCGGCAGGCGGCGACCAGGCGGGGGCGGCGAGCCCCGGCAGGCGGCGACGGCGGCGGCGGCGGCGGCGAGGACCGGAAGGCGGCGACCAAGCGGCGGCGGCGGCGGCGAGCACCGGCAGGCAGTACGGACGGCAAGCAGACGACACGGCAGGGATCTTCCACGTCGAAGGCGCACCCTGAGAGTAGCCCAGGCAGTGAAACTCTTCGATGAAGAAGAGAGGGAATCCAACCCTCGAATGCATGAATATAACTTTTATATTCTGGCTGTATATGCCACTGCATGTAACTTATGGTGTAAGCGCCACCTGCCTTTTTGATGTATGTGTCTACGTTATTGTTCCTAAGGCTCCCACAATGTCATAACGGGAGTGATAAATGCTTTCCTTTTATTTATTGTCACTCTATCTAAGGACGTAATTAATATGGATATTTTACATGTTGCTTCAGTACGCGATTCGGCACATAGTTCGCGACCTGAGCGCCACCTGCTCTGGCTGCAGTGCTACTACGCTGGCCGATTTTACCCAGTCGCTTATGCGCTCTCCAACTTCCATGTACTTATTTTTATTTGTCTGACAAACCATACTCTCAGGGCTACATTTTATTTGGACTAATGGAGCTATGCAGATGTTTGTAAAAACGACAATGACATATCACTCCATGTTAATGTAATACTGTAAGTACCAGGAATCCTTCTCATATTTTGTAACACAAGATTCTCCTAATATATATTAAACTCTATTCTTGACTTATGTTTCATACCTTTTAATATAAATTACGATGTTCATTGTCCTCAGGCCGCCTTCTGAAGAAGATAGATTTAAATCTATCGATACCTAGGTAAAGATTGCTTTATCCTTTGCAACTGGTTGGCTGTTTTTAATCCTACTATTTTTGTTAGTAGTTTAAGTTGAAATACATGCTACTTCCGCAAACTTTTATGGAGACTATTCGTCAAACCGAAGGTTAATGAAATTATACGGTAACATAAGATAATTACTAATTTAACACATCCTAGGCACACCATCAACAATTTCTCTTAGGAAATACAAAGTGAAATGCGTGCGAAGATAACATTCGAATTTTTGTTGTTGTTGTGGTCTTCAGTCCTGAGACTGGTTTGATGCAGCTCTCCATGCTACTCTATCCTGTGCAAGCTTCTTCATCTCCCAGTAAATACTGCGACCTACATTCTTCTGAATCTGCTTAGTGTATTCATCTCTTGGTCTCCCTCTACGATTTTTACCCTCCACGGTGCCCTCCAATACTAAATTGCAGATCCCTTGATGCCTCAGAATATGTCCTACCAACCGATCCCTTCTTCTAGTCAAGTTGTGCCACTAACTTCTCTTCTCCCCAATCCCATTCAGTACCTCCTAATTAGTTATATGATGTACCCATCTAATCCTCAGCATTCTTCTGTAGCACCACATTTCGAAAGCTTCTATACTCTTCTTGTCTAAACTATTTATCGTCCATGTTTCACTTCCGTACATGGCTACACTCCATACGAATACTTTCAGAAACGACTTCCTGACACTTAAATCTATACTCGTTGCTAACCAATTTCTCTTCTTCAGAAACCCTTACCTTGCCATTGCCTGTCTACATTTTATATCCTCTCTACTTCGACCATCATCAGTTATTTTGCTCCCCAAATTGCAAAATTCCTTTACTACTTTAAGTGTCTCATTTCCTGATCTAATACCCTCAACATCACCCGACTTAGTTCGACTACATTCCATTATCCTCGTTTTGTTTTTGTTGATGTTCATTTTATATCCTCCCTTCAAGACACCACCCATTCCGTTCAACTGCTCTTCCAAGTCCTTTGCTGTCTCTGACAGAATTACAATGTCATCGGCGAACCTCAAAGTTTTTATTTCTTCCTCATGGATTTTAATACCTACACCGAATTTTTCTTTTGTTTCATTCACAGCTTGCTCAATATACAGATTGAATAACATCGGGGATAGGCTACAACCCTGCCTCACTCCCTTCCCAACCACTGCTTCCCTTTCATGCCCCTCAACTGCAATTTGGTTTCTATACAAATTATAAATAGCCTTTCGCTCCCTATATTTTACCCCTGCCATCTTCAGAATTTGAAAGAGAGTATTCCAGTCAACATTCTCAAAAGCTTTCTCTAAGTCTACAAATGCTAGAAACGTAGGTTTGCCTTTCCTTAATCTATTTTCTAAGATAAGTCGTAGGGTCACTATTGCCTCACGTGTTCCAACATTTCTACGGAATCCAAACTGATCTTCCCCAAGGCCGGCTTCTACTAGCTTTTCCATTCGTCTGTAAAGAATTCACGTTAGTATTTTGCAGCCGTGACTTATTAAACTGATAGTTCGGTAATTTTCACATCTGTCAACACCTGCTTTCTTTGGGATTGGGATTATTATATTCTTCTTGAAGACTGAGGGTATTTCGCCTGTCTCATACATCTTGCAACATTCGAATAGTATCTGGAATTTTTGTGGATCTGGAGAATGAAGTGTAGTCAACTCAGATGACTGACGCAGCTGAATGCATTCGTCAAAAAAATGTTACGCAGCCGTTTTTACCAAATTGTCCAATACCTGATGTAGAAATGGAATGAAAACTCAAATCAAATCAGAATACATTAATCTCTACCTGTAAATGAAATCAGTGCCTGTGATTGCCAGTACCTAACTGCATAGATTATAATTTCCTTTATTGAACTGCTTGTACATCTACTGGAATCGTCTACGAAAGCAAGTTGCACTTCGGTGTAAGTGAGAGAACACACTGTTGGTTATGAAGTCGGAACGGTATCCGCCCTGCGCAGAATACGGAAGGAGCGGTTGCACACGTGCAATAAACCATGCCAGGAGCTCAGATTGGATTGTGCTTTGAATCAAACCGCCTTGGGGCCGGGCCCCCTATAGGCACAACGAAGAACATGTCTCTGATTTGTGTTGTGTCAACAAACTGTCTGTGATCAGAGTATGTGTGCTGCTTTGGCAGTTTCTCATTGTTGAGCGGCTATTGTGGAAAGAACTGCAGATAATCAGAATTCGTCGAAATACACACACCAGCAATACTTGCAAATACTTAGAGAACGGAATGGGAACACAAAAGTGTACGGCACGTTTAAAAACAGCGAGACGCTGATACAGTGCTCAGGTCGAGTAGGCACCGATTTTTTTTAGAGGGAATAGACAGCTACCATTAGTTAACCTAGATAATTTGGAGGTGGGAGTAAGAAACACAGTTGAGCTTACATAACTTCACCTTTATTGGCCAGCACAAACATAGACAGATATAACTAGAAAGTAGAACACAGTTTTGAAATGCCAAGCATAATGAAATTTGTAACTGATTAACCACATGAAACGAGAGTAAGAGAGGCGGACTAGCCTCTTTTAAGACAACTTGTTGCTGACAAGCACTGAAAATATTTATCATTCAATCAATGAAAATTCCCTCACTTCATCCCCCCCCCCCCCACCCTTCACCATAAACCATGGATCTTGCCGTTCGTGGGGAGACTTCCGTACCTCAGCGACACACAGAGCCGTACCGTAGGTGCAACCACAACAGAGGGGTATCTATTGAGAGGCCTAACAAACATGTAGTTTCTGAAGAGGGGCAGCAGCCTTTTCAGTACTTGCAGGGGCAACAGTCTGGATGATTGACTAATCTGGCCATGTTGTCTTGTGACAGCCAGAGCGAGAGCACCAGCAGCAGCGAGTACTGTTTGTATAAAGCGTTTATTTTGCATTTTGTTTACGACCTTCCACTAAGGAAGGGATTCTATTTGTGTTTATCTGCTCTGCATAGTAACTAACAGTTCTTGATAAAACTTTACGTAGTTTTCGTGTTAGATTTCTTAGTGTTTTCTTGATAGTTTAGAACAGAAAGCGCCCTAAAACCTTCTTTTGTTTGTTTCGCGGCCGTTAGCCACTAGTCACTTGAATCAGCAGTTGTCTTGTGACAGCCAGAGCGAGAGCACCAGCAGCAGCGAGTACTGTTTGTATAAAGCGTTTATTTTGCATTTTGTTTACGACCTTCCACTAAGGAAGGGATTCTATTTGTGTTTATCTGCTCTGCATAGTAACTAACAGTTCTTGATAAAACTTTACGTAGTTTTCGTGTTAGATTTCTTAGTGTTTTCTTGATCGTTTAGAACAGAAAGCGCCCTAAAACCGTCTTTTGTTGGTTTCGCGGCCGTTAGCCACTAGTCACTTGAATCAGCAGTTGTCTTGTGACAGCCAGAGCGAGAGCACCAGCAGCAGCGAGTACTGTTTGTATAAAGCGTTTTTGTACTTATTTGCTGCGCTTAGCTTTTAAATAGTTTTTCTGGGAAAACCTAGCGTAGTTTTCGCGTCTCGTATTTCAGTGAGTGTTTCTTGATTATCAGAGTAGCTCATCAGAAGATTATCTTGGGAATTTGTCACCGTATAGAGTAGGGTAAACGTAGTCATGTGTAGGGACTGTGGTTGTTGTGAGCGGACGCAAGGAGAATTGGCCACTCTTCGGGGGCAGGTGGAGGCTTTGTCTGTTAGGCTCATCGAGCTCGAGGCGCAGGCGTCGGCTCGTAGTGGCGTTGGGGCAACTGTGGTGAGACCTATGCCTACTTCGGTGGCCTTGGAATCACATGGAACCCCTGATGTCGCTGCGTCTTCCGGCAGTGAGCATCTTACCGGTCAGCCATCACTCCAGGGTGAATGGCGGACAGTGGTGGGCTCGCGCGTGCCTGGCCGAAAGGCGAAGGTGGGATCTGGCCGCGTGGCAGCTGCCTTACCCCTTTCCAACAGGTACGGGGTGCTTCCTAGTGGTGATGACATCGTTTCCGAGCCACCACAGGATGCCTCGCCTGTTGGGCCAGTGGCCGATTCTCCGGCAAGGTCCCGAAAGTCACAGAGGGCGGGCCTATTAGTTATAGGGAGGTCCAACGTTAGGCGGGTTATGGAGCCCCTCAGGAAAATAGCGGGTAGGTCGGGGAAGAATGCCAGTGTGCACTCGGTGTGCTTGCCGGGGTGTCTCGTCCGTAATGTGGAGGAGGCCCTTCCGGCAGCTATTGAACGCACTGGGTGTGACCGGCTGCAGATAGTAGCACATGTCGGAACGAATGACGCCTGCCGCTTGGGTTCTGAGGCCATCCTTGGTTCCTTCCGGCGGCTGGCTGATTTGGTGAAGACAACCAGCATCGCACGCGGAGTGCAAGCTGAGCTTAATATCTGCAGCATAGTGCCCAGAGTCGATCGCGGTCCTCTGGTTTGGAGCCGTGTGGAGGGTCTAAACCAGAGGCTCAGACGACTCTGCGACTACAATGGTTGCAAATTCATCGACATCCGTTATTGGGTGGAGAACTGTAGGGCCCCCCTAGACAGGTCAGGCGTGCACTACACACCGGAAGCAGCTACTAGGGTAGCAGAGTACGTGTGGCGTGCACACGGGGGTTTTTTAGGTTAGAGGGACCCCCCTTGGGCGAAACGATAAAATACCTGACGGCTTACCAGAGAGGACATTATCATCGTTGATAAAGAACGTCCGTCCTCAGAGACCAAAAACAGGAAAAGTTAAAGTAATATTGGTAAACTGCAGGAGGATCCAGGGCAAGGTTCCTGAATTAGTATCTCTTATTGAAGGAAATAGTGCGCATATAGTATTAGAAACGGAAAGTTGGTTAAAACCGGAAGTGAACAGTAACGAAATCCTAGACACAGAATGGAATATATACCGCAAGGATAGGATAAACGCCAATGGTGGAGGAGTATTTATAGCAGTAAAGAATTCAATAATATCCAGTGAAGTTATTAGCGAATGCGAATGTGAAATAATCTGGGTTAAGTTAAGTATCAAAGGTGGGTCAGATATGATAGTCGGATGCTTCTATAGACCACCTGCATCAGCAACCGTAGTAGTTGAGCGCCTCAGAGAGAACCTGCAGAACGTCGTGAAGAAGTTTCGTGATCATACTATTGTAATAGGGGGAGACTTCAATCTACCAGGTATAGAATGGGATAGTCACACAATCAGAACTGGAGCCAGGGACAGAGACTCTTGTGACATTATCCTGACTGCCTTGTCCGAGAATTACTTCGAGCAGATAGTTAGAGAACCAACTCGTGAAGCTAACGTTTTAGACCTCATAGCAACAAATAGACCGGAACTTTTCGACTCCGTGAATGTAGAAGAGGGTATCAGTGATCATAAGTCAGTGGTTGCATCAGTGACTACAAGTGTAATAAGAAATGCCAAGAAAGGAAGGAAAATATATTTGCTTAACAAGAGTGATAGGGCACAAATCGCAGAATATCTGAGTGACCACCATCAAACGTTCATTTCTGAGGAAGAGGATGTGGAACAAAAATGGAAAAAATTCAGAAACATCGTCCAGTACGCCTTAGATAAGTTCGTACCGACTAAGGTCCAAAGCGAGGGGAAAGATCCACCGTGGTATAACAATCATGTACGAAAGGTACTACGGAAACAAAGAAAGCTTCATCATAGGTTTAAGAGTAGTCGAATCATAGCTGATAAGGAAAAGCTGAACGAAGCGAAAAAGAGCGTAAAGAGAGCAATGAGAGAAGCATTCAACGAATTCGAACATAAAACATTGGCAAACAATCTAAACAAGAACCCTAAAAAGTTTTGGTCACATGTAAAATCGGTAAGCGGATCTAACTCCCCTATTCAGTCACTCGTTGACCACGATGGCACCGAAACAGAGGACGACCGAAGAAAGGCAGAAATACTGAATTCAGTGTTCCGAAACTGTTTCACTGCGGAAAATCGTAACATTGTCCCTGACTTCAGCCGTCGCACGGACGCCAAAATGGAAAATATTGAAATAAACGATATCGGAATTGAAAAACAACTGCTATCACTTAGTATCGGAAAAGAATCCGGACCAGACGAGATACCCTTAAGATTCTACACTGATTATGCTAAAGAACTTGCCCCCTTTCTATCAGCAATTTATCGTAGATCGCTGGAAGAACGTAAAGTACCTAGCGACTGGAAGAAAGCGCAGGTCGTTCCCATTTTCAAGAAGGGTCATAAATCAGATGCGAATAATTATAGGCCTATTTCGCTTACGTCAATCTGTTGTAGAATAATGGAACATGTTTTGTGTTCTCGTATTATGACGTTCTTAGATAATACAAATCTCCTTCATCATAACCAACATGGATTCCGCAAACAGAGATCATGTGAAACTCAGCTCGCCCTATTTGCCCAAGAAATTCACAGTGCCGTAGACACTGGCGAGCAGATTGATGCCGTATTCCTGGACTTCAGGAAGGCATTTGATACGGTTCCGCACTTACGTTTAGTGAAAAAAATACGAGCTTACGGAATATCGGACCAGGTTTGTGATTGGATTCAGGATTTCCTAGAAGAAAGAACACAACATGTCATTCTTAACGGTTCAAAATCTGCAGATGTAGAGGTAATTTCGGGAGTACCGCAGGGAAGCGTGATAGGACCTTTATTGTTTACAATATACATAAATGACTTAGTTGATAACATCGGTAGCTCCGTGAGGCTATTTGCAGATGACACGGTTGTCTACAAGAAAGTAGCAACATCAGAAGACTCGTACGTACTCCAGGAGGACCTGCAGAGGATTAATGCATGGTGCGACAGCTGGCAGCTTTCCCTAAACGTAGATAAATGTAATATAATGCGCATACATAGGGGCAGAAATCCATTCAAGTACGATTATGCCATAGGTGGTAAATCATTGGAAGCGGTAACGACCGTAAAATACTTAGGAGTTACTATCCGGAGCGATCTGAAGTGGAATGATCACATAAAACAAATAGTGGGAAAAGCAGGCGCCAGGTTGAGATTCATAGGAAGAATTCTAAGAAAATGTGACTCATCGACGAAAGAAGTAGCTTACAACACGCTTGTTCGTCCGATTCTTGAGTATTGCTCATCAGTATGGGACCCTTACCAGGTTGGATTAATAGAAGAGATAGACATGATCCAGCGAAAAGCAGCGCGATTCGGCATGGGGACATTTAGTCAGCGCGAGAGCGTTACGGAGATGCTGAACAAGCTCCAGTGGAGGACACTTCAAGAAAGGCGTTACGCAATACGGAGAGGTTTATTATCGAAATTACGAGAGAGCACATTCCGGGAAGAGATGGGCAACATATTACTACCGCCCACATATATCTCGCGTAATGATCACAACGAAAAGATCCGAGAAATTAGAGCAAATACGGAGACTTTCAAGCAGTCGTTCTTCCCACGCACAATTCGTGAATGGAACAGGGAAGGGGGGATCAGATAGTGGTACAATAAGTACCCTCCGCCACACACCGTAAGGTGGCTCGCGGAGTATAGATGTAGATGTAGATGTAGATGTAACACTAACATAAACGGCCTAGCTGTGCTGGTACTGCGAACGTCTGTAAGTAAGGGGAAACTACACCCGTAATTTTTCGCGAGGGCATGCAGCTTTACTGTATGGTTAAATGATGATGCCGTCCTCTTGGGTAAAATATTCCGAAGGTAAAGTAGTCCCCCATTCGGATCTCGGCACGGAGACTACTCAGGAGGACGTCGTTATCAGGAGAAAGAAAACTGGCGTTCTACAGATCGGAGCGTGGAATGTCAGATCCCTTAATCGTGCAGGTACGTTAGAAAATTTAAAAAGGGAAACGGATAGGTTAAAGTTAGATATAGTGGGAATTAGTGACGTTCGGTGGCAGGGGGAACAGAATTTCTGGTCAGGTGAATACAGGGTTATAAATACAAAATCAAATAGGGGTAATGCAGGAGTAGGTTTAATAATGAAAAAAAATAGGATTGCGGGTAAGCTATTATAAACAGCATAGTGAACGCATTATTGTGGCCAAGATAGATACGAAGCCCACGCCTACCACGGTAGTACAAGTTTATATGCCAACTAGCTCCGCAGATAACGAAGAGGTTGATGAAATGTATGACGAGATAAAAGAAATTATTGAGATAGCGTACGGAGACGAAAATTTAATAGTCATGGGTGACTGGAATTCGATAGTAGGAACAGGAAGAGAAGGAAACGTAGTAGGTGAATATGGAATGGGGGTAAGTAATGAAAGAGGAAGCCGCCTGGTAGAATTTTACACAGAGCATCAGTTACAGAATCATGAAGGAAGGTTGTATGCATGGAAGACGCCTGGAGATAACGGAAGGTTTCAGAGAAATGGTAAGACAGATATTTAGGAGAAAGGTTTTAAATTGTAAGTCATATACAAGGGCAGATGTGGACTCTGACCACAATTTATTGGTTATTAAATGTAGATTACAACTGAAGAAACAGCAGCGAGGTGGGAATTTAAGGAGATGGGACCTGGATAAACTGACAGAACAGAGGTTGCAGAGAGTTTCAGGGAGAGCATTAGGGAACAATTGACAAAAATGGGGGAAAATACAATAGAAGAAGAATGGGTAGCTTTGTGAGATGAAATACTAAAGGCAGCAGAGGATCAGGTAGGTAAAAAGACGAGGGCTAGTAGAAATCCTTAGGTAACAGAAGATATATAGAATTTAATTGATGAAAAGAGAAAATATAAAAGTGCAGTAAATGAAGCAAGCAAAAAGGAATAGAAACATCTCAAAAATGAGATCGACAAGAAGTGCAAAATGGCTAAGCAGGGATGGCTAGAGAACAAATGTAAGGAAGTAGAGGCATATATCGCTAGGGGTAAGATAGATACTGCCTACATGGAAATTAAAGAGACCTTTGGAGAAAAGAGAACCACTTGTATGAATATCAAGAGTTCAGACGGGAAACCAGTTCTACGCAAAGAAGGGAAAGCAGAAAGGTGGTAGGAGGATATAGAGGGTGATGTACTTGAGGACAATATTATGGAAATGGATGAGGATGTTGATGAAGCTGAAATGGGAGGTATGATACTGCGTTAACAGTTTGACAGAGCACTGAAAGACTTAAGTCGATACAAGGCCCCGGGAGTAGACAACATTCCATTAGAACTACTGATAGCCTTGGGAGAGCCAGCCCTGACAAAATTCTACCATCTGGTGAGCAAGATATATGAGACAGGCGAAATACTCCCAGACTTCAAGAAGAATATAATAATTCCAATCTCAAAGATAGCAGATGTTAACACTTGCAAAAGTTTTATACGTCATGGCTGCAAAACAACTAACATTAATTTTTTTACAGACGAATGGAAAAACTAGTAGAAGCCGACCTCGGGTAAGATCGGTTTGGATTCCATAGAATTGTTGGAACTCGTGAGGCAATACTGATCCTACGACTTATCTTAGAAGATAGGTTAAGGAACGGCAAACCTACATTTCTTACATTTGTAGACTTAGAGAAAGCTTTCGACAATGTCGACTGGAAAACTCTCTTTCAAATTACGAAGGTACCAAGGATAAAATACAGAGAGCGAAAGGCTATTTACAATTGGTACAGAAAGCAGATGGCAGTTATAAGAGTCGAGTGGCATGAAAGGGAAGCAGTGGTTGGGAAAGGAGTGAGACAGGGTTGGAGCCTACCCCCCGATGTTATTCAATCTGAATATTGAGCAAGCAGTAAAGGATACAAAAGAAAATTTCGGAGAAGGAATAAAAACCCATGGAGGAGAAATAAGAACTTTGAGGTTTGCCTATAAAATTGTAATTCTATCAGAGACAGCAAAGGACCTGGAATAACAGTTGAACGGCATGCACAGTGTCTTGAAAGGATGATATAAGATGAACATCAACAAAAGCAAAACGAGGATAATGGAATTTAGTGCTAAATGAGTTTTGTTGTTTCAGGAACAAAATAACTGATGATGGTCGAAGTAAAGAGGATACAAAATTTAGACTGGCAATGGTAAGGAATGCGTTTCTGAAGAAGAGAAATTTGTTAGCAACGAGTATAGATTTAAGTGTCAGGACGTCGTTTCTGAAAGTATTTGTATGGAAGTGAAACATCGACGATAACTAGTTTGGACAAGAAGAGAATAGAAGCTTTCGAAATGTGGTGCTACAGAAGAATGCTGAAGATTAAATGGGTAAATCATATATCTAATTAGGAAGTATTGAATAGGATTGGGGAGAAGAGAAGTTTGTGGCACAACTTGACTAGAAGAAGGGATCGGTTGGTAGGACATGTGCTGAGGCATCAGAAATTTAGTATTGGAGGTCAGCGTGAAGGGTTAAAATCGTAGAGGCAGACCAAGAGATGAATACACTAAGCATATTCAGAAGGATGTAGGTTGGAGTAGATATCTTAGATGAAGAAGCTTGTACAGGATAGTGTAGCATGGAGATTTGCATCAAACCAGTCGGTGGACTGAAGACGACAACAACTACAACACAATAAAAATTACGAATACCAGGGAATCGCAGTGAGCTGCTTCGGCCTTGGCGGAATCACACCGCTAAAAGATACTTCTCTGTGGGCAGAGATGAAAGACTCTCCGCCAACTGAACGTAACTCCTGTACATTTGTTTTGGTAGCTAAAGATTTACGTATATCAGATATAAAGGGCATATGATGTATACAAATATATAAATATATTTAATTAAAGATACAAATTTATCCACAGCCCTTTTATACGCTTGGGAAATTGATTGTGGGGCCAACATATTATATATATATGGAAAAACACACTGCTACCATTAGACACAAGGATATCATAGGGGGTAAAGCATAAGTGACCTAGCTTAGCAAGCTGAAATCGCTCTTGCAACAGGACTTACACGTGCTTACACTGAAGCGATTGCGACACCAAGAATTCAAGAACTTTATATTCCCTCCCCCCCCCCCCCAACCCCCCAAGATTTTAATCCATTTGGCACTTTTCTGTTTCCGTATCCAGAAAACGATTTTCATTTTTCATCGAAACATGTCCTGTTAATTAATAGAGTAACAGATACAATTTTATGTCATTAGTGCTTAGAAAGGTTTTGAATCTCGCTAGGTCTGGTCCACTGAACATTATAATCATTCAATTGAAAACAGTCTTTACTCTTCGTCTAAAGATATTCGGCATGTTAATCGATACTTCCTTCGTTTAATACTTCTCAGTGAAATCACGGACCAAGATGTTCATTATAATTTTTTTACATCGTCTCACTATGACCTTGTAAGTCGAAACACCTTGCAGTTGTTGCACTGAAAATTATTTTCTTTTCTTTCTTTTGTTGAACCTATTCACCCCCTTTCGTACGAATGTGGCACAAAATCAGTATTGTGAGACTCTTTTTTTAGATAAGCCGACGTACCACTCGATTAACAGTAAGTAATTCAGCATCCTGATGCGTTTCACGACAGGTTGGTTTACCACTTTCACTGCTCTTCCCAAACATTATTTATATCACCACAGGAAGCTTTCATAACGTTCTCAGCCGCCAACAGCTGCTCGCGATGGCCTGGAACAGTACAACCATGTCCGTCCGCGAGGGATTCGATGCGTTACGCATGCCACAACGCCGTGGCGCGCATTCTGACGGCTCCCTTGCGGATTGCGTGCCGTGGGCTGCATAAACAAGCAAGCCACAAGCAAGTGTAATATGAAGGCGCGAACGCGTTTCTACGTGCGCAAGGCGACACATGTATGATAGTGTGGTACCGTTGTTGACTGTGAATCCGTGACAGACATAATGAACCTCTGCTTCTAAATATTAACTAACACCCTTCCTGTGACGTTACTACTCAGGGACGTGTTCTGTCCGAGGCTATGCCATTGGTGCAACACTACATTTTTCAGACTCAAAAGATGCTTTTCATGAATACTGGAGATACCCCGTTCTGTGTCCATTTCACTATAGAAACACTTTCCGAATAACTGCACCTATATTTGAAAGTAAACATGAATCACACGTCTTAGCCGTCAACGTAATAGTTGGATAGGTACAACCATAGGTACGATTACTTTTTTGAAGGAATAATGAGACAGAAAAACAGGACAGGAGAACTTAAAGGGCAACATCTAAACGAAAGAACGTCAGAAATACAAAGAGAAAAACGAAAACTCTTAATGTAGTCTCGGCTTCTTTGCGTCACGTTGGTGTTAAAAATGTAGCCAGTTAACGAATGAGGTGGAAATGCACAATGTCAACCGCTGTTGTACTAGTAGAATGAGATGCTGACCAACATTGGAAAACATGACACCGAATATACAATGAGACATACGAAAGGTGTACTTGTTATGTACTATTTAGGATTAAGTCGCTTTACAACAAAAGTTACTTTATCATTTATGTAATAAATATGAAAATGTCATTAAACTGCTTTCGACATTTCTTGGTCTGATACGGAAGACTGCAGTGCGTTCCGTTAGATCTTTTTCGGTAAAGTAATGAGGTAGCAGTTTATGGGTAGGGGTTCCTCTAAGGCGCTGTGTTTAGGTGTGCTGTCTCCTGAAAGCTATCGGCTTATTATGGGACTAAATGGTCATGCTTCGATGAGGAGACTATTGGTTAAAGGTACTAAACAACAAACTGACGTAAATCAAATCGCTCACCCAGGTGACGGAACCACATGCTACCCCACCGATGGAAGTAGGGATGCTCACTAGATGAGATTGGGCAATATCGATTCACACGTAGTTTCCTTTTCCGCCGATCCGTGGAGATGGTGCTCTTGTTTCTGCCCGAATGTTGAAACGTAATCGAGAAATTAATTAATTTTTAAAAACGGAAATTGCCGAAAATTGCAACACCGTCAAGGACTAGGTCTTTATATAGGGTGATGTTTTCCGCCGTGTAATCATGTGTAACCTACTGAATATCATCTTTTAACTACTTGTGTCTCATTTGCTGACATGCAGGAAGCTTTCTGCTTGCCTGGAGACATGTTAATCATCTGACTGACAATCAGAACAGCGTATCACGTATTTTGAATGTCTGTGACATGTCAGGCCTTTTACTGAAAGTATCGATGAGAGGAAATAAAATGAGCTCTGAGTGGATGACTTTCACCCAACTTTTGAATAAGTAGTTGGTCAGCTATGCAATAGACCATAAGGACATTTTTCACCCAGATTGTATAAAACTCCTCAGTAACCGACTTCGGAAATATTGGTACAAACACTACTTTTCTAGAACTCGAGGCTGCTGCTAATATCGTACAAGTAAGTTTGGTGAATTCAGCTGTATCTCACTCGGAGAAAACAGATATGTAATGTCAGAGGTAAGGCTTCATACCGGTACGAGGGTTTGTCTACCTTGAACATCACAGTGACTGATGTCCTTATGCGGATGTTCACATTATCATACGGAACTGTCGCTTTCTTCTTATGGGGCTCTCCAGCTTGATGCAGCGTATAGAGACTGACTACAAAACTGATATTACTACACTTGGCTGCTTGCTGTTGATTCGCCACACGAGCTAGAAGGCCAAGTGTGAGGTTTCTAAAGATGATTTTTCAACTAACTACCAGTAACAAGTGTGCTCTTGTTTCTGCCCGAATGTTGAAACGTAATCGAGAGATTAATTAATTTTTAAAAACGGAAATTGCCGAAAATTGCAACACCGTCAAGGACTAGGTCTTTATATAGGGTGATGTTTTCCGCCGTTTACAGACTCTAGGGGCAGATCGATAAGAGGATAAGGATCAAAAATGTCTAATGGACTTATGTCCGGAAATGAAACGTTTCCATGCTAGAGATTATTTATTGAATCTCTTGTTCCAGAGACTGGCGCCTAATATGCCCTGTACCATGAAACCACAGTTAACAATACGCATGGTTTCCTCCAACAGGATGGTGCTGTTCCTCATACGTCATGCCCTCGCGCCCTCTCATACCACAGTATTTTGTAATGTTGTGTCCGATTTACTTCTCTTGATGACTCACCTTGTAGTGGATGTAATACAGCATTGTACACAATGGTTCCATATTCGAATCGAGAGCTTCCCGACATGGTGTGTACTTACGGAAAGGCAAATGGTAACGGGCGGTGTGCAGAAGTGTTTTATCAGGAGACCTGTCCCCGACGACAACAACCACGGCATTCAAAGACTGCAACAGTGTCCCCGCCTTTTGGAGGAGACATGGTCGTTTCAGAACGGATGAAAAAATGAAGGACGTGGCCGAAATGTTCGGACAGCAGACTTGGAGGAAAATGTGATTACCACTGAGGAAGGCGAACGCCGTGTCAGTACCAGGCATATGGCTCGCCAGTACAGGGTAAGCCAGACGACCGTGCGGAACATTCTCCATGACAATTTTTACTACCCGTATCACTTACAGCGTGTGTAGGGCTCACTAGCGACAGACTTTCGACATCGGGAGAAGTGTTGTCACTGGTTTCTTCACCAGGCAACTATGATTCCTGGTTTGTGTCATCCATCCTATTCACAGATGAGACCACAACTACAGCGAGTTGTACCTTCAACGTTCATAACAATAGTACACAGACAGCGATAGTATGCTGACAGCGTATCAACAGCATTGGTGCAGGCGGAATGAGCAGGCCTCAATAATTGGCGACCATATTTAGGGACCAGTCTCCGCTCCACTTCGCCTAACAGGCCGAAACTACCAGTGTTTCTTACTTTGACTTTGCCCCTCCTGCAGGAAGAAGTGCCATTGATGATTGGAAGGGTTGGCTGCTACATGATGGTGCTGCAGCCTATTTCGCGGTTAACGTCCGGACGCATCTCTCCTCTGGTCGATGGATCGGACGAGGGGTCCAGTTGCATGACCGGCTCGTTCACCGGATCTCACCCCGTGCGATTTCTGCTTATCTCAAAAATATTGTGTACGGAGAGCCTATTCCCGATGTGGAGACAATAGAGCAGCTTTTCCATGTTGCCTTTACGCTGTTCGGATGCAACCTGACCGATGTGAAAGTGAGAGACAGAACTCGCTACGCGCGTACCTGCATGCGTCGAGGCACTTGTAAACCATTTTCAACAAGTGCTGTAACTGTGGCCGCATGGCACAGCGCGTGTTAGACCTCAGTCTCTGTAACAAAGTAGATCCTCTTATCTGTCAATCCTTAGAGTTTGTACACGGTGGAAGAAATCGCCCTGCGTAAAGAAGCAAGCTGACAGATAGTTCATCGCTGTAGGAACTTATGATAAAAATATCAGACCAAATGAAACGTACATGTGACCGTAAAGGATACCCCCAAACCCTCTCTGGCAACGACGCAGGTGCCTTCTCTCGCATGCAAGCTATTATTACGGTGCAACAGACAGTCCTAAGCATCTTGCTCCTTTTGTTGCAATCCGGTAGTGGTACTGCAGGCCAGGGCACGAGTAAGCTCCATCTTCAAGACGCCTTATACTTGTTCATTTGGCGAGAGATACGGTGATGATGCTGAGCCTCAAGGTTGAAGACGACGTTGCAGGGAAGAAATCTTCTATCGACGGGAACTATCTTGAAAATTAACGTGACTTTTCTTTCCAAGCAATAGTAATACTGCAGATTAACATCCAGTGAAACGTAGGGGGCATTGATTAATTTAACCAGCGAAAACACAAAAGGACTGCGAGTTGTAACTGATGGTTCCCACACAATTTAGCCTGATGTGGGACTTGTGTACCGTGGGTGAATGCATTCTGAAAGACGAAGCTCACCCGGTCAGCGCAGTACTCCTGCACGTCCATCACTAGCATACAGACAGAACCTACCTTCATCACTGAAGACAACAGATCGCCAGTCCACTTTCCAGCCGACTCGTTCAAGATACAGTGCTTGCCGGCATCGTGGTGTCAGAGGCCAGAAGCAAAGGTCAAACCTACTGTAAGCAGACGGTTCCAAATGGTCCCTGATGACACAGTTGGTGAATCACGTACCTGAATTTCGTCTCTGGATGAAGGTCGGTAGGGCACGGTGGCTCGCACAGTGCGTCGATTCTGACGCGCGTCTGTACTACGTTTACGTCCAGAACCTGGTCTACTGGTGTTGCAATGTTCCGTAGACCACCGGTGAAAGCAGCGACACACCACCGATGCACTGTGCGCAATACATTCAGCAGTCCTTCGTGTCCTCCGTTAGGTTTATCGAACTACCCGCAGGTCCACAACGTGGCACGTCGGTGGGATATACCTGTCCCTGAAATGTTGCAAAACACCGTTCACCTGTAAACTCAGCTGACCTATTGATGGAAAAGCAAAACGGAGGTTTCACAGACACGTCCTCTGAGTGCCATTTTATCGTTGAAGACCATGACAAATGGATCACTAACGCTGCAACCCCTCAGCATGCACATCTCGTGCTCTTGTGCCACAGGACACAGTCCTTCAGGATTGTGTACTTTTTTGCGACAATGTATAGTAACAGCATAGCACAGACAGAGATCAACACGAAGTTAAACTTTTCGACCAGCACGCCATCTATCGGCAATCATCTACTTCAACTAAAGAGTGGAAACGTACATTGTCCTGTTTCAAGTGGCAGGAGCCAGGTGACATCATCTCAGCTCTACTGTGAGTCACATGGAACGCTGTTGTTTCGAAACGCAATAGTCGTAAGCCTTTCGTATAGTGCCATATTGTCTACATGGTTACTTATTTTCATACTTTTTTGTGTTAGATTAAGAATTATGCAAGACAAAGGTGTTAAATGTATACTACAGGTCAGTCTGTCACTGGACGAACGTATTTCCATTCCATCGAGTACTGCACTTTTAAAAACCGTAAGTTGTCATTTGACACCCTCATGACTGCGTACATATAAGTAGGATAACGTTCAGATAAATAATATGTACAATTATCACTTAACAGACGTTATTATCAATTTTGCACACTAGTTAACGTATTTCACTAAAGTTCTTGTATTTTTCGGAAACGAGTTCGTCGAATCCTTCTGAAAAAGATATCGAACCAATTCTTTCAGAGCACAATGGTCGTAAGCTTAAAGAGGTCCCAGGCAGATACATTGGATCAGTAAATGTTCAAAAACTGACGTGCAGTGTGATCCTGGAGACGTTTCAGATAAGAGAACTGAAACAGGAATTGGGGAATGCTGGTCCTCGTATAATGCCAGGGAGATATTAAAAACCGAAGCAGATGTTACACACAAGTAAAATGTCTCCTTTCAACACTCAGTGACTCAAATGTAGCAGAGATCTGCAATTCCTCTTGAATATTTTTCGAAATACTTCAGTAGTGTAATTATCACTTTTCGCCACAAAACAGACGTAGCATTGAAATTGAATGAACCTAGTATTTTGACTGACGCATTACCAGTTAAGGAGAGTTTTACCATCCAGTAAGATATTACAGATAATGCATACAGGGGAGCCACACATACCTCAGATCACAGAGGCAACCTTTGTACGAGTGTATAGCAATCCTGATTCTTCCCTGATACGTACTCTTAGTGTTGTATAGGAATCAAATAGTAAAATAATAAAGAAACTCTTGAAATCTACTGGATTCCAACTCCTTTATAATACCCATTAAATGTTGTCATTATTATACAAAGATAACGTAACACATCCACACTTCTTTTTTCTTCTTCCTTTGAATCGACATAACACAACACATAGGAATAACAAGACAGCAGCATATCACACAAAGAGAACGTGTTGCATACTATAAATATGTATTTTTTATGATCATGCAAGTCAATTATCATGTATGCATCTATCATAAAAATAAACAAATTGCATACTATTTAACGAGAATGTGGTCTTATGAAAGTCCACAAAATGTTGCTGCATACTCTGGGGCTGTGGTACGTGAAGAAATAAATAACTGAGAGAAATAAGGTAATATACGTAATTTAAGAAATGTATAATTCGAAAAACGGCTGGAATTATTGAAACAGTAAAGCAATGTACATAGTTCTGTTACATCATGTGACGTATGAAGGTTGCCGTGCTGAGTATGAAAATATTCCTCCACTAAACAGAAGACTGCAGTCATTTGTTTCAGGATATTTTAATTAATTATTGAATCGAAAGCCACTCATTAAGTTTAAAACTCTCTGTTTTAAATCTGATAAAATACTTAAAACTTACTAGTCTCTGAGATTTTATGTTTCCGTTTACCTTGCAGAATCCAGAAAAGAGAATACCTTCATACTACGTTTTGCAGTGGTTGACTGCTCGCTGATGCTCCATAATAACAGCGTCTTGTGCTGGATCGAACAGGAAAGCGGTCGATCACAATAGCGAACACCCTCTTGATAGATTTTCATCTTAATTTCTTGTAAATTCACTGTTTTGAATATCAGTGCCGAAAAGCGGATACTTGTTACTCTGTGACCAATATGCTTAAGACTTTGTGCCTCGAGAAATCTTCGAATGGAATGTTTAACTTGGAAAGTCAGGTGAGTAAAAAGTATAGGTCCTCTAAAAGTTTATTGTTCCGGAACATGCGTGTTTATTCAACCTTTTATCAGAAAAAAATTGCGGTAGGTCCTGGCAGTTTGTTTATAATATTAAACTCTTACTGCAGTGCACGTAATCAGTAATGAACTAAACTCTTGGATCTCACGTAAGACAGCTCCAAAGAACACAGTTTTCCATTGGACACTTTTCAGTATTGTCGTAAACAGTTCACAGTTTTTCTTCCTCCCATGCAGTCCGGTATCCTAATTGTAGACTTTTGATGATAGTGTCTTCCAATAACGAAACGGTAAATATTTCGCTTAACGGTGCAGAACACTAAATCACATTTCCACCGTCTCAAGAACCAACCCTATTCTGCAAAATACTTTCCAACTGTTATCTTTCAGTGCCTTTCAAATTGTTCCCTGCTCCGTTTCATACCTGCGTTCACACTCCTGCATAACTTCTCAAGTCGGTTGTTTTAGCAAGCAAAGAAATCTTCCACGTAGTAAAATCTTACAAATGTTAGTATTATGGCTAAACGGGCGACTGCAATACGTTAAATACAGAGTACATCCTTTTGCTACTTCTTACAAAGAATCACAATAAAAAATTACATGAATACGTAAAACATGAAGAATAAATTTTTTACAGTTCTTTCTCAATTTTATATCAACGTAGACAATACTGCATAGAATAAAATTAGACAAAAATGATATAGTAAAATATGTATGTAAATAACTTATTAATTAAACTCAAAGGTTCATAAAATATCCTTGTGCGTCATACCCTTCTTGTTTTATCAATTACATTTGCACTGTCAACGATGGGATTAATTTTCGCATCTCACTGCCCATTCGCAACATATTTTTCCAAGCTGAGCACCAGTGTTGCATCATCTTTGATGGCGATAGTGCAATAACGACAATGTAAATCTAAAACCGTAAATCTAAAGCTTGAACATTGAATAACAACTATTTCTGTGCTTTGTATAACGAAGTACACTCCATATTAAGTAACATCGCCCTAGTGTATGGTGTGTCAAGTTATTTTGTATTGTTATTTAACACATAGTGTTGATATACCATACTTAAACCTTTTCTTCTTCTTCAACGTAATTAGTTATGATTACGTATACCGACAACTGCTCGAGATTTGAGTCTGCCTGCTATTAGCTGACTATGGCCTGATACGTTACGCTTACTCTGTGAGAAGTGACATTTGCTCCGTTTCCGCATCTCACTGACCACGTAAATCATTATTTTCGAAGTTTTCCACCATAGCGTTTCCCGAATTACATTTCAAGTTTTACGTAAATCAGCTTAATCTGTGCACTTTGTACGTTTCAGTGACTCACAGTACTATGATTCACAATAACACAATTTCAAAGTGAAAACCGATTCGGCAGCACTCAAGACCGCGGAAACGGCGCTTTGAAGGGTACTTAACGCCTACAGTAGCGGCGTGGCAGACCTCGCGGCACGCCAGAGAGAAGGCCAGCCGCCGGCGGTCGCCATGTTACTTCCCTTCCGGTCCTCGACAGGCCGCAAAGCTTTGAGGTCTGCGCAGCTCAGCCGGACCAGGCCTTCAAACGCAGCCTCTAGACAGGTCCAGTAACAGCAGCCGGCGCCTGTCCCACAGTAGCTTTCCCTCCCCCCTCCCGCGTGCCCAACAATCAACCCTTTTGTAGCTGCTCTGTTCTGAAGCCGTCCGCTCCCAATGAACACGAAAGCAAGTTACCGCCGCCTTTAGATAGCCGACAGGTCTTTAGGTTACGCAGTAGCGACTTTCACACAGAACTGGCCACTCTGATCCTTGTCCTGTGTTTTATTAGCAAAGGCCGCTTAGGCTGCCGTGTTCTCTACGGTAGCTGTTCGGTGAAAGTAACTCGTTCAGTCAATAATTAGAGTTTGTCGACACCCGCCACTGGCGAGGAGTGAGAAGTGACAAAAGAAAAACAAGGCTAATGTTCGTATTTCCGTACAGAGGGGTAACGGTAATTGTTTGATATCAACTATTGTGTCATATTGCATCGTTCCGTTCCTCCGTACGACGGAGCATTCGTGGAGTGGCATGAAGTTTCATTTGCGGCCGCAGTCAGAATCCACGAAATACTATCAACGTGCGGCGAGCGAGACAAAGTATGCAACATGACGCTCCTCATACTTATTAAGAAACTTTTTTAAACATCCAGTTGTAGAGTCAGTTGAATCTAAATAAGTTTCCATTTGATATCAGGAACAAAATTAAGTTTCTCAATGCTGCAAAATCAATACCTGACGCCTGGTTGTGATCTAACTGCTTTCTAAAGATGCCGATATTCACTCCTGGGCTGGGTAACGTCACTGCTAATAATTCATACGCTGTGCCCAACTGTCTAAGAGCTCAACATTCCGGTTTGGGTTCATGTCCAAACGAGCGACCACAAACTCCTTAAACCTCAATACTCGCCATAAGAAGCGGAAAGTGATTAAAGAGTTTTGCACGGTCACGCGCTAGAGACGCAATCTCGAGGTCTCCCAAAGCTAACCAACATGTTCCAAACTGCCACGCATAATAAAGAGATCTTAACGCTAGTAGGGGTGCAGTGGTTTGACTGTCACTTGGGCTACGTATCATTTGTATACCCAACATAAAGATCGGTTGACTTTACACTGTAGAGTCAAACAAACTAGTACACCTTCCTAATATCGTGAAGGGCCCCCGTGAGAACGCAGAAGTCCAGCAACACGACATGGCATGGACTCGACTAATGTCTGAAGTAGTGCTCAAGGGAACTGACACCATGAATCCTGCAGGGCTGTCCATAAATCCGTAAGAGTACGAGGGGGGTGGAGATCTCTTCTAAACAGCACGTTGCAAGCTATCCCAGATATGCTCAATAATGTTCATGTCTGGGGAGTGTTGTGGCCAGCGGAAGTGTTTAAACTCATAAGAGTGTTCCTGGAGTTACTCTGTTGCAATTCTGGACTATGGGGTGTCATATTGTCCTGCTGGAATTGCCCAAGTCCGTCGGAGCGCACAATGGACATGAATGGATGCAACTGACAGACAGGTATCTAGACGTATCAGAGGTCCCATATCACTCCAACTGCATGCGCTCTACACCATTAGAGAGTCTCAACCACTTGAACAGTCCCCTGCTGACATGCAGGGTACATGTATTCAAGAGGTTGTCTCCACACCCGTGCACGTCCATCCACTCGATACAGTTTGAAACGAGCCTCGTCCGACCAGGCGGCATGTGTCCAGTCATCAACTGTCCACTGTCGTTGTTGACGGGCCCAGGCGAGGCCTAAGGCTTTGAGTCGTGCAGTTATCAAGCGTATAGGAGTGGGCCTTCGGCTCCGAAAGCTCATATCGATGATGTTTCGTTGATTGGTTCGCACACTGATGGCCCAACATTGAAATCTGCAGCCGTTTGCTCGAGGGTTGCACCTCTGTCAAACGATTTTCTGCAGTCGTCGTTGGTGGCGTTCTTGCAGGATCTTTTCCCGGCCACAGCGACGTCCGATATTTGATGTTTTACCGGATTCGTGATATTCACGGTACATTACTGAAATGGTCTTACGGGTAAATCACCACTTCATCGCTACCTGGTAGATGCTGGTGCAATCGCTCGCGCGCCAACACCACTTTCAAACTTAATTCTTGATAATCTGCCACTGTAGCAGCGGTAAGCGACCTAACAACTGCGCCAGACACTTGTTGTATTATCTAGGCGTTGCCGACCACAGTGCCGTATTAGAATACGCATGTCTATGCCAGTTTCTTTGGCGCTTCAGTGTATCTAGCCTACAGTACAGGTTCAGTGATTGAATATTACACACTTCCTCCATCTTAAGCAAATGGAGCACATCGGTTCATTCATTCTGCATTACATGTAGTCTACGGTGCGCGTTATGGGGATTATGGAAGCACGATTTAGTTCAGTGGTGGTAACTGAGTAAACAGAGCTGCGCATTCCAATACGACTATGCACACCAAATGACAGAACTTCTTGTGCTACATTCCTAAGATCAAAATCTTGAACAATCTTGAAAATTTTCTTGTTTACCGATGTACCACAAGTTAAATCCATTTTGAGACGAAAACGTACATTATAAAGTGACGTAGCGTAGAGAAATATGCTGTAAAATATCTCTGTTATCATTAGGAGGACACTGGGAATACCCTACAGGTGTAATGTTGTAACACATACAAATTCCTGTGCATATAAAATCCGGTATGAGGTGTAAAATTATACAGTCTCCGATATATCAATTTCACGCAAGTGAATTACAAATATTTTAATATCCCATAATATTCTTTTCATATGAGTGCCTTGTCCTGTAGTTGAAGGGAAAAGAATGGAAGAAGCGTTAAGACAATCCCGTCGGCACCCAAAAATGCGAACGTGCTTCTGCTTATTAAAACATTGAGCCTGAGAAGTGAGGCACAATCTGCGTGATTCAACCTTTCTCACCACCGTTAAAATTTTTCCCAAAAATTGTGGCATATGAATGTATTCACTCTGTTTTATGCTGAGAGAGAAGTGACAGTGGCACTGCAAAAGAGACGCAAAGTAATAAATACTGGAAGAAAATGGACAGCGATTGTGCTATGGAAAGAACGAAGGAAACAGTGGTAGTGTGAAAGAAAGAGAGAATGACAGTGGAGCACAGTTGACGGTGACAGAGCAGCGCTAGGGCAAAGAATGAAAGAGACAGTGCCAGTGGTGGAGGAATAAAGAGAAGGAGAAAGTGGATTTGGATGACATTCAGTGAAAATGGCAGAGTCTATGACAGTGCCAAAGAGGACGAGAGAGATAGTGACTGTGAGAAGAAACAGGAGCAGTGAGATGAGTAATGAATGAGATAGTAGCAGTGACAGCAAACATGAAGGAGACCGTGAGAGTTAGAGGAGACAGTATTAGGAAGATTGAACGAAGGAGAGTGTGGCTGTGAGAGAGAGAGCAGTGACAGAGAAACGAAAAGAGATAATGACAATGATCTGGGCTGAATGAGTAAGCGAGAATGGGCAAATGGGAGTGGATTGGAATAAGCAACTTACAACGATGGACTAATGGGTGTAAGCGAGTTATATTTAGGTTAGCATGTGGGGTCGAGGGTGAGATGCATGTTAATAAGAGCGCGAATATGTTCGCAAGCCGAAACTTTTTGGAAAAATTTTAAATATGCTGAGTAGAGTAGAATGAGGAAGCTTTTCAGTCCGAGTTTAATAAACAGGAGCATTTTTACCTTTCCTGTTTTCCGCGGGTAATTAATGTACACAACACTTAAAATGCCAATACCGCTACACGGAGCTTACTGTTTGCCTAGTATCCTCGTGAAATTTGCCAGAAGGCTCTTCCATTTCGCGAGCTCCAAAACCATTCCACGACTTTATCTGACATTTCACCCAATCAGTAGGCCTCAAGAGCAGTGTTTAGTAATTTCTTTCTCCCACAGATAACGCTAGTCTGTAGTGATGCCTCCAGTCGGTATTTGAGTTTCTCTTCAAAAATTTGATGGAAAACTTAAATCGTCATGGAAAATCCCAAGCATTTAAGCCAGCCCAGTAAGCTCATACCACAACCCATTTTCATTTTGAAACATTGCTAAAGGATCAGCTTGCTTCTGGATAAAAGTTTCTTTCGCTCAGTTACCAGAAGCTGGCTCATTCGTTCCCAATACCTGATGGAAATGATGAAGGACGGGCTCACAGATTGATATGTTTTAGTATGTGGTTGAAAATGTGCAACGAAGCAGCTAAATTTTTTAGATTTGTCTAGTGATTTCTCATTTCATGCACAAAGTTTTCATTTGAAATTGGACCAGTGATTAAACAATTTCATATATTCTCCTACGTTCACTATAGCCAAAATAAATTGTTTATTTCCTGCTATCTGTCATAAGCGCAAGGAGTAGTCGGTTTACCTTACCACTTCCTCAGTTCAGGAGACATATTTACCTACCTCGTGCAAGAGTTCTAAGTGTCGGGAAGGGAAAGACAAGTATGACTTACTCGGTTAGGTTCTTTCTTCCGGAAAGTTGGCAGTTTCGTAGATAAAAGTCCTCCTTGCTGCTGTTAACGGCCGAAGCTTCATAGATTGTCTCCTGGAACAATACAAAATAAGTTGACACACACCACAAACTAGGGCGATGTTACTTAATATACTGGCTTGTTAAAATCACGTGATTCTCACGAGGTTTTCGGAGTAATGTGTCAATGACAAGTAACATGAAAACAGCAAATTAAAAAAAAAAAGAGAGATTTCAGTCTTACAGTCTTACTGGCAATTGACTAATAAACTTCAGTCGTTCGATAGACATTTGTAAACAGAATCTCTCACTGATATAATACGTCAAATGTACATGCTTCGGATTCATTTGTTGTACATATACTTAAAACGGCCAAATTCATTTGGTGTAGAAACCTCTCTCGTTTTCTGTAATTCAATACATAAATTCACATGTATATATACTGTATTCTTCCTTATGAATATCTAGGAAAGTAAACAAAGATGCAGTTATTAAAATATGTACTCGCAAATGAATCGAGCCTCATATGACTTATAATTCCTTGTATCCAGCAGATGTAATACTTTAAACCTTTAATTAGTTTCACCAAAATTGTGTTATGTTGGCAAAAGTCAGTGCCTCCAACGATGTTTCGTACAAATAGAGTCTTCCGTTTTTCAATCGCTGTAAGTAGATAAAATGTACTATAGCCATCAATTTATAGGCGCTGACATTATTACAGAAGACCCAATATGTGAGATTGAAGTTTTATTCAGATATTATAACATTCATTATTGTCCCTGAGTCCTTTTATTTCATAGTTGTGAAGAGGAGCTGTTTTTAGCATTTATACGTATTCTCACATGTCCTGTGCGAATTTGGTAAGCAGCTTCCAATAACTCTTGATACAAAATTACTGTTTGTAGAAGGACCACTTGATTAGCAGTTAAACCAATTGTATCAACGACGCATTTATTTCTCTATCTCTAAGGTTCGTCTATTTCAGACAATATCAAATTATTACATGATGATGGTTGTACCGTTTTTCTCCTTCCTTTACGCCACACGAAAAGCATAGTAAGGTGCTTACTCTGCGCCATATGGAAGGTCTTTTTCGAATCAGGTAGGAATTACATCGTTGTGCACCGTTTCCGCTAATTGTTACTTTTGGTAGTACAAACGGCTTTAATTGTAGCAGGACGTTAATGACAGGAAACTAGAATATGGTGTCAGAGACGACAGAATTAACATCAAAGTTTTCTAGGTATGTTGCTACGACACACTGTAAAAATACAATTACTAGTTGGTATTAGTTTCTACAATACGACGCGGTACCATACCCAGAAAATTTCATGAACTGGCCTTGAAAGCCTACTTAGTTGTATTAGCATTCTATTCCTTTATATAGTAAGTAATAAGTTCATCGCTTAACCCTTTGACTACCTATTTTATTTCAAAAACATTTATTTATGGTTACCTTAATTAATGTATTAGAACGAACAATATGAAAAGAATATTTCGCGTCATTTCGTAGGGATTGGGTTGGAGGTGGGTGTAGCACATACAGGATCATTCATAAGTACCTCCAGGGTTCCAGTATTTCGGAAGACGACTGCTAGAAACGTGCAAAACATTGTGAAAGCAGACACACGTCAGTGCAGAGAACATTTCTCCAAGTTTGTAACTTACACTACAGGTGCTCAGTATGGGCTGGCTTCGTCAGTGATGCGTCAACTGTCAACTCTGGGTGCAAGTCGACTTTTCGATGTGTCCGGGATGGTGCGGAGGCGGCTTGCTTTGTTAATCTAGTAATTGGGTTGCCTACCCGCAGATGTGTACTAATTCGATGTGATAATACATAGATGTCAATCTACAGGTGCAATCTATAATTATAAGAATTTCTCTAACCTCAGTAGACTTCCCTTAACCAGTGGGATGCTTACATAGCACTAATATTCAACATGCCGCCGAATCCCAAGTAGCGGGTGCCCACCCTCGCCACAAAGTACAGCTATAAGGTTACTGCTAAAAGCACCTGTTGCTAGTGTAATCTCCTCATGGTGGATAGCACGACGGGTCTTGAAGTAATTAGCTCTCGCTGGTCCATAAGCTACACGTCCATAACCTAGCCGGGATCGTAAAATCCTTCATTAAACTGAAGCAGACTGTTTTACCAAATGCGCTAATAATATCAGTGTTGAGTGCACAAAATCCTAGGACGCTCATACAGCAATTAAATCAGTGACGGACGCATGCAAGAAGGTAAAAATACGTAAAATTAGGGGAAGTCCTCATCTCTGATATACGTCACCGCATTAGCAGATTGCGACGCAAAGAGCACCTGATTAAATCATCGGGTATTGCAATACGATAAAAAGCAAGTAATTACAGTAGCAAGACAGATAAGTATAGGATATGTAAGCTGGATAACGTTGAAAAGAAAATTCGGAAGACTCTACGGAAGCTGAGATTGTTTTACTCACTAGTCAAAAAACGTGGAAATGTTGACAGACAGGAGATATTAGTAATTCTTGCATCAATAAATAGATCAATGGGCGAGACATACAACTTATCCCCTCATACTCTAACGATGAATCTTTCCGAGAACCCGAGAAAATCTGGTCCTACGCAGAATCACGAAGCGGTTTGAAGGTTTATATTTGGTCAGTCATCGAACAGTCTGGCTTGGCAATGGAAGACAGCAAACCGAAAGCTGAAGTTTTAAATTTCCCGATAGAAAATTAATTCACATGTTAAATTCGTACAGACATACCATTGCTTGACCGTTGCACAGATTTCCGTATGGAGCACATAGAAATAGGTACCCTTGGCGTTGAAGATAAACTGATAAACTTGAAAGCAAGTCGCCAAGACGAGACGGAATCCAATTTCGATTGTACATAATGTACTCTACGGCACTGGCCCCTTAATTGTCTATTGTTTTTTTGGGAATATCTTAGCCTGCGCAAGGTCCCAAGTGACCGGAATAGAATACCGAGGTGATCCCTGTATATATCGAATCAGAAAAGCTTCTGTCCACAGACCATAACGGATTTGGTACACATCTCTCGAGTGAAACTCAGCTTTCCCGTTTGTTGCACGACATACTCCGAATCACGGATGAAGGGCTACAGGCAGATTCCACATTGAATAGAATTTGACATGAAATGTCGGTTTGGAGAGCAATTGTTCGATGTACACAATTTTTAATTTAATTTGCCTTGCCTGCAAAAATTTTGAACAGAAATGAAATACCTAGTTAGGCTACACAATAGCTATCTTCAGTATCTACAACTGAAATGAAAGAAAATTCATTGCTGGCTACTACGCCATGATAATAAAAAAAGGACGTAAATTATAATACAAGCAAGATTTATCCCCCACTCTACTACGACTGCAAAAAGCCATAACAATCTAAAAATAACATGAGTCAAAATAGCTATGCATGCTTCTACCGGTTATATTTGGGATACAAAGCTACCCCAGAGGTCTTTGATGCATGCATGACGTACAGATTATTGGACAAGTCGCGTAAGGTTTCATATAAAAGTCCAGTTATTTAAAACATATCTAGTTGCATGCAAGTAAGCAAAAAATTATTGAACCGTATGAAAAAACTGTTTATTTTCTGAAATTTTGAAGCTGATAACAATTTAACGAAACGTTCAAGAAATAAAAGTTGGTTACGGAAATAATACTAAAATTGAATAGTTTGTGATGGCTTTGCATCCCGTATGTATTGGTTAAAGCACGTATGCCAATTTTCATTCACGTCACTTTTATGTGGGTATGACTTCTTCCAGTGTTTGTATTGTAATATCTGTCCTTTGTTTCAATTCAGTTAATATAGTACCCTGTAATGCAATTTCTTTTGCTTATGCTGTAGATGGCTATTGCGTAGCCGAAAATGGTAATTCTGTTCAAAATACTTTGCGAATAACTCAACATAATAAGAAAAATGATCCACATTCCTAGCTTTCCGGAAAGGGTTGTAGACGATGCACCACTGCTATCTATTAACGAAGTTACGAGCATGTTTCATAGGACCCTAGATACATAAGTGTCTCGAAGACTTCTTAAGTCATAGAGTACAGATCACACACGTTCATCAGAGATAAAGATATCGTCTAGAGTGATCAAAGAAGAGTGATAGAACTGCTCCTGTTCTCTATACACGTAATCATTCTGACGGATACGGTGAACAACAGTCTGCGACTGTTTGACGATGACGCTGTAGCATACGGGAAAGTATCGTCGTTGAGTGGCTGCAGAAAGATATAACTTGTATCTTCTATTTGGTGTGATGAATGACACCTTGCGCTAACTGTGGAAAAATGTAAGTTAATGTTTTATAAGTAGGAAAAACAAACCTGGAATCTTCTAAAACAGTGTCAGCCGAATGCTGCCTTTCACAGTTTAGGTCTGTTAAACGTCTTCGCGTAACCTCGCAGAGTGATATGAAACGGAAAGAGAATATAGGGACGGTAGCAGGAAAGGTTTATTGGGAGAGTTCTAGGAAAGTGCAGCTCATATACAAACGATAACACGTACAGATTACGTGCGTCACCTATTCTTGAGCGCTGCCCGAGTTTTTAGGTTCGCCATCGGTCGAATTAAAGAAACATATCGAAGCAATTCCGACGCGAGCTGCTAGATTTGTTACCGGTAGGTTCAATTGACATGTGAATGTTACGGAGATGCTTTGAGAATTCGAGTGGGAACAACTGGTGGAAGGTTGACGGTCTTTTCGTGAAACACTGCTGAGAAAATATACAGAATAGTCATTCGCAGCTGACTACAGAACGATTATACCGCCGCGCCACCAAGGGACATTTCGCGTAAGGGCCGAGAAGACCAGATAAGAAAGATTATGGATCGTCCGAAGGAATAGAGACACTAGTTTATCCCTCACTCCTTTTACGACTCGATTAGGGAAATACATGTCTAGTATCGGTAAAGGACACCCACGGCCTCACAGCACATTGCGGCTTGCGGAGTACTTTTGTAGATGTAGATAATAGCCGTAAGTTTATAGGAAACAGTTTTCCGGATAGAAGGAGATAAAATTGCCAAAAAAATAAACATGGAATTAACATGTCAGTAAGATGCACATGAGGCTGTATAACAAATCGCATAAACAGAGGAAGCTAGTACCCTGAAATTGAAGTCTTGGAGAGGACAGGAAGATAAGATTTTCTGTAGAACAGGGTAAAGAATACGAAAGTAGATTAAAGCAGTACTGCAGGAGCCTTTATGGAAATTCTCAGCAAAGACAGAAATGTAGTCTGCAGATGTCCCGAGCTTTCCCTCCAGATATGGGAACAATATATGAAAAAGCTGTACGACGCTGATCACCTACAAAGAAACAAGAAATCAAGGATGATGTAGCTGATATTGAGAAATTACCATTAACAGTAATAAAAGAAATAAAGAGTGCAACACCTCCTACAAAAGCAATACATGAATGTTTATCGAACCGAGATGAAATTAAACAGAAAACAAAAAAATTCGTGGTACAAAATACATGACGGTGGCGAAAGGACCGAAGACTTTTTGGAAATGATAATGATTTCAAAGTCTAATGAATAGTGAACTAAGAAATGAAATGAGCGCTGAACAATAAGGCTCAATGGTCATTAAGGATCACGAACGCAAGACTGCCACTTCGTTATTTTGACTTGTTTCACAAAACTGTGTTGGTCCACGTCGCCTGGTGACTGTCTTATATGATGATACAATGTTGTCGTACACTCCAACGTACCATCACAGATTTCCATAGCGTTGTTCCTGTTCATGCGCGAATAACGACTTGCCCCACGGCACTTGAATTTATCAGTGGTACACGCCGTTTTGTTTTTGCAACAGTATTGGCGTGTTACGGTATTCTGATGGGTAAATTTCTATGAGAGCAAAAGACTGTAGACGAGTAATTCTAAACAAACCAGAAAATAATTACGTAACTTTATTTTTATAGGTCACATTTAAAACTTTATGGTTGCACCTCCTACTGTCGGTACCTCCAGTCAGTGAAAATCATAGCACCCCACTCTCGTTTTCTATTGGCAACATTAAACGTAGCACTTTTCCGCTCTCTTTTACGTGCTTAGTATATTTTATGCTTTATTCATTTATTAAATATGCCTCATTAGAGTGTAATATTAAATGTTTGAAATTTGACATAACATACATTAACAGAATTTGAGATCAACCAATACCATGCAACTCATGCCGTTACATCAGATACCTTAGTTTTCAAATGAAAATAGGATATATAAAATCTTAAAAATTAATGTAGTTATCACATTTCTATCGGCATTTACAGATCTAAGGTACTTGGAAGATGTACCAAGCATATGTGAAATCTCTAAATTCTTTTTCAATTTTTATTTCCACAACCTCATAATTCTGTGTATAATTGACATTCTACTGATGTTAATAATATAAACAGTTCATAATTAAGCATTTTATCTGAAGAAGAACTCAAAATTTACGATACCTGACAATCACTTATATTTAGAAATTCGACCCCGCTTATATTGCTTGTTTTATGATTGACATACCTTATTTCAAAGCCATTATCTTCTTTCTAACAAAACTTTATGTTTTTCTGGTACAATCTTTTTCAAAAACTATTATTGCTCAAAGTAATTGTCATTATTAGAATTCTTGTTTGTTCGAATTCAACAGTTCGGTGTCATAACATTGAACCTCTACATCTGTTGTCTCAAAAAATGTATTTTGTAAGTGGAATATGCGACAGATAAAATGAAATACTTCTTCCCGGAAATTTGAACTGTCAGAAGAGGTTGTCTGACTTTGCTAAATCTGGGGATACGAGTGATAACCCAAAATTGTGCTACATGAAGCAGATCCCGATATTGCTCCCATTTAAAGGATATTTACGCATTTTGTGAAACATGAAAACTTGACTCTTAAATCAGTCTATCTATTTTCTAGTGGATTTCTACGCCATATTTTAATATATTATGGAAACAGTTATTGAAGTGTCTTTAATCTGGTGTTCAGACAATGACACACGTAGTCAACAGCCCGAGACGAGTTACCACAGAATACAGTAAAATGTACACAATCAGGTAGCAGTGTAGATAATCAATAGCTCTGTCTACAGTTACTTGTCGCTGAGCTCACAGTTCAATTGTTTCCCATACCTGGTAACCATGGTTGTGGTAGTTTTGTGTTAAAGCTTGAACTTTCGTTTATGACGATTCGTACACCTGTAGCGTTCGCAACTACGACTCAAGGAACGCCTTCTTCTTAGTCTTTCCCACGAACACAGACTGATAGACAAGTTCAATGAGGGTGAAAGAGGGTTAGTCTTAGTTGTGGTGTACGGTGTTGATAATACAACTGAATCAGAGGTTAAAAGGACAAAATATTCCCGGCAACGACGACTGAACGATATTCATGATTTCGAGAATGCTATCATGAAATGCCGAGGAATGACGATCAGATATTGACGAAGAATGAAATAATTGCCAGTGTCATCGAAGACCAATACCGTTATGACGACAAGGAACAGCAAAGAGTCAACGACCATGCTGAAAAGAGACCATCCAATGAGGAAGTTTCTGACAGCCTGAAGATACCTCGATGTTTCGACAGGAGTCATACTCATCATGCTTACCAACCTCAGGCGTATTCGCGTTGTCTTAGTGCTACCACAAGGCTAGAAACCCAAGAACTTTTCTTCAGTAGTGCATACCGTGTGTGTTGAACTCATACCTCCTTAGGGAGGGCTAAAACGTCGGACATTCACCGAAACATCACGTTTAAAGCTTGTCCAGTGATTCGAGACTAACGAATACAAATTTTAAGTACATGATAACAAATGTTAAAGTATGGTCCTAAAAGTTAAACACTGTACCAGTAGTGAAAACAAGTCCTCGGAACAACTTGCAGTACGTTTCTGGATGATAAGCTGCATATGCCTCATATATTTTCCAACAGCGATACTTCAGTGATTCACCTTTCGTTGATAAGAGTAGCGATACTCAGTCTCGACACCGGAGACGGCACTTGAAACAATCCCTCCTGTTAGGGAACAAGGGAAAGGCGTCTTGCGAAGAAGGTACTACGGACGCGAGGCTAGCTTTACTCGGTGCCCAGTGCTTGACGACACTTTACTGCTGGTCGTTTGGAGAGTACGTCTTCCTTCAAGGACAGCCTCCAAGCAAACAGAGTTTCCCGAGACGCTATTCCCCAACACCGTCTGCCATTTCGTACGTCTTATACTCAACGATCTTCCGCTGTGCTGATTTGAAGTAGTATCGCAGTGTACGTGAAACTGTGCAGCGAACGTAACGTTTGAGTGTATAGTTCATGTAACATTCAGACATCCATCATAAAGCTCGAAGTTTATCTCTCTCCGAAACGTCCGTGCAGAAAGAGTCGACACAGGTTTTACGTACCCCACTTGTTTCACACGTTGTCTAGTGAATTCCGCATCTCTGGTGATATTTCAGCAACCAGCATTCTCATCGTGAGCAACAAATGCGACACAGGAAGTAGCAATAGCTATGACATTCTCTACTCTTGTCATTGACGTCTGGTGACGGCCTAAATAGTAGTGACTTACAGTGACACATCTGAGTTATCGTTACTAGGCGGCGGTCAGTTTGTATTTATGGACTCAAAGTTACGAACTTCGACTTCGAGCTGTGAGATGCAGTACTTTATTCCTTCCTCTGGTATGTAGTTAAATAAAGTTTAATTTCTAGATATAACTATCTGCTATTTCACATAAATATTACAGATTCAAAATCGAAATATAGTAATGGTGTTCCACCAATTATGAACACTACTTATTTGCCTCTGTGTGTCTGCCAAGTGTCTAGTTGGTCGTATATCCTCGGAAAAACCCAATTTTCAGAAACTATTTTAAATTGGTCAGATCCTCTAAGTACAGTGTATTCATAATAACGCAGACATCTGAAACTGTGTAAACCACAACAGATTCTTTTTGAGTCACTAAATTCTTTGTTCACTGATACTAAAACTTGTGTATAATAACTACACTGCTGCCATTAATGCAGCAAGCCAGACCTCAGTTTCTGCTGGAAGGACATCGCACAAACATCGCAGGAAATCGGCCAGCTGGAGCATGAGGACCGGTTGAGACATCTTCAGGGCCACACATTCGGACTAATATGGACTAACAACACTGGAACTCGTAAGTAACAATAAATTATAATTTAGTATCACGATATTTGTACTACACAAGTTGTTTCTGATCCGAGAAACAAGAGAAAAACGTGACAAAATGTGACATAGTAACATATTGTAACTATTACATAATGTATTTATTATATGTATACAAAGAAAAATCTATTACAGGTCACTGACGATGCTTCACAAATAAAAAAAAGGAAACGCGTATGGCAAAAGAAAAAAAAAGATGCCTTTCATTTAGACGTATAGACAGAACTCACAGTCGTGGATTTTTAAGCATCGTAGGGAAGAAGAAAAACGAAAAATGGGGATAATACAGCCATATCAGGCATTCCCTGTCAAGTTGTACAACAGTTCCCAGAATATTCATCTCAGATTCCACAAGAGCATTCAACACATCAGTTTCAATCAGACTTGCAAAATAAATGATGTGATTCAAAGTCATTTTAATGAAAAGTTGTCACAAAGAACTAAATCATTTGCAGAAAGGACTTGGCTAAAGAAATGAAATGGAACAGCTGTGTATCAAGGAATTCATGTGTATCGGAATGTTATATGATACATATCTAGAGTTGTTTGCATTTATTAACAACCCATCAGTGGTATCAACATAATACAAAAAACTGATTACACCACAGCAAGAACACCGCACTATACACAGAGGAAACACAAATGAAAAGATAGAACACCCACTAACAAAAATAACCAGAGAGAAAAACACAACCACCAAAAATTTCATTGATACTAGTGCACCTCACAGATATATAATTAACAGAGAAAGAAACGGATCTATTATAGAAGGACTCAGACACAATATCAGTACAAAAATGGATAACCACTATATATAAAATCTGATTTTAGAAACAGAAAACTTCTTGATAGAGAACACAAGAACTAGTGAAGAACGAAATAAACAACATAATCATCACATTAAAGAAAAGAGCAAAATAGGATACTTCAAACAGTAAACAACGTCGCTATGAAATTAAATGAAAAACTGCAATCTAACAATGCTATGCGCACAATGGAAGATAAAGGGAACAGCACAGAACAATCCACAGACAAAACTAAATATTTTGACGCCTCTAACAATATCACAAAGCTGGAGTCTGAGCAAACAGGACGTTTCCTGGCATACATTAAAAAAACAACATCAAATACCTCAAACGCATACTCAGAGATAAACAAAGGCAGCACTTCACACAGAAGAACTGAAAAACACCAACATTCAGGAGACAACCCAAGGTTCACAAACCCCTTACTCCGTTGAGGCCTGTTGCTCATTTCATGAATGCACCATCATACCATATGAGAAAATACATGAACAAAATCACAATGCAGCATTATGTAATGAGAACAGCAGAACAGTGAAAAACTCAAATGAACTCATAACACAGTTAAAAGACTGACACATACCACAAACAGTATCACTCATCTCTTTCGACAAAGAGAACATGTACACCTCGATACAATCTGCAGACACTATAACAGCAATTGAAGTTAAGTTTCTGGCATACAACAAACTACTTGCAAACAATATCAAAGAAATAAAAACCCTCAAAGCAATCACATCCCAAAATTACTTCCAATTTGAAAAAGAATTTTACTTACAAAAATCGGGGTGTCCAATGGGATCCCCAATATCTGAAACATTGACAACAGTCACACAGGAAACAATCTTTGACACAGGAATCACAAAGAAAGGATAGAAAATTGTTTACTGGTACAGGTAAGTTAATGACATAATCCGTATGGTCGATGAACCAATGGAGAAAATAGGTAAACTTCAGACAGACATAAATAGCATACATAAAAACATTCAGTTCACCAGGGGAAATGAAACACAAAAGTAAATACATTTCCTTGATGTAACAGTAAAGAAAGACATCAATAAGCACACATCTGACGTCTTCAGAAAGCCAAAACACAAATACAATTATATGTGCATCATTCAACCGGCCACAAAATCAAAAATTAGCAGTCCTACGATACATGATGCACACACTAAATAATATGCCACTCAGCAAAGAAATCTGTGAAAAAGAATTACAAACAATACAACTCATAGCCTAAAACAATGGCTGCAATGCCCATATAGTGCAAAGACTCAACAAATAATTAAAACACAACTAAAGAAATATGGAAACAAGCACAGAACACTAACACCGAAGAACCCCACAGACACTACAGCACACAAAGAAACACAAAAAAATAACACTCGTGCGATGGTTATCAAAAAGGAATACAACACTTCAACATACAAACACAAATCAAGATAAAGGATAGAAAATACATTAAAGAAGCCGGGATTACACTTTGCTTACAGAACAAGAAACACACTCCAGTCACATTTACAAACAACAGACAAACAAGGTAAATACCGAGGAGCATGTACACACCAGTTCGAATGCCGAGAATGTGAATCAGTGTATGTGCGGATGACAGTAAGGAATTTGAGAAATACGTATAAAGAACGTATTAGAAGCTTTAATTATGAAAATAGCCATTGTACCTTTGCTGAACTCTTGATAAAAAATAGACTTGAACCAGCGAACATGAAAAAAGACATGAAAATTTTAGCATGAACAATCACAATAAAAGGACTCCTGCCGTTACAAGAAAACTTTTACATACAAAGCGCCTTACCATGAAAAAGAAAGTAATTAATGGCCAAATCAATACAAGCAATAAGTCCTTTAACATGTCAGCCACAAAAACTTAACCAGAGTATATAATTTTTCTCCCCCAAATACTTTATCGTTTTCTCTCTCTCTCTCTCTCTCTCTCTCTCTCTCACACACGCACACACACACAGACACACACACACACACACATACACACACAAAAAAAACAAGTATCGACTTATTAAAAAAGAAATACTGCTCTCATAAGAAAAGACAGATAAAAAATACACACACACACACACACACACACACACACACACACACACACTCCCGCACGCACACACACAAACAAACGAAAATTATCAAACAACCCACATAACACAAACAAATGGTGGCAATATACACCGAGAGACAGCTAGTAACACTAAAACTCTGTAAACAAACACATATAGATGTCAAAGTGCAAGTGATGTGTTATAATAAATGTGAATGAAAAAACGTCGGAAATCAGACAGCTGGAGCATGAAGTCCGAATGAACGCATCTGCGTATGAACTAATATGGAATAACTATGATTTAACTTCACGGTGTTTGTGCTACAAAAGTTTTCACTAATCTGAAAACTAAGAGAAAAATGTGACAAAATGTAATATAGCAAACATATTGTAACTGTACATAATACATTTATCATATGTATGAAGAGAAACATGTATTACCGGCCACTACAGTTGCTTCACAAATAAAATAAATGAAACGCTTATGGCAAAGTACAATCTGCCTTCCATTTAGTTGCATTAACGGAATACATCTCCACGACGTTGATCAATCTCGCATAAACGATTTCTCTTATTGTGGAATTCTTTTCTCCAGCCATTTCAGAAACAGTCAGATAAATACAGTATATGGTGCAAAAAATGTAATAGGAATCCCATCGACCTGGAATTTGGTCATTCGGACCCAGAATTTTAGGGATATGATTTAAAAGAAATAAATGTGGAGATGAACTACGAACTGTGTGCAACGGGTGTGCGACGACTCTCGCTTGATAAACTCTACAACTGCTCAATCAGGTCTGCCGTGTAGCACATTGAAGTTAGTATGCGATAAAGCAGAATGTACTGAAAGTAGAGTAACTATCTCACCTTGAAAAATAACTTTTCTTCGATAATGCACGGATATAATTTGAATTACGTACAGAAAGAACTGATAACAGATTACGATGAAATACAGATTGCTGCCTTTAACGTCAGCGTTGTACCACGCATTCACCAATCAAATACACCGGTGTTATCTGGTTAAAGATCTCATTACGAGAGCATTTTGCCACATAATGGTGGATATTTCAGTCGAATGACGTTACTGTGTCCATTAATATCTACAGCAACCTACGTGTGCAGAATGGAAATTAGCTGGACGTGCTCAGGATGAGATAATAGCGTGTTATTTTGGTCATCAGTGACACAGGAGCCACAAAGCCTCACTAGTGGCCCACAGTTGCTGAGGGGTGAGTGATGGAGAGTATATATCGCTGTCAATAGTCAACAATTGGCCATATAGCATAATGGAGGAAAATTATGTATGTGTGCTAATAGGTAGGCTTGATTGTGGCATTGTTACAGCTTTCTGAATATTCATCTACTATTACAAAAGAAAGTAGAGAAGTAAATTAAGGCAAAACTGACCTAGAGGTAAATATTTCCTATCATATCTGTCAGTTACTGCCATCTGGAGGAGTTTGTTACAGTAAACCACAGAATGTCCACGAGACATCTACATCACTTTTCATTTTAGTGATCAGGTTCCACACTACACTCATCTCATAAGGTAATTTAATTGTATAGCCACCTATTGTCAACAGAGAAATCTGTCCTCGTTGCTGACATGTTAGAATACGTACAAAATTGGACGACGAATTCCGCCTTATGCGAGACACCTTATCAGTTTCGTTTGACCCAGACATGTTTAAGCACTTTTGTACTGACTTCAGTGGGTTATTTTATTTTCTTATTGTAAAGTTGTTGTTAGATATTAACATTTAGAGAAACTTTTGGTACAAAATATTTGCAATTGCGAATGAATAATTTTTGTAAAATATTATATATCGTTTGCTTACAGTTCACATCTGAGATATTTATTAACGACCTTATGCATTGTAAGTTGTTTATTACATTCAGTCTAGAGGTCTAGTTATAGCTTAAACGGCAAAAGACTGGATTTAGTTAGTTTACATCCCTTATGTGAGGCTATTAGGTATTTATGTCGGTAGCTAGTCTGCAATACAATGTGCAACTTGTCTTCTGCATACAGCAAAATGTATTTTTGTATTTTTCTTCTTATTATGCATTTAGTAACGGAAATGTGTATATATCACGGTCTTGTGTGTGTGTGTGTGTGTGTGTGTGTGTGTGTGTGTGTGTGTGTGTTTGTGTGCAGGATTGAGGCAGAGAAAGAGAGAGAGAGAGAGAGAGAGAGAGGGAGGGGGAGGGACAGAGAGAGAGAGAGAGAGAGAGAGAGCGAAAATGGGTGTTTTTTGCATACTAGTAGTAGCAGCTTATACCAAAAATTATAGAAGAAAACTATCACATCCAAAAATCAATAGCCCAAGGAAAGAAAGTACTAAATGAACACACATCACTGTGCAATAAAATCCTCTTTGTCACAATCGAAGAACTACCAAATAACATCCACACCAAAACTGCTAAACCACCCATTCTCTCTCTCTCTCTGCCCCAGTCATGAACACACACACACACACACACACACACACAAACCAAACACCACAAACGCCAAACTTGCGCGCCTCACGCGGACAAACGCGCCACTCAACAAATGAATTCTACACAGCTGCAACAACACACAATGGCGGCGAAAACACTACCCATCTTTAAAATTCGTAGAAAGTGCGTTATCAAACGACCGTAAGTCACAGAAATCAGCGTATTCACCTCGCCAAAACAGATTGTAGTGCTACAACGATGAAAATTAATATTACGACGATGTCAAACCTTATTTTCATGATTTAAAGAAGTATTCATGATATTAAAAATGTAATTATACATTTTGTTGAGTCTGAATTTTCTTCTCGTACTGGTCGGTAGAGAAGGAAAAATTCCTTAATCGATGTGAAGGTATAAAGGCTGTACAAAGGAGAGAAACAGAAGGTAAATACAATTTATTCAAAACAAATATCTCGAAGGTGTAACGCCTTGTGATTTCCTATAACTAAAAATTGCACGGTCTAATCTGAACCTGTCCTGAATAACAGCGAAGAACATTTATGTAATCATATATTTTCTTCGTTTTTGATCACGGTTGTGATTCGCATGATTCTTTTTATTACTCGACGTGTTATGAATATTTTCATTATATGCGCAAAAGTGCACACCGCTTTAATCGAACCTGCGTCTTTCGGAAACGATAACTTTTAATCAGTACCATTACGCAAATACTGTCTAAATCGCAACCGTGATCGCAAAAGTGTTTCCTAAAGCAAATAATTCTTATAAACTGTGTATTCTCCAAAGCGAGCAGCATTGCACTATCGCCGACTCGCAACAATCGAAAGAGCAAAAACGGTGCTTAAATAAAATTGCCACCTTTTAATAATAATTATTATCCCATTAAATAAATAAATAGCAAATCAGTGGCTATCCAGTCAATAAACAGAGGGGGCAATTGAAGATGAGAAAACACTACAACATCAAAGCCATAAGTTACACACACAAACACACACATACACACACGCACACACAAACACACACACACACACACACACACAACCGTTCATGAATGCATAATAAACAGAAAAAAATACGTTTTGCCGTTTGCGGATGACAAGTTGTAGATTGTGTAGCAGACTAGCTACCGACATAATCACCCAATAGCTTCACGTAAAGTATGTAAGCTAATGCATACATCCACTCTTTTGACAAGTAAGTTGTAACTAGAACTCTTAGACATAATATAATAAACAACATACAATGCATTGGCTAGTTCATACAATCATCCATTGTGCATTGTAAGCAAATAATGTATAATATTGTACAACAAGTCATCATTCACAATTGTAAATATTTTGTAACAAAAGTTTCTCTAAATGTTAGTAAGTAACAACAATATTACAGTAAGAAAACAAAATAACCCACTGAAGATCGCACAAAAGAGCTGAAACATATGAATTTTAAAATTTTCCCCTCGAATTGACTGTTCAAACAAATTTAGGGCTTGCAGCCGGTCGTCGTTCAATACTTCGCACGATATTTCAACTGGGCACCTGCCAGTCATCTTCAGGTGAGCCGTCGCAGACTGGCGAAAACGTCCTCCGTTCCGCAATATATAGCGTACTGTAAGTATTCTGCGCATGCGTCGAAAACTTGATAGTTGAACTACACTGCCCGCCGGCAGCGCCCTCGGTGGTGGAATAACGGAACAAAGTCGCCCTCTGCGTTGCTGTTTGCCACGGCCGTCGACGCACTCTGTCGTATTCGATTTGAGGAAATCGTGGAGATGATGGGACTCCATGCACTGTACAGCTGGTAGCCGCTGTCACGGTTTAACAGATTTTCCGCCAGTCGTATTTCTACGGATTCTTTAATAATGGAGTCCCAGAAAGACGTTGCTGTGGACAAAATCATTGTTTTCTCATTCTCCATTGAATGTCCAGTAGAAATACAATGTTCAGCAATAGCGGACTTGCTTGGCTGCATAAGGCGGGTGTAACGTTGATGTTCAATGCAGCGTTCTTTCACACTGCGTGTGGTTTGACCTATGTAAGCCATACCACATTGGCACGGCATCTTGTAAATTCCGGCCTTTCGTAGTAACAGATTGTCCTTAACTGATCCCACAACGCCCGCAATCTTCGATGGTGGGCGGAAAACCACTTTTACCTGAAATTTTCGGACTATTCCTGTTATTTTAAACGAAGTGTTGCCAACGAAAGGAAGAAAAGCTGAAGATTTGTTCCGGCATGTTCTACTCTTTATTCACTTCCTGCTTCTTAGTTTTAACTGTTAGTGCCCTGTTAATCTGCCGGATGGAATACCCAATTTCGCTGAATACTGTCATTAGATAGGCGAGTTCTTGAGGTAAGCTATCTAGATCTGAAACAGTATGAGCTCTATGAACAAGTGTATTTTAAACTCATGGTTTGCGATGGGTGATGGCAAGTCGATGCCTGCAGGTACAAATCAGTATGAGTGGGTTTCCGGTATCGTGCGAAGTATTGAACGACGACCGGCTGCAAGCCCGAAATTTGTTTGAACGAGTTGAAACATGTCTGCGGAAACGAAACTGAAAAGGTGTCTTGCATAAAGCGGAATTCCTCGTCCTATTTTCATACCAAGCACGGACATACGCAGAACTACAACACTACAAGACGATTAATACGTACTAAGATAACAATTATGAAGGAATGTCATATGTAGTACAGTTTGCAACGTGCGCTTCTATAATGCGAGTCTACACAGATTGTCATATTTATGAATCACTCATCCTGACTTCTCCACACGATCTTACATACTTATATCCCTTATATACTCTGAATGCTACCGTACAGTCTGTGGCAGAGGGTACCCTATACCACAGCTAGTCGTTTATTTTCCTGTTCAATTGGAAGACAGTGCGAGCGAAAAACGGCTATCTACACTCTCTGATCAAAAGTATACGGACATCTGGCTGAAAATGACCAACAAGTTTGTGGTGCACTCCATCGGCAATGCTGGAATTCAGTATGGTGTTGGCCCACCCGTAGCCTTAAGGGGAGGTTTACTATCTTTTGGTTCAAAAAAATCGATTAATTCCGTTTAGAATCAACCCCTGAAACTGTTCTTCCGAATACGGAACGGAACTGTTTGTTATTCGCGGTTAAACAAAAAAATGCACCTGCCTGAAATCGGCCTTTTTCACGCACCAGTTTTTTTTTTTCTTTGGGAGAACGAGTTATTGTACCGGTGCTTGAGAAGAAACACACAAAATTCACATGAAAGTTTGAACGCGTGCGTTTGGAAGTTAGCCCACAAGCATTTGCATTCTGCTGCGAAGACTGTGGAGACTGCGACTTTCCTGGCAGTGAGCATCTTCAGCGAAGGGTATTAGCAATTATAAAGACCATGACAACGATGGACGTCAACCTGGGACTCTATTCGACGCAGTTCGCCAAGCATTCGGACGACCACCGGATTCAAGCGGCCGACCACCGCTTGTCACCGGCCGTACGTGCTGCTCTGGATCAGCGCAGGATGGCGCAGATAGAGCAGAACGCCCTCTATGAGGAAGAGGAAGGGCTAGTTTATGGATCCAGAATAGCAGTTTGAACCTAAGTTGCATATTATTGCATTTACATGTAGTCAAAACTTCAAACGCGTTTTCCTCGAAATGAATTTTTCTTTATCGCGCGGTATGGTAACTTCAAATCTACTTAACCGATTGACATAATTCTTTGTTTCCGACGAAGCTAACTAAATTGTCTAGGAGTTGTACCACTTTTATTCCGATCCATCAGCTATAAATATTTTTACTTGGCCGTCGAATTCGAAAAATCGATGAGAGAATCCCGTTTTTTTCTAACGGCCACCACTTTGTTTCCTATGGTCCAAATAACTTAAACGAGATATACTTCGCTAACGTCGACTCAGTTTTGATTGCAGACGAGCCTGCTGACCTGTGATCACGCGTGGAGGTCTACATCGAAATTTGGTTTCGTTCCGACGGCACTTCCGCCTTTGCACTTCGACATTTCCGGGCGAAAACATTCCAGTTTATAGAAGAAATATCAATAAAGATATCTATAACACATCCCGAGAAAAAAATTCTCAAGGAACATGCTTTTTTCGGGCCAAAGTTAGTAAACCTCCCCTTAATGACAGCTCCCAGTCTCGCTAGTATACGTTCAATCAGGTGCTCAAAGGTTTGTTTGGGAATGGCAGCCCATTGTTCACGGAGTGCTGCACTGAGCAGAGGTATCGATGTCGTTGGGTGAGGCCTGCCACGAAGTCGGCGCTCCAAAATACCCCAAAGGTCTTGTATTGGGTTCAGTTCAGGACTCTGTGCAGGCCAGTTCATTACAAGGATGTTATTGTCATTTAATCACTCCGCCACAGGCCGTGCATTCTGAACAAGTGCTCGATCGTGTTGAACGATGTAGTCGCCATCACCGAATTGATCTTCAACAGTGTGAAACAAGAATTTGCTTAAAACATCAAAGTAGGCCTGTGCTGTGATAGTGGCACTCAAAACAACAAGGGGTGCAAGCCCCTTCCATGAAGAACACGTCCACACCGTAACACCACCGCCTCCGAATTTTATTGTTGACACTAAACACGCTGGCACATGACGTTCACGAGGCATTCGCCATACCCACACCCTTCCATGGCACCGCTACATTGCGTAGCGTGATTCGTCACTCAACACATCGTTTTTCCACTGTTCGATCGTGCAGTTTTTACGCTACTTACACGAAGCGAGGCGTCGTTTGGCATTTACTGGCATAATACGTGGCTTATGAGCAGCTACTCGACTATGAAATCCAAGTTTTCTCACCTCCCGCCTAACTGTCATAGTATTTGCAGTGGATCCTGATGCAGTTTGGAATTCCTATGTGATGGTCTGGATATATGTCTGCCTATTACACGTTACCACCGTCTTCAAATGTCGGCGGTCTCTGTCAGTCAGCAGACGTGGTCGGCCTGTATGCTTTTGTGCTGTACGTGACGCTTCACTTTAACACTTCACTATCACATCGAAAACAGTGGATTTAGGGATGTTTAGGAGCATGGAAATCTCGTGTACAGACGCATGACACAAGTGACACCCAGTCACCTGAGCACGTTCAAAGTCCGTGAATTCCGCGGTGCGCCCCCTTCTGCTCTCTCACAACGTCTAATGACTGCTGATGTCGCTAATATGGAGTACGTGGCTGTAGGTAGCAGCAAAACGTACCTAATATGAAAAATGTATGTTTTAGGGGTTTCCGGATACTTTTGATGTGCCTGGTACGTTCGTGGTCCTTAAGCAAAATGTATGTTGGCTACAGCTGAATCGTTTCAGCATGAAATTCCAGTTCCCGAAATGTTCCCAGTAGTGTTCCTCGTAAAGAACGTGGCCTGCACTTCAGAGATTCCCATTTGAGTTCCGAAGCATCGTAACACTTGCCTGCTATTAGGACCTGCCGGTAACAAACGTAGTAGCCTGTTCATGTATTGCTTTGACGTCTTCTTTAACCTGACCTGGAAAAAGTCCCAAACACTCAAGCACCACTCAAGAATTGGTCGCAAGAGCATCGAGTATGTGGTCCCTTTACATAAAAACCACATTTTTCTAAAATCCTCCGAATAAACCGAAGTCAGTCATTAGCCTTTCCTACCACAATTCTCACATGCTCGTTCCATTTCATATCGCATCCCCTGTCATTCCAACAGTTTCCTGACTGCGTTAATAGAAAGTTGATAAAAACTAATATCGTGGTTTCAGTGTTTCAGGTGTTGTACTTAGTCTCTTTCTATCTGAGTGCAACGAACAGAACGTTCACGTAACCAGATGAAATTGCCAGAAACCTCCTTCGTTCGGATATGAAACTCCCACTTTAAACTGGTTTCAAAGTCTGATATGTTGTCAAAGCGTTACCCAAAAAAACAAAGAAACACCGTCCGAACAGGCATTGAAGGCCCAACGGTACCGACGACCGGCCGCCGTATCATCCTCAGCCCATCGGCGTCGTGCTGAAATCGAATGCGGCGACAAATAGCCATGGCCACCTCATTCAGCTTGTCCGGCAGAGTCTATCTCAGGAATGCGAGATCCGTGTCACATTAATTCGGTCCGGTGTACGGCCCAATTAATCAGTCTTCCACGATCTCAGTCCACACGTGACGTGGAGCCCTTTGGCCTTTGTGACCCCTGGTTCTTATGAGATTACGAATAATTTTTGTATGCCCGATGGGCCACGGCAATTTGTATTTTTTTTTTTTTTTTTTTAATCAAGCCGTATATAGCATGTTTCATTAATCCCTAAAAGTCCGAAGGTCTCTAGCAGCATAAGTAAATAATAGTAAAAAAATTATTGAAATTGATTTGCATGCACTGGGGTAAATGCATGATCTACATGTAAGAAAAATAATTTTCTACTTAATAAATTATAGCTCGTAGCTCTAACACTCAGAAAATACGCTACCTGACAAAAGAAATGTGGTGCTGAGAAGACGTGGTTGGATGTCCGTATAACCTCTTACACATACACATCATAGAATGGTAAATGATTACCGTTGCAGCTTTCTGTGACATTTAGAACGTCCACCTAAGAGCATTAGTGTGGTTTGTGATTGGTGACAGGAAAGAGGTAAGATTACGATCTAATGTCCCGTCAACATCGAGGTCGTCAGATACGACGAACATACTCGAACTGTTTCAAGGATGAGAAGGAAATTGGCCGTGAAATTTCAGAGGAACAATTACGGCATTTGACTGGGGAAATCACGGAAAACTTAAATATGGACGACTGGAAGCGGATTTCAACGGTCGTCTTCCCGAATGTGAGTCCATTGTGTTAACCACCGTTCCGTCTAACTAGGTATGATTACGCTCATTGCTACCAGACTTGATAGGGTGCAAAAGGAGCCTGAATAGGTGCTGAATGATTACAGTGAAGAAGCCGCATGTTTGAGTCAATGCCGTCCGACCCCGTCTAACTGAAACGGGTCTCGTTGCGAGACTTCATTACGCCGGCTAGTCGAATCGTGCAATATCTGCATTTGTGGAGCATTCGGATGTGACAGTGGCTCGATATTGGATTGCGTGGCAACTTGACGGCAAGTATACTCGTCATGGTTCTATTCTACCATATCGGACCACTACAGTGGAAAAGTACATTCCAACCGCTTCACATCTGCGCCTGCCGTCTGATAACAAGTAAGAGACTCCCTGCGACACACTTTGTCGAAGATTGGCAGCATCGAATCTATGGAATTACCGTCTTCTGTGTAGGCTGCCATTAACAACTCAACACCAACAGCTGCGTTTGTATTGATGCCGTGACCGCGAAGCAAGGACTGCTGATGAATGACGTCACAATATGTTCAGCCATGAATTGAGGTCCTACACTAGCCCTGAGGACCACTGTTGGCGACTGTGGTGATGACAAGGGGAGACGTCGGGTACTTCCAGTCATTTGGAGAGGTACGATGGTGTTACTCGTAGTGACATGGTTTCGGGAGTAGGGTGTGCCAGACATATGGGAGATTTTTTCTCCGAAATCAAACTTGCATGCCCTCTATTTTTTCCGTTTCACCTTACTAACTCGCACAATAAACATTGTTGTGTTTAATTACGATAACATGTGCCGACGCATTGCCAAACTTAAGGTACGAATATTTGTACTGAGTACGGAAGTGTTCTAGAGCTTAATGTTTATTTGGTAATTTAAATTAAACTTCAATATTCACAAATAGTATTACTTTACTTAAAACTTTGAACATAGCTGCTAAGGTTCCGTGACAGTGTCAGAATTATATTAGAACAAATAAGTCCTCGGTCACAAATATTAAGTCAAAATTGACCAGGTTTCGACGCTACTATGAGCGTCGTCTTCAGAATTAGAGTAACTGTTCTAAAACCTATTAGGTATATAATAGATTAATAAAATTACAGTTTGTACTGAGTGAAAAAGATGCAGTACTTACAAGTCACATATTAAAAAAGATCTAAGCCGGAAAGGCGACGTCATGAAAAGTTGTGAGATGGCGAGCCGCTAAGGGCTGCTCGTACTGTGAACAAGGGTTGCAAGAAGACTGAGGTGCCCACTCTAGAAAGTGTGGGCAAGTAAACATGGTGTTGCTACGAGCGCCATCTAGTAGCCGAAATGCATTTTTCATTAAAAAGCAGACAAAAAAGATTGCTGAGCTTCTTCTCGTGGTTCTGCAATATACCTATTTTACAAATCTCTAGATGTTCGTTAACTTGCGTCCACATTTCGTCAATATTAAAATTATAGTTAACAAGATAAGTCTTTGTGATATTTAAGTACGAATGGTATGCTTCCACGCTCAACACCTCATGCCTTGAAATTAACCCAAAGAAACGTTTTTCTATTCCTCTCATAGGACTCATTTCCTATCAGATTCAGCGCATGCTTCGCAACAAATACAACTGCAATATTGCCTTCTCCACTAATAATAATCTAAAGAGAAACTTCATTCATAATTTGAAATCCATTCGCTCCCCTACAGAACGTTCTGGTGTTTATAAGATCATCTGCGATACCTGCTCCTCCTATTATATAGGGCAAACTGGACGTGCTTTCACCATCAGATATAAAGAACATCTTTTGAGAAAGAACGGCACCAGTCCCCTAAATTCTGCCTTTGCAGATCATCTCTTAATTACTGGACACGTGCTTAAAGCCATAGGCGATAACAATATTGTGCATACCGAAAAGAAGGGGCGTAAGTTAGATTTCTTATAGGAATTGGAGATTTTCAAACATCTCACTCGTCATTAGGACCTCGTTCTCAACGAACAGCTGCAGCTGCGAAATAAAAACTTTTTCGACTGTATAAAGCCATTGCTTGATCTTTGATTCAGATTTCCTCATGCAATTTACCGAAATGTTTTCCTGTCACAGCTTTGCTGTTTTCTTGTATGTCATAACTAACGTGTTTTACGTTACAAAATGTATCTCTATTTAAAGTAGATAAACATGTAACTTCATCCTATTATTATTAGTACTTACGTTATGCCTGAATCAGCTGCATCACAATTTCATGCGTCTAATTTTTGAATGTACAGTAGCCTAGTTGTTTCTGCGGCTACTAGATGGCGCTCGTAGCAACACCTTGTTTACCTGCCCACACTTTCTAAAGTGAGCACCTCAGTCTTGTTGCAACCCTTGTTCACAGTACGAGCAGCCCTCAGCGGCTCGCCATCTCACAACTTTTCATGACGTCGCCTTTCCGGCTTGGATCTTTTTTAATATGTGACTTTTAAGTACTGCATCTTCTCCAGTCAGTACAAACTTTAATTTTATTAATGTATTATATACCTAATACGTTTTACAACAGTTAGTCTAATTCTGAAGACGACGCTCATAGTAGCATCGAAACCTGGTCAATTTTGACTTAATATTTGTGACCGAGGGCTTATTTGTTCTAAAATAATATTATGTTACTGTTTAACGTGTACAAAAAAGTAATTTCTTAAATTTTCATTTCAAACTTTGCTTTCTGCAGACACGATAAATCTTTCGGTGCAACATAGTAAAATCTGCTTTTATTAGTCCTTAACACTGAGTAAACCTTGATATGCTTGGAACAACTTGACAGCTCTTTCAGCCGTTTCCTTCACTGACCTTAGCGTAGATATTTGGCCATATAGTAGGACCTGCCTCTGACAGATATGTAGTTTTAGAAGATTTTCTCTGAATTAACGAAAGTCAGCCAACAGAATTGTAGTCTAAACTGAGAAATAAAGATAAATAGCCTTTATATTACGTTTTCAACCTACAATATTGTGGACTGAAAAGTTCTTCCTTCAGTGGGATGTAATGTTTGCCATGAAATAATAAATTCGTTAAATTTTCAACCATTTCTATTTTAGTTTCTTCATTCACATCGTTGCCAAACAGTGACAACATAGCAACTTTATCATACAAATACAATAAGCTGCGTTTGAGAAGCTTTTATAATTTTTTTCGTAAGCCTTCATCGACTTCGCAAAGAAAAACTCTTGGTTGGGTACTTTTACTGCCAAAACCAATTTGAGTCATGAAGACGTAGGATGTCACGATGGACACGCAAATGTCAAACAATGCTCTTTTACTCTAGCTCGTAAATTTGAACTGAGCACAAGGACATGATATTTTAAGGAATAAATAGCTTTCACCATCCACTGAATTTGACGCACTGGAGCTAGAGACCTTAAATTTTCTCTGTGTATCACTACCTGAAAATATCACAGAAAGCTTTGCAAATTCTCGACGACAATCTCTATTTCTTTCGTCAGTTCGTTTCGGCAAAACTCAAGCAGATTATCACTTACGGGGGGATCTTTTCCTTACAGCACTGTATGTTATCTGAATAGAAACTTTCTAGTTGTCTCGAGACATTTTGAGGCAAGCAAAAATAAACATATCTGGACCAAGTTTTGTTCACACAGGCATCACTGATATTACCTGCATTTGAAGACATAGTAACACAACAAAGAATTCGCACTTTATCTTCGGATTCAAGGCTACAAGAGCGTTCCAAACCGCCTGAGTTTTTTGTCGTAAAAAGCTATTTTTTAGTCGCCTGTCAAATAACTATCAGAGTGCGTTGTTCTAGTGATTTTCGAACATCTAAAGTGGCAACCGTTTGCCATCCCAGTGAACAATCACAATATCTATTACCTCGTCTTGCAAATTAGCCTGTATGGTTTCGGCGCGCTCTTTCCGTTATTCCGTACAAATTCTTTCAATGCAGGACTTCGTTACAGGATATCCATCAGTATTATATCCAAGTCGCTGAATGGTAGCGTTGGGAGTAAACAGTGAATCTGTCAAACATACCTGTTGCCCATCAAGCGCTGTTACTAATTCGGCTGCAATGAAATATTTCAGTTTTACTGGTTCGAGTTTGCGTTCTCTATCTCAGTTGAAAAATCGTCTTGAAGATTCATGTAATTTTGATTAGAATCAGCAGATATGTCGCTTTCTATCGATTCATAATATGACGTCGAAGGGGTTGGTGTGGAAAACTATTCAGCAATCCCTTTTCTTCCTCAGTGGTGCTTAGGCGCTCCTTTTCCTCCTTTTGTGCACTCCAACTAAGGCTGTCCCTGTCCCTGTAAGACAATTTCATCTCCATTTATTTTCATTAAATGAAGCACATCGGTATGCGCAATGTCATAGATATTAAGTTGTTGACGAACGCTTGTCGGCGTTGGTCAAATATCTTTTTGGTTTTTGTGCATCTTTATGTAGCTGTAGCTAAACTTAACATAGGTTCACTGATTTCTGCACACAATTAAACAAATATTTAGTATCTAAATGCGGCTTTTTCCTAAACAATTACACATTCGTGAATAGTGTGCTCTTACCTTTTATTGATAGTTATATTCACTTCAAAGATATAATAAAACCAGTAATTCCATTGACAGCTATATTCACTTCGCAGATATAATAAAACAGCACTGCCACAATTTGTCCATTAGAACACAGGTTTGAACCTTTTGTTTGATCTTTTACGCCACCCGTTAAATATACACTGACTAGCCAGAACACCACGACCACCTAGCCAATAGCTGGTACGTCCGCCTTCGGCGACGCGTCGCGGCTTCGAAGCAATTAGGTTTTGGTGTGTCTGCACACACAACTCACCTAACGCCAGTAAATTCCGGTGAGGGGGCGATGAACTCTTGACACCAAGTTCCATTACATCCGTCATGTGTTCCACAGCGCTCAGATTTGGCGAGTTGGGAGGGTCAGCACATCAATTGGAATTCGCTACTGTGTTTCTCAAACCACTCCACCACATTCCGGGCTTTTTGACATGGTACATTGTCTTCCTGAAAGATTTCATTGCCGTCGCGAATCATGATAGGTCATGAAGGAGTGTACGTCTCTGTAAACAGTGTACGATAGCCCTCGGCCGTCATGGTGCACTGCACGAGCACCACTGGACTTGTGGATGCCCACGTGAATGTTCCTCAGAGCATAATGAACCCGCCGCCAGCTTGTCTTCGTCCCGCAGTACAGGTGCCAAGGAGCTGTACCCTGGAAGACGACAGTTTGGCCCCCTCCCATCGTCACGATGGTGAAGTTATCGGGATTCATCAGACCATGCCACACTCTGCTACAAGGAACTCGTTAAACTTCTGTTACACGATAAATCAGTCTAATCCAAAGGCCATCAATACAACGAAATATATAGATATTACAGTTACGAACAACTTAATTTGGAAGAAAATGTTGTAGTGAAGGTAAACTAAAGAATGGGTTTTATGGGCAGGACACTTACAAAATGTAACAGACCTACTAAGGAGACTGCCTACACTACGCTTGTCCGTCCTCTTTCAGAATACTGCTGAGCGGTTGGGATCCTTACAAGATAGAACTGACGGAGTACATCAAAAAAGTTCAAAGAAAGGCAGCACATTTTGTAATATCTCAAAATATTAGAGAGAGTGTCACAGAAATGATACAGGATTTGGGCTGGACATCATTAAAACAGAGGCGTTTTTCGTTGCGACGGAATCTTCTCACGAAATTCCAATCACTAACTTTCTCCTCCGAATGCGAAAATGTTTTGGTGACACGGACATACATAGGGAGGAACGATCAACATGATAAAATAAGGGAAATCAGAGCTCGTACGGAAAGATATGTGTTCATTCTTTCCGCGTGCTATACAAGATTGAAATAATAGATAATTGTGAAGTTGGTTCGATGAACCCTCTGACAAGCACTTAAATGTGATTTGCAAAGTATCCATGTATATGTAATTGTATATCTGTTGCATGGATGTTTTTAAAAGAGCGATAATTGAACGAAAAAGTGCACATTTGTTCAATGAAATTCCTATAGAGTATCTTGACTCACAATCAACTGCAAGCGCCGTTTCCGGAAATTTATCCTAATCCGTGAAATAATCACCTGTGTTCATGAAGTCTTTTTCCAAGTGAGATTTATCGAAGAAATGTTGCTGTGCCAAACCTATTATTCAACCTCTGTTGTTTCATGACTGTTCTGAATTGCTATATCAACTTTCACTAGTAACTATTGTACTGGTCTCTTAGACGTAAGCATGGTTAGATGAGTAGTGTGGCCTCTTACCTTTTAAAAATCACCCCCTTTCTCCCAACGTTTCCCCCGCCGCGGTATAGACTGCGCTGTTTTCCATGGCGGTGGTTTCGTTAGCAGGCAGGCGAGGCGTTGCTATGGGGAGTAGCGAGGTTTGACCGGTGGAGCTGGAGCGGCGACGTCCTCCTCTATCCGTCACAACGAAGTTACGTTGCTCGAAGTTGTGGTTTCTATTTCGAGTGTTTGGTGTTACCAGTCAAATCTTGTATGAGCAAATGCATCGTGCTTAAGGGATTTATCTCTACCGAACACTCTCATGCGCATTGTTAACTGTGACCGTTCTTCCGCCGGGTGAGGTTCCTTGGTTCTGAAAGCTTTTTTTTACAATATAAGGAGTGGAAAGAAAAGACCGCAGATTCCAATATTAATTTTTTTCTTCACTCGCTATATTCTACAGTCTGTGATTTCAATGACAATATAATTGGTCGTAATTTCATGTTAAAGGCTTCCAATTTACGGGCTTGTCTATAAACTGTTATAATTTGGTAAAAGGCCATGTTTCATTTTATAACTGCTGTTGGTATTCTAACTGTCGTTCCATTTTAATTGCTGTTTAAAGTAATATTTGCAGACCTCATAAATTGTTTCCCTTGGTATATATAGTGTTTTCCAATGGTAATAAAGTTGTGTACTTAAAACCCTGGCCTGCTCCTTTCACGTGTTTGAAATTGGTTAAGTCGCAGTCTGAATGATGGCACGGCAACGGTAGTTCAAAGCATAGTTTTTTGGGTTAAGGAAAAGAATCTTACGTGTTGCATAATTTACCATTTCGTAGGTAATTATTTTTAGTAATTGTTGTTCTTTTATTGTATTTGCTTATTGTAATTCATTGTTGTAATAAATTCTGTCCTATTTGCTGGACTATTGCCAAGCACGGTGTCACACCCTTATCCTGGACTACCCTTCTCATGAAAGGTCATTTGGCCTATGAATCCAGGATACGACAACTCCCTTCTAATGGAAGAGTCACTCTGTTAGCGGCTCCTTTGGGTACAGCGCATAGGCGAGGCAGGTGCTCATCAGCTGATTGTGTGGCTACCGTATCGGTCTTACGCCAAAAATTAACTTTTTAGATACTAGTCAACCCATCCGTAAACAAATTTATAGCATCCCAACCCAACTAATCCACTGGTACGTCCGTTTGAGAGATTTCAGCATTTTAAACTCAGTTTCGAACAGGATAATCTCGCTCAAAATTTGCATGCGCTGGTGCCGGAATTAAAACCCTGTGTAAGGAATTTAGGTTTAGATGTCTTGAGAACGGTGAGTATCGAGCAGGAATCTTCATGCGGACAAGTAATACTCTAAAGTACTGGACATTTGGTAGACGGGATTCAGAAATCATCTGCGGTCGCTTTGCTAATTGTCTCACCCTATGGGTCTTATTTCCAGGATAATAAGCAACTCTCGGTGAATGTTAACAAGGTAGAACAGGTTTTTGGGGTTACTGTTCAGTTTGAATTCCTTGTAACTGTTTCGAGGATGTCACATCATACTGTACTTCAGTTATTGTATCCTTGACATGTGGGTTGTTATGTCGAATATTTTCCGAAATTTTTCGAGGTGACGGAGAAGTGACGGTTCAGCTGAAACGTGTTTTGAATTTACGCTTTCGCCCCGTGTTAAAAATGAGCTCGAACGAAAGCGCTTTTGGCGAGTTCCGGCCACAAATGGAACTTAAGCTAGATATATTGAGTAAATTCGGACCGCAGTCTCAACCTTGGAGCTGCAGGTTTCTGATACCCTAGTGTTTAGTAATATATTGGAAGATATCAGGCCGGCCGACCGCTCGCTAAAAGACCCTCCAACTTCCTTGAATTGGATGTCTCAAGTATTAGTTTTCGCAGACCGGCAGCGTGATGGTATTGAGCGTCACTGTCAGGACGCACGTCTGAATTCTGAAGAATACGAAAGTGGTTCCTTTAATAGGGACAGGTCTGATGCCATGAAACGGTACATTTGGTACGTGAGTGTTCTATTCAACGGAGGAAGAGGCCGAACAGCTGACGCCATACGAAACACATCGGTTTAGGATACCCGCATACGAAATGCTACCGCCGCGTTGCAGCTGGGGTAGGGGAGTCCTTGCCTTATATTTACGCTTTCCTTTCTTGACTACCTGTGGTATTTGGAATACAAGTCTATCAGTAAACTATCTTCCTTTCGCCCTTCTTCCAGGAGAAGTTGAGTTTTTAATGGGCGGTTGTTGACTCTGGTCAGAGAAATACAAACAAAGTTAAGCAGTGGTAACTTTTCATGGCCGATTATCAACTTACTGGTCGTCAGGAATTTGTCTGTCAATTTAATTTTGGTGTACGATTTTATCCAGAATAGTGTCTTAACGTTAGATCATCAGGAGAGGGTGGTTTATTTCAAGTTCAGTTCTGTATAGAGGTTTGCCTCGTGTTTCTGTCATAGTTCTTTGGAATTTGTGATGAGCTGTACCCCTCTGGAAAATATGAGATCAGTCACCCGAGTCTGGACGAGGATACCATTTGTTGCAACTTCCTGGTCGTTTCCCCAGTTCTTAACTAACAAGCTGGGTATAAAGAACAAGATTCAATAAAAGACCATCCTTATCGATGGCAAAGGTCATTGACTCCGGGAATGAAGAACTTACATTTCTTGATTGTTGGTATGTTACGTGATGGAGTAGTATGAACTTTACCATCTCAGTGCGCGTCGCCCATAATTCTAGTTCCTGAAGCCAACAGTGCAGAATTCCGTTCGGTGCTTGACTATGGATTAGTTAACCAAAAGGTTGATTTAGAATCTGTACCCTGGCCTCATTTATATAAGTGTTTTACGTGAGTCACTGGATTCATGATCTCAACCAGGAGTATTATCAGATCCGTTTATCCGAGGATTCTTAACATATTACCGCCTTCTGTATGAACTAGAACTTATGTGAGCTCAACAGGGTTCCTTTTGGATTGTATATTGGCATGGTTGTTTCATGCCGCATTTTATACAGTGTTGGAAGTTTAAAAGTTTATATAACTAACTCGACGATATGGTGATTTATAGTGCCACCTTCACTGATCATTTGAAATGTCTGTAAGAGGCTCTGCGGTGTCTTAGGGATGCAGCCTTGACCATCCAACCATGCCTAATTAAGTTGTCGCGTCGGCACATATAATTTTTAAGGCATTTAGTTTGTGCCGATGACATTAAGATCGTTCAACATCACACTCCTCATCTGCGTATATTCTCAGAGTGTGGGAATAGGAAGGTTGTGGCGGCTAGGTTCATTAACATGGACAATTTTTATCGTAAATTTGTTTCAAATTTTGCTCAGTTAGCTGGGCTCTCTAATGACCTTCGTGAGAAAGTGGTTGTTTGCTACCTAACCTAAGGACATCAGCACACATATATGCCCGAGATATTATTCGAATCAACGATCGTTGCAGCAGCGCGGTTCCGGAATGAAGCGCCTAGAGCCGCACGGTCACCTTCCGTTGGGATGAGAGTCATCAGAAGTACTTCGAGTCAAATAAAAGGCCATTAATGTCCCCACGGTTTGCATGTCCCCGATTGCGACTGGCAGTTTGTTCTCCAAGCAGATGCTTCTAATTTCGGAATAGAGGCCGTTCTTCTGCAAGAACAAAACGGGAAGCGGCGTCCTATAGCTTACGCTTGCAGGACGTTCTTAAACCTAAAGCTAAATATTTCGTTTTTGAATGAGAAGCATTAGCAGTCGTCTTTGTCGTTGAGAAATTTAAGTTTTTACCTTGATCACAGGGAGTGTCTTCCAGAAACGGATAACCAATCCTATAGTTGGGTTCAGGCACGTTCCCGGAAGAACAAGCGAATATCGCGCTGGGCGTTTCGGATTTCCTCCTTTCATTTTAAATCATGCCTCGACAATCAGCTGGAAAATTCCTCACGCCGCACGTTCGAAATAGCAAGGGGTCGGGGAGGGAGGAGGTCGGGGAGGGAGCGAATCATCTGGGGATTGGTTAAATGGGATGTTGACGGATTGGCAGCGTGTTCGGTCAGCGGGCTGGTCGCCCTCTGTAATAAAAAACTGAGTAAAGATATCAACGATCAACTTCAACGGATGTTTTCTGACGTCCGCCCAGACCAAACGCAACGAGCAATAACAGACAAAATGAAAAAAACAGGGGGTAGCATCTTTGATTAGTAATCAAAACTTCAACGGTCCCGGGTTCGAAACCCGCCACCGCTCAAATTTTGCCTAATAATCAGCACTGGCGGCCGAAGACTTCTGGCGTAAGAATTCACCCTCATTCTACCAACGGCCTTGACAAAGAGGGTGGAGGAGTAGATAGAGCTTCAGGGCTCGCTCTTGTCATTGGGGTGGGAAACTGCACTAAAGGTGGAAGAATCAGCATGATTAAAGTTTTGAGGATGCAGAAGACAATGAAAACAACTGCATTAAAGACACATATCGTGTACCCACAAGACTTATGGCCTGTAATTTAAAAAGTGTTACAATGATCTCCCCGTTGGCAAAAGATTCCGGAATAGTACCCCATTCGGAACCACGGGAGTGGATTGCCAAGGGGCAGGTGACCATGACAAGAAAATTAAGTAATCAACGAAAGGGTAAGGCTCTACGAGTCGGCCCGTGCAATGTCAGAAGCTTGAAAGTGGTAGGGAAGCTAGAAGATATGGAAAGGGAAATGCAAAGGCTCAATTTACATATGGTAGGGGTCTGGGAAGTGAAATGGAAAAACGAAAAGGATTTCTAGTCAGTTTGTAGGCTAATACCAACAGCAGTGGGAATTGTTATAGCGGGAGAAGCAATCGATAAGAATAGGAAGGTAGGGCAGAAAATGGTTCAAATGGCTCTAAGCACTATGGGACTTAACATCCGAGGTCATCAGGCCCCTAAGACTTATAACTACTTAAACCTAACTAACCTAAGGACATCACACATGACCGAGGCAGGATTCGAACCTGCGACCGTAGCAGCAGTGTGGTTCCGGACTGAAGCACCTACAGCCGCTCGGCCACAGCGGCCGACGAAGGTAGGGCAGAGAATGAGTTACGGCGACCAGTTCAGTGATAGGACTGTTCTGATCAGAAGAGACAGCAAACCAACATCGAGAAAGATAGTACAGGTGTACATGAAGACGTTGCCAGTGGAGGATTAAGAGATAAAGAAAGTATGAGGATATTGAAAAGGTAATACAGTACGTAAAAGGAGATTAAAATCTAATAGTCGTTGTGGACTGGAATACAGTTGTTGGGGATGGATTAGAACATACGTTTACAGAAGAATATGGGCTTCGGACAAAGAATGAGAGAGAAGATAGATTAATTGATTTCTGTAATAAATTTCAACAGGTAATAGTGAATACTCTGTTCTAGAATCACAAGAGTAGGAGGTATACTTGGAAAAGGCCAGGTAATACGGGAAGATTTCAGTTAGATTACATCATGGTCAGGCAGAGATTCCGAAATCAGACACTAGATAGCAAGGCTTATCCAGGAACAGATATAGATTCAGATCACAATTTAGTAGTGATGAAAAGCAGTTTGAAGTTTAAGATATTAGAAATAATCAATATGCAACGAAGTGAGATACGGAAGTACTAAGGAATGATGAGACACAGGTGCAATTCTCTAAAGGTATAGATACAGCAATGAGGAATAGCTCAGGAGGCAGTACAGTTGCAGAGGAAAGGACGTCTCTAGAAGTGAAAATCCCAGACGTTGGAAAGGAAAACATAGGTAAAAAGAAGGTAGCTGCGAAGAGGATACGAGCAATAGAGGAAGTACTAGAGTTGATCGATGGAAGAAGGCAGTACAAAAATGTTCAGGGAAATTCAGGAAAACAGATGTAAAAGTTGCTGAAAAATGAAATAAATATGAAGTGCAGGGAAACTAAGACGAAACGGTCGCATGAGAAATGTGAAGAAATCGAAAAGAAATGATTTACGGAACGACTGACTCACCACATAGAAAGTCAAAACGACTTTCGGTGAAATTAGAAGCAAGGGTGGTAACATTAAGAGCGCAACGCGAATTCCATTGTTAAATGCAGAGGACAGAGCGGGTAGATGGAAAGAGTACATTGGAGGCCTGTATGAGGGAGAAATTTGTCTGATGTGATAGAAGAAAAAAACAGGAGTGGATTTAGAAGAGACAGGGACCCAGTAATAGAATAAGAATTTATGAGCGCTTTGGAGGACTTGAGATCAAATAACGCAGAAGGGATAGATAACGTTCCGTTAGAATTCCCAAAATCATTGGGGAAGTAGCAACAATAATACTATACACGTTCGTTGTAGAACGTATGGATCTAGCGACATACCACCTGATTTTAGGAAAAACTCATCTACAGAATTCCGAAGGCTGCAAGAGATGTCAAGTGCGAGAATTACCGCACTATCAGCTTAACAGTTCTTGTATCTAAGTTGCTGACAAGAATAATGCACAGATGAATGGAAAGAAAACGGAGGATGTGTTAGATGACGACCAGTTTGGCTTCCGGAAAGGTAAAGGCACGAGAGAGGCAATTCTGACGATGCAGTTGATAATGAAAGCAAGCCTAAAGAAAATTCCAGATACGTTCATGGACTTTGTCGACCTGGAATAAGCGATCGTTAGTGTAAAATGGTGCAAGATGTTCGTAATCATGAGAAAAATTGGAATAAGCCAGTGTTCCGCCCCCGGCCACCTGTTCTAGTTTTGATGAGGGAGGCTAAGATGCGTCAGCTACTTTTCACTTTACTACACGTCCACCTCGTCTACATTATTTCACAGCCGCAGTATAGAATGCGCTGTTTATCTAGGAGCGATCGGGCAAGCTATGCGCTGCCGCGGTGAGTAGTGAACTGGGACCCGTGTCGCTTGTGGCGGTGACTTGCCCCTCTCTTGGTGCCAAGGAGATCACGTGGCTCGAATTTGTTGTCAGACACACTGACTTTGGGCACTGGGACGTTTTCTGTTTACAACAGCCTTCTAAGTGTAGGGCTTACTCAAGTCTTCCGAAATTGATTAATCTGCCATGTGGTAATCTAATTGCGTATGGTAGCTGATTCGTGGCTGCAGAAATAAGCCGCCCTGTTGCTTGTTCGCCTAGTGCGAATTTTGGCTCTGAGAAACCCCAATACGTATCTCAAAAGGTAGATCGTACTTTCGAAGTTTAGCATGATTGGTCTGGCCATGTATGGATCTCATTGCCCCACTTGTGCCCGGAGACTTTCCAAATCTGAGAGGCGCTGAGTCGATTTGGACATTTCTGGCTCTTTAGGTTCCTTTGTCCATGCTCGACAGTGCTTCAGAAAAGCGAGAATGATGGCGATCGCCGGAAAACGGCTTCACTTTCAAACTAGTGGTGTGGTGCGGAGAGAGGTGCGGTTAAGAGTTCCGCTTGGTCTGACCAACGACAGGACGACAAAATTCTGCCGTAACCTACATCTTTGACCCATTTCCCAACCTTACGTGTTTGCTAAATCCGCTCAGAAAGAAACGTTTAGCAAAGGATCTATGCTGTGCATGCGGCTCTTGTTGCCCGCACAAACATCCACATTCGGAGTACACACATTTCAACTCACTCGTGATTACTTACAAGAAGATGGGAACTGTAAAGGTGGCTTATCAGCTAATAAACAAGTACGTTGGCCCATTACTTCTCCAGAGGCTACTGGTCTGCTGAGTAGATTAATGTGCGACAAATGCACAAAAATGCTTAGTAATGGGACGATAACGAAACGGCTCTGACTGATGAGTGGGCTCTTACCACCAAGTTCTTTGTAAATTTGACAGAATTTTACAATCACCAAATCCATATCTTGTAACCTCTCAATACGAGAAGTTTCATTTCATTTCTAGGTGCTTAAACTTTTTGTCAGGCTATGTAAATATTCTATGTTCAACATTACTTGATAGAAACGTTTCTTACGTTTTCCTACATGAAGAATTACCCCTCAGGATTACTATTTAGTGTTTTACAAGAACAAACCGCACTACATGCTCAATGGCAATACGGAGAACCCGAATAACAAGTTGCGGATTTTTCAATAAAATTTCTACCACACCGTACTGTGAAGAATCATAGAAAGCAGAAGAAGAAGGGATGTAGTAGCGTCTAACGGTGGAGGAAGTGCTTCACTGTGTGTTTGCTTTATTCTCCCCGCAATTTCCACGCCCAGTGTGTCACAGGAGGGCGCGGTAGGGATACATCGCTCTCTCTCTGTAGAGTGCGTGCGTATGCGTGCGTTCGTCTCTCTCTCTCTCTCTCTCTCTCTCTCTCTCTGTGTGTGTGTGTGTGTGTGTGTGTGTGTGTGTACATGTATGCTGGCCGGAGTGCGCTGCCTGTGCCGTGGCCCCTTAATTACAGCACGCAATCCAACTTGTCGCGCTCCATCGCTCCACCTGTAATCACGCTCCTCCAACTACGTCACCGTCCGGCATGCGTAGCCCGCTCATCCACTGCCCTTTGGCTCTCACGACCTTCTCGCGGGTGAGCTGGTTCTCCATGCCGTATTACGGTTAGGTAAAAACGTATTTCTAGACCAAACACGTAATAACGGTCTCCTAACTTGGTGATCGTAGATTTATTTTACGGCAGAGATCATACCATAGTTTTCCTGCAAAAAGGATGTACGTATAGGAAACGCAGTGGACGAAGCAGCATTCTAGATATGAATACGAGAAACGTCACGAAAGCAAGTTTCGTCATTGTTTTTCACACGGAAATTTTATTCCAGAAACAAATGCACCATGGCATTATAAGCTATACACCTTCCACTATTTTTCAACATAGTCGCCACCGACATTGAGACATTTGTCGTGGCGAGCAAACAGCTCGAAGGAACCACTCTTCCAAAACTCAGTGCACACCCTGCTCCACTTCAGCATTGCTTCGGGAATGACGTCCTGAGAGTGTAGCTTTCAATACAGAGATCTCGTGAAAGGTCGAGGCGGCAAGAAAGAGACTGCAGGTCGGGGGATCCAATCTCTCCCATCCGAAGCGACGAATTTAGTCCTGTTGGAGCTATGTTGTGTGTGGTACTGTGTTGTCGTTCAAGAGCACAAAACCTTCACGAAAGAGCCCAGTCTCATTGCCTGTGATGGTTTGAAATAGGAATTCGTTTTCCCCTCGCGTCTACTGCATCAAGTAATAGAGGCTGATTTCCATTCTTGCCTTCTTTTCATCGAGAGTCGTATTTATTGGCACCCATCTTGCAGACACTAGTCGGTAATCCAACACATGATAGAGCATGGAGCATGAGATGGGCCTGAGTTCTGCCATTATGCATTGTGGATGCCACATCTGAAAACGTTAGGCGCCTGTCCGCTAATCCCTTGTCTTGTACGCTAGCAAAGTTGCTTTCATTCGTTGATGTGGAGGGATGCACATTTCGACCTTCATCCTCCACAGCATGCCTTCCTTCACTGAACATGCAACACCAGCGAAAAATCATGATGACGAACACTGTAGTCCTACGTACTCATTCATAGTGAGTAATACGAGTAGCACGCACTGCCATTGGCGACTACTTTGTCAGTACGTGTCCGTCTGCCCTTGTGATGTGTTCTAAAATAACTTCGGTAATATCTTCCCTGCTTCTCTCTCTTCTTCGACACTCTGCGCACACATCATTTCTACTCCGCTGACGCCCCTTCCATGTTGAAACATCTCATGTGTGGACTCAGGTGGCGTGTGTCCGACTCACCAGGTGTACCATCTTCTCTTTCAAAAACAATGACGAAACTTAATGTCGGAAGGTCTCTTTCAATACTTTATACAGGGTGAAAAGTATTTAAACCGACAAACTCTGGGAGGTTGTAGGGGACATGAAAACAAATATTTTTCCCTAATGCCATTTTTTCCTATGAGGAGTATTTAAACCGGTGGAGGCCGTATTACGCTCTTCAGTTGTTAGAGGCCGTATTACGATCTTCAGTTGCTAGAGGGTGTATTATGCTCTTCAGTTGTAGGCAAATGCTGTCCACCAGTGTAGTAGTGCATTGTCTCTGCTTACTAATGGAGCGATATACCTGGAGTGAGTACACTGACATGCTTGGTGCGTACTACGTAGCGCACCACAACGGACGAGCTGCACAGCGGATTCATCAACAACAATATCCTAATCACCGTATCCCACATCTTGCGACCTTTGCTCCTGTGTACCACCGTCTGAGTGAGACAGGGTCATTTAGCAGATTACTTGGAGAGGGACGCAGTAGCACGGTAAGAACGTTGCAATTTGAGGAAACTGTCTTGCCGCATGTGGAGCTGCCTCCTTCAATCAGCACTCGTGCAATTGCACGTAACATGGGGATGAATCAGACGAATGTAAGAATAGTCCTTCGGGAGCAATTGTTACGTCGATTTCACTTACAGCCTGTTCACAACCTGGAACCGGTTGATTATCCACCCAGAGCAAAGTTTTCGTTGTGGTACCTGGGACACTGTGAAATGCATCCTACATTTCCATCCTCTGTGTTGTTTACCGGATGGAGCAACGTTCGGGCGTGATGGAGTCTTCAACATGCACAATTCGCATGTTTGGAGTGAGGATAACCCACATGCCACAGTTACTAGCGCTCATCAAGTGCGGTTCTTCGTTAATGTGTGGGTCAGTGTTGTTGGAGACTGTTTAACTGGGCCGTATCTGCTACCTAGGCCATTAAATGGCAGGCACTATTACAATTTTCTCTCCAGAGCATTGCCAGAATTGCTGGAAAACGTCCCGCTCCGTAAAGATAACGTATCTGATTCCAACATGACGGGTCGCCGGCACATTTCAGTCGTCGTGTGCGTCGATTCCTGGACCGACGGTTCCCAGAAACGTGGATTGGCAGACGTGGTTCGGTACTATGGACTGATCGATCCCCAGATATGTCCCCTCTGGACTTTTTTGTTGGTTTAACAAATTTTCCTCTACCGCTTTAAATACTCCTTATAGGAAAAAATGACTTTAGGGAAAAATATTTGTTTTGATGTCCTCTACAGCCTCCCAGAGTTTGTCGGTTTAAATGCTTTTCACCGTGTATGTCTTATGCAACTGTAAATCCAAAACTCTATCACTCTTCTGTTTCTACAGTTATGATCGTTTGTAATAAGAGACACATATTTTAAAACACCAATGACATAATTACCCGAATTCCAGTAGAAACTGGTCACACTGATGACCGACGTTTTCTTTAAATGGCGTCATTTCCTGCTTCTAGCTGTAACTTCGGATTTATTTTATTTATTTACTTTCTTGGTATTACGATTTACGCCTGTGTTCCACTATGTCATTATAGGCTAAAATTAACAATTTCGTTACAGGGCTGTGTCGTCCTTCATACTAATAAAGTCAATGGCCTTTATTAACGGCACGAGTACCTTGATGCATAAAATTACTAAACGCCTGCAGGTTCATACACAACTGAGGCTGTAAAAATTCAACGTGCTGCAGAGATGACAATGTTGCACGTCTCTGTAATGTGGATTACATGATGAAATTTTGCTACCGTGTTGTTACTTTGAATCGTTATTGCTAAGAAAAGTAGAAAGAGAGTGAATCCGAGTCTAACTTTCTTCTGACGAGCACATGCATGTCAGCATAGTCTCAAATGAAGGTAGATGTGGAGACAAACGCGTGTATGAGTTGAACATCAATGATTATCCGTAGGAGTTGTCATTGATACAAATGTTTTTTGTTCAAAGCAAACCTTGTTTTTACCAAACAAGAGTTTTGAAGCGACTGCTACCATAGCGAGTGCTGTTGTTGTTTACATATACAGTCCAGTCACATTAATGTGATCACCGCCTATGTTCGACGCAACGTGCAATACCTTCCCACAGGCGGAAACCGAGCGATTTATATGACGTCGAAATGAGCATGATCTTTGTTTTTCGGGCGAAAGATAGAGGCATTTCCGAAACGGCTGAGTTCTTCAACTGTTCGCGTGCCTCTGTGGTTAAAGTATACCGTGCATGGCTAAATGGCGGTATCCGAAACCGGTGCCGGGGCAACTGTTGTGCGCCACGAGCTATAGATGACGGCGGTAAATGACGGTTGCGGAAATATGTACGGGCGAATACAGGTGCAACACAAGTAACTGACCACCCAGATGCGTCAAGAGGCTACCAACAGTTTCTCCTGAATGACCGTACAGCGTAAGTTGCTGCGTATAGGCCTCTGCAGCAGGCGCGTACTTCACGCACCCAAGCTGACTGCTGTTCATTGGCGACGAAGACTGGAATTTCCACGTCTATTCCAGATACCAACACTGGACGTAGAGTGATTGGTGATAGATGGCCTTTCCTGATAAATCACGTTTTATGCTCCATCGGACTGACGGTCGTTGGCTTGTACGGTATGAAATTACTGAAGGCAAACCCTGCAACGATCTTCGGAAAGGTCATGGCCAGAAGACTTCCCTTGGTGATCTCACCATTCTGGTAGGCCCAATGGCTATCCTTGGGAACCATATCCATCCCTACATGCAGTTTGTAATTGCTCGGCACGATGGTATCCATCGGCACGACGTAACATGTCAGACAGCTCGTATTGTACGTGCGCGGTTCGAAGAGCAGCAGGATTAGTTTACCGTTCTCCTCTGTACGCCACCCTCCCCGGGTTTAAACCTAATCTAGAATCTCTGGGACCACGTCGATGGTGTTGTTCGCGCCATGCGGCCTCATCCGAGGAACCAGCGCAGCTGGCCACAGCAATGGAGTCGGCATGGCTCCATATACCTTTTACTTTTGAGAACCTCTTTGCCTCTATTCCTGCACATCTTGCAACAGTCAACGCTGCAAAATATGGTTATTCCGGCTTTTGACTGGCGGTCTCATTAATGTGATTGGACAGTGTAGTTGCCGCGCGGAATTAGCCGAGCGATCTAAGGGGCTGCAGTCATGGACTGCTTAAGTAGTGTGTAAGCTTAGGGACTGATGACCTTAGCAGTTAAGTCCCACAAGATTTCACACACGTTTCTGGACAGTGTAGTTAATTTCCTCGTCTACTACATCGAAGTGCCGCTCCCCGAGTTCTTCCAACATCGTCATGCAGCGAGAAAAAAAGGATAAAAATGAAATAAATCTCTTACATCTTGGAGGCAGCTCACAGTTGAATCGCTTATCTATATTTCATGTCTACGACAACATAGAACTGAAGGTGGACTGTGAAGACTTCCGAAGAAAGTGAAAGTACACTCAATAAATTTAAAAACGCGGAACGTAACGATTTCACTCAAAAAGTGTGATATAACGTATATTAAAGAATGAGTGGACGCACCTTACAGATTTATTTCTAACGATAACTCTGTTCTGATAAATCTCTGTCGAAATTTCCTCTGAATTTCACAATATGAACTTAATCTGGTTTGTAGAATGATTAATTAGATTTTAATAAATGTAAGCTGTTTGTCCAAAAAGTTCCGAAGCTAATTGTCTTCATAACTTATAAGCGACGCTAGTGCAGGTGTTATGGTGGCAGTTCGAACAGTAAACAACAAATGTACTTTCGATCAGTCAGTTGTGAAGAGAGTGTCAGTAGAGGACGTGCGATCGGAGTATGTCAACGTTATTTTGCCACAAATCGCTATGTCTCAGCGTCTCTAAATCAAATTTCTAAGACATTCTCCAGAATGATTTGAAGCAGACGTAATTGTGTGCAAAGTTTGCTACACATCCATTGACTCCTGAAGAAAAACAAAGACACGCGGACGTCTGCCGCTAGTCGATTTGAATGCAGAACACGGACGATTATTTTGTGGAAATAAGTGTCATGGACGGCGAGACGTAGTATTATGAAAAAGACAAAGTGCAAATCTCACAAGAACACTCATCACTTTACGACATAACCTACATTCAAGCCAATATGACAAGCAAGATGAACACCATCCCAAAGAAAGACCTCTGACGATTTAATATGGTTAATGAACGTAAGGTGTATCGTACTCAAGTGTGGGGAGACTATGTAGATCAACGGATGCATTAAAACCACCATACTCAGTTCCTTGCTAATGCTGTCTCTCAAGCTTCTGGACTGATGGGATATACTACGGAATCTATGTAATGAATGAAATTATAATATATATACAAATAAGCTACACCTAATTATTATTATTGATAAAAGTCGTACATATTCGGGTATTTTAACTAATCCTCATTAACAGTTTTGTCTGTCTACTAACCAGAGAATTAATGCAGTGTCTCAGCTAACGTGAAACGTTAATATGGACCAGTGGATGTTTAAAAAAAATGCAAAATCTGTGTACAAACTGTAGTGCACATTTTTTCTTAACCTACAATACGTAACAGTAGAGAAAATAAACCATCTGTAGATTCCGTTTTGAAATATCGTCATATCATATTGCTACAAGTGAACTTATAAATTTGTTGGTAGACGTATTAACAAATTATTTACCGTATTTGAAAAACTTGAATAAGAAAACTGGAAAATGCAGTAAGTCTTGCAGGAGCAATAATTCATGGATACAACAGATACAATAGTACATGCTAACTAATGCACAGAATATACATCAGAAGTACTTGAGTCCTTACGTTTCAACTGGCCTATCGCCCAGCGGTAGTCGGCTACCTATAAATTCTAACTTTCCGTTCGATGCAGACTATCACCAGCCTGTCTACCCATTTCGTACATTTCGACTTCTTGGCGGTTTCCGGGTGTTTTTCCGAAATGTTATGTACTTGTTCATCTTTAGAATTAAAATCAACTACAGATTTGCTCCATTCTGTGCACTGTAACACCCTCCTGGGGTCGCGGCTAAAAGAGCGTTAGAGACGTTATTGCTCAAGCCTGCCCTACACTTCAGCAACAGCCCTCCTGATGTTATTCAATGTCTGTGAATAGAATTCCTATTACAACACAATATGAAGGGCGCTGGTGGAGACCAGTGACCTCTGCCTTATCATTAGCGATTGTCTTCTCATTAGCGATGGCGCCAAACGAATTTCATCCCAGAGATCACTTCTGTCAATGGGTTATGGAGTACCACAAATACTGAGTCGGGCAATCATCATTATGAACAGTTACAACCGGATTAAAGTGTTTCTCCAATGTGTTGCTCATGTCAGTTAAAATCTATATATTCTTCTTCTTCGACCAAAATGTCTACCACTGACTATCTTCTGCAGTTCATATGAATGGCTAACCTTGTACAGTACGTATGTCTGTCGGAGCTAGGAGCACTATTCTCTCATTTTAGTGGAAAATGAACTCTGGTTTCAGTGCAATCGGAGTTTATTGCCACGTAATTGTCGCCTTTTCTTGTTGTCAGTATTCTTCTTTTGTAATAGGAGTGCCTAAAATGAATACCGAGATGAATCGTTTTCGATATCGTACATCTAAGTCACGAATACTAAACATTTTGTTCTCGTATGATATTGGCATATAATCGGAGTAGAAATAAGTACTATCCTTCCTCCTGATTGTAGTTGTTATATCCCGCTTAGAGCTGTACTTTACTATGTAGTTCTTAAGCCTGCTGAGTTCTCCTCTTAACCCCAGTATTTCGTTACCCTAGCGTTTTGTTTTCCCTATTCGGAAACATTCATGCCAGCTCCAGGACGAAATACGGCTGCCGTAGGTAAATGGAGCGTATGTGATGTTGTGTTGTATTCTGATTGAGTCCTGTAGTTAACATCGTCATGGTCAATTTCTTTATCTTATGGTCTTCCCAATTATTTCTCTGGAGTACTTCACTTTACGTCTATACACTGTGCAGAACAACCTAGACAGGAGTTAAGTCTATCGCATGTCACAGCAGCAACGCCTGATACCTAGCAACAGGAAAAAGTGCTGGTCATTCCCGTTTTCAAACAATTTCGTAGAACAGGTGGGAAAAATCTGAGGCCAGTATCGCTGACTTAAGTTATTAGTCGAATTCTCTAACACATTTAACGTTCACGTCTAGTGGCGCTCTTTGAGGACAATGTCGGCCGAAGACCTCTGGCATAAGAAGCCACCCTCATCATGCAAACGGCCTTGTTAAAGAGGGCAGAGGAGAGGACGGAGATTCAGGGCACTCTCCTACCCTTGGGATGGCCGGCCGGGGTGGCCGAGCGGTTCTAGGCGCTACAGTCTGGAACCGCGCGACCGCTACAGTCGTAGGTTGAAATCCTGCCTCGGGCATGGGTGTGTGTGATGTCCTTAGGTTAGTTAGGTTTAAGTAGTTCTAAGTTCTAGAGGACTAATGACCTCAGACGTTAAGTCCCATAGTGCTCAGAGCCATTTGAACCATTTTACCCTTGGGATTTGAAACTGTCTCTAAAAGCCACTGCATTAAAGAGACGTAATGTGTATCCTGAGGACATATGGCCTGTAATTCAAAAAGTGATATGATGATCTGTCCTTTGGCGTAAGATTCCAGACTAGCCTCCAATCGGATATCCGGGAGGGGACTGCCCAGAGGGAGGTGATCACGATAAAAATATTAAAAAACCGACAGAAGGATAACGTTGTCAGAGTCGGACGTGTAATGTAGAAATTTGAAAATGTTAGGGAAACTACAGAATCTGAAAAGGGAAATGCTGATGCTTAATCTAGATATAGTGGGGCTCAAAGAGGAGAAATGAAAAGTAGACTAGGATTTCTGGTCAGATGAGTATAGGGAAATACCGACAGCAGCAGAGAATTATATAACGGGAATAGGATTCGTAATGAATATAGAAGTAGAGGAGAGAGTGTCCTACTGTGAGCAGTTCAGTGATAGGGTTATTCTCATCAGAATCGACAGGTAACCAACATCGATAACAGTAATTCTGGTATAGACACCGACGTTTCAAGACGAAGATGCAGATACTGAACTGATAATTCAGTACGTACAAGTAGACGAAAATCTAGTAGTCATGGATGATAGGAATGCAGTTGTAGGGAAAAGATTAAAGAAAAGTTACAGGAGATTATGGCCTTGCTATTAGTAATGAGAGAAGAGAAAGAATAATTGAATTCTGTAATACATTTCAGCTAGTAACAACGAATACTCTCTTCACAAATCACAAGAGGAGGAAGTTAAATTACATGATTGTCAAGCAGGGATACCGAAATCAGATACTAAACTGTCAGGCGTACCCAGGAATAGATATAGACTCAGATCACAATCTAGTTGTGATGAATTTGTGATAAAGTTAGGCTGAAGTTTAATAGAGTGGTCATGAAAGAGTACACCAAAAAGCATGGTATCGAAGTACTAAGGAATGAAGAGATACGCTAGAAGCTATCTGTCGCTATAGATTCTGCGACAAGAAATAGCTCAGGACACAGTTCAGCAAAGAGGACTGGACACCTTAAAAAGGCCAGTCACAGATATTGGGATGAGAAAGATAGTTACAGACAAGATAACTCGGAAGAAACTGTGGGTAAGACAAGAACTACCTCAGTTAATCGATGAAAAAATGAAATACAAAAATTTTCAGGAATACAGTTACAAGCCACTTTGAAATTTGGTAAATAGAGGTTTACAGGTCTTACGATGGTGTGAGGCAGAATGGACGGATAGCTGAATTTCTAAAATCGTTGGGGAGTGAGAACAAAACAACTATTGATCTTGGTGTGCAGAATGTATGAGAAGTGATTTACCATCTGAATTTTGGAAAATCATCATCCACAAAATTCCTTACACAGCGAGAGCAGACAAATGTGAGAATTATCGCACAATCAGCTCAACATCTCATGTATCGAAGTTTGTTGGTTGATTTGGGGGAAAGGACCAAACAGCGAGGACATCGGTCCCATTGGATTAGGGAAGGATAGAGAAGGAAGTCGACCGTGCCCATTCAAATGAACCACCCCGGTATTTGCATGAAGCTATTTAGGGAAATCACGGAAACCCTAAATCAGGATGGCCAAACGTGGGTGTGAACCGTCATCCTCGCGAATGCGAGTCCAGTGTGCTAAGCACTGTGCCACCTTGCTCGATTAAGGTTGCTGACAAGAATAATACACAGAACAATGGAAAACAAAACCTGAGTAGTGTACATAACGATCAGTCTGGCTTTAGGAGAGGTAAAGGTGCCAGAGAGCTAATTCCGACATTGTGCAAGACTGAAAACAAATCAAGATTTGTTCACAGGATTTGCCCACATCGAAAAAGTGTTAGCCTATGTAAAATGATGGAAATTGTTCGAAATTATGAGAAAAATAGTGGTACACTACAGGAAAAAGCGAGAAATATGCAACAGAAATACTCGGCATCATAAGATGTGGGTCATTGCTGCAGTCCAACGTCTAGGACGAACCTGAATGTATGCATCCAACATAGCATAACTGCGTCGCAGGTCCTCTAAAACCTCAGCAGTACACTCGTGTGACCTCACACAATGAATACCACTAGAGACTACTAGAGAACACGGCTCATCATCGCAATGAGTCCAGTGGTAAACCAATACTGTCATACAATAAGTATTAGAAAACAAATTATTAAAGATGAGACAGACCCTAACACTCGTAAATTAAACTTCATTACAAAAAGTGACACTAAATCTTACCATACTCATTGAATGACGAGACGAGTTGTTGTTCATGATACGAATTTGAACGCACTGTTAACCAAACAAACATTGCGTATCAGATCCAAACTCGACTAGGCATAAAGAGATGTAAAATATCGAAGTGTTTACCAGTATCCGTTTACAAGGATGAATGTCCGAACCTAGAAATAAACGACTATACGTTTATCACTGCACGGGAAACCCCATGAAGGTTATATTGTCCCTGACAAGTGAACAAGAGAAATATGTAATAAAGTGGAACACACAAGTGTGAAAAACAATAAAGTTTTAATGTTGGACACGGAGTAGAGCCCAGAGTTGTAGCGATGAACAGGGATTAGAACCCAGTACCTATATGAATTGTTAAATAAGCATCATCAGATGCCAGATATTAAATATGCTCACAACAGCGTGATCTTGTAACCTGAAGTGACGATAGATACGAAGGAATATGAAACACTGTTTCTTCACCAGTAGCGAGATGCCAGATGTGCACCAGTTCGGAAATAAATGACAATACATTTAGCACTGCACAAGGAACAACGTGAAGCTTATGTTGCCCCTGAGATGTAACCATGAAAGGTATGTAATAAAGGACAACGCACAACTGTGAAAGACCATGGAGTAAAGTTGCAGTGATAGACAGGCTTGGCTCTGAGCACTATGGGACTCAACTTCTGAGGTCATTAGTCCCCTAGAACTTAGAACTAGTTAAACCTAACTAACCTAAGGACATCACACACATCCATGCCCAAGACAGGATTCGAACCTGCGACCGTAGCGGTCTCGCGGTTCCAAACTGCAGCGACTAGAACCGCACGGCCACTTCGGCCGGCAGTGATAGACAGGGAGTAGAGCTCAGTACCTATATGAATTATGAACTAAGCACTATCAGGTGTATGACAGTAAATAAAGTTAGGCTGAAGTTTAATAGAGTGGTCATGAAAAAGTACACCAAAAAGCATGGTATCGAAGTACTAAGGAATGAAGAGATACGCTAGAAGCTATCTGTTGCTATAGATTCTGCGACAAGAAATAGCTCAGGACACAGTTCAGCAAAGAGGACCGGACACCTTAAAAAGGCCAGTCACAGATATTGGGATGTTAACCAACAGCATGATACTTGAGCCTGAAATGACGATAGAAATGATTTTTGTCTGGCAGGGATTTGAACCCGGCACCTTTCGCTGTTTTCTTACAGCTACGTATAGACATGAAGCATTTATTGTTTCTTCAGCAGTAGTTATATCTGAATATGTCAGCTACATGTAACGCAATGAATAGTTCTGTTCTGCCTGGAACTCCAACCTCTCACGTATCATCGTTGGTGTCCCCACACGTGTCAATTATCAAATTCCCTTTAACTGGTCGTTAGGATCACTCCATTCGTACGGACCTGGAGAAGTTTGGCATCGTGAGGAAACAACGAAATGATGTCACTGTATCGTCTCTAAGGGATCAAATTCAGAGAAAAATGGGATTCAGAGCTCGAATCAGAGTCGGTTATCAAGATTATCTGTGTCGCTTCCAATCAGAAATGACGTTACATGAACATCAGTTTGTCAACTAAAATAACATTACTAGCATAAAAAATCCGACTAGAGTTACAGCGACTACCGTCTCTGACAGCCAAAACCAAGCCATTTCCGTCCCAGTTAGTAGTGAGTTCACGTGTTTAACGCTGACTTGAAACCACATCACAGGTCTGCGTTATTTACTTGGGTTACTGGAGGTGAAGACACAACGCTTTTGGCTGTTAAAAACTGGTAGCCCCTCAGCGGGAATCGAACCGACACCTTAGCCATTACAAGCTAGCCTCACTCAGACAACCACGGAATTTCATATGCGTTAACATAATTTTTTTTCTCATAATGAGGTATGCAGCACACGGCACGGGAAGTGTCGAATTCCACTTGAGCTGGTGTAATGAATAACCTATTCAATGTCTAGTAGTCAACGTCACGCTGCGCGAAAGCGAAGCTAGGCTATCAAACTTACCTATACTTCTTTCTCCTTTCAGCAGTGTACCGTGTGCCTGCTAAGATCATCAGTCGACAGAAGGTCAGAGACGGTTTCGTTCATTTTCTAACGAGCCAGTAATATAAAAATATTCTCGAAACATATTTGTGAAAGGGGTAATGGGTGCCGGACATGGCACGATCAGTTTCAATGCCATCAGCCAGCGGCCGCTTGATACAGACCAGTGTCCGCCCAGGTGATCGCAACGCATTGTGCATAGAGCCTATGACCTCCAGTGGACATTTCTGGACTATAATATATACATTATATAACGTTGCACATGATGTAATACTATGTTTCAGCATGTTCTATGGCTATTTTGTATGACATGTAGTTACGTGCGTATTTAACTACGCTCTTATTTTGTTGAAGTCTGTAGTACAGGTCTTGCTAGGGCAAGTTGAGTAATACTCATTTTTAACGTTATCAGGAGCGTTATTTATGTATTAGAAAGCGGAGTCTAAAACGGGGTAAAGTCTAACATCTGTGACATTGTGTTCAGTTTGTGTTTCATGAAAGTGTGAAAACTGTGGCGGTAATTCGAATCTCTTGTGCCCTGTATGGGGTGAGAACAATCGAGAAAGTCAAGTTGTATGTTTTAAAGTACGATCGTTCTGAGATAAATTAAGCACCACATTCTGTTCTTCAATTTACTACTATGGCCATTGACAGTGTATCTGATAACTGCCTGATATGACGACCAATTAATCTTCGTGCGACACTTACCTTTAATAGTCATACTGACGTCAATAAAAAGGAATGGTGATTATAATACAACGTGTAAGTGGAAACGAGATTAAGGAGGAAGAAGAACCTCGAACTGGAGCAAATGGGGAACGAAGTCGTCTGTGCCCTTTCAAAGGACTGGTCCTGGAATTTGCTGCAATAGATTTAAAGACGTCACCGTGAAGCTAAATCAGTCCCAGTATCGTATCATAACTTGATAAGGAGAAAATAGTGGGCAAGCCACAATAAATATTATCTCAAACGATGGCCTGTATATATCCACAAAATATTTGTGGTAGCACAAAGAAGGTTCCATGTGTTACGACCTGCTTCACAGCAATGTGTTCTTCGTAGCTGACATTTGTTACTAACTAATGAGATGTCTTGCAGTTGCAGAATAACAAATGCTACCTTGCAGACGGCACCAAGGAGCTTGGTAGGCAAACACACCTACCGTACGGCTTCTAATCTGGCATACGCATGTGTTTACCTTTCTCGTTCCTGATCGATCAACCGCCAAGATAGTTTTGTTTTCTATTGACTGTCTTTATTTATTTCGTTTTGGGAATTGCGCTTTAAACGTGGCTTAACTCAGAGCCAGCATGTTTCTACAAGCATAGATCTAAAAACTATCTGCACATCATAAGACACCTTTCGGTATCGAGGTAGAACATATAGTTGGCAATTTCTCTGATGTTGGTGTCTATTTTGTTCAATAACGTAACGAGAAACCATACAATGTATGGTTATCTTAATTAAACCTGAATCTTTTGTCATATTCATGTAGTTTTAACGGACTACGACGTAAATACGACAATGTGACTGTGAGAATAGTTGCTGAATGAAACATAATTAAGAGAGTAGTCAGCGATACGGTTGCATTAACTGACTTGTGTAGTTTCATTGCCCATGCCGCAGTATTTTATGTTTGTTACCTCTAAATCTGCTGTTTACTGAACGTAGCGAGACGTCTTAGGATGACAAAATTTCTAAAGATGTCGTTCTGGATTCGTTATTGCTGTTTGTAGCTCTGTCATGGTGGCGGTAAGATATTACTCTCGCGCAAGATGGGAACTGAGAGCTGCTGCCTCTTACTCTTTACAATGTGTCGATATTTTGAAGGAACAAGAGGTCAACTGCAGCTCTCATCACCTTCCCATTACCCTTGTAATTGCTGATACTGATAACGTGATAATGTGATAATGTTGACAATGAGAGTAGTTGTGGTTGCTGTGTGAAAGTAATCTTCCGTGTCTATAAACATTTATATGATACGTTGATGACACACGAAAGTGAAATTCATTCAGAGTCTTTAATTGGTGTTGCACGAATATGTCAGGTGAAACTTTTAAGCTAATTCTGTCATTCCAGTAACTAACACAACTATCACAGCGCAACCATACAGGTTTCAGTAAGTTGTGATGATCCAGTCATAGTTCTAATAAGAATATTATATTTCTCCAGGCTAACAATTTAGCGATGCATCTTATATATCAACGATACAGCGGCTTAATTACTTTTCCTACAATATCATGATGAATATTCTAAAATTTATGGTGAGAGAGAAGAATGGAAAATTTCTGTAATAGTTGTAATAAGAATATTATATTTCTCCAGGCTAACAATTTAGGGATGCATCTTATATATCAACAATACAGCGGCTTAATTACTTTTCCTACAATATCATGAGGAATATTCTAGAATTTATGGTGAGAGAGAAGAATGGAAAATTGCACAGACCACTGCAATATGTACGATAGATAATATACGCAAATTAGTGAGTTACAAATCCATTTCATCGACATCGACATGTTGCAGGATGAATGAACAAACACTTTGTTCCATCGCTAACAAATACCTATTGGTAGCAAACCAGCATCTATTTGCAAAGCATCACTATTGTGAGATACAGCAGACACTTTATCTGCAACATGTATTCCGTGCAGGGCCTCTCAAGTTGATTCCCTATTTACGGAGTTCCGAAAATCCTTTTGATGTCATTCCTCATAAGTGGCTTGCAACCACATTGCTTTCCTGTGGACTACCATCTCAGCTGTGTGACTTGACTCATGATTTCCTGTCTGAAAGGTCACAATCCGTAGTAGCTGACGGGTTATCAGACAATCACAACATTTCCCTTCGGATTGTGGCAGGTAACGCTACAGTCTGAAAAAGTCCCCAGAAGACCAAGCCGAACTGGTTGATGACTTTGAAGCTTCATCTTCACGGTGCAAAATATAACAATTGACCCTAAACAATAAAAATTGTGAGTTTATCCACAATATTACTCAGAAGGTTTCGTCAACCTTCGAAAAGCCGACAAGTAAAACAAATCTGAGGGCTATAGAACTAATGAGAGTCCTATGAGTTACAAATACAAACAACGCAACTGGGGTACATCACATGGTATGGCGAAAGTGAAACATACGTTGGAATATTGACAGAATCTACTACGGATAGTGCCACCACTATGTTTGTTCTATCTCTTCCGGAATACTGCTGAGTCCTGTGCGATCTTCACCTGACGGACTGACAGAGTTCATCGAAAACGTTCAAAGAAGTTAGTTGATTTTGTAATATAGCGAATTATTGGAGAGAGTGTCACAGATATTTTTCTTTTTTTTTTCCTTGAGGGGAGGGGGGGGGGGGGCAGGGGGAAGAGTTGGGGACGCAATAATAAAAGAAACGCTTTTGCACTGAGACACATTATTTCCTCGACATTTCAACTACCATCTTTCTCCTCCGAAAACAAACAGATTTTGTTGCCATCGTCGTACAAAGTATGATATTACAACTGCAATAGCATAGCAGACATTAGAAGTCTCACATGAATACCTTGGTGTTCTTTTCTCTCGAGCTTCGTAAGTGAGTGGAACGTCGAGAAACTGAAGCTTTTCTGTGAACTCTGTGAATTACAGAGTAACCGTGTATTATTGCGATGCAAATGAAGTGTCTCAGCAAAACGTAATTTTCTTCGTCAAGCAGTTATTGCTTCAGAGAGAATGAGTACACTTTATAACTGCTTAAAATGTGAATAATGTACTATATACACACAATCAACTGATAAGACTTCCACCAAAACTTTTTACTTTTACAATGCGCTTAAATGGCTTGGTATAAGTCTTGAGGCAATTGCGATTGGTAACTAGCTGAAATGTTTTGTGGTAGGTACGCAAAGAAACATCGAAAATAAACGTGGTGGCTCAAGTTATAGCAAAACAGCTCTTGCTGCGTTAGTTTTATACTATAGAGTTGGGTAGGTTGGATTACACGTTTGATCCTTCAAGGGGTGAGCGTGGCTTTGCGGCCTGGGTCTGTACTAGCGGCGGCTCGCCAGCTACGGGCCAGCCAGGCTGCCCGGCTGACTGTGCTGGCCGGCCAGCTACAGCCTGGTGCCGAGGCGAGTGAGACTGCGGCGGCGGACCAACAGCAACCCCCGTCCCCCCCTAAACCCATTCCCCGCTGCTTGGGACGGGCCAGCACGGTCGTTGGGTATGGGTCTGCCTCAGGTGCTATTCTGACGTAAATATGTTTACTACGTCTCCTGGCATCAGTATAAGGCGGCAAGCGGAAATACACATCAGGAAGTCTGTTGCAATGCCTCACAGGGAGAGACCGACTCGAGAAGACCTTGCTAAAGAAGGTAGATGTTCTATCAGAGAAGCTACATACCACTGGAACGAGATGGTGGCGGATCGGAAAGATGCACTACCAACAAAGCTCCTCGATCGGACAGGAGGAGAGTGAGCTCAAAGCAGGAGGACAGGGAGCTAATGTGTAAGAGCGAGACAACTCCTTTCGGAATGCGAAGCAATTGCATACCAACTTCCCCAGTCAGCGACACGATTCGCCGAAGGCTGAGAACTCCGGACTGCACGCACGGCAGTCCGCTGTAATTAAGTCAGTGAAGGTAATGTTTTATACTGGCTGGCATTTGCGGAGCTCCATTTCAGTGCGTCGCTGGAAACGTCAGTTTCACTAACTAGAAGGTGTTTTCCACCAATAACGGAGGTCCAAGAGTCGTTTACAGACCGCAAGAGACTCGTCATCGACGCAGATATGTAACCATGACCAGAAAAACTGGTCTGCTATGCGTTTCCTGCTGGGGATGCATTTCTGTGAGAGGAGCAGGAATTCTTCACAGGATAGGAAGAACTCTCGACAGCGAGCAGTCCACCCTCGTATTGGAAAATACGATGCTTCCGTCAGTGCGAATGCTATATGAAGATGGGCACTTCATATGGCACGAAGACGTTTCTCCCGTTTACAACCTTGAATTCTTTCAACAGCGGCTCTCCACGATTCGCGGGAGGCTGAGGAACTTAGTACTGCACGCACGGCAGTCAGCGAAGCTAATGTTTCATACTCGCTGGTATTTGCGGAGCCACAAACAATTTCAAATAACAAACGACTGTAGGCCTGAATTAGAAGTCAGGAAAACAATTCCAAATAGCACAAATCTCAACAAATACCTTGCTTTTAACACAAGTTTGCTTCTTTTTAAGAAAAAAAACTTAACACGGCTGAATCCCTTATTATGAAAGAAGTGACATTATTGCTTCGCTGAAGGCCACACCAACAATAATTAGAAAATACAAATATCCTTAAAGCAAACATCACCATCTAAGGAATCAGGACAAGCGGTTCTCACCAAGTGTTTCAAGGATCAGCCTGGGAAGGTAACTCAAACATAAGGTAAGGTGAGACAGGCAGCAAATAATTGTACTCACGTGACAGGATGGCAACTCAAACTAGAGGCAGCGCTGTCGATAAGCGCTGCTGCTGCCACTCACGGAGAGACAAGGGAAGCAAATGCAGTGGAGCCAGTGAACACACTAAGAAAACGAGACGTCACTATCGCTATTACAAGATGCCTAGCTATGAACGGCATCAACGCGAGCCGCACACGGCTCACAGACTTGTGTGGGAGAGATGTCGGAGGAAAAGTTGATTGTGGGATGGGGGATGACGGGATATGCCTTTGTAGCGGCTTACCTGGAAGTTGTGCCAGTGTTTGAGCGGGGCTGACGTCTGTTGGTGCGTTGAGGCTCGTGGAAGCGTTGACTAAGACTTCGTATGTTGCTACTGTTGCCTGTTCGCCTGCGACGCATGCAGCTGTGGTAGATGTGGTGGCATTTGAGTTACAACTGAATGAAGGGACGTGGAAAAGGACAGATATTCATGCGTTGCTTTTGTAGTGGGAGAGTATGTGATAGGTAGGGCATGACAGACAGGTAAATGGAGGTAAATGGAGGGAGGGGAGTTATTGCTATGACGTTCTCCATGTCGTGATGGGGAGGTACAGTCTTAGACAAAAAAAATTGTCGTCGGTCGAGCGCCACGGAGGTTAAGTCCGAGTCTTTCACTTAAGGTGGCCAATAAAGTCGCTAGCCCCCTCAGAATTCTAAATACGGTGATATGCATCGTGTGGCAACACTGTAGAATGCGGAAGAGGCTGTAACTGTGTGTGGTCTAGTGGTAAACGTCGCACAATGTGACCACCAAGTCACGAGATCAAATCCACTCCATTCCGCCTTCCTTTATAATCGCCTTTTGGTTGACTGCGAAAGTAGTCAGTGTGATGCAGCTCAAAAATAATTCCCTTCACTTTCTAAACCACCCCCGGAAGTCTCCGCAACAATTCCACCACAGTTCGTGGCTGTGTCAAGAGCAAGTGTACGCTAGCGGATTTCGTCGCCCTCGAGCTGCCCCTGGCAACCGGCTACCAGCCGCACGCCACTCGCCAATTTTCTCAGGCGTCGTACGGCCAGGACAACGTGCCGCTATGATTGTGTTTGCCAACTATCACTTTCTGATTTGAAGTTCTTTCATCATGCAGTTAAGTACTGGATTTTGCCTGCTCGAATCTTAGGAACGTTGTTCTAGGCTTATATAACAGAGTCGCAAGCGGAAAAAACATATTGTTTGTTTTGGGTTTAACAGAGGTGTGAAGGCAGGAATGCAGCTCGAACGAACTGCGGGTGGAGCGAGTGCTTTCGGGAAAAACATATCAAGAAAGGATTTTATGAACTTCGAGCATGCATCTTTCAAGAGAAGTCTGTCCTTCTGCCATGACACATTTTCCACATTCAGGAAGTCTTAGTAACTGACGTACGTGATCAACCACGACCATTTAAAAGTATTACGCCAACTGCACACGATACAGTAGGATGAGATGTCAGGTGTAGGAGTACAACAGCCTGTAACTGAACGCAACAAAACTCAAAGGGAGCGACTGTAACTGCAACACTTGGTTTATGAATAAAAAACGACCTTTCTTGCTTGCATGTATTGTCTCTCTCTCTCTCTCTCTCTCTCTCTCTCTTTCTCTCTCTCTCTCTTTGACGTGCTTACCCCTTTTTTCACTTTGCCGGCCGGAGTGGCCATGCGGTTCTAGGCGCTACAGTCTGGAACCGAGCGACCGCTACGGTCGCAGGTTCGAATCCTGCCTCGGTTATGGATGTGTGTGATGTCCTTAGGTTAGTTATGTTTAATTAGTTCTAAGTTCTCGGCGACTGATGACCTCAGAAGTTAAGTCGCATGGTGCTCAGAGCCATTTGAACCATTTGAATCCTTTTTTCACTATAAAGCATCATCAGTGGGGTGAACGGCGACACAGTTTCGTTCCAATATGTGTTACGTTTCGCTCAAGTCTCGTTTTTTATACAAATAAGTAATTACAGTTCTATTTGCGAGGCAGCCACTGAGTGGGGCGCACGTATGGTGGAGCCGGACATTCTTCCGATGTAAACAACGATGCATGTTACCGCGTATCAGGTTTAGTCTGAGCTGTTAGCTACTTGTGCGCCTCACCATATTGTTTTGTGATAGATATGAGTATTTCAAATTATCAAAGGAAAAAAAGAATTATGTTCGGATTTTACCGTAACTTTGTACGATCTAAGGCGATTGAAATCAAGATGTGATTACAGGAAAAAGTAGAAGTATTTTCAGACGTTATTGTGGACATTCACTTATCTATTGTTACAGATGCTGTATGTTTAAAGATGGCAACTACGGAAATATGCTGTTCTGTTGTGGAGAGATATGATGGTGCCGTGAAGTTCAATCATTGTGATGGAATAGTTAGCCACTCGCCAACGTCTTCAGGCGGCATACGACCAGGTCAACTCGGCGCTATTATTGTGTTGATCAATTGTCGCTTTCTAATTTGAATTTCTTTCGTCTTGCAGTTATGTACTGGAACTTGCATGCTCATATCTTATGAACTTTGTTCAAGAGTTGTAAAATAGAGTTTCAAGAGAAAAAGAGTTTAACATTTGTCACATATTGTTTGCTCTGGATTCAACAGAGGTGTTAAGGTAGCAAGTATCTCGGAACACTTGCACTGTGTGTGGACCGAGTGCATCTGGCAAAGGATTTTGTGAACTTCCAGCATGCTTCGTTATTCTGAAAGGGTTTTACTGTTTCCTGGAACGTCTTTCCTCCTGTGATGGTTCATTTTATACATTCACGAAGTCTCTATAACAGACATAGGTGAAGAACAGCGGCCATTAAGCGTAGTCCCCGTTTGCACTCAACAGACAAGGTACAGACGTCGTGTGTAGAAGTACAACAGCCCATAACTCGAAACAACACAAATTCTTCAAAGGGAGCGACAATTACTACAACACTTGTGCTATAAATAAAAAACGCCTTCTCTTGCTGCTTTGTGTTTTATTTCCCCAAGACGTGATCCGCAATTTTTCACTTTAAGGCTTCATCAGTGGGATATGCAATGATACAATTTTGTTTTGATATGTGTCATTTTCCGATTGTAAAACAATTCACGTCTCGCGTTTTATGTATGTAAGTGATTACTTGCAGTTTTTTTGCAGTTTCAACTGTCGAACTACTATAAGGAACCACTTATTTACATAAGAAATAACATGTGAACTATGTTGTAATCGCCGGCCCTCGGTGGCCGAGCGGTTCCAGGCGCTTCAGTCCGGAACGGCGCGATTGCTACGGGCGCAGGTTCGAATCCTGCCTTGGGCATGGGTGTGTGTGGTCCTTAGGTTAGTTATGTTTAACTAGTTGTAAGTTCTAGGGGACTGATGACCTCAAATGTTAAGTCCCATAGTGCTCAGAGCCATTTGAACCATTTTTTATGTTGTAATCCGCAAACAACACATATGAAAACAAAACTGTATCATTGTAGAGCCCAATGATTGTGACTTAATAAGAAAAAGGCTATAAGCTTCTGGGAGAAATAAAGTGCAGTGCTGTATGAGAAGGCGTATTTTATTTCCAAAACAAATATTTTTGTGCTTGCTGCAGGGGATGGGCACGGAAGCAAACTCGTGAGACTATTACTGCATTTTAGTTTGAACGTCATTTTTCTCACAGAGAATTCGTATGCAGTGGTGTTACTGGTGTGTACCTATGACCTCTTCATGTTGAGCCGTAAGAAAAGACATTTCCTCGAACAAAGGGTATTGTGAACGTAATATTTGCAGTTGGTGGCTCAAGAAGGATGTTGTGCCCTACGAAACCCTCCCTATTGCCAAGTCAAACGAAGCTAGCCATCGTTCTAAACAACTAAGGACTGTAATTCAGGTGGCCCCGCTAACCTTACGAGGTAAGTCGAATTTAATAAAACTGAAAATACTGTAAGACGAGCGTGCCTATTACAACACAAATGAATTAGATATTACTTATTCTGGTCTGTGTTTATTTTCTGTCCTCTTTCAAACTATAACACTATGAACCTTTGGCAATTAGTAGTTATAATTAACTTATTGATTTAGGATCTTACTGCCTGTAGTTCTGTCTCGAAAGGGCTAAAAATTCTTGCCTTTACTGGCGTTGAAACCCTGATCGAAAGCAGTACTTGCTTCAGAAGCAAACACGTCACATCAGCGCCGCTGAAACGTCGTTGTGTTTATCTGTTCCTAATTGTACGAAAGTAGCTATGTCACTCCTTTAAGGAAAACAACCCAGATTATTCAATGAAACAAACAAAGAGATAAGAAGTGAATCTGTCAGCACATTTATATGTGATCCTGGAAGTAACTCGGCAGTCAAACAGTTGACAAATGTATTCTACGGCAGCGGAGAGTGGCTTCGTGGTTACAGGCGCCATGTCACGGATTGCGCGGCCCCTCCCGCATAAGGTTCGAGGTTCGAGTTCTCCCTCCAGCATGGGTGTGTGTCGTGTTCATAGCATAAGTTAGTTTAAGTAATATGCAAGTCTAGGGACCGATGACCTCAGCAGTTTTGGTCCCTTAGGAATTCACACACACACACAGACACACACACACACACACACACAGACACACACACACACACTCACACACACATACGCACACATATTCTAAGTTGCTGCCAAGTTTCAGTTATACTACCAGCGGAAAGAATTCGTTTCACCATACGTACTGAAGCCTGGCGCAGAAGTAAGCAACACTTGTTTCCGATAGACATGGCGAATGAGGGTCTGAATACCAAAAGTATAAGTCAATGGATTTTTTTCGCGTTTCTGAACTACAGCGTAGTTAAAACTTATACTCAGATGCTCCGACTGCAGATTAAAAGTCATAAATCAGTATCTGTCACAATTATTTCAGTTTCTGTGTCGTAAGCACACTGAAAATCGAAAAGCTACATCACCAAATGCGATCCACGTGTTCGGATCATCTCGAGTGGTTATACTGCATACGTTATCAGAAAGTAACACGCCTTTTGATCGTTAGAGAATTTGAAAATGTTTTTCTGAAAATTCTGTAATATGCATCTTCCCTGAAGCAGAACTCAACTGAAAGGAAAGCTCATATTTCATTGTAAAACGTGAACATCCACGTAGAGGCTTCGTAATCTAAGAGTAACGTTTCGTTCCAAACCGAGAATTAGCACAAAGGCGGTGTAGCGGCACCACGATTTAGGATAGGGAAAGTTAGTTTTGTGTGATATTCTGAGCACAAGTTACAGCCAGGTGCGAGCCGGATTGCAGTAAGTTACGCTGACCAGTGGTTGCGAAGTGAAATCGAGGCCACAGGGCCGTCGAACCGTTGAAAAGTGTAAACACAGCGGTTCGCATGGTGCAAGCTATAGGCAGAAGGAGTCCATTGGTGCAACTGGGGTGTGGGGCGTAAGTGAATCGAGCGATGCGTTAACGAAACAGAAGCGTGCAGCCGAGTAGAAACAGGTGTTTTTTTCTAACGAGATTCATTCAAGTGTGGCAGCTCTCCTGGATGGTAGGGGGTGTCACTCCGCCGGTCTACACGCAGGAACAGATGTGGCGACAGCGTCACAGTTCACTGCGGGTCGTTGGTTCAACCCTCTGAGGCCGATGCGGAGTCCACAGCCAGCCAAGGTGGGGCACTCTTTGGCTCGCTACCATGGGCAGTCGTCTCGCCTCCCAACATACGCCGGAAACTTCCATTCCAAGGGCCGCAGATTCGGAGACCGGATCGTGGGGCAGTCGTTGCCGCCACATTCCCAGGTACACCAGCCAAGGAAGAAGCAGCTGTGGGGCCAGCCTACGGCTCCCAGCAGAGCATAGCGAAGTTAATGGGGATGGTGACCACTGAGTCGGAACTCTGCAGCTGGCGAACAAGGCCGGCATGACACAATGTTGCGTTGCACAGGTCGCCTCAGCATTACTGGGTCTGTGACGCGGACCAAGGTGAACGAAGCACTATAGTGGAAATGAATAAATCATTTGGGAAGTTCTCGCCGAGTTTTAATACGGCACCTCCTGGCACCCACCCATTACACTTGGTGTTAATACACCACATTCTGGCACCAATCACAACAGCGGCTTCAAAAAATTGTGTAAAAATTTACAAATTGATGCCAGCGTATATGTGCAGTGTAGCTGGATTCGAGCTGCTGCTAAGATGAAAGGAGAAACGGTTGTCATCAGAATGTGGAATAAGGAATGAAAAATGTAGACAGTAATGTCTAGAGTAAGTCAACACGAAGCAAAACTGTCATTAACCCTATAAATACTGAATGAATGCCAAGCATCTACTTATAATGGTTAATGTGCAACCATTGTTAATGTTTTGTCAGTGAAAGCGAAGAGCACCCATGTTGAAGAGCTTTTCAGCTCGTATTATGCTTAAGACAGAGATATACCGTGAGTCCCTTGTGGTATCATTTATGAACGACGCCTCTATCCCGCTACAATACTTAAATGAAAATTGTCAGGATGTGATACGACGGCATAGATGGGGAAACGATTCTAGAATTTTCAGAGTCTATCCATACGCTGCTGATTCATGATGTCGAACTACTACGACTTTGGATTATAGCTCAGATTTATTTTCGCTTCACGAAAGAGTTTCTCAGCAGTGGATGAACGGCATCCGCACCCTGCTACATCCCACATATCACAGACCCATAATATGCCAGTTAACGGCAGTGAAATGCTATATGCTCGCGTCTTTCTGGCAGTGTATGTTTTTTCTTGTTTCCTTTTTTCTTCTTTTGCAGTGTGCTGTCTCCTCGTTTTGGAAGCGATAAACAATTGTTACAGTCTACCATAGCGTAATTCACACCCACTCCCTCCCCTCCCATCCCCAACAACCATGGATGTTCCTCAAAGTTTGACACTGCATGCCTTTTCATACCTACCTTAACCGGCTTTTGTTGTCAGTGTTTTTGGGTGGTTATTGTGCTATTGCTCTGAAGATGAAGACGTAACGTAAATACTAAAATTCACATTCCACTACAAATATATGTTTAAGGTCAGATGCTTTTCCTCTTCTTCTATTTTAATGGAAAACGACCACAACGAAATCAGCTACAGGAATCCTGCGAAACATTTGAGTTTAACCGTCAGATGACTGATGGAAGTCGCCACACTTTGGCAGTTACTGCTAAATATTGCATATCAGTCATAAGCGCTTTTATGTCTCTCACTTTCACCGTATTTCGAATGGTGGAGATGAGTGAATAGAGACATTGGATGTTCATCATCGATAAATATTAGTATTTACGTTACATATCTATCTTCAGAGTAGCAGCAGAATAACGACTCAGATAAGCTGGCAAGAAGCCGATAAGATAAATATGAAAAGGCATGTAGTGTCAAGCTGTAAGAAATTCTGGAGGGGAGGGAGTGGGTGTGAAATATGGCGTTGTAGACTGTAACAATTCTTTATCGCTTCCAAAACGAGGTGACAGTTTACTGCAATAGGAGGAAAAAAAAAACATAGATTCGAGCATGGGGCATTTCACTGCAGTTAACTAGCTTATCATAGGTCTGTGTTACGTCTGAAGCACGAGTGTATATGCTGTTCCCCCCCCCCCCCCCTCCAGAGTACCTCTTTCACGAGCAGAAAGTAAGTCTGAGCTACAATTCAACTTAGTGGTTGTTTGGCGTCATGAATCTGCCCATCTCTGCCGTCGTATTAAACCCCAATAATTCTCATCTTAGTACTGTGCAGGATAGAGGCGTCGTTCATAAATGATACCATCAGGGACTGAGTTAATAACGCAGTGCATCGACTGTGGAGCAATGCATAAAAAATTAGCACAACGCTCAGCACGGTGAATGTATTGTTATCTCGACATCTCTCTGTCTTAAGCATAATACAAGTTGAAAAGCTCTTTAACATAGATGCTCTTCACTTTTACTGACTAAACATTAACTGTGGCTATACTGTAAACATTATATGAAGATACTTCTCATTCGTTCAGTATTTATGAGCTGAAAGGTGTGAAATACTTTTGAGTCGAGAGAGGTCATTCCATGCGGAAATTTCAACTATTATCGTCATTTACGTTGCAGTTTATCAGTTCTAGCCACCAATGAGACAATAAGGCAGAGACGATCACAACACCATTTCAGTGGCAGTGAGGTGACGTGTTTGCTTCTGAAGCGAGTGCTGCTTTTCGCCATGGTTCCAGTCCAAGTGAGGACCAGAATTTTTAGTTTCATGTGAAGGTTGTATCTGTTCCCGAAAGAACAACTACCGTTGATGACCATGCAGGTTCGCTAGAATGAAATGATAACTAAATGGACACCCCAGCTACAAACAGGCGTTGATATACTTCATTGGGGACGTGTTGAAAATGTGTGCCCCGACCGGGACTCGAACCCGTGATATCCTGCTTACATGGTAGACGCTCTATCTATCTGAGCCAGCCAGGGCCAAAGGAGAGCGTCCAATTATAAGTTCCTGCAGGTGCCCTATTCTCTGTGCTGTCGGTGGCTCAGATGCATAGAGCGTCTGCTATGTAAGCCGGAGATCCCGGGTTCGAATCCGGCTTGGGGCACGCATTTTCAACGTGTCCCCAATGAAGTATATCAACTCGTCTTTGCAGCTAGGGTGTGCATTTAATTATCATTTCAGAATTTTCAGTTATTACGTGACAGAACAGACAGTAAGACGCAAAATCAGTAAATTAATTATATCTATGAAATGCCAAATTTGCATACTGTATCAGTTTAGAGAACAGCAAATAAACGCAAACCATTTATAAGTCCGGAGTGAAAAATTTCTTTTTCCTTTGTGCTCTAATAGGCACGCTCGTGTTACAGTACTTCCTGTTTTGTTATATTTAACTTTCGGTGTAAGGTTAGCATGGTAAGGTAGATTACAGTCCTTAGTTGTTGGCAACAACGACCAGCTGCATTAAACAAAGCCCTGGGGTGAGTTTCGTAGGACACAACATTCTTCTTGAGCCACGAATTGCAAAATATTACATACGTAGTACCGTTTGTTCGAGGAAATGTCTTTTCTTACGGCTCAACAATGAATTTTCTCTTAAGAAGTTAACATAAAGAGGTCACAACTACACACTAGTTACAATACTGCACGGAATTCTCAATGAGCGAAAGAACAATGTTCAAGATAAAATGTAGTAATAGTCTTACGAGTCTGCTTGCGTAGCCATCCTCCACAGCAAGTACAGAAATATTTGTTTTGGAAATAAAATACGCCTTCTATCACAGCACTGTATTTTATTTTCCCCAGACGCTTTTCGCCTTTTCTCTTATTAAGCCACCGTAAATAAATGGTTACTTACAGTCCTTGGATAGTAAAAAATACAAAGAACTCAAAGTAATCACTTACATACATAAAAAACGAGACGTATACTATTTTATAATCTCCATATAGCATATTTCAAAATAAAACTGTATCAATGTAGATCCCACTGATGATGCCTTAAAGTGAAAAACTGCCAATCACGTCTTGGAGAAATAAAATACAGAGCAGCAAGAGAAGGCCTTTTTTTATTTACAAATCAAGTGTTGTAGTAATTGTCGCTCCCTTTGATTTGTGAGGTTTTCAGTTACGGGCTGTTGTACTCCTACACCCGACGTCTGAACGTTGTGTGTTGAGTCTTGAGTGCCAACGGTGACTACGGTTAAATGGCCGCCGTTCTCCATATATGTCAGTTACAGAGACTTCCTGAATATACAGGATGTTACAACAAGGTACGGTCAAACTTTCAGGAAACATTCCTCACACACAAAGAAAGAAAATTGTTATGTGGACATGCGTCCGGAAACGCTTACTTTCCATGTTAGAGCTAATTTTATTAGTTCTCTTCAAATCACATTCATCATGGAATGGAAACACACAGCAACAGAACGTACCAACGTGACTTCAAACATTTTTGTTACAGGAAATGTTCAAAATGTCTTCCGTTAGCGAAGATACATGCATCCACCCTCCGTCGCATGGAATCCCTGATGCGCTGATGCAGCCCTGGAGTGGCGTATTGTATCACAGCCGTCCACAATACGAGCACGAAGAATCTCTACATTTGGTACCGGGGTTGGGTAGACAAGAGCTTTCAAATGCCCTCATAAATGAAAGTCAAGAGGGTTGAGGTCAGGAGAGCGTGGAGGCCATGGAATTGGTCCGCCTCTACCAATCCATCGGTCTCCGAATCTGTTGTTGAGAAGCGTACGAACACTTCGACTGAAATGTGCAGGAGCTCCATCGAGCATGAACCACATGTTGTGTCGTAAAGGCACATGGTTCAGATGGCTATGAGCACTCAGGGACTTAACATCTACGGTCATCAGTCCCCTAGAACTTAGAACTACTTAAACCTAACTAACCTAAGGACATCACACAACACCCAGTCATCACGAGGCAAAGGCACATGTTCTAGCAGCACAGGTAGAGTATCCCGTATGAAATCATGGCGGTGAATCGAGGAAGTAGAGTAGATACTGACGAAACTAAAATGAGCTCTAACATGGAAATTAAGCGTTTCCGGACACATGTCGACATAACATCTTTTCTTTATTTGTGTGTGAGGTATTTTTCCTGAAAGTTTGGTCGCACCTCTTTGTAACATCCTGTATAAAATGAGAAATGACAGAAGGAACGAAGTTTCTACAAACAGTAAAACTCTTTTCAGTATAACTAAACATGCTGGAAGTTTGTAAAATCCTTTCCTGGTGTGTTTTGCGAAAGCCGCGCGGGATTAGCCGAGCGGTCTATAGCACTGCAGCCATAGAATGTGCGGCTGGTCCCGGCGGAGGTTCGAATCCTCCCTCGGGCATGGGTGTGTGTGTGTGTTTGTCCTTAGGATAATTTAGCTTAAGTAGTGTGTATGCTTAAGAACTGATGAACGTAGCAGTTTAGCCCCACAGACATTTGAACATTTTTGTTTTGTTTTGCGAAAAGCACTCGGTCCACACCCTGTGCAAGTGTTCCGAGATGCCTTGCTGCCTTAATACCTCTGTTAAACACGGAGCATACAATATGTTGTAAATGTTAGACATTTTTCCAGTTGAAATTCTGTTTTACAGCTCTAAATCTACGTTCATGAGATTTGAGCATGCAAAATCCAGTATGTAACTGCAAGATGAAAGAACTTCAAATTAGAAAGCGACAGTTGATAAACACAATAATAGCGCCACGTTCAGCTGGTCGCACGACGCCTGACGAACTTGGCGTGTGGCTTGCGGCTGGTAGCAGTGTGACGGAGGCCGCTGTAGAGCGAGGAAAAAGCCGAGCGTACACCTGGTCTTCAGACAGACGCGACGGTATTGACACAGCCGTCACCTGTGAGGCGGAACTGTTGTGGATATTTCTGGTACTACAGGTGAGTTAGGAAGGGAAGGGAATTATTTTTGAGGTCCATTGAACTGACTACTTTCGCACACTATCGAAATGCTATAGAAAAATCTACACTGCGCGATGTTTACCACTGGCATTTTTTATTTATTCATTTATTTATTTTTTTATCACTGTATAACCAAGAGACCCAGCCTTACAGCCTCTCTACGAAAGGATAATACTGCTTTCAGACATTTCCGCATTCTACTGTGTTGCCAGATCGGGCGTATCACCGGAATTCTGAGAGGTGATCGGCTTTATTGGCCAACTTAAGTGAACGACTTGGACAGCCTCTGCAGCGGCTGACCGACGATCAAGTCTTTGCTCTAAGACTGTATGTGATGAATGTTGCGGAATGATTGATTATGGTGCATGGTAATTGAAGCATTTAACAGATGTAGGCGACCGCTGAAGCGGCGCTGCGGACGAAGATACTGAGCTGTGATGGGCTCGTCGCCTGTAATTAGGCGGCCGGCGCTGAAATGTCTTTGATGTGACTGGGAAGACTGCAGGATGATACGGGCAGATGTAGTGGTGATGGGAAAAGAATACGTTGGCAGCGGTGACGAGGACTTTGTTGGCGATGAGACTTTGGCGGCGAGACGTTGGCGGTGAGAGGCCGGTTGATGGGTAGTAGATGGTTGGCAGTGACGAGGAACTCCGCGTCGATGGGGAGGGGGGGGGGGGGGGAGCAGCGTGATGGAGACGGCCACAATGATGAAGATCCTCAGAGTTAGGTGACTATCAACACACACGCTCTCACACACAGGACAAGTCACCAAGACGCAAGTGAACTACACATTCCAACAAGTTCTGAACTGAAGCATGGGAGAGTAACCCTGCCACTCTATGCCTAACCATTACTGTAGCCATATGCAGTACCCTAACCAGTCTATTGCAGTAGCTGTCGGAGAATGCATAACGATCTCGCCTGCAGAGGTTGGTTTTACGACGAAAGTGTGGGACATGATGCGAGCTCTTAAGTTAGATCGCTCTATAGAATGGCTGAAACTAACTGCAAAGAACGTCAGCTGCATACTGGTATTGTTGTGCTCTTCTTCATTGGCAGTACCATCTTTCTGAAAAATATAAAGGAGAACGCGAGCAGACTGCTAGCAGTCTTGTCTGGCAGCCGGCACTTTGCACTCGGCTGCAGACGCCATCTGGCAGCTCGCTGGAAATCACGGTCGTACTGAAACTTGATATTCGCTGCGCTATTCCAGAAACAGCAGTGCTGATATTGCGCCCTACGTTTCTACCGAGCCATTGCCCCACTTTACCTCAAACAGTATCTTCGCAGGCTCTTACTGTTTCCTTCATTGGAAACCACAGTCACGATACTCCTTTTTCAGACTATAAAAGAGAGAAACAGTGGCTACAGCAAATGTGCGCCACCCAACCAAGAACGTTCTAAGAAACACTCCAACACAGCTGAGAACGATTTTTAAAACTTTAAGCCTTTGCTTTGGGACAGAGAAAACTGAATATTTTACATACCGGGTGATCAAAAAGTCAGTATAAACTTGAAAACTTAATAAATCACGGAATAATGTAGATAGAGAGATAAAAATTGACACACATGCTTGGAATGACATGGGGTTTATTAGAACCAAAGAAAACAAAGTATTGCTAGGCGGGTGAAAGATCTATTGCTCGCGTCGTTTGGTGATGATCGTGTGCTCAGCCGCCACTTTCGTCATGCTTGGCCTCCCAGGTCCGCAGACCTCAGTCCGTGCGATTATTGGCTTTGGGGTTACCTGAAGTGGCAAGTGTATCGTAATCGACTGGCATCTCTACGGATGCTGAAAGACAACAGCCGACGCCAATGCCTCACCATTACTCCGGACATGCTTTACAGTGCTGTTCACAACATTATTCCTCGACTACAGCTATTGTTGAGGAATGACGGTGGACGAATTGAGCATTTCCGCTAAAGAACATCATCTTTGCTTATGAAGCGCCATCTGTCGGAAATTTTTTGAACGTTTGTATTACTTTGGTTCTAATAAAACCCCATGTCATTCCAAGCATGTATGTCAATTTGCACTTCTCTGTCTACATTATTCCGTGATTTATTCAGTTTTCAAATTTATACTGACTTTTTGATCACCCAGTTCAATACACAGGTTGTAAATATTTAATGACTCCAATATTAAGAATAAGCCTGGTTTATTTAACCTCTAGTTTATATACTAAAGATCATCAAGCACAGTGCTGAACAATAAGAAATTTAGACTGCCCAATCACAAAGAATAAATTGTAACATGTGTCTATGTATATAAAGAACATTTCACAAAATTCAATTCTAAAACGTTAGTATGAAATTGCCGTGTGTGTGGAATCTAAGAAAACGAACATTATAGCAATGTGGCTGTAAATTACTTTTTTATAGTCATTCTTAAAATAAATGTGGCTGAAGGTACCTCGTACCACACAAACAAAAATTAGAAAGAGTGATAGATTTCAATATCACTTATAAATTATTTTTATTATGAATAGCTACCATCACTGAAAGTGCACTGAAAATCAGCCGGAAACACAAAATAGCTGATGTATATATGCAGCTTGAAACCAAGATTACCATCTTCACATTTAATGTTTTGATTACGTTTGTTAGGTCTATTTATTCAATTTATATTTACGGTTCGATGAAAATTGTTTCTATAATCTCGAATTCTCCATCCCCACCAACAGGTGGAGAACTGTACGGGTCGCACTCTTTATAGATCAGGCGTGCTCTTCATGCAGAAAGCAGCTACTGAAGTAGTGGAGTACCTGTGACGTACATGCACGTGGGCTTTTAGATTAAAGAGGCCATCTGCCCTCCTTTCCTTACAATCAGTGAAGAACTGCTTACAGAAATCGAGTATGCTCATTAGCGCCCACTATCGGCTGTAGCTTACGTATCAAGTATAGGACGCCTTCAGCTCACGATTAGCACTAGCCGCATACCATCGTGTACATATTATTCGACATTTGTATTTACAGGATGACAATTATTGAACTGTATGAAAGCGTCATAACTTCGAACGGTTTGCGTTAGAACGTTCAAACTGCAAGGCTGGCGCAGGGCATGATGGAAATTCGTATGCGCATGATGGTTTGGTTTAGCGACGAAGCTCACTTTAATTTGGAAAGGTTCGTCAATAAGCAAAATTGGGGCGTTTGGGGGATAAGCAAAATTGGGGCGTTTGGGGCATTGGGAATCTGCATATCACTATCGAGAAGTCTGTTCAACCTCAGCCGGTGACTGTGCGGTGTTCACTGTAGAGTCACGAGATAATCGGTGCGATATCCCTCGATGCCACCGTGACTACCGAACGGTACGTGAAGATGGTTTCATCCCCATTATCCAAAGTGACCCTGATTTCGACAATATGTGGTTCATGCAAGACGGAGCTTGACCCCCATCGAAGCAGGAGACTTTTTGATGTCCTGGAGGAGCAAGTTTTTGATGTCCTGGAGGAGCACTATAGAGATGGCATTCTGGCTATTAGCTATCCAGAGGCCACTGGAATGGGCTTCTATTGACCAACACAATCTCCGCATCGGAACATGTGGCGCTATATTTAATACAAGGTGTATAGCAGTAACCCCAAAACTATTTCTGGGCTGGAAACAGCCATTCAGGAGGTCATCGACAGCATCAATGTTCCGACACTTCAGCAGGTCATGGAGAATATCTCTATTCGTCTGTTCCACATCGTCGCCAATGATGGCAGATATATCGTACATGTCGTAATCCAAATCTGAATATATGTATTGACGGGTAAATGTTGAATGTAGTGTGTGCACACCGTAGTTTGTAACTAATTTACGTTCTTTTTCATATAGTTCAATAATTGTCACCCTGTACATCCCAACATTTTTAACGGTATGTTGCGGCTGTTCTTTTCTGTTCCAAGATTTTATCTTCTTTGTGTATTCTTGGACTATCGGTTTATTTATTCTTTAGCTATTTGAACTTATTTATTCTTTAGCTATTTGGTTTTTTTCTGTTTTGCAACAAGGTGAAGATGTTAATAAGCCGATACCGGTCATTGCGAATTATATTCTTACAAGCCATCACGGCATAAATTTATGAATAAATTTACTAAACATGATCGGAGACACATTTACAGATATTTTAGCATCAACTGAAAAAATGTTTCCTTCAGTAAGCAACTTACGTCTATGTGACGTTCTTCAAAATTTATATTACTAGAATCGTAAATTATGTTACTGAAGTTTAGATTCCTTTAGCGCAGATAATTCAGAACAAATAACAACCTTTCTGGAGAAGTCAGCGTTGACTTGTCTCTATGACATGAGACTATATGTTGCTCTTCCAGTTGATATTAAGTTATCACACTGCTGACTAACGTTTTATATCTGATCATATTTTTTTGAGTTAAAATTACCAACGTGGAATGGAGGTACAGTCTTAGCAAAAATGGCTAATTGATTAATGATGTATTCTGAATCATGAATGTTGTAATGCACACAAATAACAAATAATGTGTTTAAGTAATGGTCGTCGTAAATAAAAAAAAGGAGAAGTAAGTAAATTTTTCCTGATTCGGTAATGATGTTGCTATTAATGAATATCTGACATGTTTCATGCGTTGGTAAATGTTATGTAATAATTAAGTGAAGTATCTATTTCACCCACCAGATGATTTTTTATATGTTTTCTAAGTATTTGCGTGCGTGTACGTGTCTGTGTGCTGAGTTACAATACAATTTCGTAATTTATTCTTGACGCACGTAGCTCATACATAACGATATTTTCTACAGTAGTAGCTTAAAGAACTACAGATACATAGTGGGAGACTGTTCCCATGGACTGAAGGTGCTTGAGCAGCGTGTACGAGTACGTCACGATGTTGGTATATAGCGTGGTCTCCTGAGGGAAGCACATTTTCATTCGCTGATTAAAAGATTTATCGTGTATTTACAACAAATATAACTTATAGAGGACAGGTCTACACACATCGACTTTAATAAAAAAATGAACACAAGATTATTTCTTGATGGTTGGGGATTCTAACTGATCATTATTGTGCAGTTGTGAAAAATCTTTGTTCCTGAGATGGCCTTGCAGAACATAAAAAAGTCAGCCGCTGTTTTTCTATGTAAGGTTATTTCAAAAACAAAGATTTTTCACAGCGACTCCACAATAATGATCAGTTGTAAGCCCCATCTGGGCCGAGACAGGTGCCGTTCCTCAATAAGTGGCTCAGAACCCAAGTTGGGTCCTTCGTGGTCGTCTTCAGTGTGTCGACAGTGATGAATGCAATTGTGTGATGCTCTTTGTAAGAAATAGTCTTGTGTTTACATTTGTCCAAGTGTCAATGAGTGTAGGCTAGTTGTGTATGACTTATATCGTTGTAAATATCCGCTAACCCTCATAAAAACAAAATGAAAAATTTCTCCTTCCCGTGGGCTAGCCTGTATGACGAAGGTGTAAGGAGCAGCTCGCTAAGTGATAACTTGTTCTCTGGCTGATACATCGGGGATGATTAGAAGAATGCCCAATAAACAATCGCAACTTTAATTATAAATAAATAATGTTTATCTTAGTTGTTGCACTATTGCTGTGCAGTATCGACCATCACTAAATAAATAACGTGAGCAAAACACAAATAATACGAAACCGTACGATCTTTTGGTAACAGATTTGGTAGCACATAAAGTCGATCAGTCGAAACCGGAGACTGCTTTCCGCTGAAGCGACACCATTTGCGTTATGACACTTTGCAGTAAAGGTCGCGCTACATGGCGCTTATCCATGTGACACTCATGCCCCCACTGGAGCTGTACAGCCAGCAACAAGGCAACACGAATGATGTTTCTGTATCAGCTGTAATCATGAACTCTTCTGAATAGGACGTCGTTGTGTATTACTACTACTTCAGGCTCAGAAAACGGAAACGTACCTGCGCAGTTTTGCAAGTATCATAGTTCGACTACGGGTTCATACAAGCTCTTTCAACATGAACAGAACTTTTACAAATTCTACCGAACGATTCCAGACATTTTTCAGGTTAGGGTCAATCAGAATCAGCTTCTCTGTCAAGGCAAGACACAAATATTTGATCATTTCTCCTGCTGAGGAGCTACTCACTGCAATGAGTTAAACTGGACAGGTGTTTTAGTGAGGCTGAAAATACGAGTATGAAAAGTTTGTTATTAATGAGAACACCTATTTCAGTGAGATAAATGTATAGCTAATGGTTTCAAGTTAATAAAGCTACTCTAGTCTTTCCTCCACTATTTAGCAAAATAGTATGAGATTCAATTTGTGATGTATTCAAAGAAACGTTGCTGGATTGGAAGTGAGATCCGTTGCCACTGATGGTGTGTGGTGAAATACGCAGAGCTGCAGGCAGTTTTAGAGTTTGAAAGCACATGTAACTATCACTTCGACTTGTATCGGCGGCAACTACATAAAGGAACACAAGTCAAGAGCCCCTGTTTACGGGAAAAGCTTCAGAACTGGCCAGTAGTTGCCAACTTCGTCGCAGACATTGTTCAATAAACATCATCTATTTACTCGAGAGTGGAAAGAGGTATGGCTCTCCTTCCACCGTTTAAAACAATTTCGGTGTCTCAGCTACATTTCATATGCTGAATATATGGACTAAAATGGACGAAATGTAAACTGGTCTTCGATTACATTTTTTACCTTAAATGTTTACAAAACATGCATGGTGGTTTGCTTTATTTCATCATCATGCTGAAAGGCAAGTCTACAAGATGCAAAAAAAATCGTTAATAAATTATAACAAATAAATAAATAACAAATAAATTATTCTTTTAGCGAATAGAGTCGAATGAGGAAGACAGCATGTTCAAGAACACAAGTGAAACTGAGAACTGTTATATTTTTCTTTTCACGGATGGTATGGAGAAAGATTTAGTTTTGCTTCATTTACATAAACCAACTTTTTTCAAGGGACATAAGATGAAACGAAATTTGTTTATAAAATCCTCTTCCCACATATCCTACGATACTGCCGTTCATATGCACTCTACAAATTGATGTTGGTTCTACTTCGTATTGTGCGCCACGTCGTGTAGTACATCATATGCATCATCTCACAGAAAACGGCAACTTAAGCTATGACTATGCTGGAACTTCCTCAATAGCACATGGCTGGTGGTTCGTTGTCAACATTGCTATCATTAGTGTGAAACGGTGAGTGATCTTCAAGCAATCAGCTACAGCACGTTTAGAGCCATGCAGGACTGCAGTATAAACATGGCGTTACACATGGTCCATATGAGGTTTTGGTGTAATCTTTTAGTTAATGCTTCCCATTTTCAAGTTACTTGTGTTGATTAATATCGGAAGTATATTTGCAATACATTCACTGTGGTGGCTCCCCTGTTTTTCATTTATTAGTAGTAGGTTCCTATCAGTTTAGAGCACATTTGTGCCACTGACTGTGAGGGACACCAATGGAGAACTATAACACCGACTGGGTACGAGAAAGTCTAAATGCTTATTCAAGAAGATAATTTGGAGACCGAGTACCTAATTTTGTCTTCTAGGTGAAATGATTTTCTCTCTTGTATACCTACACCATCAGGTTCAGTGCTTATTGGCGAAACGTCTGTTTCTAATTAGTAACATCAGTACCTGGGCCTCAGAGGGGTGTTGCAACGGCTCCGCTCACATTTCAAACAGTTAAAAATGGACCACAGAATTTAAATGTGATCGGAAAGCTCTTCATGCGTTTGAAGTGAAAAACTGGCTAACTAAGACAAAAACATCGAGAAAGGGATCCGTTTGTTATTGAACATTTAGCGTTATAGGGGAGTGAAATACCTTTCCAATTGAGAAATACAAAATGAAAGGATACAGTGGACATCGGTCAGACGCTTCTTGAATGATGAATAAAGTGAAACACAATATGAGCTTTCCTGCAATATCAACAATACTTAAAAATTAATCTGCCTATAGGTATCTGCAGACGAGACGATAACTTAATCCTTCACTGTGTGATGCTACAGTTAAATTCAAACTGAAATGATTCAATATTTTGTTTAAACTGTATCGAATGAAAATCTTTTCAGTGAACTTATCGATCTTGTACCAAAGGCTATTATTAAGGATGTTATCATGACGACGAACGTTTCGTCGCCAATGTTGACTGGTGGCCAATGCTAAATAGAAACATATAAATCACAGCAGGTTTGTCAGTAACGTCGGTAAGGTGCTGGCTGCATGGTCTGCATCTGCAACGAATATAATTATAAACAGATAGCTATTGAGGCCTCACTTGGGCGATACGTTACTGAGCGCCTTGTTAGAGGTTGCTTCCTATCAGCTGAAGGCTATGCTACTTTACCACTTGACGTCCTGAGCAAGAGTGGACGAGCGCTCGCTAGAAACTTCATACTAGGCGCGGAGCGGAGCTAGCGTTGCTGGTCGTGACTCGCGGTATCGAATGTTGATACCACAAAGGAAGCCTTTATAACTATGTGAAAATGTAGAAGTGTTATTTCTGTGATAAACATGCATTGGAAGGAGTGTGTATTTCGTGAAAACATCAATAATTTTATGGAAAATAAAGTATGGAAATGAATATAATTTATAAATGTGATGACAGTAATATTCTAAGGGTATTAGAACACGTAATTCGCTTAAACAAACAGACATAATAAAGGTAGGAAATCCACTATGGGTTTTCGAATGCCAGTCTTTTGGATGACCTTGTCGGAAGCAGCGCTAGGGAGGAAGTGACCAGAAAACCAGAGGAGTTGCATTCGAGCCTTGGCAGTGTACGTATTGTGGGGTGCTGTGTCTGGCGATGTGAGGCTTAAACAGTACGTATTTGGTATGGAAGTGCTTAGTAGTTGGTATGGCAGTGGCTTGTAGTTCCTGGTGTCGTCTCCAGCTCATTTTATGTCCGACTGAGACAATGTCATGGAATATGGAGCCAACAGCAATTAAAAGTGGCATCAGCATGTGCTTGGTAGTTTTACATTAATTCTGTCACTGGAGACGTGCAAAGCGTATCCATATTTACATTCAGCAAGTAATAATTTCAATATCGGTAGGACGGAAACCAACAATGTAAGACATTTCGATATTAACCATATTCAGCAGTGTATCAGTATGTTACAGTCAACCCCATAGTTTTTCGTAGTTTTAATACAGTTTTGTTAAATGTATTTGTTAGAATCGTTGTCCCTATGTTATATCGACCCAAAGTTCCCTGTCAGTTTTGTTAAATGTAAATTTTGTGTCACGCTGTATAGTCAAAAGATCGTAAATCATGTATTCTGGTGTCATGAAAGGCTTTCAGTGTCATATACAACTAATTTCGGACAGTAATCGTTTAGTTTCATTTTCAAGAGACAATAAGTTTGGTCGCTTTGATATGCCACTGCAGAATTCAATTTTATGGCACTTCTTAACTTAAAATTTGCTTTAGCAGAATATCAGCTTTACATAATTATTCAAAATAAAAAAGGTAGCCACTAAATTGCATAAGTATATCTCAGCCTGCCTGCACCTTGTTTCAGAGTACAACGTTGCCACAAAAGTCATTAAGTTAAACTTACTTGTGGCACATTCAAAAACGTGAACTGAAAGAAAGTATTTAAATTGTTCCCTGGGAGCTGGCGGCCAAAACAGTCTTCGTATATATAATGTTTCTTTCAGTGCGTCTGTCGTAAGATAAGGCTACGAAGCAGTAAGCTGTTTGCTATGGGTTTGCGCCCATTACCCACACCTCACTTTGGGGCGAAGTATCAATCATAAACATGTGCCTTGCTAATAATAGTACTCTGTTAGCTAACATGTGCCAAAATTTTTCGTTACAGATTGTTAGAGAATGTTGGTAAAGACAGTGTAATGTAGTGCAATTTTAATGTAAATTCTGTACTAGGAGATCTAAACCCTGTATTTTTATATGAAGCAGCACCTAGGCAGCGCAGGATGGACCAAAGTTTTTTTTTCTTTTTTTGGGCAGTCCCAGCGGCTAGCAGTACACTCATGTGGTATCGTAAATCCGATCGCCAACCAGGTTCACTTTCCACTGTGCGTCAACGACGTATTTTCACTTCTGGAGTGTGCATTGTTATTTCCATTTTAAGCAATATTAGCGGGTAATACGGTTAAATATTGTCAAGTTTATACACTCCTGGAAATGGAAAAAAGAACACATTGACACCGGTGTGTCAGACCCACCATACATGCTCAGGACACTGCGAGAGGGCTGTACAAGCAATGATCACACGCACGGCACAGCGGACACACCAGGAACCGCGGTGTTGGCCGTCGAATGGCGCTAGCTGCGCAGCATTTGTGCACCGCCGCCGTCAGTGTCAGCCAGTTTGCCGTGGCATACGGAGCTCCATCGCAGTCTTTAACACTGGTAGCATGCCGCGACTGCGTGGACGTGAACCGTATGTGCAGTTGACGGACTTTGAGCGAGGGCGTATAGTGGGCATGCGGGAGGCCGGGTGGACGTACCGCCGAATTGCTCAATACGTGGGGTGTGAGGTCTCCACAGCACATCGATGTTGTCGCCAGTGGTCGGCGGAAGGTGCACGTGCCCGTCGACCTGGGACCGGACCGCAGCGACGCACGGATGCACGCCAAGACCGTAGGATCCTACGCAGTGCCGTAGGGGACCGCACCGCCACTTCCCAGCAAATTAGGGACACTGTTGCTCCTGGGGTATCGGCGAGGACCATTCGCAACCGTCTCCATGAAGCTGGGCTACGGTCCCGCCCACCGTTAGGCCGTCTTCCGCTCACGCCCCAACTTCGTGCAGCCCGCCTCCAGTTGTGTCGCGACAGGCGTGAATGGAGGGACGAATGGAGGCGTGTCGTCTTCAGCGATGAGAGTCGCTTCTGCCTTGGTACCAATGATGGTCGTATGCGTGTTTGGCGCCGTGTAGGTGAGCGCCACAATCAGGACTGCATACGACCGAGGCACACAGGGCCAACACCCGGCATCATGGTGTGGGGAGCGATCTCCTACACTGGCCGTACACCACTGGTGATCGTCGAGGGGACACTGAATAGTGCACGGTACATCCAAACCGTCATCGAACCCATCGTTCTACCATTCCTAGACCGGCAAGGGAACTTGCTGTTCCAACAGGACAATGCACGTCCGCATGTATCCCGTGCCACCCAACGAGCTCTAGAAGGTATAAGTCAACTACCCTGGCCAGCAAGATCTCCGGATCTGTCCCCCATTGAGCATGTTTGGGACTGGATGAAGCGTCGTCTCACGCGGTCTGCACGTCCAGCACGAACGCTGGTCCAACTGAGGCGCCTGGTGGAAATGGCATGGCAAGCCGTTCCACAAGAGTACATCCAGCATCTCTACGATCGTCTCCATGGGAGAATAGCAGCCTGCATTACTGCGAAAGGTGGATATACACTGTACTAGTGCCGACATTGTGCATGCTCTGTTGCCTGTGTCTATGTGCCTGTGGTTCTGTCAGTGTGATCATGTGATGTATCTGACCCCAGGAATGTGTTAATAAAGTTTCCCCTTCCTGGGATAATGAATTCACGGTGTTCTTATTTCAATTTCCAGGAGTGTAGTTCAAAAGCATTCCATTCTCTGCTATGTTACGTTACAAAAAGAGGTTCCACTACACGTGATTCGGACATTTAAAACACAAAGGCGAATTGGTCACACATGGAATCAGCGAGTTAGGTTACAACTATCAAGATGAGAAAGAGAGCAGAAAAGAAAAGAGATCGACAGAGAAGAGAATTTCATCTACTGTTAAAATACTACTACTACTGTGTTCCAGAAGATAAATTACTAGGTATTACGTACCACAGCGCGTAAAAAAACGTTAGAAAACGTTCATGTGAATGAAGCTATCCTAAAATATGAGAGCGATATTTCATGCTTGCCAAGAGGTGTTGATGAAAGACGCCATTAATAACTACAAGTCACCTTTCTGTGGCATAAAATGGGAAAGTCTTCCTGTGTCGCCTAATAATATAAACCCCATCCTTCCTCATATTGCCATATAGGCTGCTGTAAATAGCTTACTGATACCTGAATATAATTAAACTATCGAAATGAGGATTTATTTCACGAGCAGATCTTGGAATTTCTAAAGTATGACTTCTCACGAATATCTATCGTTGTGTGACATTATTTGTACGAAGTATTTATAAAGAAACAAAATTCGTGGTACAGGTTACTGAATCTTTCATCGCTTTCGCAAAATGTGATTTGTTGTTACCACCCCACGTTCTCATGAGTGGAGAAACTTTTTGACGAAAATCTATGAAGTCAATCAAGATCTTATCGCTGCTACAGATGGATGTTTTTCAGAAGACTGGAGAAGCATTGTGCGTACAGTCAGCATTAACAGCAACAGGAACTGTACTTCAGCCTTAAAAAGAGGTATGTATGTGACACTCATGCATGTATTTTCGTCAGATTGAGAATACTATTTGAGACAGAGGTAGGAATGCCTCTATAGATCCACCCATTCTCTTTGTCAGTCTTATGGTGAGAGTCAGTGTTGATGGTGACGGTTACACATGAAGTAATAGCTATTTTTTTAAATATGTTGGAGTCTGTGAAAGAAATATTTTCAGGTTTGTTCCATGCCTATTAGACATGCATTTCCGAAACCAGCTCTTTTATTCCTGTTGAGCAGAACGGGACGCAGTGAACTGTCTTTCCTTATAGACATTCCATTAATATATCATACAGATGCAAAAGGAAACAGAAAATGGATCAGGTTCTACATACGTCACGAATAGGAAGACGAACAGCAGTGCTGAGAGGATATTATTCAAATTTTGAAGATAAACTTCCTAGGATGCAGGAAGGAGTAGACAGAGAATAAATGGATGTAAAGGATTTATTTTCTATGATCCTTGAATTTCTCTGATGAAAACACTGACAAAGAGAATGGGTGGATCTATAGAGGCATTCCTGTCTCAAATAGTATTCCCTTGAACAGATGACTAAGCAAGCAACGAATTAAACTTCCTTTTGTTTACAAAGGGAAAACGGATTTTACGAGTATTAGGAATCAAAACAGCCAAGTAAAGCTAGACGACTCTCTCGTGATAAAATAATTTCGCGATTTGGGATTAAACAAGGGCTGCTTAAACTTTAGAGGATGGTCCTAAGGTCGAATGTATTTGGTCTTTTATGTTTGATCATAAGGTAGAATATATTTCTTCTTTGATTTTTGATGATGAACTCATAGAAATAAATGTGAAATAGCCAAACATTAAACTGAAACAATACAGGAACTGAATTGAAGTAAATGAGGAATTTCATTCAGTCTTTGTCCTTACCAAACCACTCCAACACTGTGCGTAAGTGTGTATATATGTGTGTGTGTGTGTGTGTGTGTGTGTGTGTGTGTGTGTGTTTGTGAATTGTGATAGATCTGTATGCCTGCAACATTCCTGTAAATTTGTGTTAAGTGTTTAAAGGTTTAACTAACTAAAATATTTGTGAATTTAAAATCTATCATTGATATTAATTTTTTATTTATACAACTAACGTAGTTCTGTAGTGCTCCGTTAAGCGACTTCTTGTAGAGCACATTGAGTTTAACGGTCAGTGTGTGGGCGAGCATTGTCTTGTTGGAACAACGCATCACCTTCTTGTTGCAAGAATGGTAAAAGAACGAGTCTAACAACATTCTGCACATACCGAACGAGGGCTAGCATCTACTCCAGAAGCACCACAGGTGACTGATTGTTGTAACCGAACGCACCCTAGACCATAAGGCCTGGTGTGCGGCCAGTGTATCTTGGATGAATGCACTCTACAAGACAGCGTCATACCCACATGATTATCAATTGCATGAAGACAGATTTTGCTGTCATCGCTTAAGACCACAGGGCGCCATTTTAGTTTCCAGGTGATCTGACAGCACCAGTCGCGCCAGAAGTGCGCATGCCCGTAATTCCACTACTAATAACAGGTCGCAACAGCTAGTGTTGACATGTGTGGTATCACAAGCCTTCTTATCTGCGCTGTGGTATCAGTGTGATCTGTCGTTGATGCCCTTACGACAATCCTCGCGGGGGGTATATGCTGCATGGACGTCCAGAATCTCATCTACAGGAGTGGGAACTTTCACATGACCACTGATGCCAATGTCATTGTACAATTGATGTATCACGTCAGACTTGTCTGGCAGTTCTCCGAAAGTACCATCCCACCACTCGGAGGGCCACAGTTTGACTCCTTTCAAATTTGCTCAGTTGGCTGTACGTATGTGTCAATGTTGCCTTCGTGCTTCAGACGTCTGCACTGCACTCAGCCTTCTGGCTTTGAGTATTCCCTATTAAAGGGCAGACACAGATGGTGCTTCAGTAGCTGTGCCACTACGCTATCTGTTGACGAACGACGTTGAAATCATTATCAGAATATGTATTATTCCCCGGCATGTGCCGTCATGGGATAAAAATCGCCATCTTTCAGAGTGAACTAATGTTTCTTTTCCACCAATGTATGTTCCGACTGTATTCTGCACGTCATACCATGAACCACATTATAATAATATGAATTATTAACTGTAAGATGTGCATGAGACTGAAAAGTGCCCCTCCTCGGTGTCGTCTTTGATCACTACAAAACCGCTGCCAAAGGAGCGCGAGGGTCACGTTATTGGAGGCAAGAGGCGAGTACAGTGTCGTTTGGAGGGGACCGCTAATTTCGTTAGCAGCCCATCAGCTAATGCGCAGGTGAGGTTGGAGAGCCCTGCGGTGGCTTTGTGTTTCCCTGCACACACACACGCACACACGTACACACTTACACTGGCGCGGCACGCGCACACACGGGCGTGTACACAGTGAGAAGCAGGTCCCTCACGTCACGTGATGAAACGGGAGGCTCCGGCTAGGCTGCGCGTAACAAACGGGCGAGCGCACCTGGCGCCAGAGTTGTGCTAATTAGCCGGTCTGCGGCGCTCGCGCCAGTGCGGCGTTTCCCGGTCTAATTGCGGAGGGCGACCGCGGATGGCCCACAGGTTCCACCACTGGCGCGGAAAGTCGCCAGGATTAACGACCAGGTCGGTACCTGGCTGCGCCGTGTCGCGCCGGTCTCCGATCGCCTCGTTACAGCTGAAGCTGTCATTTGGCGTTTGCGGTTACCACCGGACGGACGCTCCCCACAGCATCGTTTAGTAGTAGGCCCTAATCAGTAGGGAATACTGATGCCCAGTGCTCGAAATATCGTCACAACATCCGCAACTTTCGACCTGCCTCTAACAGGTCTTCTATTCTGTAGAGCTACACACTTCGTTCGCAGACCCTGGCCTTGCGTAACGCCGGCCGGAGTGGCCGAGCGGTTCTAGGCGCTACAGTCTGGAACCGCGCGTCCGCTACGGTCGCAGGTTCGAATCCTGCCTAGGGCATGGATGTGTGTGATGTCCTTAAAATAGTAGTTCTAAGTTCTAGGGGACTGATGACCACTGCAGTTAAGTCCAATAGTGCTCAGCGCCATTTGAACCTTGCGTAACCAAACAGAACCCAAAAGACAAAATAGTTTCATAAAGTTCCCATTAAGTACAGTTCAAGGGCTACAATAAATTGATTGTAAACCGTGTAATAAAGCACTTTGCAACGCCAATTTGTTGCCTCCTGCAGTTACCGAGTGAAGCCGTCGGCTCACAGACTGTGCGACTTGTGCACACGTTCTCAGTGCGGTACACGCGATTCTAGCGAGCTCCAGCGCCAGTTGCCGGCTATTTCTGGTTCACTCATCGGCAGTTTTCGACTGTACGCGTCTCACACATCTCATTGTTTATGAAATGGGTGGGCGTAAGATTCCTCCGTTAGCTGTGTTAAAACTCGCCGGCCGGAGCGGCCGTGCGGTTCTACGCGCTACAGTCTGGAGCCGAGCGACCGCTATGGTCACAGGTTCGAATCCTGCCTCGGGTGTGGATGTGTGTGATGTCCTTAGGTTAGTTAGGTTTAATTACTTCTAAGTTCTAGGCGACTGATGACCTCACAAGTTAAGTCGCATAGTGCTCAGAGCCATTTGAACCATTTGTTAAAACTCACGTTTGTTCCCTTTTCCACATTCGATTAAAATTTTTCTGTCTGTAGTATATACAAACAAAACTTCAATATCCATGGACACACTATAAAGCAAGGACGACAGTGCTATATCCAACCAATAAGGACATGGGTTTATACAATTCCCAGTACATATAACGCAATTTAGATTTACAGTAACTCTCCACGTAAAATAAAAATTATTTCGTCATTCTCTCTTTTTTAGTAAAATTCTAAGACAATTCGAACTTCATCATTGTTCCCGTTTACCAGCAGTATCTTCACAACGTGGGAAACACAAGGAACAATAAAGTGCAAAAGATCTTACTGCAAACAGTGCAAGCTGTTCTGTTGATTAAACCAATCGAACAAATTCATTCCTCAGAAAGAGCGCACATTTAGTTACATACCACCCAATATTACTATGAATATACTTTCATTAAACTAATAACGAAGTTTCGTATCGTATTAGAATATATGAATGCTAGTAAGAAAAGGTTTTGGTTGTTGGGAGATGCAAACTACCCACAACGCCTCAGTGCTTTACTGTTCTGCTACTGCAACAACGAGGGGTATTGACCATACTTTGCATCTTACCATCTCCTGAAAGCTTTAATCGTAGATCCAGTATTAACTGACATTTAATTGTAGCAAATTGTACCGAGAACATTGCATTTCCTATGGATCCTCAGGCATACTTTCATAACAGAGAAGTTACAATAATGCTTGAAGTAGCAATTTGAAGTTTCCCGTCCCGTCATTTTATTACGACTCATACAAGGCCGACGGCTTTTCTAAATTCTCAGTTTGCCGTTGATTAGAAGCTTGGGGCTTCAACTGAGCCGGCCGCGTTGGCCGAGCGGTTCTAGGCGCTTCAGTCTGGAACCGCACGACCGCTACGGTCGCAGGTTCGAATCCTGCCTCAGGCATGGATGTGTGTCATGTTCTTAGGTTACTTATGTTTAAGTAGTTGTAAGTTCTAGGGGACTGATGACCTCAGATGTTAAGTCCCATAGTGCTCAGAGCCATTTGAACCATTTTGAGTTTCAACTGAAAGCATCATTAATCAGCAAATCAGATTCATCAGTACTGAAGAGACAGGGCGTGCGTGAGTCGTAGGTGGCGTTCTTCCATCTCAATGGCCTACGTTCAGACGCATGTTCAGAATAACTGTCATGCCAGATATTGCTCCGCGCGTTACGTAAGACACCCTAATCTGCTCTCTCGACGCTATGAGGTCAGAAACTCGGCACGCGCTGGGCACAACATTCGAATGCACGCTCGACGTGCCGACGTCTTAACGACTGGATATCACAGGAAATAGTAGGGGAACTCTAAACACCATGTGGAAAACTTGCGAGAGCTTCAAGATTCTAAACGCAAACTAGTTAAGGACAGTAAATTGTATACTTTGATGTTTGGGTAAAAATAGTAGAATAAAGGTAACATTTTGAAAGGACAGCACACAGATATCGAAATAGCAAAAATATATTAATGACATGTAACTACTGATGCTTGCTGTTTCACTAGATGTTAAGGCAACAGTATATAACGCATAAGAAACCAAAACGGTGAAAGAAATATCTGACCATCGACAAATGATTGTCTATGTATAGGGTGATTGTAATAAATTTTAAACTTTTAAACGGCTGTAAAAATAATACTACTTGTCAGAATGAAGTCATATTGCAACACAATATTATCGGAGAAGAGGGCAAACGTATGGCAGAAGAAAAATAAATTGTTACAAAATGTAGCAATAGATGGCTCTGTAAGCATCATAATTTAATAGTGGTCGAATACAAACGACAAATGAATCATACATCAATGCCTAAAGTGTACGTATGACGTTAAACAATCTGTACTACTCAGTGTGCATGGGTGTATAGGTCTGATACTGTTAGTTACGTAAGCTCAGCCACCACTGCAAGGTCGTATCACATCGAAAGGGAGAAGTTGGTTTTCAATTTTCCTGAGGCCAAAAACTGCATAAGAAACATCAATCAAAATCAAATCGTATTATTTATTTCCTTGTGACTAGCGCAAAACATGTTTAATATCTAGAAACAGCATGCTCAACAACTGATCAAAGTCTTTCTGGTGTGATGTTCAGAATGTGTTGCGCTATGCGAGCCTTCAATGCTGTTAAATTAGGAATCGGACACTGAACACAGCATCTTTCAGATAGCCCCGCAGCCAGATGTCACACGGATTAAGATCATGGGATCGGGAGGTCCAGACTGTATGGAAATGGCGGCTGTAAATTCTAGCATTTACGAAATGGGGCTTCAGCAGCTGCTTAATTGGACTACGAGTGTGCGGATGTGAGCCACCTTGCGTAAAAATGATCCCATCCACACGTTCCCGCAATGGAAGAGCTGGAATGACGTGGTTGCGCAAAAGAGACTCATAGCACTTAGAGTGACGTTAAAGGTAACATGACCGGAAGCACCTGTCTCTTCGAAAAAATGTGGTCCAATGATAAATGACGCGGTAAACCCGCACCACAAAGTGACCAAGATGAAGTGGTACTGGTTGATTTGCGTGTTGATTTTCCGCCAATATCCGACAATTCTGCTTGTTAACGTATCCTGTCAGATGGTAGTACGCTTCGTCTTTCTACAAAATCTTCCACCGTCAATCATGTCCACTTTCATGAGAGCAAGAAATTCCAAAGCTAAGGTCTGTCTTGCTGGCTGGTCAACAGGAAGCAACTCATTGGTAATTTTCATTCGATAGCAATGAAGGAAGCTTCGTAGGATTTTACGCACCGTGCTCAAGGGTATGTCCAATGTTCTAGCAATTCTCCATGTGCTACACGTTTGCACACCACCATTCGTCCCCTTCTGCATTGCTGTGGCCATTGCTTCCACCGACGTCGAATCAATTCGTTTCCTGCCTCTACCACGTTGCAGATCACAAGAACCGGTCTTTTCGAATTTCCGAATCATTTTCTCCAGACCCACCTCAGCCATCCGACCAACGGCTTTTTTCGAACCGTTCAGTGCACAGTCATCATTCTTGTAATACAGCTTCACAACGAAAGCGCGATCGTGCGTTGAAACAGTCATGGCGAACGTCGCAGACGCGAAAGGAGGAGAAGCAGGGTACCCTCCGTGTTTATACCAACTTCATTGGGTCGTGCGCGAGACAGGTGTTTTCATTAAGGTATATAGCGCCATAAGGTATATAGCGCCATCTATTGATCAATTTTCACACTATTCTTTTTTTCTTCTGCCACATGTTTTCTCCCTTCTCCGATAATATTCCGTTGCAATTTGACGTCATTCTGACCAGTGGTGTTATTTCTACAACGTTTCGAAAGTTTTAACTTTAATTATAATCACCCTGTATATCACCGAAATTAAGAACAACAAAGCTTTTGATAACACCTGAATGTGCAGTTCGACATATATGCCTTTAACGCATTATTATGTTGATCCATAAGTTCGTAGCGTTTTTGTTTCATGTGTAGTATTCCAGTTGCTACTGGTTTATTTATCGATTGTCATTTATCATTAGTAGCTCACTGTGGCTATTTGAGTTTCCATATTGCAGTTTGTCATTTCGAAATAGCAAGTGAAGCTGTGGATGCTAGAAAATGAAGTGACAAGTGGAGAAATGAGAATATTTTGGATAAATTCTTCTGGCTGAGTTCAGAAGATGCGTGAAAGTAGCACAGACAGCCAGAAACGTTCACGCCGTGTATGGGGATAATTCCATTGGACAGAGCAAGGAAAGAAAACTTTTTTTTTCCTTTTAATGAGGATCTCCACTTTCAGGAAGACCATCGGGGTTTGTTGAAGTTCATTTGAATTTGTTGAAGTTCATATGAACTCATTGATCTACAATGATCCACATCAGCGTACACCAGAACTGCCTGACGTTAAGAGCTGCAATCATTTGGCTATAGAACGACATTTGCATGCTATGGGCAAAGTTCCAAAAACGGGTGAATGGGTACCGCATGCTCTAAGCAAAATCACGAAAATCAGAGGCTGGCAGTATGTCCATGTCTGCTTATTAGTCATCAATTCGCTCGTGAAAGAAACTGACCATTCCTATCGTGTATCGTTACTGGTGGCGAGAAATAAGGAAACATAATGAAACAAAAGGAATGATTGAGTCCAAAAAAGGCTGGAACTTACAAAGACCTGTCCGCATCCACTAAAGATAATGTTGTGCATTTGGTGGAACGGTGACGGTATGGTCTACTACGAATCACTTGCCGGAGGGTAACTATCATATCTGACATTTACTATTAACGACTGAGATGTCTTGCAGACGCAATCGAAAAACAACGATGACTGCATGAAGTGATGCTACTCAATGATAGCGTCCGCCCGCATACTGCTACGCTGACAAGAAAAATTATACATGGATTGAGAAGTCATTCCACACCCACCTTAATTACCTGAACTTGCGCCATCAGAATTAACCTTTTCCGCTGTGTATCGAATAGCATTCAAGGAACTTCGTTTCCGGATGAAATTCCTCTCAGAACATGGCTCGATAAGTTCCTCGTCTCAAAACTACGTGATTTCCACAGTCACGGAATCGGAAAGCTACCCAAGCATTGGCAGACTGTCGTAAACACTGAAGGAGAATATATTATTGATGACTGAAGTTTTTGTTACATGTATCTGTTGCGTCAAATTAACTTATGGAAAAACGCTACGAACTTACGCTTCAGCTCAATATCCAGCAGCTGGGAGTATTACCCTGCAAAAACATTCAGTAGAACGGCTCAGACGAGGAGAGGAGATAGGAAAAACTGAGTGAGGAATAGGCAAGCGAAAAGCAAGCAGTAACGAAGGAACAGAAAATTGTTGGCACGAATAGACAGGGGAAGATAAAGCAAACTGGCTTAGAAATCTGCTGAAAAGCTGAGTCAAAGGCTTAGAAGTTACTCAGTTCTCCTGTTTGTTCATGCAAGCAGATAAATAGAGTCTGATCGAAATGTTTGGAGACTGAAGTATTAAAAAAAACAGAGAAACTTTTAGATGGTGTTTGGTGCTTCAGATTTTCTACATATTCTCCCCTCCCGCTTCATAGGTGAAAGTGTCAGAAAATCCTTCTTTTGGAGGTGGTTCAACTTGCAGGTCACATTGACTTTATTGTCGGTTATGTTGTTCTCCATATTGTCGTTTTGTGACACGTTAACATTGATAACGATAAATCTCGTCACACCTGATGATTTGGTCCGGAAAATGATTGTTCGCGTTTTGCATTTCTATCAAGTTGCATAGGGGCCCACACGCGTCGCTGTTTTAATTCGGTAGTGAAGTTGTGCGGAACAAACATTGCGCTCACTTTTTTCCTGGTCAAACCGATTAAGTAGGGTGATCATACGGTATTTCCCAGGAATCGATTTACTGAAGAATTGAATCCACTACGTTATTCTAATCAAGAGTGATCTGATCACTTCCCCACGGACTAGAAACCGCTGAAACTTCCATTATTTGTTGATATTACAGTCCCTTACGACGCTTTGATTTCCCAAAATGGAATCATTGAATGTTCGAGAATAACATTTTTAAAGAAGAGAGTTTAGAAGTCGTTTCAAATCTCAACGAAATATATTTTGAATGACTTTTTATTTTGAACACTGCAACCTTATCGACCACTACAATGAAATTGGAAAGTGTGGCTACCATAGTTGATGCAAACATTCGTAATAGATGAACTGATAATCAGGCCCCTGATGTTCTTGTAAACGTCCGATATTCGAGTTCATACATATCATGTTATATTGTGTGGAATTCCGACTTTATCCTCCAAGTCATTAACACAAACTGTAAACGGTTATAGCCCTACCGTAATTCCTTGAGGTAGTTCTGAAATTATCCTCTCACCAGTTTGTTGTTTAATTATAGACGTAAACAAAAGTCATGCATCGCCCTCTTATTTCGAAATTGATTCTACAGGAAACGAACATTCGCTCTCATACTTGCGTACATGTTCATTTGCAATGTGTCCTGATCACCACATATAAAAAGCAAATAAATAAAAATTAAAATCGTTTGTGGACGAAATATCGTCTGTTGCTACTGGCGGTTTTGTAAAGCACTCCAGAGCAACGTCAGTACTTAGTGGAATGTCCTCTTGCTCGTATGCAGGCTTGAATCAACCGTGGTGTACCCTCGATGAGATCATCAAGCCAGTCATGGTTCAAATTGTCCCCCGTTTCGATGGTGGTTCTGCCGATGTCGCGCACAGTACTTGGTCGCCGTCGACGTCGACCAACAGTTCGTTTTAATTGATGCCACACATGTTCGACTGGGTTCATGTTTTGTGAAACAGACAGTGTAGGGAAGCAGCATACTCACGCCTTATAAAATTCACATCAGTCTTTCGATTGTGTGCCAGCCTAGTCCGCCGTAACTAGCACTAACGTCATAGATGTTGCGCAATACTTTAAAAATCAAGTAAATAACCTGAAACGTTTCTAGCATGTCAGGAGTAATACTAAATCAATATGTGTTGAATATCAGTTCAATAACTTTAACCATTTTCGAAATTTGGACGTTTTTCTGTAAAAATCATTGGCGCAACAGAAAAGAGCTAGAAACTTAAAAATTTATGTTTAGATTCCTTTTGCATAACAATTTAGTAGAGACAGTATTTTGGATCTCACAAATTAAAATTTTAGTTGAAATTAATGATTTTCTGGTTTTTGTCTTAGAAATTAATGAAGCAAGATAGGTTAAGTAGGCGAATAAATAAAGCTAGGATGTTTAAATTTAAGTAGAAGGGAGATCCGCTATAATAATAAAAATGTGAGAAGTTTCAACAGAATAACTATAAAACTATACCTATAGCGTATCTCCAAAGAGCAAGTTGAGAGCTCATCTACTGCGTGTAGTGTAATTAAATTAATTCTCTCGCCCAAAATACACTCCTGGAAATTGAAATAAGAACACCGTGAATTCATTGTCCCAGGAAGGGGAAACTTTATTGACACATTCCTGGGGTCAGATACATCACATGATCACACTGACAGAACCACAGGCACATAGACACAGGCAACAGAGCATGCACAATGTCGGCACTAGTACAGTGTATATCTACCTTTCGCAGCAATGCAGGCTGCTATTCTCCCATGGAGATGATCGTAGAGATGCTGGATGTAGTCCTATGGAACGGCTTGCCATGCCATTTCCACCTGGCGCCTCAGTTGGACCAGCGTTCGTGCTGGACGTGCAGACCGCGTGAGACGACGCTTCATCCAGTCCCAAACATGCTCAATGGGGGACAGATCCGGAGATCTTGCTGGCCAGGGTAGTTGACTTACACCTTCTAGAGCACGTTGGGTGGCACGGGATACATGCGGACATGCATTGTCCTGTTGGAACAGCAAGTTCCCTTGCCGGTCTAGCAATGGTAGAACGATGGGTTCGATGACGGTTTGGATGTACCGTGCACTATTCAGTGTCCCCTCGACGATCACCAGTGGTGTACGGCCAGTGTAGGAGATCGCTCCCCACACCATGATGCCGGGTGTTGGCCCTGTGTGCCTTGGTCGTATGCAGTCCTGATTGTGGCGCTCACCTGCACGGCGCCAAACACGCATACGACCATCATTGGCACCACGGCAGAAGCGACTCTCATCGCTGAAGACGACACGTCTCCATTCGTCCCTCCATTCACGCCTGTCGCGACACCACTGGAGGCGGGCTGCACGATGTTGGGGCGTGAGCGGAAGACGGCCTAACGGTGTGCGGGACCGTAGCCCAGCTTCATGGAGACGGTTGCGAATGGTCCTCGCCGATACCCCAGGAGCAACAGTGTCCCTAATTTGCTGGGAAGTGGCGGTGCGGTCCCCTACGGCACTGCGTAGGATCCTACGGTCTTGGCGTGCATCCGTGCATCGCTGCGGTCCGGTCCCAGGTCGACGGGCACGTGCACCTTCCGCCGACCACTGGCGACAACATCGATGTACTGTGGAGACCTCACGCCCCACGTGTTGAGCAATTCGGCGGTACGTCCACCCGGCCTCCCGCATGCCCACTATACGCCCTCGCTCAAAATCCGTCAACTGCACATAAGGTTCACGTCCACGCTGTCGCGGCATGCTACCAGTGTTAAAGACTGCGATGGAGCTCCGTATGCCACGGCAAACTGGCTGACACTGACGGCGGCGGTGCACAAATGCTGCGCAGCTAGCGCCATTCGACGGCCAACACCGCGGTTCCTGGTGTGTCCGCTGTGCCGTGCGTGTGATCATTGCTTGTACAGCCCTCTCGCAGTGTCCGGAGCAAGTATGGTGGGTCTGACACACCGGTGTCAATGTGTTCTTTTTTCCATTTCCAGGAGTGTATTTGACTTAGCCATGTCAGACTTTTATTATGATTACTTACTTGTGTGCTAATTACACAATTAAATTGAAAGCTTCATCGGCCATCAGCAAAGGAAGCAATGATTTATTCGATAACTTAAAGTGGTGGATTACTAGCTCAGCGGCTAGTCGGGAGAGCACATTTGATCAGGCGTTTCCTTAACCGTCCGTACCGCGGCTTTGTATGTAAGAACGTTGCACGAGAGAAGAAGGCCCCAGTTCTCTCCAGACGTTGATTACCGCACCACCTATGCCGGGAGTCGCTTCCCGTAGCGTCGGTATCATTGCTATAAACAGCCTCGGATGCCGTAATAAGTTACTCGGGATACGCGTAACCAAGAAATCGTTTTCGAGTGAATTGTTAATTGTGGGATGGCTTTAATGATCTATCTTCAGTTTGTGTATGTCGTATTTTCACGTGCCGCTGCAGAACAGACATTCTACCATTATTTAGCGTGGTGTTTGATGAACATTATAATCTAATTATGGCGAGCATTCACTTAAACATTTAATTTGAACAGTTATAGTTGCATCAGCGCATTAGACTCTGAACTGCCCTGGTAGTTGGATTGTGTGGATTCTTTTTGGTTTGTGACTTTCAGAATATAGTGAACATTTTAGAGAGAATGGTTTTTGATTATGAATCCCAGACAATCTCCTAATTCCTCAGAGCTATAAGCTGTAGCTATAAATGTATTTCTCAGATGAAGTGGGCACTAGGAATTCTAATTACATGCTTCACGTTTTGCTAATCACTTTCCGGTTGCCAATATTGTAGTTAGAGAGGCAGTGTTGAGAACGGCAAACAACAGCATTAAATAAATAATAGGAACATTAACAATTATTCCACCTGCCGCCCCACATTTGGTGCATCGGCTGGGAAAGAAACTGAGTAAAAGTGAAAGTGATTTGTAAATATTCGGATTCGGGAGTGAAATGCGACAAGCAACTGAGTAATAGAACAGTGATAGTGTTACATGTGGATGTGGACGAATTAACAACGCATCTGGATTGACGGAGCAGGCACTGAGTGTAGCGGCGCTGCCGGCATCGCAAGAAGCCAGTTTCGCCTCACTGCAGTCGTCCACCGGAGCAACCGGAGCCACGCCTGCAGTTGCGGGCCACGCAAACACACAGTAGCCGACGAAGTGCCGTCTGCAGTTCAATGCGCTGCGTCGCATCAGTAATCCTGGTACGCCGCGCCGGCAACGCCATACGTCGTGCAGAAGGAACTAAGTTAAGTGAAAAGCTGTTAAAATTTTTACTAACCTGCACTAAAAGACTGTCAGCGATGGAACCACCAGAAGAAACTGAGGTTAAACTTAAATCAGATCCTATGTCTGTTGTGGGAACTGTAAATCCGGACAATGGTTCAAGTGTAAATATGAATGAAAATAGTAATCTTAAAGTGAAATATGAAGTATTGTCTCCTGACAGTAGTGTGAAAAGGGGCAATGATTAAATAATAGAGACCCCTGTAGCAAAGCAGAAATCAGAAATTGTTAATTTATTGGATGATAGTTTATCTGATGAGTTAAAAACGAAACAGTCATCAGAGGTGGTAGAGTTTAAAAAGGATAAGTTAGGTATGACTTATCAATCAGATGTTTCATTTCGTTTTGATGATTCTGGTATTGGAGCTAGTTTTTCGTCACCTGAGTGTGATAAAAAAACCAGTTAGTGAGCAACCCAAAGATACTGGGGCTATTGATTTAAATGTTATATTACAAGCAATAGCTACCAGTAATGCTAAAATGACAGCTGAATTAAAGTCTGAAACAACTGAGGTCAAAAGCAGTAATGCTGAATCAAAGTATGAGATTTAATAAACGATTGGAGGTAGGGGACAATACCTTCAAGGCTGGTTGCAATAAGTTGAAAGAGAATCTGGACAGTTTGAATTATAAACTTGATTACAATCATGAGGATATTAAGAAAAAGGTTGCTCAACAATTTTCTGAAATGTATAAAACAGTAAAATCTGAAGTTGCTGAGGTTCGCAAAGACTTGCAAATGGAAGATGCGAAGCTGGAGCACAAGTTAACAGAAAAGATCGAGGCGGAATCTGAACTGTGCTCAGATAGGTTTAACGATGTTAATATAAAAGTAAACATATGTCAAGCAGAAATAGATGCAATGAAAACTGATACTACACATATTGTGCAAAGAGTAGATAATGTTGAAATGAGAGTAGAAAATATTAGTCCTAACATTGAGAGTAAAGTAGCTTCAGTAACTTCTGGTAATGGTAGTATACAACAAGTTGTAGCTGCAAACGCCGCATTTATCGGATGTCGGCAGTTCTTGCGGTTCGATCCAGATAAAAATATCCACCCGCTAGATTTCTGGAACGATTTTGAAGATGTGATTCCACCAACTTGGTCTGAACGAGATAAAATCTCATTTATTAGAAGCCATTTAGCAGGTGACGCCATGCATTGGTCAGCTGATGTTATGTTGAAGTGAGAAACATTAGCGGAATTTAACACAGCTTTCATTAACGAGTATTGGTCTAGCAATAAGCAAAATGAAGTGTTGAGAGAATTTTGGAGTGGAAAACGCTTCAATGTAGGCAAGGAATCTATTAAAGAGTTTGCTAGGTCAGGGATTTCACGTTTGTCACATTTGGCGGAAAAGCTGAAACCTGAAATGATAATACTAGGTCTTGAAGGCAAACTGCCATGGTAGTGGCAAACTGGAATTATATCTGCCCCTAGAGACAATTTTCATCGTTTCATTGAGCATTTGGAAAGTGTAGAGCGTGCTGCTGCCGATGAAGAGCTAGCACGTAATAACAGAAATGGTAATAACACTAGTAGTAATTTTAAGAAGGAGCAGAATGGCAATGTAAACATCAGAGCAGTAGTTGTTCGTCATCCTAAGAGAGGTAGGAATTGGAGAAATAATTATCAGAACCAACAATGGCATCCAAATGATACTAATTTTGTTCCGAACAAAATTATGCAGGTAAACAACAGTGCGAAAAGCAATTCTGTGCCAGTTAACTATAACGGAAATAAAGGAAACAGTAATAGGCCGAGGCAGGAAAACTAGTTCCCGTCTATGATGACACTGGCACTTACCAGTCGATTACTTTTCCTAAGCCAGTAATTACAGTAATTGGTAAGACAGATCAGAATGCTCAGACTGAACATGTGGATGAGGTGTCGATAGCATCTAAAGATACAGCAGAAAAATTAGATCACTCACAGTTTTTAATAGATACCATGTTAGAGACGCTTTCTAAGTGGGAAGAGAAAGAGAAGGCGCAGCAGTGTAACGGTAGGGAAGAGCTACAAAATACTGAATTGTCAGGTGAAGAAGCAGAAGAAATTCATGCTTATATTTACGATAAGGATGATGTGCTCTTATCTAAAGTGCCTGTGCAGGATGTTGATACTGTACTAATTGATTTAGGACAGGAGATAAGTGGGAATGTAGAGGATAGCCTGTTGTGGGTCGAGGAACCCAGTAGCTGTGACCAGTTGTTACTTGAGAAGGAACCCGACGATAATAGTGAAAGTGGTTTAGCTGTAACTAGTGTTATGCCCTGTCTGGAGGCGCAGAATCGCTCAGACTACAGTAATTTGGGTCATGTTCAGCAAACTAAATGTAATGAAGTCGTGTGGTGTTCTAATCAAAATTAATTGACTGGAAAAGGCAGCTGAAAATGTAATTCAGGATGTCATTCAGATGTCGATCACTATAGTTGGAGACAAATCCAAAAGGAACCATTGGATGAGTTTGAGGAACCACCTGTACAACCTAGAATAAGCCACCCTATAATAATAGTGAATACGTTGGGTATCAATGTACGTTGTCTCTTAGACAATGGAAGTGAGCTGAGTGCGATATCTCTGTCCTTCTTTGATGAATTACCTAGTAAAGGACAAGCTTACCGTAGTGAGGGTATCAGGACTAAGAATAATTGGTGCTACTGACAATGTGTCAAAAACGGTAAAACAAGAAGCTTTCCTGCCCTTTAACTTTAATGGCAATTTAATTGATCATCCATGCTTAATTGTAAATAATCTCAGTATTGAGGTTTTAATTGGCATAGATTTCTTGTCAAAATATCAGAGTGTTGTTGGCTTTGAAAGAAGCCAGTTAAAAATGGTCTTGCCGATAACCGGAGTAATTACGGTACCTTTTATTGATAAACATGTAGTAACTAGTGATGAAACTTGGGAGCTGCCTATACGAGTTCTGAAAAAAAGGAGATATTGGGACGAAGGTGTTAATCTTAGTAAAAGTAAGCTAAACACAGAAGAAAAAGCAATTATTTTGGACAAGATAGAAGCTAAATTGCAGGACATCGATAAAATTTCAGCTAATCAGAAGGAAGAACTGAGACAGGTTTTAAAAAGGCATCATAAGGTATTTTCAAATCGACCTGGCGTGGTCAACGGTTATGAATGTCAATTAAAAGTGAAACCTGGCCAAGTGTTTTTCAGGAAGCCATACCAAATACATGTAGCTAGGAAGGAGGCGGTTCGAAAGGAGATACAGAGAATGCTAGAGTGGGGTCTGATTGAAAAAGCGGTCAGTGAGTACAATAATCCTCTTGTTGTTGCACCAAAAGAGACGGGAGTGTCAGATTGGTTTTGGACGCTCGTTGGTTGAATGAAATAGTGGTTAGGGAAAGTGATAGACCGCAGAACATGGACGAGTTATTGCAAAAGTTCCGGGGAGTAAAATTCTTAACTTATGTGGACATCACGTGTGGATATTGGAATTTGCCACTGGCGGAAAGTTCAAGGAAGTACACAGCTTTCTTGTACGAAGGAGTTTGTTACCGATACCGTGTGGTACCTTTCGGGCTTAATATCTCTGTTTGTGCCTTCGTACGTGTGATGTCCCATGTTTTAGGACCAGCCTTAATTAATAAAATCACAGTCTACGTAGATGATCTGTTAATAGCAATTCCTACCTGGGAAGAACACATAGTTTTGTTAGAGGAAGTGTTAGAGGCTATTGAGAGAGGTGGCATGAAACTAAAGATTAAAAAGACAGATTTCGTTACAGAGGAAATAGGATTCTTGGGATATATGATAAGTGGAGAAGGTATTCTGCCTGACCCAGGCAAGCTAGCAGTCATTGAAAAATTTGAGGCTCCCAGAAACAAGAAGCAGTTGAGGTCGATGTTCGGTCTTTTCGGCTTCTATAGGCGTTTTGTTAGTGATCAGGCTTTTAATGCGCCCTGTCTTCACCTCCTGCTGAAAAAGAATACCCCTTGGGTTTGGACAGCAGAATGCCAACAGACGTTCGAGGTGCTTAAACAATCTTTAATTAATAGTCATATTTTACATCATCCTGATTTTGAAAAACCATTCTGTATGTCTGTTAATGCTAGAGGCTATGGTATAGCTGTGGAGATATTCCAAGTAGAAATAGAGAACGAACAAGAAGTGCACAAGACTATAGCTTCCGCAAGTCGATCTTTACAGGCAGTAGAGAGAAATTATGTCATCTCAGAACTGGAAGCATTGGCAGTTGTATTTGGGGTACAGAAATTTGAGCAGTATCTATTAGGTCACAAGATGATTGTTTACAGTGACCATAAGGCGTTGACCTTTTTAAAGACCTGTAAGTTGAGGAATGCTCGTTTGGTAAGACGGTAATTGTATCTCCAGCAGTTTGACCTTGAAGTTAGATACATTCGAGGGAAAGATAATTTGGTAGCTGATGGGTTATCTAGAAGTGCGGAGCTCTGTGATGACGCGGGAATTACATCAACAGACTTAAGTGAAGTACGAATGTTTGCGTTGCACGAAGTAAAGGAAGAAAGTGCATTAAAGAGGGTGATTAAGAACTTGAGACGTGAGCAGAATGCAGATGACCAGCTGAAATTAGTAAAGAGCTATTTGGGAGATGCGAACTATCATAATGTTTCGTAATACTACTGTCTGCATAAAGGTAGCAGGAAAAAGGTAGGTGTTTCTTAGTGGAAACTGTGCTTTCCGTCACAGCATGTAGACTTACTAATCGACTACGTACACCTGAGTTATGGGCACTATGGTGCAAAGAAGTGCATTGCAAAATTAAAAGAGAAAGTTGTGTTTGACAACATGTACCGCCGTGTTGCCAAGCGTCTAGCATCTTGTGTAGTGTGCCAGAAAGTCTGTGCTGCTAACACCAGAATACAAGGGGATATGCATTCAGTAGAGCCAACTGAAAACCTAGAATTACTGGTTTGTGATTTGTTTGGCCATCTTCCTGCTTCGAGAGGTGGGTGCACCCATGTTTTTGTTGTTGTGGATGGATTTAGTAAATATGTTAAGCTATACTCAGTTAAAAGAGCAAATGCAAAAAGTTGGTAGAAAAGTTGGAAAAAGATTTCTTCATGAACGTTGGCGTTCCGAAGAGTTTGCTGTCAGACAATGGGCCTCAATTTACTTCTGACACATTTAAAGAATGTCTGGATAAGGCCGGAATGAAACATCTGAAAATATCTGCGTATTTCCCCCAAGGAAATATGAGTGAACGTATTATGAGAGAATTGAATACGCTTTGCAGGACTTATTGAGCTCGGAAACACTCAAGTTGGGCAAAGCACATGAAGTATTTTGAGAATGTAATTAACAACGTAAGGCATGATGCAACTGGTTTTGCGCCTTGCGAATTGATGTTTGGCCAAGAACCGCACAATGTGATTGCAGATATGGTAGAATTCCCTATTCTAACGCAAATATTCACAGACGAGAAGAAGTTAAAGGCTAGGGCAAATATAAGAAAAAGAGCATTGGAAAGGAAGAAGCGTCATGACGCAAAAGCTGTACCCACCAGTTTTGAAATAGGTCAGTTAGTCCTTGTCAAAACCAAGGAAAAATCAAAGAAAATAAATGCAGAAACAAAGAAATTCATGTTCGTATACCAAGGACCTTTCAGGATCATAGGAAAACCACATGCCAATGCATATAGGCTAGAGTACCCTAAGAGTAAAAAGCTATTAGGTCTCAGGAACGTGATCGACCTAAAGAAGTTCGTAGGTAGTGAATGAATTCTGTAGGGAGGAGGTTGTTCTGTAACCTCTACGCAGTGTGGCAGCAGTGCAGTCCCAGCTGTGTGAGATATTCTTTCCCATTTCAGATTTCTCTTCATCTTTTCTATCCACCTAAAATTTCGACCCCTTCTTTCCAACACATTAAATATTCCGTTATGGTTATCAAACCAATAATAAACTAATGAATTCTGTAGGGAGGAGATTGTTCTGTAACCTCTACACAGTGCGCAGCTGTGCAGTCCCAGCTGTGTGAGATCTTCTTTCAATTTCAGGTCTCACTCAGTCTGCATCTTTCCTATCTACCAAAGTTTCGACTCCTTCTTTGCAATGCTAAAATTTTCTGTCATGGCTATCAAGCCATGAGTTCTGTAACCATTCTATCCACTGATTAGTGAAGAAAATACCTAATGTGACAAACCTAACAGTGACATAAACAATAGAGAAGTATGACGTAATTAATATACAATTGTATTTGAGTAACAAGTATGTATAGGACCCTGGTAATGTTGTAAGTACAAAGTGTTGTTTTATTGGAAATGGACCCACAATAATATTTAAAAAAGATATACAAGTTCGTTTATATGCAGGATCTGAAGTGGTAGTGAAACCTGTTGTATGCTGTAGAGCTAACTAATTAATTGTAACAGAGATTGCTTAGTGTTATGAAAAATATGCAGATAAGTTGTAAGAATGAACTCACCTTGTGTAGCAAGGAATGACAGTGTAATAGAATTGAACAGTGTTTGTAAGGTGTCAGGCAAATCCAACACCATCCATGAAAACCCTGACATGATAAGCAAATTCAGTAGTATGTCACATAGCTCCGAATAAATCGTGACATTAAATTAACCAAAGTAATACGAGTAACGAGTGAGCAAATGGAATACCACAGACTAACACAAGAATGGCTAAATGCATGTCATACCTTCCCAACGTGGGACAGACGCAGTTCCGAGGGGAGAAACGAGAACAGAAGCCGAGAGCAGAACCGTGTTAAGCGAGAAGGCCCTACGATAAGGGACGGACGGACACCCACGTTGCCAGCTAACCGCTAGGACGACACCACCCGCAAGTTTTTAGCGTGAGACTTTTTCGGGTCTCCGTCACGTTAGGATCACCCCCCAGTCCATGTTAAAAGCTAGAGCCCTCCAGAAGACCAGTATAGATCTTACGATAGCAGAAAAAGGGCTACACCACCCACAAGTTTTAGCGTGAGACTTTTTCGCGTCTCTGTTACGTTAGGACCACCCCCCAGCCCATGTTAAAAGCTAGAGCCCTCCAGAAGAACAGTATAGATCTTTCGATAACACAAAAATGGCTACACCACGTGCAGGTTTTAGCGTGAGACGTCTCCTTACCAGCAACAGGTCCCAGGTTCAAACTAGTCAAGTCCCTAAAAACACGCTCAGAGCATCGTTGTGCGAAAGTGGTAGGGAGACACGATATAGAACAAACAGACACCACGCAGAATATTTAGATGTTTGTGGTTGAGACGTGAAGGACACGTCCTTCAAACATTTATGAGGTTGGAGCTGGCCGTTATTTGATGTAGTGTGTGACAGGACACACCTACACGTATTGAGGTTATGAGTTGGAGGCGTGAATGCGACCATAGGTACCCTTATCGTAGATGAGACATGGCAGCTCATGGTGTCCAATTGGTTTAAGGAATTTAGCATTACGCTCGGCCATAATTACTTAATGCACTTTAGTGGTAGGTCGAGAGAGACTACCTGTGGTTTCAGCATCCAATCAAGTGGAAATGGATTGCAACGTGAGCAAACTGATCAGCTGCAATACACTATAGATATGAAATAAATGTGCTATCCTATGCGTTAAATGTTAATACAATGAGTGTTAAATAAGTACATACACTAGCAACATAATTGAGTAACATAATGGCAGACGTGAAACATTATTTATAGATCAGTATAAATACACTTCGATAAGGTAAGTACATAATTGCAGATGAGGAACTGACATAGCAGCAGAGGACCAATAAGTGGATTTAGTAGTCAACTAAACGTATTGTGTTTTGAACACTCAGAACTGTACTATTACCACAAGTTACTCACATGTACAAAGAGGCTCAGAAGGCAACTGCTAATCAAATATACTCATACTCTCTCTAAGAATAAATTAATTGAAGATGAGTCAGTTAAGTAAATAAAAGACAGATTTGTCAGGAATGTACCGAGCATTGGTTCAGTGTTCCGACCCAGAAATAGTAAATTGAGATTAAATAGGATTTATGATTGTATGCCTTGAACATAAATTTTCTCTAGTACGTGACTAACGGCGTTTTGAGCCATTTCTTTACCGATTTTATGGCAGTTAAGTAACCACGAGTGTAAAATTGAGAAAGTTCAGTTAACTTTGTTCCAGCAACATATTGAAAGATGTTGTTGTTGTTGTGGTCTTCAATCCTGAGACTGGTTTGATGTAGCTTTCCATGCTACTCTATCCTGTGCAAGCTTTTTCATCTCCCAGTACCTACTGCAACCTACATCCTTCTGAATCTGCTTAGTGTATTCATCTCTTGGTCTCCCTCTACGATTTTTACCCTCCACGCTGCCCTCCAATACTAAATTGGTGATCCCTTGATGCCTCAGAACATGTCCTACCAACCGATCCCTCCTTCTGGTCAAGTTGTGCCACAAACTTCTCTTCTCCCCAATCCTATTCAATACTTCCTCATTAGTTATGTGATCTACCCATCTAATCTTCAGCATTCTTCTGTAGCACCACATTTCGAAAGCTTCTATTCTCTTCTTGTCCAAACTATTTATCGTCCATGTTTCACTTCCATACATGGCTACACTCCATACGAATACTTTCAGAAATGACTTCCTGACACGTAAATCTATACTGGATGTTAACAAATTTCTCTTCTTCAGAAACGCTTTCCTTGCCATTGCCAGCCTACATTTTATATCCTCTCTACTTCGACCATCATCAGTTATTTTGCTCCCCAAATAGCAAAACTCCTTTACTACTTTAAGTGCCTCATTTCCTAATCTAATTCCCTCAGCATCACCCGACTTAATTAGACTACATTCCATTATCTTTGTTTTGCTTTTGTTGATGTTCATCTTATATCCTCCTTTCAAGACACTGTCCATTCCATTCAACTGCTCTTCCAAGTCCTTTGCTGTCTCTGACAGAATTACAATGTCATCAGCGAACCTCAAAGTTTTTATTTCTTCTCCATGAATTTTAATACCTACTCCGAATTTTTCTTTTGTTTCCTTTACTGCTTGCTCAATATACAGATTGAACAACATCGGGGAGAGGCTACAACCCTGTCTTACTCCCTTCCCAACCACTGCTTCCCTTTCATGTCCCTCGACTCTTATAACTGCCATCTGGTTTCTGTACAAATTGTAAATAGCCTTTCGCTCCCTGTATTTTACCCCTGCCACCATTAGAATTTGAAAGAGAGTATTCCAGTCAACATGGTCAAAAGCTTTCTCTAAGTCTACAAATGCTAGAAACGTAGGTTTGCCTTTCCTTAATCTTTCTTCTAAGATAAGTCGTAAGGTCAGTATTGCCTCACGTGTTCCAGTGTTTCTACGGAATCCAAACTGATCTTCCCCAAGGTTGGCTTCTACTAGTTTTTCCATTCGTCTGTAAAGAATTCGTGTTAGTATTTTGCAGCTGTGACTTATTAAGCCGATAGTTCGGTAATTTTCACATCTGTCAACACCTGCTTTCTTTGGGATTGAAATTATTATATTCTTCTTGAAGTCTGAGGGTATTTCGCCTGTTTCATACGTCTTGCTCACCAGATGGTAGAGTTTTGTCAGGACTGGCTCTCCCACGGCCGTCAGTAGTTCCAATGGAATATTGTCTACTCTGGGGGCCTTGTTTCGACTCAGGTCTTTCAGTGCTCTGTCAAACTCATCACGCAGTATCATATCTCCCATTTCATCTTCATCTACATCCTCTTCCATTTCCATAATATTGTCCTCAAGTACATCGCCCTTGTATAGACCCTCTATATACTCCTTCCACCTTTCTGCTTTCCCTTCTTTGCTTAGAACTGGGTTTCCATCTGAGCTCTTGATATTCATACAAGTCGTTCTCTTATCTCCAAAGGTCTCTTTAATTTTCCTGTAGGCGGTATCTTTCTTACCCCTAGTGAGATAGGCCTCTACATCCTTACATTTGTCCTCTAGCCATCCCTGCTTAGCCATTTTGCACTTCCTGTCGATCTCATTTTTGAGACGTTTGTATTCCTTTTTGCCTGTTTCACTTACTGCATTTTTATATTTTCTCCTTTCATCAATTAAATTCAATATTTCTTCTGTTACCCAAGGATTTCTACTAGCCCTCGTCTTTTTACCTACTTGATCCTCTGCTGCCTTCACTACTTCATCCCTCAAAGCTACCCATTCTTCTTCTACTGTATTTATTTCCCTCATTCCTGTCAATTGCTCCCTTATGCTCTCCCTGAATCTCTGTACAACCTCTGGTTCTTTTAGTTTATCCAGGTCCCATCTCCTTAAATTCCCACCTATTTGCAGTTTCTTCAGTTTTAATCTACAGGTCATAACCAATAGATTGTGGTCAGAGTCCACATCTGTCCCTGGAAATGTCTTACAATTCAAAACCTGGTTCCTAAATCTCTGTCTTACCATTATATAATCTATCTGATACCTTTTAGTATCTCCAGGGTTCTTCCATGTATACAACCTTCTTTCATGATTCTTAAACCAAGTGTTAGTTATGATAATGTTGTGCTCTGTGCAAAATTCGACCAGGCGGCTCCCTCTTTCATTTCTGTCCCCCAATCCATATTCACCTACTATGTTTCCTTCTCTCCCTTTTCCTACACTCGAATTCCAGTCACCCATGACTATTAAATTTTCGTCTCCCTTCACAATCTGAATAATTTCTTTTATTTCATCATACATTTCTTCAATTTCTTCGTCATCTGCAGAGCTAGTTGGCATATAACCTTGTACTACTGTAGTAGGCGTGGGCTTCGTATCTATCTTGGCCACAATAATGCGTTCACTATGCTGTTTGTAGTAGCTTACCCGCATTCCTATTTTCCTATTCATTATTAAACCTACTCCTGCATTACCCCTATTTGATTTTGTGTTTATAACCCTGTAGTCACCTGACCAGAAGTCTTGTTCCTCCTGCCACCGAACTTCACTAATTCCCACTATATCTAACTTCAACCTATCCATTTCCCTTTTTAAATTTTCTAACCTACCTGCCCGATTAAGGGATCTGACATTCCACGCCCCGATCCGTAGAACGCCAGTTTTCTTTCTCCTGATAACGACATCCTCTTGAGTAGTCCCCGCCCGGAGATCCGAATGGGGGACTATTTTACCTCCGGAATATTTTACCCAAGAGGACGCCATCATCATGTAACCATACAGTAAAGCTGCATGCCCTCGGAAAAAATTATGGCTGTAGTTTCCCCTTGCTTTCAGCCGTTCGCAGTACCAGCACAGCAAGACCGTTTTGGTTATTGTTACAAGACCAGATCAGTCAATCATCCAGACTGTTGCCGTTGCAACTACTGAAAAGGCTGCTGCCCCTCTTCAGGAATCACACGTTTGTCTGGCCTCTCAACAGATACCCCTCTGTTGTGGTTGCACCTACGGTACGGCTATCTGTATCGCTGAGGCACGCAAGCCTCCCCACCAATGGCAAGGTCCATGGTTCATGGGGGGATATTGAAAGATAAAACGTATATATATCCCCATTTCATTGTGACCCACCCTTAGATATTAAGTGAACAGAGTCTGAGGCACTCTTTTTGTTTGTTCTACAGGACTAACCAGATAATGGCAGCCTGGTAGCTGCGTGAAGCATGGAGTGACTTGAACACAACTCACAGTGACCCCTCCCCTTTCCCCATGTAATTTAGAGTGAACGTGAAGCACGCACACCATAGCAACTTCCCCTCCACTACCCTCGTGAATGGAAGTGTAGAACGCCAGCCAAAGCGGCTACAACCACGTGTGTAAAAATGAAATTGTCATGCTTTGTGAAATTTTCTTTCAGGTTTAGAAAATACTGCTAAGATATAATTATCTGTTTATGTATCATGAATAACTGTGTTATTTTCTTTGAATTTGTGTATGTAAAAATATTTACAGACAATTTAATGGATTTCAGATTTTCATAATTTTACATATTTTTATGTGTTTGTCTGTGGAAGGCAATATGTATGCCAAAGTGTTTCAATGATTTTGCTTAAATTTTAAGTGATAATGTTGCTTAAGAGGCAGTGAACATGCCAGCAATTTAAATAATTGAAGTAGGTAATAAGTTTTCTTTTAATATTTCTATATGTTTATATTTCAATTTTAATTTTGATAGGGAGTGGAGCTGTACTCTTGCTTCCCTTTTTGTAATTAAGTTTTTTTTACATTTACATCGAAAAAATTAAGTAGAGGGTGATGTAGGGAAGCAGCATACTGACGCCTTATAAAATTCACATCAGCCTTTCCATTGCGTGCCAGCCCAGTCCGCTGTAACTAGCTCTGACGTCATAAATGTTCCACAATACTTTAAAAATTATGTAAATAGCCTGGAACGTTTCTAACATGTCAGGAGTAATACTAAATCAATATGTGTTGAATATCAGTTCAATAACTTCAACCATTTTCGAAATTTGGACGTTTTTCTGTAAAAATCACTGGCGCAACAGAAAAGAGCTAGAAACTTAAAAATTGATATTTAGATTCCTTTTGCGTAATAATTTAGTAGAAACAGTATTCTGAACATCACAAATTAACATTTTAGTTGAAATTCATGATTTTCTGGTTTTTAGAAATTAAGGAAGGAAGATAGATTAAGTAGGCGAATAAATAAAACTATGATGTTTAAATTTAAGTAGAACGGAGATCCGCTAAAATCATAAAAATGTGAGAAGTTTCAACAGAATAACTACAAAACTATAGCTATAGCGTATCTCCAAAGAGTAAGTTCAGAGCTCGTCTACTGCATGTAGTGTAATGAAATTAATTCTCTCGCCCAAAATATTTGGCTTAGCCACGTCAGACTTTTATTATGATTACTTACTTGTGTGCTGATTGCACAATTAAATTGAAAGCTTCATCGGCCATCAGCAAAGGAAGCAATGATTTATTCGATAACTTAAAATGATGCATTACTAGCTCAGTGGCTAGTCGGGAGAGCACATTTGATCAGGCGTTCCCTTAACCGTCCGCACCGCGGCTTTGTATGAAAGAACGCAGCGCAAAAAAAAGGAAGGCCCCAGTTCTCTATAGCTGTTGATTAGCGCACCACCTGTGCCAGGAGTCGCGTCACGTAGCGTCGGTATCATTACTATAAACAGCCTCGGATGCCGTAATAAGTTACTCAGGATACGAGTAACCATGAAATCGTTTTCGAGTGAAGTGTTAATTGTGGGATGGCTTTAATGATCTATTTTCAGTCTGCTTATGTCGTATTTTCACGTGCCGCCGCAGAACAGACATTCTACCATTATTTATCGTGGTGTTTGATGAACATTATCATTAAATTATGGCGAGCATTCACTTAAACATTTAATTTGAACAGTTATAGTTGCATCAGCGCATTAGACTCTGAACTGCCCTGGTAGTTGGATTGTGCGGATTCTTTTTGGTCTGTGACTTTCAGAATATATTGAACATTTTAGAGAGAATGGTTTTTGATTATGAATCCCAGACAATCTCCTAATTCCTCAGAGCTATAAGCTGTAGCTATAAATGTATTTCTCAGATGAAGTGGGCACTAGGAATTCTAATTACACGCTTCACGTTTTGCTAATCACTTTCCCGTTGCCAATATTGTAGTTAGAGAGCCAGTGTTGAGAAGGGCAAACAACAACATTAAATAAATAATTGGAACATTAACAATTATTCCACCCGCCTTCCCACAACAGGTCACTCCATTCTAGCTATCCTATGCTGAAGGAACGTGTTCATGTGAACAGGACGACGGCTATCCGAGCTGTCATCCATCAAAATGAAATCGTCACTAAAATGTTGGCGATACGGTCCCAGTACTGTTTGCAAGATATCGCCCCTTTACCCTAGAGCTGTGAAACTGTCCTCATTGACCACGAGGATGTACGATGTCCACATGTAATGCCGCTCCAGAACGTTCCCCGCCAGTACTTCGTTGTACTTGTGGGGCACGTTGTTGGAGGCTTTCGATACTGCAGGGTTTTCTCCGAACCCTCTGTTTATGATTATCAGGGTACCGGCAGAGGCGAGTTTCGTCGGTAAACAACAGACGACGTGTGATTTCTTGTCCATCTGTAATGGAGTCATGGCGTTGTGGTGTACAAAGCAGTAGTCGCCATGGTCATCGGGAATTGAGACTAGCATCATGCAAACGTCTATTAGAAGTTTGAAGAGATACATGATGTTTCTTAGCCACTTCTAACGCCTAATTCGTTCTGGGGTAACTGGCCCATGGTTACTTTGCCTTTGATTTCGTAGATATCGATCAACTGTGCCCCTGCCGAACGTCAGTTGCCTGCGAGGCTTAAGTCCTCAACACTACCTGCCAATTCGAACCTATTCCATGTCCGTAAGCCACAATTTGAGTCCGTGCACAAGTCAAGCAACATCCTTGATTTACAAACTCTCTGCAATCAACGTGATAATCGTTGGTCACCACTTTTACTCGCGGCATGATGTATTTTCACTCTTCTGTTCCACAGAAGTCTCTAATGCCCCCCTACTGATACAACATTTCAACTGAAACGGTGCATTTCTTGCGAGTGCTTAGTTTTGCTCGTAAGCAGGGCTCGTAGTAGCTCTACCCATCACTGTAGTCCTGGTCGCTATCTGTGGGGTGGTCGCTGTAACGGTGGTCACTATCTGTGAAGTGGCGAACGACTAGGAGGTAAGCCGGTTCGAATCCTGGGGGTGCATGAAATTCTCACTGCCGGTGTTTGGCTGGCAAGATGAGGTGAGATGGTGACGTAAACTTCCTGATCGCCAGACTTCACATTACTATCCGGGTTGTATTCCAAATCTTTCCACAGTGTTTCATGAAGTGAGGGCACGTGACAATGTTGAGCGTGATGTGTGCGTCGGATGGGAACTTTAAGTTCAGCGGTCCCCTTGGTGCTTTTCGAGCAGAGTAGGCCATGTGCCGGCGCTGGGTTTCAACTTGTCTTTTGTACTGTCATCTGCAAAACGAAAATGACACTACACTCCACACTCACCCACTTAGATTTAACAGATACACATACGTACACAGTTCGTACTTCATGACTGGAAAGGTGCTTGCTATCGCAATAGATACAGAAACCGGCGGCCGCTGTGGTTGAGCGATTCTAGGCGCTTCAGTCCGGAACCCCGCCCCTGCTCCGGTCGCAGGTTCGAATCTTGCCCCGAGCATGGATGTGTGTGATGTCCTTAGGTTAGTTAGGTTTAAGTAGTTCTAAGTCTAGGACACTGATGAGTCAGATGTTAAGTCCCATAGTGCTCAGAGCCATTTGAACGGAATTCCTTTCCAACTTGAAGTATGAACCTACCCATCTTGGTTTCCCAGCCTTTCATGCCATACGACTTTACTTTTTATAGTTACTGTAAGTTAACAGACAATGGTCTGGTGCGACCTTCCGATTGGTACAGTAGCAGTCACAACAGTAAGAAATCTGCACAACACATCGGGTTGATGCAAAACTTCTATTGATGTGTATACAATATGTTCATAGGAAAGCATTTGTTCAAACAACTGTTTTTCCCTACCATCATTAGTTGCTGCTACAACTATAATAGCAGATTTAAGGTATTTGCGTTTATAAAGCATCATAGCTTTTGGAATATGTTAACTGGGACCCTATTAACCACTAAGTATTAGTTTTCACGATACTGCCTTCTGTTTTTCTGCGGTATTCACTGTTTTCATTGTCGTAAGATTTGTGTAAACTGACCGTATTACTCAGATTCATTATTCATATATGTTCAAAATCCGACCAAAATGTATCGACTACAGAAAAGCGCGTGTTAAAAAGGGCAGGTGTTAAACGCTTTCCCTGTTGCGTCCAATAGCCCTAAACGTGGCCTCAAAAAGATCTCCGTCACTGGCAAGACGCTATAGCGCTACCCCTGGCATATTTCCCTTTCCACAGGGTGTATCCGTGAGAATTTTACTAACTTTCAGGGATCATGGACAAGGGTAAGCACATCAGTTTGTGGGAAGGCAGTCTGTTCCGGTAACGACCGGATTGCAATTTATTCTGATACGTCTGACAGTGGACTTACTGTACTGCAAGCTCTTCACTTTCCATATCTTGGAAGGACATAGGATGGGCCAAGTAAAGGAAAATTTTTCAAGTAAACGTGGGTTAAAAAATGCACACCTTGAGGGCTATGACGACTTTTTCAGTATAAAAGTTACTTTTCACTGCAGTGAACGTGAACAAGTGCTCATAACTCTTAAGGTGTCAGCTTTGTGATCTATGTTTACTGGACATTTTTCTCCTGTTTTGGTCCGTGCTACCTCCTCCCAAAGCATACGAAGTACTTTTAGTGTAAGAGGTCCAACCTCAGAGGTATCAAAACGATTTTCGCTCATAAATTTCCACTTAATCGTTTCCTGTAGAGGGTCTCTTGCATCGATTCATTTACCCTTCCCCATCATCACGAAATAGTCTTGTATAGCAGATCTCTCCTGTTGTGCTGCACACTGGTTCGTTGCCGACTCACCATACAATAAAAGCAGATACGTTAAAACCACCACTCCATATCAGCCTGAGGACTGAACAAAATTCACGCTGATAGCTAACTCTAACTTCCTGAAAATAATTTGGGAACACATATACAAGAATCAGTAAGAAAAACAGCGAAAGTTTCTGAAAATAAAACTGATTAAATAACTACTGAAAGAATCTATCATTTACACCGCCAGCAGTAAGCCACAACTCTGACATAATTAATAAACTGAAAGTCTGTTGTGTGCTATTGGTAAGGGAACAAGTCTGTGTAGCTGTAAAGTCCACTTACAGGGTGACAGTTATTGAACGATGTGAAATAAAACCGTCCTAATGTCAGAAAGGTTGGTTTGCGTTAGGACGTTCAAACTGCATGATTGGCACGGGGCATGATGGTATTTAGTATGCGCATGCGCACGCGGCTTTTTGTTGTCGGTCATTTCATTTAGATGGGTTCGTCAATAAGAACAACTGGCGCATTAGGGGGACTGAGAACCCACATTGCGCGATCGAGAAGTCTCTTTACCCTCAACCGGTGACTGTAGGGAGTGCAATGTTCAGTCACGGTATAATCGGTGTGATATTCCTTGATGACACGGTAATTAACTAACGGTACGTGAAGGTTTTGGAACATGATTTCATCCCCATTACCGAAAGTGACCCTGGCTTCGACAAGATATGTTTCATACAAGGGGAGATCGACCTCATGGAAGCAGGAAGCACGAGAGTTGTTTGATGTTCTGGAGCAGCACGCTGGGGACCGCATTCTGGCTCTGGGGTACCAGTGACCACTATCATGAGCCTCTATTGTCCGCCATATTCTCCGGATCGGAACACATGCGACCCCTTTTCGTGGAACTATATTAAAGACAAGGTGTACAGCAACAACCCCAAAACAACTGCCGAACTGAAAACAGCCATTCAAGAGGACATCGACAACATCGATATTGCAACACTTAAAGGAGTCATGCAGAATTTCGCTATTCGTCTGCGCCACGTCATCGCCAATGGTGGTAGGCATGTTAAATACACTCCTGGAAATGGAAAAAAGAAGACATTGACACCGGTGTGTCAGACCCACCATACTTGCTCCGGACACTGCGAGAGGGCTGTACAAGCAATGATCACACGCACGGCACAGCGGACACACCAGGAACCGCGGTGTTGGCCGTCGAATGGCGCTAGCTGCGCAGCATTTGTGCACCGCCGCCGTCAGTGTCAGCCAGTTTGCCGTGGCATACGGAGCTCCATCGCAGTCTTTAACACTGGTAGCATGCCGCGACAGCATGGACGTGAACCGTATGTGCAGTTGACGGACTTTGAGCAAGGGCGTATAGTGGGCATGCGGGAGGCCGGGTGGACGTACCGCCGAATTGCTCAACACGTGGGGCGTGAGGTCTCCACAGTACATCGATGTTGTCGCCAGTGGTCGGCGGAAGGTGCACGTGCCCGTCGACCTGAGACCGGACCGCAGCGACGCACGGATGCACGCCAAGACCGTAGGATCCTACGCAGTGCCGTAGGGGACCGCACCGCCACTTCCCAGCAAATTAGGGACACTGTTGCTCCTGGGGTATCGGCGAGGACCATTCGCAACCGTCTCCATGAAGCTGGGCTACGGTCCCGCACACCGTTAGGCCGTCTTCCGCTCACGCCCCAACATCGTGCAGCCCGCCTCCAGTGGTGCCGCGACAGGCGTGAATGGAGGGACGAATGGAGACGTGTCGTCTTCAGCGATGAGAGTCGCTTCTGCCTTGGTGCCAATGATGGTCGTATGCGTGTTTGGCGCCGTGCAGGTGAGCGCCACAATCAGGACTGCATACGACCGAGGCACACAGGGCCAACACCCGGCATCATGGTGTGGGGAGCTATCTCCTACACACACCACTGGTGATCGTCGAGGGGACACTGAATAGTGCACGGTACATCCAAACCGTCATCGAACCCATCGTTCTACCATTGCTAGACCGGCAAGGGAACTTGCTGTTCCAACAGGACAATGCACGTCCGCATGTATCCCGTGCCACCCAACGTGCTCTAGAAGGTGTAAGTCAACTACCCTGGCCAGCAAGATCTCCGGATCTGTCCCCCATTGAGCATGTTTGGGACTGGATGAAGCGTCGTCTCACGCGGTCTGCACGTCCAGCACGAACGCTGGTCCAACTGAGGCGCCAGGTGGAAATGGCATGACAAGCCGTTCCACAGGACTACATCCAGCATCTCTACGATCATCTCCATGGGAGAATAGCAGCCTGCATTGCTGCGAAAGGTAGATATACACTGTACTAGTGCCGACATTGTGCATGCTCTGTTGCCTGTGTCTATGTGCCTGTGGTTCTGTCAGTGTGATCATGTGATGTATCTGACCCCAGGAATGTGTCAATAAAGTTTCCCCTTCCTGGGACAATGAATTCACGGTGTTCTTATTTCAATTTCCAGGAGTGTATGTCATAACCCAGACCCGAATATTTTGTTTTGTCATCCTGCACTTGCAGCACGCCCATACGCAGTACTGCACTTTAACTAAACTGTTCTTCAGCATGTCAATGAATTTACAGGGCACTCCCCACATTTCTAGCGATCACTCCTGAGACGCCCATCTTTTCGTTTAAGACTAGCACCCTTGCAATTTAGACATTGCTAGTCTCGAAACTGGCAGCGACAGCCAGAGTTACGATGGTGATGTAATGTGGATCCCACGTTGTACGTAGTCGACCATCGAACGACGATATGCGCCCCTCTCGCACGCCCCTGATGGCTGCATCGGCCATCGCACAACAGTCACAGCTTCGTGCTTACATCTCTGACCACCTTCTCCCCGCTTCAAGTCGAATACGACGTTTTGCCGCGTCTCTTCCAACAATATTGAGCCCACCAAGAAGGACCCTCATTGGGTGGTTTTCGACAAACTGTATTTATTTATGGTTCAAATGGCTCTGAGTACTATGGGACTTCAGAGGTCGTCAGTCCCCTATAACTTAGAACAAATTAAACCCAACTAACCTAAGGACATCAAACACATCCATGCCCGAGGCATGATTCCAACCAGCGACCGGAGCGGTCGTGCGGTTCCAGACTGTAGCGCCTAGAACCACTCGGGCGGCTGTATTTATTTACGTAATATTTATGCAGTCTCACGTTGCTCAGTAAATCATAGAAATTTAGTATGTATATTCTGTGGTTAATGTAGAATATTACATTCTAGTTTAGTCATGAATTTAACAGTTCACGAGTTTGTAAAATAACATGAAGAGATTCTCTTCGAAACTGCCTATCCTGGTATCCAGCAGTTATAGGCTTCTTGTCCAGTCTTAAGGACGCTCGACATTCTATGCCTTGGGTTGCTACGTAAAAGACAGGTTGGTGTCCTTCTTCGCATTCTAAATTCAATGTAGCACCATAGTAGACAAAGAAAAACTGTTAGACCAATGTGTCAGAACCGGTACATGTTCCAAAGTACCTGAAACTAATGAATCCTTGCAGTTAGAGCAGCAGATCTTCCCTGGAGAAAAGAATTACATTTAATTACGAATTAATTTTCACGTGTAATTACTGTGCCGGTATCATTTTACGATTTTAAGAGTCTAACGCGACGTGAATTCGGCAGCAGATAGCCTTTCTGTTAGTGGCTCTTCCAGAAGTGTGGTGCAGATTCACTGCTTGCATCTACTGTTGCTTACTTCTACTATTCATTGAACTGTGGAGATTTAGAGATATTTGTGACTTTTCATAAAGTGTGAGCTGATGAAAATACGCACGCGGTGGTAGAAATAGAGCACCTTATCGCTTCTCAGTCAACATGCGGGTTGGTATCAATGACGTTAGATTAATAAACGTAATACTACCGAGACTAAATAGGATTTATCAGAATATTCTCATTATCATAGTGTTTACCTTACAATACTGGACGCTGAGCTACGTAAGGAAAAGCTACACATGGGGTTCATGTAGCATGGCGCACCAGACATCTTTACAGCAAAGAGTGTGTGCAACTCATGCTGACCCCAAACCCAAAAACTAGCATATCTTAATCTTCTCAATAACTGGAATTCTTTTTAATGTCCACATTTCTCGTAGAATCCCTAACTAGTTTCTTTTTCTACGTATAGCATATTTGTTTCTGTAAATAAATTATTTACTATAAAAATAACTTATTTCAAATATTAATTATTTTCTTCGAAAAGAAATTTCAACATTAACCAAAAAGTAAGGAGTAAATCAAGATGGCGGCTCCAGTGTGACTTGTGTTAAGTTTAGTTTCCCATTTTGATGAAATCAAAAGTCTTCTCACGGGTGTTGTTATTCAGTACAAGTGGAACCCGTGTTAACTGCAATGCCCTTTGTATTAGTGCTGGTTTCTCGTGCTCTATCAATACCTGTATTGGAAAAAATGGTAAACAGGAAACGAAACAACAGCGCATCCAGCAGCGTGGCAGCAGCAACTGCGGTGGCCCGCTTAGTGATGGTAGGTGGAGCCTTGGCGAATGGTATTGCAGAACTGGTCCGCTCCGAGGTACGTGCTGAGCTTGAGAATAAATGTAATATTATTGCTGGCACTATATCAGAGTTGGTCTGTGTCTATGAGGAGAAAAGGCATAGGATTAGGGAGAAAATGTGTCTGCTGCTATGGACGAGTTAGAATGGTGAAAGGCGATAAGGTGCTCTATTTCTACCACCGCATGTGTATTTTCATCAGCTCACGCTTTATGAAAAATCACAAATTTCTCTAAATCTCGACAGTTCAGGGACTAGAGGAAGTAAGCAATACACCTTAGGTACCATTCTAACTCGTCCATCACTGCATCATCACGATTAGTAAGTCAACTGCGCGAATTCGTTCTGGATCTCCAAGACACGGCGATACTACAGTACTTTCCTAGTCAATCCATCACTGCTCACAGTAAGGGATATTTTGAACCATTCTCGGACTTCCAACGTCTTCCAAACAGCCTTAAACCAGGGACCCATAAATCTGCGCGCTGTAAGGAATATGCTAAAGAAACCCCACCTCTGACTACAAGCCCATTTGCATTCTACTAGTATTATCTGAGGCCTGAGAAAATGCAGTTGACGATCAGCTTACAAGTTGAAACTTCCTGGCAGATTAAAACTGTGTGCCGGACCGAGACTCGTCTCCTACCTTTACTGGCAGAAGTGAAACTGTGAGGACGGTTCGTGAGTCGTGCTTGGGTAGCTCAGTTGGTAGAGCACTTGGCCGCGAAAGGCAAAGGTCCCGAGTTCGAGTCTCGGTCCGGCACACAGTTTTAATCTGCCAGAAAGTTTCATATCAACGCACACTCCGCTGTAGAGTGAAAATTTCATTCTAGCTTACACGTTAGTTAACACCAAATAGCCCTCTGAATGAATACCAGTCTGCTTTCCTGAAAAATCTCAGCACGATCACTGCTCTTGTAAATGTGAATGACAAACTGAAATGAGCTATTGACAAAGAAGTGGCGACTATTGGTAGTTTTGGATTTCTGCGAATCTTTCGACACTGTCCACTCTGATATTCTATTTGCTAGACACGAGAGTCAAAAGATTTCTTCAAACGCTGTACTGTGGTTCCACTCATGTATTATATCTTGCCAGCAGTGTGTAATAATTGAAACGAAGTGGTCACAGTGGAGGAATGTAGTGTTTGTGGCCGCACAAGGATGAGTATTGCGTCCATTACCTTTCTCATTATATATCAATGGTCTATCGACTATTATTTTTCTTTGCAAATAAGATTTACATCGTAACGACCTTCAGATACACAAAAGTGGGAACCCAAAAAACCATCACCAAGCATTTCATCACATAAATGTTGACTTACTTCATTGACCAGAGTGGGCGCAGAATGTGGGTTTGAAACTAAACTCATCTAAAATGCAAACGATCCTACTCGTCTACGTAAGACATATTAACAGTGAACTAACAGAATCTCTTCAATCCTTTATCCTGAACAGTACAGAAATAACGTTTTCCTTTTCTGCAATGAACTTGGGGATAATTCCTGACCATTACTTATACTGGACTGAATACACTATTGCAGTCTGTGAATTGATGTTAGCATCACTTTAATCACTATAGTAACATAAAACAGTATGTGCTCTAGAGCTTGAAAGAAAAATTCATAGGGTCACTAAAACTCACCATTATTGATTATGGTGATCCCATTCTCGAAGGATTTTCGTATGAGAGCTCACGCTACCTAACTGTCAATGAAGACTTTTATGTCACACATTTGTGATGGACACTATTTCGACCATATCATCCTGCGTGCTAAAAATTACCATAGTCATGTTCCTATAAATGTTGAGACTACTGTATATTTGCTCTGTCCTATGCGGCTGGTCCCGGCGGAGGTTCGAGTCCTCCATCGGGCATGGGTGTGTGTGTTTGTCCTTAGTATAGTTTAAGATAAGTAGTGTGTAAGCAGTTATGTCCCATAAGATTTCACACACATTTGAACTTTTTTTTCTTTTTGCTCTTTCGGCTTACGAATCTTTTCACTCCTTCTTACTTATCTTCAGCCCTTACACTGCTATCTGAACAACACAGCAGAAGCACTCGTACTCACCGAGGAAAAATCCTCTCTGTACCGCTTCACAACGCTGCAATTTTATTTAAATTATTTTATGTATCCGATACCCGACTTTGGAATAGTCTTCATCAAAGTGTTTGAGACATTAAAATCGTTTCGAACAGTTAATGGATACCCTTCTATCACAATAGCGCTCTGTCCCATATACTTGTCTGCAGGTCACTCTCGTCAACCTTCCCTTCTCAGTCAATTTCTCGTCCCACTGTCCACAGAGTTTTTTTTGAAACGCCATTCCTCCCTAACACCCATTCTCACTTTCGTTTCACTTTTCTTCGTTTTCACTATCCCTTCCGTTTCTTATAGCATAAAGCTGGGCTTCAAAAGTTCAAAAGGAATCGGTACCGTTATTAATGCCTCCTTTATTATATTATTGTTATTATTAGTGTTACTACTACTATTATTATTATTGTCAAATAATACTTTTAATAACTATTAAATTATGATGTTTAATAACTATTTAATTTCATTCTCAGTTTCTCTATTATTTTATTATTCTTAGAATTACTATTATTATAACTTCCTATAATTACTTTTATTAACAATGCAAATTATTATTATTGTGACTTCTGTAATATTTTCAAATATCTTGTTCGTGTTCAGATCTAGGAGAGAGTCTTTAGCGCCCTGATCTGGTCACATTAAATAAACAATAAGTAAGTAAAGAAGTTCTTAAAGTAAATGAAATACAATCCAACATAATGAAACTGAACTTTCCAATTTTAAATTTAATGATATATGTGGTATTAGTTCTTACTTTCACCGTCTTTGCGACGAAGGAGGATATTTATTTTTAAACTGCATCAGATTTCTGTCAACTGCTTTAATTTAAACTTTTTTTTCCAATGACGAATCAGATATCAACTAAAGAAAAGTTTCATTTCCTTCTGGTGACACTACCGAAGTTCGTCTATTGACAGTAAATGAAAGTTTCAATAACAATTAATTTTGGTATTTAATCTACTGTTAATTTATAGAATATGGTTCAACGCTTAATTCTAACCTTTCTCTAGCCGAATAATTTCGTCGATAAATGTCTCCTGTCTTTCTGCTTCTAAAAAGCCATTTATTGCTTTTAGGTAACCATTTGTTTCGTGAGCAATATAAAAATTTATTTGTTTCTCTCGAAGCGATAAATTAAATCCATTGATCTTTTCTAAATAAGTAGCCTTTATCTATTACATAATTGACCATTCACTTCGAAATTATATTCTCAAAAACCCTCGTTTCTCAGCTCAGAATTGCGGGTTAGTACCTTTCTTCGAGATAACGAGATCTTCACTCGTAGGATTCATTCATGGCTTCCGAGTGAGAATTTACAGGAGGAATATAGTGATTATTGACTCCTGTGAACAAAATGTGGTTAGCAGGGCATTTTTCAGGGCATTGTTGACGAACTTACTGATTATTTTTGTAAACTATCTTAATTATTTCGAGTTTCTTAAATGTGTTTGAGGACAGTGATACAGTGAACTTATGCGTTAGATCTTTGCCACATGTGGATCGTTTTCAACCACTGGACTGTGTGTGTTGCGTGAATATTGCACTTGCACAATTTAACAATCTATGAACTAATGTAGTCGGTAACAATTTGCTTTGCTTTAGTTCGAAGTGTAAGTGAAACCCAATACTCGCCATATAAGTAAATACTTTATACCGAGTGTGTAATTTAAGTGTTTTAAATATTACTCTAGTGTCGACCACAATACTGCTATGGACTGTTTGTAGAACTAAAACGTTTCAGCCGTTTTTGTTGCCAGTGCAGCTACTGAGAAGAACAGAAAAACCTTATGCAAAAGAAAGCAGGCATGTTCCACTATGTACTATATGGTCTAAATGGCGTTGGTTGATGATTGTATCGTATTTTATGTACTTCACTCTGATTTGACCGTAATTTGACCAATCCAATGGAAAGTAAAAAAGAGTTTGAGATCATGGGTACGTTTTACAAATAGATAGATAAGAGAGATGGGGCAGACAGCGTGGTGACTCGTGGAATCTGTCCTCTTGACGTGACCCCATAGCGACGTCGTGTGTGATACACTGCTTCATGGTTCAGCCTGCGTCGTTTCTCGTATATATTGCGCTGCGTCTGGTTCATTACACCTACAATGTGTCACTTACCGTCAACTGTTGGAACGACAATCAATCTTCTCAACGTGTTATGCCACCCCTGAATCACAGACAGCCAATAGCAGCAAATGAGATAGGGTATCTCGCAACTTGTTAACGTAGCGGCTGTTTATCTTCCACACATTTAAATCACGTCATTGGAAATGCGTTTCCATTCGTGCAAAAGAGGGACGAGAGCCGGAAGTGCGTGTTAGTCGGATGAATCTGCTCTAACAGCCGCTCTGTCACAAACAACTGTAATAAATGTGCTGTTGTAATAGAGATAGCCTATTTAAATTGCAACTTAGAATTTTGAAATACCAGGAATATGAGACATAGTATCGAAAGGTAGGACTACAGCAGAAATGTTCCACTAGAAAATCTAAGGATTCAAATTTTATAGCGCAATTTTGTAACGCACAAAGCCAAATCGTGTGAATAACTCCTGATGGTACACCACTTTTATAATTTCAATTATTTTCTAACAAAATCAGTCTTACTCTTTCATATCAGACGAGTAGTAACAAATGAGTTAGATATAAAAAAGGACGACACACTCTGTATAATTTATAAATAAATTACCTACACTTATGAACCGAAATACTAGCCCCATGCTCGCCACAACACTGAATGAATTTGGCTTTGCGGGTATGTGACGCGGTAAGTAAAGTGCAGAGGTGTGCAAAACCTGAGGACGATACTATCCTTCGTGTGATGTGTCAATGCAGAATAACATAGCTCGATGAAAGTTGGACCATACATAGAAAGAACTACTTCAGTATCGTACAGAAAGTACCTGAAAGAAATACGCAATGAGAGGAACGGGAGCGACACTTGCATTCAAAGAAATTAATTACATTGATGTCACCGCTATTCGTAATGGTCCCCTGGACATTAGAAAATGAGGGACATCGTTGTCAATAAGGTTTGCAATCGATACTGACGGCAACGAACTCCCACGCTGGCCGCAGGGTTGGTAAGGAATCTTTGGATAGTGGGAGTCATCATTTCAGTTGTTTAGCATAACCCTAAGCTGATACTGATACGATCCTAGGTAACCAAAAGGAGAGGGACATCCCTTATAACACCAAGCAAATTTAAAGGGAACAGTCTCGCGCTATGGATAACTTCACCTTCCTAGGGGTGACCCATTTAAACGTGAAAGTGTGGCTACCACAATCCACACAGATGTATTACTTAAGGGATCCATCAGACTACGCACTAACTGTAACAGTTTGGTATATTGTCGCAAGATATCATGTTAACTGATTTACCCACTGAATCAAGCATTTATTTACTACATGTACAAGAGAATGAATATACGGACAATAACCTTGATGCAGTTAAGTGGAATCATGAGGTCACAATACGCAACTATATCGCTGATACGGCCAGTGACAGCGAAAATGGTTAGTAATTTGAATAAAGTTTCACGGAAAAGCAAGAATGAGTACCAATACTTTAACCAGAGGGCAGATGGGACCAAGTAGTTGTCTTTGAATATTAGGTGTGCGAAGTCTTCCCGTTCCCCCCATTGCAGCCTAACACCATTAAAGGTCTCCAAATTGGGTGGAACATTCCTACCTTAAACAAGAATTTATTCATATTGAAGGTAAATTTTCTCAGGAGCTATTGGGAACAAACGTCAGAAGAAAATGGCTTGTGGGTTACACATTTGTAACGTCTTTAACAGCGGGATTTCTAAAAGGATTGATTGGTTTTAGATAAAAATGATTTTTGTAAAAAGCGAACATCTACATTTTCCTCTGCATGTAAAGTTCTAATTCCTTTGAGATTTACAAAATAAAATAACCCATGTAATAGAATATACGCAATAATCCTATGAGTACACCGTATCGTTTTAAAAAAATTCTAGCAAGTAGAAGAACAGAACGTTAGCTTTATTCGTAAGAAATACAAATTACGGTAAACAGCCGTTGAGCTTAATATGGTAAGTTGTCTGCATGCTCTTCCATCTTGCAATTTCCTCTTCCCTGCTCGTTGGTGCTGTCTTGCTCTAATTTCAAGATCTTTAACAGCTCTTCCTGATGACCTATCTTAATCTAAATTTTGACATTTACTTCACTGTGAAACGACCAATGGTGGGTAGCAGGACTATACACCTTGCAACATTTCCTTCGTCGGACGTAGCCACATTAAAAAAAGCGACAACGATGCAGTGAACCAACTGACACACAAACTGTCTTGTGAATTGTGGTCCAGATTACGCTTTTCATGCCCATGTGAGGATTAAGGGTCGGTCATAGTAATATTTCTTCAAATGTCTTACATCTGACAAGACTTAGAAAGTTTATTTCAAGACCTCCTTTATGGGAAAATGTATTGCTGGCTAGTGAATAAATTTCTCAGCGTTTCGCTTTGCTCTGTTGAATTTGCAATTTGCATCATTAAGCACTTCCTGAAGGACACAGGCCATTAATATATTTATCGTCTTTAGAAGAGAGGCGAAACAAAACTGGCCATACAGCTTCTTTCGTATCTTCGACGGTACTAACGTTTTGCCTCATGGCCATGCCATAAAAATCTTGAATTGTATTTGTGACTCTATGAGTCTATTACTATTATCTAATCCCCTGACATCTTCCAGTTTCTTCCCTTGCATGTAGTTTCGAGTAGTCGCAGCGATTATCTAATAAGGCTTCTTATCCTCAGTTGCTTTCAAAGCTTTTGAATCTCCATCTCCTAAATAAATGACGAGTCTTACCTTGTTCAGTTGTTCAGATTCTTGGAATAACTTGAGAACCAGTGTCACCTCAATGCCTCCACTGGCGCATGTTCTTTTCCTATTTTTATTTTCACATCTGCCGTGTTTACCCGTGACAGCACCACATGAATCACCTGTACATGTTTATTCTCCGTTCGAAACTGTATATCACTTATTTTTGCTAGGATACATGGAAGGAATACTCTCTTTCAAATTCTAAAGGTGACAGGGGTAAAATATAGGGAGCGAAAGGCTATTTACAATTTGTACAGAAACCAGATGGCAGTTACAAGAGTCGAGGGGCATGAAAGGGAAGCAGTTGTTGGAAAGGGACTGAGACAGGTTTGTAGCCTTTCCCCGATGTTATTCAGTCTGTATATTGAGCAAGCAGTAAAGGAAACAAAAGAAAAATTTGGAGTAGGTATTAAAATCCATGGAGAAGAAATATAAACTTTGAGGTTCGCCGATGACATTGTAATTCTGTCAAAGACAGCAAAGGGCTTGGAAGAGCGGTTGAACGGAATGGACAGTGTCTTGAAACGAGGATATAAGATGAACATCAACAAAAGCAAAACGAGGATAATGGAATGTAGTCGAATTAAGTCGGGTGATCCTGAGGGAATTACACTCCTGGAAATGGAAAAAAGAACACATTGACACCGGTGTGTCAGACCCACCATACTTGCTCCGGACACTGCGAGAGGGCTGTACAAGCAATGATCACACGCACGGCACAGCGGGCACACCAGGAACCGCGGTGTTGACCGTCGAATGGCGCTAGCTGCGCAGCATTTGTGCACCGCCGCCGTCAGTGTCAGCCAGTTTGCCGTGGCATACGGAGCTCCATCGCAGTCTTTAACACTGGTAGCATGCCGCGACGGCGTGGACGTGAACCGTATGTGCAGTTGACGGACTTTGAGCGAGGGCGTATAGTGGGCATGCGGGAGGCCGGGTGGACGTACCGCCGAATTGCTCATCACGTGGGGCGTGAGGTCTCCACAGTACATCGATGTTGTCGCCAGTGGTCGGCGGAAGGTGCACGTGCCCGTCGACCAGGAACCGGACCGCAGCGACGCACGGATGCACGCCAAGACCGTAGGATCCTACGCAGTGCCGTAGGGGACAGCATCGCCACTTCCCAGCAAATTAGGGACACTGTTGCTCCTGGGGTATCGGCGAGGACCATTCGCAACCGTCTCCATGAAGCTGGGCCACGGTCCCGCACACCGTTAGGCCGTCTTCCGCTCACGCCCCAACATCGTGCAGCCCGCCTCCAGTGGTGTCGCGACAGGCGTGAATGGAGGGACGAATGGAGACGTGTCGTCTTCAGCGATGAGAGTCGCTTCTGCCTTGGTGCCAATGATGGTCGTATGCGTGTTTGGCGCCGTGCAGGTGAGCGCCACAATCAGGACTGCATACGACCGAGGCACACAGGGCCAACGCCCGGCATCATGGTGTGGGGAGCGATCTCCTACACTGGCCGAACTCCACTGGTGATCGTCGAGGGGACACTGAATAGTGCACGGTACATCCAAACCGTCATCGAACCCATCGTTCTACCATTCCTAGACCGGCAAGGGAACTTGCTGTTCCAACAGGACAATGCACGTCCGCATGTATCCCGTGCCACCCAAAGTGCTCTAGAAGGTGTAAGTCAACTACCTGGCCAGCAAGATCTCCGGATCTGTCCCCCATTGAGCATGTTTGGGACTGGATGAAGCGTCGTCTCACGCGGTCTGCACGTCCAGCACGAACGCTGGTCCAACTGAGGCGCCAGGTGGAAATGGTATGGCAAGCCGTTCCACAGGACTACATCCAGCATCTCTACGATCGTCTCCATGGGAGAATAGCAGCCTGCATTGCAGCGAAAGGTGGATATACACTGTACTAGTGCCGACATTGTGCATGCTCTGTTGCCTGTGTCTATGTGCCTGTAGTTCTGTCAGTGTGATCATGTGATGTATCTGACCCCAGGAATGTGTCAATAAAGTTTCCCCTTCCTGGGACAATGAATTCACGGTGTTCTTATTTCAATTTCCAGGAGTGTAGATTAGGAAATGAGACACTTAAAGTAGTAAAGGAGGTTTGCTATTTGGGGAGCAAAATAACATGATTTTTCGAAGTAGAGTGGATATAAAATGTAGACTGGCAATGGCAAGGAAACTGTTTCTGAATAAGATAAATTTATTAACATCGAGTATAGATTTAAGTGTCAGGAAGTCGTTTCTTAATGTATTTGTATGGATTGTAGCCCTGGATGGAAGTGAAACAGGGACGATAAATAGTTTGGACAAGAAGAGAATAGAAGCTTTCGAAATGTGGTGCTACAGAAGAATGTTGAAGATTAGATGGGTAGATCACATAACTAATGAGGAGGTATTGAATAGAATTGGGGAGAAGAGGAGTTTGTGGCACAAACTGATAAGAAGAAGGGACCGGTTGGTAGGACATGTTCTGAGGCATCAGGGGATTACAAATTTAGCACTGGAGGGCAGCGTGGACGGTAAAAATCGTAGAGGGAGACCAAGAGATGAATACACTAAGCAGATTCAGAAGGATGTAGGCTGCAGTAGGTACTGTGAGATGAAGAAGCTTGCACAGGATAGAGTAGCATGAAGCGTTGCATGAAACCAGTCTCAGGACTGAAGACCAGAACAACAACAAAATATCCAAATTAATTATTTCATTTACATTATTTTCACTATGCTCTTCTTCAAAGGTTTAATATTGCTGTAAGTCCTTTAATATCTTATGAGGACTGCTACACTGAGGACCAGAGAGTGATAGTGCCCTTACAGAGACATCTGTGAAGTGCAGTCAACGCAAAAATGTCGATGTTCCATAAATTTTTAAACAGAGGCAGGTGATTCAAAGAATCAGATTTCGGTCAGAGAACTGTCAAATGTTCATAGTCACGACAGGTCAGTGTTACGTTTATCCCTAGCAGAAACCACGTATGTTCTGTAACTTGCATTACAATCAGGGGGTGGGGGGTGGGGGGGGGTGGGTTACCTCATCTTTACCCAAAAGCAAGCTATAAAAAACATAATTCAATAATTGTTGTTGACTTACATTAACAACATACCTTTTCAAGAGAAGTGATGTGCAAGTATGGCTCAGAACTTGAAAATATCTTTTAGCAAAATGGTTCAAATGGCTCTGAGCACTATGGGTCTTAACTTCTGAGGTCATCAGTACCCTAGAACATAGAACTACTTAAACCTAACTAACCTATCACACACACCCATGCCCGAGGCAGGATTCGAACCTGCGACCGGAGCGGTCGCCGGTTCCAGACTATAGCGCCTAGAACCGCTCGGCCACACCGGCTGGCATATCTTTTAGCACACTATTAGCAATATTCGTGTGTACTACCAATATGGGGTACTTAATGACAAAGACAAAAATTTTTCAGAATGTAAATTCAATTCACTGGTGCAGACTTTTTACTCACAACATACTTTTTAAAAGATACTGATATCAACTAAAGTCCTGAACCGAAAAACATCCATTGTGTCATTTCATTGTTGAATGAAACATTTACTATTGAGACTAAAATAGTTAAGTTCACCTAAAAATTTTATAACATTTACAAAATCTGGTTGGAATATTAAGTAACTTGCTAGAATACAATATTTTCAAAAAATTCCTAAAGTATGCCTCCCTCCTCGGTACGCAAGGTTTAAATGAATTAATAAACCAGAAATGGGGCCGCAATATATTTATATTACATATAATTGGAAACGGGAAATTCTATACATTAAATCAATGAAAAATCAAGAACGGAAATTTCACTATTTGGACGAATGTGGAGTCCATTAAGCTGTACCAGTGAAGAACGCAGCAGCACTAATGGCTGAAAATGAAGTATTCAGTTCACCCTCTGAATGTGTCGGAGACCTCACTCTCATCTGCTCTGTGCAAACACATGGAGACAGTGTCTTCATCAGTCTCTCTGTGGCAAGTCTGTTCTGACTTTATTCTTTGAAAATTAGTTGGTTCTCCCAGGGGCAGAATCTCTCGTCCCTTATGAAGGAGTGCTTTGAATTTCGACCAATATTAATTTTATAAACAAGTTTAGCAATTTCTTAAAGTCACAGATTTTGTTGCAGTTAACCAGTGGGGTACGGCATGGACAACAAGACTGAAAAAGTCTGCAACTAAATGACAGATCTCCAGCTAAGGCCAACCACAAGCCTTGTTTGCATTCAAGGTTGGAAACTACTTCCTTGAACCAATATAATTACTGTGAGCTACCACAGTACCCCTCACTAAGATGTGAAGTATCTGTGTTTTCACGTGGTCTGCAGATTTTATCCAGCTGCAAGGATTCGTTTGCGCTTCTCACACAACGCCCTTTGTGGTATGCAGCCTGGCTTCTGTGATGCTCATGCTGAGTGGATATTGCTGACTACAAGCCCTTTCCTGTACCTGCCTGAAGACAGCTTTCAGCAACAAACAACATAATGCAAATCCTATTCACGGACCAGCTAAAATGTCCCAAAGGATGCAGTAATAATGGGTGCATTTTATTAAGAGGAAAAGGGATGATGAAGTAATTAGCAGTGTAGTCATTGGCTATACCGAATACGGTTTTCAGTTTTCATACAGTGTCAAGGAATTGATTATGCTGCCTATTGGGATCTGCATTTTAAGTTAGAAAATAGTTTACATGACAGTCTGGGCATAAACTGTCATGTAACAGTAGGGCTATCCCTTCGTCCATCAGCGTAGTTAACAACACCTGGATGAGTGTTGGTATATGTGGACGTGCTTCTACACATGTCCCCAACACATCCCATATCCTGTCTATGGGATTTTAATTGAGTGAATGGGCAGGAAGTCCATTGGCCATATATCCTTTCGGTCAAAGCACTCCTCCACCTGACCTGGTCGATGCAGTTGTGCAAAAGCTGTTCTGAATGCACATCTGAAGAGACATGTATTTTCACCTCTTACCACACAAAATGCACCCAGAAGCATTGTTGAACATGATCGTCCTAGAGGTCCAAATGTTACGGTAAGGGTAGGCATTATGTTGCATGAGATTACTGACCTCCAAGTATTTGAACACTGTAAACTCATGGATCAACATTTCTGTGACACTGTACTCCTTCCCCTTATTCACTTTTTCAGGTGTCCATTCGATCCTGGCTTCCTTTTTACGGATGACAATGAACAATCTCTTCGAACACAGCAGTAGGAGGAGCTCTTGGATCTAAAGGAAACTCTGCCAATATACTGGCCTGCCCGTCGCTCTGAGTTAAATAGCGTCGATCACATGGGGTATGCGTCGGGCAAAGTGAACCACCAACGACCATCCATCAGTTGTCAGTCCGACTGATGGGGGAACCGAGAGAACTACAACAGCATGGAAGCACATTATAGCGCATGCATTGCTGTCCATGGCGATTACACACTCTGTTAAGAATAGTGTCTCACTTTCTGTAATGTCCAGGAGACCATATTAAGTAGTAGTGTCTTCAGTGCAATTATTTTCATCAGTAAAAGAGTCGTTTCCTTTCCTCTCATTGCGCATTTCTTTCAGTCCTTGTTTTGTACTGCAGCAGTTCTTTCTATGTATGGTCCAAGTTTCATCAAGCGTTGTTACCTTAGAGTGACTCATCACGCGAAAGTTACTTTCGTTCTTAAGCTTTTACACCGGTACAAGCGGAGCAGAGACATAGGCGTAATTGTTATTACCACGAATGGCGCTGCCCGTCTCTGTACTAGGCTCTGCTACGATACTACTGGGCAGTGCCACTGTAAATCTTGTAAAAACTCTCAAAACCATTCATAATCGTAGGCTTTTGACTTCTGATGACACTACCTGTGGAGTGCGGTCTCGCGTCACAGATCGTACTCCAGATTAGCGGAGTTAGATGTCTTCATGGTACTTCCGCGAGGCTGAGCGATCTTTCTACAGGAATCTTCTCAAAACCTGAACATATAGGTGCTTGGATCAAATTACATTTCTGAACGTCAACTATAAGGCCGGACGTGTCACCTGGCAACTCCAATTAGCACCGGAAATCACCGAAAAACTGGATCAGCAAGTAGATAAATCAGAAGCGCTACTTAACCCCAACAAGGCTCGGAAGAATAACTGCAGGGGTAAAACAGTAGGTGAAATGTAATCCAAGAATGAGGATATTCACTGACATAAGAGATGTTCGCTAAGGACAGATTACCATGGTTTGATTTCTAGTAAGAAGCATATAGAAAATGACGATGCCAGGTAGATGTTCGGGGATACTGCAGTGATCGACTGTGAAGAGTGGCTGAAGTATGGTGAAACCACGATAGACGGCAAGGTCTTAAACGTCCACTGTCATCAACGATGGTGCACGTAGTTGGCTTGGTTGCTCTGTAGAACAGGCGGCGATATGTGGCAGATATAATGACAAAGAGGAGCGCTGTTTCACAGCAGCCCTTTTAAGACACTTCATTGAACATGACACTGCATACCATACAAGCTCTTCGTGTCCCCATTTAGACACAAGGATTTCGTCAGTACGGTTGCTGTGGGATCGTCGAGCCTAGACCGTGTCACCTTTTTGGATTAACTACATTGCTTCTCACATCAAATCAGGGGTCTTGTTCGCCTACGTCGTCATCCAGGCAAAAGATTCCTCGAAAGATACTCTGCGTCACAGCAGCAGGCAAAATTACGATATGTGGAGATTCATTTGTGCTTTCATGGGACCTGGGATGCTAATCAGAGACATCATCTCAGCTTTACACAGTGTAAAAACTATTGCGAACCACCTGCATCCGTTCATGCTTGATACGACACGATACGATATGGCAGTGCCTGTCTTGTTCCGAATTACGATGCAGTTTCCCTTTGGAAATGTATGCGACTACAGCTGTTATGAAATACATGAAATGTATTCTCAGTTGCGAATATCTTCCGGGAACCTCAGGAATACAGAAATACAAGTCGCTGAGTAATGAAATAAATAGGAAGTACGTGGAAACTAAGACGAAATGTTTGCATGATAAATGTGAAGCAGTCGAAAAAAATGATTGTCAGGACAGACTCAGCACACAGGAAAGTCAAAACAGTCTACGGTGACATTAAAAGCAAGAGTGGTAACATTAAGAGTACAACGGGAATTGCAGTGCTAAATGCTGAGGAGAGAGCGGGTAGGTGGAAAGAATACATTGAAAGCCTATTTGAGGCAGAAAATTTGTAGGATGTGATAGAGGAGGAAACAGGAATCGATTTAGGGAAGATAGGGGATCCAGTATTAGAATCAGAAGAGCTTTGGAAAACTTAAGATCAAATTAGGCAGAAGCGATCGATAACATTCCCTCAGAATTTCGAAAATTACTGGGAGAAGTGGCAACGAAACAACTATTCGCGTTGGTGGGTAGAACGTACGAGTCTGGCCACATACCATCCGACTTTCGGAAAGATATCATCCACACAATTCCGAAAATCTCAAGGGCTGACAAGTGCGAGAGTTATTACACAATCAGCTTAACAGCTCATGCATCCAAGGTGCTGATAAGAATAATGTAAAGAAGAATGGAAAAGAAAATTGAGGATATGCTAGATGACTATCAGTTTGGCTTTAGAAAAGGTAAAGGCACGAGAGAGGCAATTCTGACGTTGTGGTTGATAATGGGAGCAAGACTAAAGAAAATCAACCCGTTCATAGGATTTGTCGACCTGGAAAAAGCCTTCGACAACGTAAAATGGGGTAAGATGTTCGAAATAGGGGTAAGCTATACGGAGCAACGGGTAATATACAATATGAACAATAGCCAAGAAGGAGTAATAAGAGTGAACGACCCAGAACGAAGTGCTCGGATTAAAATGGGTGTAAGACAGGGATGTGGTTTTGCGCTCCTACTGTTCAATGAGTACATCAAAGATGCAATGATGGAAATAAAAGAAAGGTTCAGGGGTCGAATTAAAATTCAAGGTGAAAGGATTTCAAAGATACGATTCGCTGATGTCATTGCTGTCCTGAGTGAAAGTGAAGTAGAATTAAATGGTCAGCTGAACGAAATGAACAATCTAATGAGTACAGAATAAGGATTGAGAGTAAATGGATGAAAGGCGAAAGTAATGAGAAGTAGTGGAAATGAGAATAGCGAGAAACTTAATATCAGTATCGATGGTGACGAAGTAGATGAAGTTAAGGAATCCGGCTACCTAGACAGTAAAATAGCGAGTGACGGACGGAGCAAGGAGGACATCAAAGGCAGTGTACCAATGGCAAAAAGGCATTCCAGGCCAAGAGAAGTCCTAAGATGAAACATATTTCTTAATTTGAGGAATAAATTTCTCCGAGCCTACGTCTGGAGTATGGTATTGAAACATGGACTGTGAGAAAACGGGAACTGAAGAGAATCGAAGCATTTGAGATGTGGTGCTACAGACGAATGTTGAAAATTAGGTGGATTGACAGGGTAAGGAATGAGGAGGTTCTGCGCAGAATCGGAGAGGAAAGGAATATGTTGAAAACAGTGATAAGGAGAAGGGCCATGATGATGGGACATCTGTTAAGGAATTAAGGAATGACTTCCATGGTGCTAGAGGGAACTGTAGGGGGCAAAACCTGTAGAGGAAGACAGAGATGGGAATACATCCAGGAAATAATGAGGACGTAGGTTGCAAGTGCTACTCTGAGATGAAGAGGTTGGCACAGGAGAGAATTTCGTGTCGGGCCGCACCAAGCAATAAAAAAAAAAGGCTTACGTGGCCATGTTCTGAGTCGTGTAACAACAGGTGTTGTCAAAAGGCTAACGATTCCATAACATCCGATTTAAACCCACTGCAGATACCTCTCCAGTATCTGAAATCTGAATCTGCAATAAAAATACAGATGGGTTTTGTGACTGATTGTTTAAGTTAGTTTCCTTTTTTGAATTATACTACTGTCGCTGTGCACAACAGTTCCTATGGAATTAAACGTCGTTAGACGACTTAATGTTGATTTTCAAGAAACTCTGTCAACTTCCATGTTACAAGCATTTGCTTATTACACTTGTAAAAAGCAAGTAGTTTATAACGTGTGTGTCATACACATTCGTCTACCTTGACCTTGTATCGTCTGAATGTTACATCTGAGACTATTTATTCCTAATTTCAAAGTAATCTGCCTAGCAACATACGGGGCCTAGTGCCTATTCTAAAGTGGTGTGTCATTTAGTACACCTAGCGTACTGGACAACTGTCTGAATCAGAAGGTAATCGCATAAACTAAGTAGGTGTCCGTAACAATTTTATTTTATCCTCGAATTAATGATATTACTTCCAACATCTTTCTTGCGAATATTTCTAGTTTCTTGATGGTGACCACCTACCATCCTCTGTTTGCTTTATGTTAAATTTTATATAATCATTAATGCACGCAAGTGCAAAACGAATGCTGTTGTATTACTATCGTATTTGTGTCCTTTACTTGTGTCTGACATGTAAGATTTTAAATACACATTTGATGTCACTTGTGCTTCTTAACCCTAGCATTACCAAGGTAACTTCCGTTACATGTAATGCCAACGGGAGGGCCAGGGGCCCAGAAAGCAAGTGACTATTTAATTTATCATAATTCTTGTTTATTTACTTCTAATACCACTGAGAAGCCTCAGAGCAATGTAAGCTTTGCTGTTGTATACTGGATTACAAAAAATTAAATTATAATAGGAACAAAATCGACAATCATAAAAGTCACTTTTTATAAGTTTTTTCCAGTAAAACAAAGTTTTAATTTCAGACCATTAGATGGAGATACAAAATTTACTGTCTCTTTCTGAAACACATTTTTCACACAACTCTCTCTTCTTGCCGTGTTTTCCACAAAAGTGTTTGCAGAACTGAAAGCAGGTAACAGTTGATTTTCCGAACTTGTTGTACTTGATCTTTTTAGACGCAGCTTCTTGGCAGCATAGGTACCACCGTTTACGTGTTCCTGCCTCTGCTGTTAGGTGGAAGTTCGATAGTGCAGCTAATCTTCCGTTCTGTAATGCTTTCCATTGCCGTTATTACTGGCTTCTGAAGCCCTTACAAATTTCGGGCCCATTTATCTACATCAGGTATTATTAAATCAAGACCTAATTTAGCGAGAAAAACTGTTCTGCGATTTAGGACATTATTTTCCCCTTTGGAAAGTTGAGCAGGAAGAGTGAATATGCATTTGTTGCTGCTACATGAACGAGTGTGTAGAAGGGGGACTGAAGCCATCTCCTTGTTACTCTCTATGTGCTGTAATGTCTTGCCGAATGGCATATGGTGTCCAAGCCCAGATTTGTAGAATTATCAAAAAGATGTATGTCAGTCTTCTTTGAGTCTTCACTAATTATCCGTTATGAATGATAAGTCGAAAGCATCAACGGCAGTCGCTTTGGTTTCTCGCGGGCTACAGTTGATGCGAGAGTAACTGGTGGTCTTTATGCCCGAGGGTCAGTATATGCAAAGATGGATGAGCGTACTCTGCGGCCAGTTGTCGTTGCCAGCTCTTCAGATATGTGTCGTCTGTTCGACCGCAGTGCGCCAACAAGTGTGAGGTGAATATCGTTCCATGGAGTCTTAGCAAAATCCGCTGAAGTGTAGTATCGATCTGTGGTAGCAATGCGGCGTGATTTCTCAATGGGTTTTCTCAGTCTCTATACAGTATCTATTCCCGGACAATATTTTGTACAGAACGCCTAATTTCTAGAGATGGCCCCTCCACATATTCGTGTCCACATTTGGCAATGAATTTATCATACTAGGTATCACTAGTATCTAGGGGGTTGGGATGAATCTCATCTTCATTCTCGCACAGTGAATCACTTCCAATTTCATCCACATCATCATCCACTTCACTTTAATCTAAATGTGATTCATTCAACACTAATTGAAGCACTCTTTCAATAGAACTTTACGTAAACGTTGTTTATTCATGTTACTTGTTCAACAGCAGCAGAAACAATGAAAATAAAAAGGTCGACTTCATAAAAGTATTTTCGAAGACAACAATGCAAAAGTTCATATTCTTTTAAATATTTAAAATCTAAGTCTCATCCACATGAAATTATTGGTTAGTATTACGCTCCAAGGCCGATGGAGAATAAAATCAATAAATGAATTTTAATCAGTTTTAATTAATAAATTTTGTAATCACCAAGTTATATAAGAAGTAATAAACAATTAGCTTTGATTTAAAGTACGTGTGTCAAAAGAGTGGATACAACACACAAGTATTGAGTCAGTGGACCTACCAAGTCTCCCCCATACCGCGACCCTTCCGGTGGTAATCTTAAGGTTAGTGCAAGCGCATGCCACATATAATAATTTTTTCATATTAATGCTTTCTGCGATCATGTTACATATAATACATAATGGGTATATTAACATGCACAGCATAATTTTTTCTGTCTATCGCTCTGCAACCATTAATAGATTTTATTTATATTCTTTAACTTCTGCGACATGAAGTTCAGTATGCCACCTTCTTAAGCCAGCGACACAGATAAGCCCACAAATCAGAAAATTTATATATGGATTTTACTGCTTCAGAACACAAAATAAAGTCTGCAACATACAGAAATGTATACACTATCTACGTAATTTATTTTTTCTTCCATTTGTTTTCATGTTCAGATAACGTATGATCGTTCAATACGGTAGAAATCTCTCCAAAAGTATCTGTGTTTCAACATAGTAAAGAGCAGCAATCAGTCGCTGTTTCTACTCTAGCATTATTGTCGCAGATCCAAAAACGTCAACGTCATGAGGATGCAAAAGGCAATGGAAACCGCTGCATTAAAGACGCATAACGTGTATCCTTAAGAAATAAATCCTGTAATTAGAAAAAAAGTGTTATGATGATGTCTCCATTGCCAAAACATTCCGGAAAGTCCCCCATTCGGATCTCCGGAAGGGGAGTGCCAAAGGAAGTGTGTCAATGAAAAAACCGATTGAATGAACAACAAAGGATAATGTTCTACGAGCCGAGGCATGAAATGTCAAAAGCTTGGACGTGGTAGGGAAACCAGAAGATTTGGAAAGGGGAATCAGAGGCTCAATCTCGATACAGTAGGGGTCAGTGAAGTGAAATGGAAAGAAGACAAGGATTTCTGGTCAGATGAATATAGAGGAATATCAACAGCTGCAGGAAATGATACAACGGGAGTAGAATTCGTTATGAATACTCGTAGAAATGCAGGGCAAAGAGTGTGTTACAGTGAACAGTTCGGTGACAGGATTGTTCTTATCAGAATCGACAGAAAACCAACACCAACAACGATAGTTCAGATACACATGCCAACATCGCAAGCTGAAGATGAAGAGATAGAGAAAGTGTAGGAGGATATTGAAAGGCTAATAAAGTATATAAAGGGAGATGAAAATCTAAAAGTCATGCGGGACTGGAATGCAGTTGTACGGGAAGAAGTAGAAGAAAGTATTACGGGAGAATATGGGCTTGGGACAAGGAATGAGAGAGGACAGAGACTAATTGAGTTCTGTAATAAAATTTCAATCCTTAATATCAAATATTCAAATATTCAAATGTGTGTGAATTATTAAGGGACCAAACTGCATAGGTCATCGGTCCCTGGACTTGCACACTATGTAAACTATCTTAAACTAGCTCATGCTAAGAACAACATACACACACATGCCCGAGGGAGGACTCGAAACTCCGACGGGAGGGGCCGCGCAGTCCGTGACATGTAGCAAATACCCTGCTCCAGAATCACAAGAGGAGGAGGTATATTTGGAAAAGGTCAGGTGATACAGGAAGATTTCAGTTATATTGCGTCATCGTCAGACACAGATTCCTAAGTCTGATATTGTATTATAAGGTGTACTCACTAGCAGATATAGACTCAGCTCAGAATGTAGTAGTGATGAAGAGTATGCTGAAGTTCGAGAGATTAATGAGAAAGGATGAATACGGAAAGAAGTGTGATAAGGATGACAGATAACTCTGGTGGGACTATTTAAATGATTGTGAATGTTGGCAAAATTTTGTGTACTAACAACATTAAGCTGATTTAATTCCAAACTGGATGGATCCTTATTGGCTAAGACAGTTTCACTCAAGTACTCTGGCCCTAAAGATGTGGATAACGCAAGCTGAATTAATCTGACGGTGAGCAGACTTTGATTGATTAAATATAATGAAGTTTCTCTACATAGGTGCAGCTGAGAGCAAGTGGCGATTGAGATCTGTAAGACCTGACAAAGCCGGAGCGGCAATACGTTACCCTGTTTACTTAGTGCAGCCAAGTGACCAGCAGCTGGCGAGATGTGTGCGGTGGGGGAGGTGCGACGTAGAGGCGGCACCTGTGATTGGATCGCAGCCACCAAAGAAATGCAAAAATCTCACCGTCTAGCGATCAGGCAGACGGATCGCTATTTACTCTCTACCAGAGCCCTGAAGTCACGGTAGATTTCAATGTGTGACACACCCGTTCGGTGGTCGTACCAAGGACCAATTTGGCTCACTTATATGACAGAGCGCACAAGGATTCCAAACTTCAAGACTGGTAAACCAAAAGACGAATAAGTGTGTCCTCGGCAAATGAGTAGTCCGAGATGTTTGAAGTCACACTGTCGGTACAGTACGAACTTCACCACAGGCTCCCTAGTCTAAACAACTCGCAAGTGAAGCACGAACGATACCACACCTCCACCCCATCTAGAGCCATTCAAAAGGCTCTAGAGGCGCTAAATTTCCCCTCCCACACGACTTCACAAACTCACGTAGAACTAGCGCAAGAGTTAAGAAATCTGTGTCTCTCAAGGAAAAAAAAAAAAAAAGAAAAGAAAAAAAAGAAAAAGAAACCGCCAATTGCTGGCTTTTTTAAGTTTTCGCAGAGGGGAAGAGACTATTTTTTTCCAAACTCGTGTCACTTCCGACAGCAACAACAGACACAATCTCAAAGGTCTTTGTCTAAATCGCCTGTTCCTTGGAGCTTGTTAGTCCTAGCTATGAGGTGTAGCTAATAAAGATCCTATAACTAAACGTTTCTCAGACGCCGGCGTTTTCTTATGCAACTGAGGCTGAGGGAAGTCGTTTACTGGCCTACTTGCACTATCGGAGAACACGAAAAGCCGGCTGGTGTAGCCGAGCGGTTCTAGGCGCTACAGTCTGGAACCGCGCGACCACTACGGTCGCAGGTTCGAATCCTGCCTCGGGCATGGATGTGTGTAGTTCTAAGTTCTAGGGGACTGATGACCTCAGCTGTTAAGTCCCATAGTGTTTAGAGCCATTTGAACCATTTTTTTTAACATGAAAACATGTGAATTTTTATGTGTAGCTGTGCACACAGAGCCCAGTTTACGACTCCACTGTGTAGATGCTTTCCTTAAGACCGTTGCCCCAGCCCAGGCTTCTGCTGGCACGGTGGCTGATATGTGGTATTGTTCTGCTGGAGCCCTGTCTCGATGAAGGGCTGCTCTGTCTGTCCTGTACGTCTGTGGGCCTGTCCGGCAAGATTTACTAAGGGATCGGCTTACCGCCAGTTGCTTTCAGCTCCCAACAAGCCGTTTCTATGAGCTAAGTATCATAAAAATACCTCATGCTTTTAGCGTCTTTCTAAAGAGTCTTGCTCAAGGTGCATCAGGTTGTAATACAATCTGTGGTGTCACCGCCAGACAACACTTGCTAGGTGGTAGCCTTTAAACCGGCCGCGGTATGTTAGTATACGTCGGACCCGCGTGTCGCCACTATCAATGATTGCAGACCGAGCGCCTCCACATGGCAGGTCTAGTCTAGAGAGACTCCCTAGCACTCGCCCCAGTTGTACAGCCGACTTTGCTAGCGATGGTTCACTGCCTACATACGCTCTTATTTGCTGAGACGACAGGTTAGCATATCCTTCAGCTACGTCATTTGCTACGACCTAGCAAGGCGCCATATTGAGTTATTATGTGTCCTGAACAGATAATATTGTGAATCATGTACCGTCAAGAGCGACGTTCATCATTAATGGATTAAAGTTAGGTATCAAACTAACCACGTTCGCTTTCTGAATTCTAATTCCTTGTCATATTCCAGACGTCACGTCAGTATAGTCCTTCCCTCCTGACGCCAGCCTGCGTGAGCTAAACGCGTGCATTTCGGCCTCCTCTCGTAACACGGTGTTGGCTCTTCTGCCAACCCAACACAATCTCTAATAATTTTCCGTATGCGAAAAATAGGTGAGAGAGTGACTTGACCTCTCCTAAGGAAATACTAAGGAATGAAGAGACAACCTTGAAGTTCTCTAAGACTATTAATAAAACAATAAGGAGTAGCTGATGAGGCAGCACAGTTGAAGAGGAATTGACATATGTGTGAAGAAAACGTGGGTAGCAGAAGAAGTAGTTCAGCTGATAGATGAAAGAAGGAAGTATAAAAATGTTCAGGAAAATTTTGGAATACATAAATACAAGACGCTGAGAACTGAAATAAATAGGAAGTGTAGGGAAGATAGGCGCTTGTCTGGAACCACGCGACCGCTACGGTCGCAGGTTCGAATCCTGCCTTGGGCATAGATGTGTGTGATGTCCTTAGGTTAGTTAGGTTTAAGTAGTTCTAATTTCTAGGGGACTGATGACCTCAGATGTTAAGTCCCATGGTGCTCAGAGCCATTTGAACCATTTTTTGTAGGGAAGTTAAGATGAAATGGTTGCGTAAAAAATGAAAAGAAATCGAACGAGAAATGGTTGTCGGGAGGACTGACTCAGTACCTGGGTAAGACAAATTAACCTTCAGTGAAGTTAAAAGCAAGGGTGGTAACGTTAAGAGTATAATGGGCATCCACTGTTAAATGCAAAGGCGAGAGCAAATAGGTGGAAAGAGTACACTGAAGGCCTCTCTGAGGACGAAGATTTGTCTCGTGTGACAGAAGAATAAACATGAGTCGATTTAGAAGAGATATTAGAGCCAGCATTAGAATCAGAATTGGAGGATCTAAGATCAAATAAGGCAGAAGGAAAAGGTTACATTCCATCAAAATTTCTAAAATCATTGGGGTAAGCGGCAACAAAATGACTATTCACGTTCGTGTGTACAATGTATGAGTCCGGCCACATACTGTCTGACTTTCTGGAGAATATCATCCAAACAATTCTGGAGACTGTAAGAGATGGGAAGTGCGAGAATTATCGCACAATCAAGTTGCTTCAAAGAATGATATACAGAAGAACGGGAATAAAACTGATGATATGTTAGACGACGATCAGTTTGGCTTTAGAAAAGAAAAACTTACCAGAGACGAAATTTGACGTAGCATGTAATAATGCATTCAAGACAACAGAAAAATTAAGACATGTTCATAGGATTTGTTGACCTGGAAAAGTGTCCGGCAAAGTACAGTGGTGCAGGAAGTTCGAAATTCTGCGGAAAATAGGGGTAAGCTATAGCGAGAGGCGGGTAACATACAATATGTACAAGAGCGAAGAACGAATAACAAGAGTGGAAGACCAAGAACGAAGTGCTCGGACTAAAAAATGTGTAAGACAGGGATGTAGTCTTTCGCTTCTTCTGTTCATCTGTACATCTGTACATCGAAGAAGCAATGATGGAAATAGATGAAAGGATCATTAGTGGAATTAAAATTCAAGGTCAGTGGATATCAATTATGCGATTCGCTGATGACATTGTTATCCTGAGTGGAAGTGAAGAACAATTACATGTTCAGCTGAATGGAATCAACAATGTAATGAGTACTGATACGGGCTGAGAGTAAATCGAAGATAAAGTAATACGAAGTACCAGAAATGAGGACAGAGAAAAACTGGACATTAGGATTGATGGTTACGAAGTAGATGAAATTATGGAATCCCAGTACGTAAGCAGCATAATAACTCATGACCGACGAAGCAAGGAGGACAGGAGGACATCAGAAGCAGACTATTCTGACAAAAAGGGCATTCCTGCCCAAGAGAAGTCTACTACTTTCAAACATAGCCCTCAATTTGAGGAACGAATTTCTGCACGTTTGGAGCACAGCATTGAATGGTGGGGAAATATAGACTGTTGGAGAGCCGGGACGGAAGAGAATCGAAGCAGTTGAGATGTGGTGCTACAGACGAATGTTGAAAATTAGTTCGAACATTTAATTAAGGAATGAGGAGGTTCTGCACAGAATCGGACAGGAAAGTAATATGTAGAAATCACTGGCAAGAGAAGGGACAGGCAATGACATCCATAGTACTAGAGTAGGCAGTGGAGGACAAAAACTATAATGGAGATTGGAATACATCCAGCAAACTATTGAGGACAGAGGTTGAAATTGCTTAGGTGGGATGAAGAGTTTGGCACAGGAGAGGAATTTTAGACGGCCCGCATCAACCAGTGAGAAGACTGATGACTCAAAAAAAAAAAAAAAAAGAACTTTCATCTTGTGTGTTCCCATCATCAATAATATGAATACAAAACGTACATAGAGCATTATATAAAAAAATATATAAAAAAATTGCAGCTCGTAATACTGGTTATGTAATTAGTTGAAATTTTTGTATACTACGCTATGACTATGTACTTTTTGCGTTTTTGGTATTGATATTGGCTGCTTACTAGCCGAAATCTGGATCTACTATAACAACGACAGGTTGCCACGCTTTGCCATTTTGCAAATTATATAACAATCGTAGAGCTCATTTCACTTTCTTGATGGAAGTAGATTTGGTAACTGTACTTGTTTCAAGAAACAATTGTAACTCGTAGACAAACTGAAATTCCTTTAACATTTATACTTGTTACAAATTTAAAAAGCCTTGCGCCTGTTAACGTCTTGCTAAGTCCCTTTTATTCTTATACAAAGATTATAAAATGCAAAAGTTATATCAAATTTAGCGGAACACGACGAATACTGAAATTAATACAACGTCAACTAACTGTTGAAACCTTATTCGACTATGATCAAGACTTTTATTGTTAAATTTATTTCACAAATATAGCAGCAGATGTCTCGGGCCACGTTTAAAAACGTGTAAGGATCTATAAAGTAATTAGTGCATATACTATCGTGTTGTAAAAACATGAACACGAGGTATTTAGAAGACATTCACTAAGTTATTGTGCCGGGAATATAGTTTGTAACTGTCACAATTACGCAGTCATCACCCGGTCACCTAAATTTACTTAAGAATACTTTAAAATGAAGACATTACGTTAGCAGCAATTGTGTTTTATTAATAACTTATTACTGCTAAAACTCTCATCAAGTTGAAGATGGTTCGTCTATTTTATATAGTATTCACATTATTATATGCCTGTATATGGCACTGTGTATGGGGTTCGAGTGCACAAGTTCAAGATGTGAATGGTTCAAACGGCTGTAAGCACTATGGGACTTAACATTTGAGGTCATCAGTCCCCTAGAACTTAGAACTACTTAAAGCTAACTAACCTAAGGACATCACACACATCCATGTCCGATGCAGGATTCGAACCTGCGACCGTAGCAGCAACACAGTTCCGCAAAAGCGCCTAGAACGGCTCGGCCACAACGCCCGGCCTCAACATGTTAAAAGAACACCTTTATAAAAAAAACGATGTGGTCGGGCGCACTTCACGAAAAAGAATGAGCAGCATTTTCTGGGACAAAAATGTAACTCTACTAATTAGTGTTCAAATGATACGCCAATAGCTAACGAAATCCATGAAAGTAGTCAGTTATTATTTGCAAACATACATTACAAATACCCATTCCAACAACGGTCACATGGATGTTACATGACGACAATGCACCTATTTAAAAATCTTGGTCAAAGTGGGTGCTCAGAGATTAAAACTAATAATTAAGTCATCCAGCTCATCTATCCGATTAGCACCTAAACAAAGGGAAGGAGTCAGGCAGTAGTAGCCGCGACAGACGCAGCAACAGATAAGTAAACCGTTTTGGTAACATTTACGAGCCTAAGCAAGAGAGAATTTTATTGTGTCATCTGTGTGCTTTAATAGTTTAGTTTCGTGAGTTTCTGCTCGTAAATTTAAAATCTAATAGCCACAGTTCTCGCATTCTCGTTTGTGTCAGAATGTAAACCTATTTTGTGATATATTACAAGTTCCTTATCAGGGGCAAATTATTTAGTTTCACCTGAGTGTTTCGGTAGTTAGTCTCTTGAATATCTGCGTATTACTAGACAAACTTCGTGCGGTTTCGTCAGGGTCTACATCAGACTTGCGTAGCACGTGCCGATCGTCCATTTGTCTGCATAATTCAGTTTTCTACGGTCTTTGGTATGGACAGGGACTGGGATTGTTGTATGCGGATGCGAGCCGAGTTGGTGACACTTCGCTCTCAGCTTCAGGCTGTGAGAGCTTAGGTTACACAGCTTGAGGCTGCAGTGGATGGGCGCCACTGTTGTGGGCCGGCCGTGGCGTTCCAACGGACATCCAGCGCGTCAGAGTCCTCCGATCGGTCCTCACGGGTGGCCAACCCAGTTACTGCTCGCACTGAGGCTGACCCCCCACCTGTGGTCGAGTGGGAGGTCGCCCCGAGGCGAAGCAGGTGGCGAAAGACTTCCCAGGCGGCCGCACGTAAGGCCTTCCCCGTTTGTCTGACAAACAGGTTCCAGGTGCTGTCTGTGGCTGACACTGTCACTGAGCCGGATGCTGTCGCCTGTCCCGTTTCAGAGAAAAACCACTCAGCCTGCAACATCCGGGCAATCGTAGAGTGTGTGTCAGTTGGTAGTTGGGAGCTCTAACGTTATGCCCATTATGGGGCCCCTTACGGACTTCGCTGACAAGGAGGGCAAGAAAACCAATGTGCACTCCGTGTGCATACCGGTTGGAGTCATTCCAGGTGTGGAAAGGGTCCTCCCAGATGCCATGAAGAGTACAGGGTGCAGCCAACTGCAGGTTGTTGCTCACGTCGGTACCAATGATGAGTGTCGCTTTGGATTGGAAGAGATTCTCTCTGGTTTCGAGCGGCTAACAGAAGTGGTAAAGGGTGCCAGTCTTGCTTGCATGATGAAAGCAGAGCTGACCACTTGCAGCACAGTCGACAGGACCGATTGCGGACCTCTGGTACAGAGCCGAGTGGAGGGTCTGCATCAGAGGCTCAGACGGTTCTGCGACCGTATAGGCTGCACATTCCTCGACTTGCGACAAAGAGTGGTTGGGTTTCTGGTTCCGCTGAATGGGTCAAGTGTCCACTATACGCAGGAGTCGGCTACACGCGTGGCAGGGGCTGTGTAGTGTGAACTGGGCGGTATTTTAGGTTAGAGGGTCTCGGGAAAACACAAGATGGGCTTCAGTCACAAAGGATGTAGGCTGAACACAGGAAGATCATAGATACAGGAACCACTTGTATAACAGTTTTAAATTGTCGTAGCTGTGTTGGGAAAGTACCAGAGGTCCAAGAGCTACTAGAAAGCACTGATGTTCAAATCGTTATAGGCACTGAAAGCTGGCTAAAGCCGGATATAAGCTAAGCCGAAATTTTGGCGAAGAACCTAAAGGTGTTCCGAAAAGATAGGCTAAACACGGTTGGCAGTGGCGTGTTTGTTGCTGTTAGAAGTAGTTTAACTTCTCGCGAAATTGAAGTAGATACTTCCTGTGAGTTAGTATGGGCATAGGTCATTGTTGGCAACCGGAATAAAATAATAAGTCGTTCCTTTTACCGACCTCCCAGTTCAGATGATACAGTTGCTGAAAGGTTCAAAGAAAACTTGAGTTTGATTTCAAACACGTACCCGACTCATACGATAATAGTTGGTGGTGACCCTAATTTACCCTCGATATGTTAGCGAAAATATATGTTTAAGTCCGGAGGTACTCACAAAACATCATCCAAAATTGTGCTAAACGCATTCTCTAAAATTATTTCGGGCAGATAGTTCATGAGCCCACGCGAATAGTAAACGGTTGTGAAAACACACTTGACCTCTTAGCAACATGTAATTCTAATAACAAGCATCAAAAGCGATATAGGGATTATTGAACATAGGGTTGTCGTAGCGAGAATGAATATTGTAATCTCCAAATCCTCGAAAAATTAGCGAAAACTACACCTATCCAAAAAAGCAGATAAAAATTCGCTTGACACCTTCCTGAGAGACAATCTCCACTGATTTCAAATTAATAATATACACTGCTGGCCACCGTTAATGCAACACCAAGAGAGACAAGAGGTAGCACAACAAAATTTATTTTGTAGATAACATGTTGACCAAGTATCAAATGATTACGTGTACAGATGTCTGTGACATGTGGTTCCTGCCATAATCAGTAGCCAGTGTAGCCACCATTGTTGGAGATCACCGCTGCCACACGTCTCGGCATTGAGTCAAAGAGACGTTGGATGTGTTCCTGGGGTACAGCAGCCCAAGTAGCTTCCACACGTTGCCAAAGATCATCTGGTGTGGCAGCTGGGGATGTAATCTGGGTCACTCGTTGAACAACCATGGACCACATGTTTTCTATCGGCGAAAGATCCGGAGAGCGAGCCGGCCAGGGAAGCAATTCAATCTGGTTATTGACGAAGAACCTTTGGACAATGCGTGTCACGTGTGGTCGCGGATTATCCTGTTGAAATATGGCTGTGGCCGATCCCTGAAGGTAAAGAAGGACAACTGGCTCCAGCACCTCGGATATGTAGCGCCGGCTATTTAAAGTACCGGCAATGCGTACTAGAGGCGTGCGAGAGTAATATCCAATACCGCTCCATACCATAATACCCGGTGCAAGACCAGTGTGGCGGTGCATAATGCAGCTGTCCAGCATCCTCTCTCCACGGTGTCTCCACACTCGAATCCGACCATCGTGGTGCTGCAGACAGAAGCGTGCCTCGTCAGTAAAGACAACGTCATTCCATTCTGCCGTCCACATCCGTCTGTCATCACACCATTGGCGACGGAGACGTCTGTGGTTCTGCGTCAATGGTAGACGAAGCAATGGACGTCTTGCGGACAGACCACTCTGCTGTAAACGGCGTCGAATGGTACGCGCAGACACTGGATGATGCGTTACAGACGCAATGTGCTGTGCTATGGTTCGGGATGTCACTGAGCGATCCGTCACTGCCATGCGCACAATTTGCCTATCAGCACGTGCAGTGGTGCACCGAGGTGAATGCGATCGACCACGTCGGTGCGTCGTACCCTCCTGCATCCAACGGCCACATATCCGCATTACAGTTGTTTGGTTTTGTCCAACACGACTAGCGATTTCACTGTATGATAATCCACAATCTCGGTAAGCCACTATCCTTCCTCTGTCGAACTCGGATACTTGATCAAAAGATGTTCGCTGTTGTCTACGAGGCATAACTGATCGTCTTGTGAAACAACCACAAGGTAAACACACGTGCCGAACGTACACTCGTCGAAATCGCCAAGCCTTAAATGGCGCTATGAGGTGGCGCCACAGGCGCGCGTGATGTGCGTCTGCGCTGAAATTCTAATCAGTTGCATATCTCATCGCTGCAAACGCATGGTGTAAATGTCACTTGATTCGGATGCTTCCTTTAGGGTGTTGCATTTACGGTGGCCAGCAGTGTAAGTGTAGACCAGATGTGGCTTAAATTCAAAGAAATAGTATCGGCAGCAATTGAGAGATTTATACCAAATAAACTAACAAACGACGGAGCTGATCCTCCTTGGTACACAAAACGGGTTAGAACACTGTTACAGAAACAACTAAATAAACATGCCAAATTTAAACAGACGAAAAATCCCCAAGATTGGCGATCATTTTCAGAAGCTCGAAACTCAGCGCGGAGTTCAATGCGAGATGCCTATAACAGTTTCCACAACGAAACTTTGTCTCGAAACCTGGCAGAAAATCCAAAGAGATTCTGGTCGTACGTGAAGTACGTTAGCGGCAAGAGACAATCTATTGTCTTCTCTGAGCGATAACAATGGAGATACTATCGAAGACAGTGCTGCCAAAGCAGATTTACTAAACACAGGCTTTCGAAATGCCTTCAATAAAGAAGACGAAGTAAATATTCCAGAATTTGAACCGATAACAGCTACCAACGTGAGTAACGTAGAAGTAAATATCCTCGGAGTAGTGAAGCAACTCAAATCACTTAATAAAAGGAAGTCTTCTGATCCAGACTATAAACCAATTATGTTCGTTTCGGAGTATACTGATGCATTAGCTCCATACTTAACAATCATATACAACCGTTCGCTCGACGAAAGATCCGGGCCCAAAGACGGGAAAGTTGCATAGGTCACACCAATATTCAAGGAAGTTACTAGGAGTAATCCAATAAATTACAGTCCCATATCGTTAACGTCGGTATGCAGCAGGATTTTAGAACATATATTGTGTTCAAACATTATGAATTACCTCGATGGAAACGGTCTATTGACACACAGTCAACATGGATTTAGAAAACATCGTTCCTGTGAAACTCAACTAGCTCTTTATTTTCGTGAAGTGCTGAGTTCTATTGACAAGGGATTTCAGATCGATTCCGTATTCCTGGATTTCAGGAAGGCTTTTGACACTGCACCACAGAAGCGGCTCGTAGTAAAATTGCGTGCTTATGGAATATCGTGTCAGTTATGTGACTGGGTTTGCGATTTCCTGTCAGAGAGGTCACAGTTCGTAGTGACTGACGGAAAGTCATCGAGTAAAACAGAAGTGAATTCAGGCGTTCCGCAAGGTAGTGTTATAGGCCCTTTTCTGTTCCTTATCTATATAAACGATTTGGGAGACAATCTGAGCAGTCATTTTCGGTTGTTTGCACATGACACTGTCGTTTATCGATTAATAAAGTCATCAGAAGATGAAAAACTGCAAAACGATTCGCCGCGCAGGATTAGCCGAGTGGTCTAGGGCGCTGCAGTCACGGACTTTGCGGCTGGTCCCGGCGGAGGTTCTAGTCCTCTCTCGGGCATGGGTGTGTGTGTTTGTCCTTAGGAAAATTAAGGTTAATTAGTGTGTAATCTTAGGGACTGATGACCTTAGCGGTTAAGTGCCATAAGATTTCACACACATTGGAACATTTTTAACAGCGATAGTGTCACTAATGTCTCTGGCAGTTGCGAATTTCTTCATGGAGGAGTTTGACGGGCAGGCAGTAATAAAGTGAAAAGAATATCAAAACAAATTCCAAAATGATTTAGAAAAGATAACTGAATGGTGCGAAAGGTGGCAAAAAAATGGTTCAAATGGCTCTGAGCACTATGGGACTTAACATCTGTGGTCATCAGTCCCCTAGAACTTAGAACTACTTAAACCTAACTAACCTAAGGACATCACACACATCCATGCCCGAGGCAGGATGCGAACCTGCGACCGTAGCAGTCGCGCGGTTCCGGACCGAGCGCCTTAACCGCGAGACCACCGCGGCCGGCAAAGGTGGCAGTTGACCATAAATAACGAAATGTGTGAGGTGATCCACATTAGTACCAAAGGGAACTCGTTAAACTTCCGTTACACGATAAGTCAGTCTAATCTAAAAGCCGTAAGTTCAACTAATTCCTAGGTATTACAATTACGAAAAACTTAAATTGGAAAGAACACATTGAAAATGTTGTGGGGAAGGCTAACCAGTGGCTGCGTTTTATTAGCAGGACACTTAGAAAATGTAACAGACCTACTAAGGAGACTGCCTACACTACGCTTGTCCGTCCTCTTTTAGAATATTGCTGCGCGTTGTGGGATCCTTACCAGATAGGACTGCCAGAGTACATCGAAAATGTTCAAAGAAAGGCAGCACGTTTTGTATTATCACGAAATATGGGAGAGAGTGTCACGGAAATGATACGGGATATGGGCTGGAAATCACTAAAAGAAAGGCGTTTTTCGTTGCGACGGAAATTTCTCACGAAATTCCAATCACCAACTTTCTCCTCCGAATGCGAAAATATTTTGTTGAGAACGACATACATAGGGTACATAGGGCGGAACGATCACCACTATAAAATAAGGGAACTCAGAGCTCGTACGGAAAGATATAGGTGTTCATTCTTTCCGCACGCTATACGAGATTGGAATAATAGAGGATTGTGAAAGTGGTTCGATGAACCCTCTGCCAGGCACCTAAATGTGACTTGCACAGTATCCATGTAGATGTAGATGTAGAGATAGAATTATTGGCTGAATAATGTTCGAGTTTTCAATCCAGGTTGTCTATATAGAACGTATTCGGGAATTCCCGTGACAAACTTACAGGACATGTAGGGGGAGGGGGGATGATTAAATAAGTTTTGAATAGGAACTCATGTCCAGAACTCATGTCCTACAGGGAGTTATGGATCTGAGATTCTACACCACTAATTGTAGCTCATATTTTGGGAAATACAAATAACCTATAATTACTAAATGGAGACACTCAATGGCCCATTCCACCGTACTTCAGATTTCAGGACTCAATTACATTTGTGTTAATAACATCATTGTTAATTATATTATGTTTAATTAATGGATGTAATGAACAGCTTGCCGAGAAATCGAGTGCCTCTTAGTAAATTTTAGAATTTAGTTCGAAGGACTTACATTTTCCGTTTGGATGAGTAGCATATCAACACTTTCGCTGTGGCTGACGCTTATTAGCGTCACGAGAAGCCACGAGCCAGTGCGGCTTGTAACCTCCCCCTCACTTATCGACTTTAATGACAGTGAAAAATAAACCGCATGCATCTAATGGAAATTTGGGAAAAGCAATCGTCACCGAAGTTAAGCTGTCAGTAAAGAGGGAGGAAAGGGTTACATCTAAATGAAAGGAAAAGTGCAAATGAAATTGGTGAAAACTAATTTTGAGAAAAGGGTAAAATTAATAAAGAAAGTAAATGTGAGGTCGTTACGTTAAAAATTAATTGGCGTTAATTAGATATTTGAGATTTGGGGGAAATTATCGTCGCCAGTCCTATGGACAACTACTATAATAACTGAAAATGAAAGATTAATGCACATGTAATTAGCACTAAAAGCGTGGCAACTGAAGGTTGACACGTGCTGTGTGAAAACTGAATGTTTGTCAGAAGTAATAAATTTCTCTACACTCTGACTTAATTTAGCAAAATAATAAATAAAACCGGAAAATTGAAAATAAATTTAGTGATTGAAGTTAATAGCGAACTTTGTTTCTGAAGCACTGCGACACTCAATTAAATAAGGTTAGTCTTGGGCTACCTCAACAATCATTTCAAAAGCTACTTCAATCTACGCAATTTGGAAATAAGAGATTTAACTTTGAACTTGAATTAAATGATTCTGAACAGTTAACAATAGTAAAATTTAGTACGTACCAAGCTGAGCCGCAGTCACAGGTAAGCTAAAATATGGTAACAAAACGCGCACTCTTAATTTCTGCTTGTGAAATCTAAATATTGTACCCACCTATGAATACTTTAACTGAACTTTGAAATTAAAGTGGTGAAATGGAATGATATTACTTTAATGCTGGCGTATGAATTTCAACGACACTCGGGTTCATTCCCGAAAAGGAAGGGACCCTGCTTGGTAATGCAATTGGGACAATGAGCAACAAGGGTTCATGCTAAGTTGTTGTATTTTTGTGATGCAACAGTTCGAAAAGCTGAGGTCTGCCATACAGTTCTAAAACTTTACGTGCTTTTAGTCTTCTTTGTTGGTTGATTGAAGGTTTGCAGTCGTCGATCGGGGAGGTGGCGACAGTCACTCATTGTCGGCCGTCGCTTTTGCAGAAGCTGGATGTTGGCGCGCCTTCTTCTCGACACGGTCACCAGGCGAAATGGGTTCTTGATGTGCCCCAGCTAATGCTTCCCGTCCGCGACACCGTGTCAGAAACTATCATAGCAAGTCGAGCTCAATTACACGCTGCCAAATCCCGACAGCGCGGCAACTCGCGGGAGCGTCACACAGCACACCTGCTCCACCACCCTACTCCAGCCAGACTCCCCTGCCCGCGCTCCATGCGGCAGAGTTAACGCTACCAAAGATCCTAAACACTTTGGTTCTCCACACGACCTATCGATGTAATCGTTCGATAGCATGGTCTTCCCTGGGCCAGACTCAGCGTAAAAATCCAAATAATATTTACAAACAAACCAGTTATATATATAGTAAAACAATTACAATATATAAAGACACAGAAATATCATATCTTCAAGTAACAAAATAGGGAAAAAAATTATAGTACAATAGATGGAAATAGGAGGATATGCATTTCCGGCGTTACAGGCTGACGCTTATAAGCGCCCGCGCTCACTGTCGGATTTCTCAGTCTAGTTGCAGCGTCTAAGGTAGCATCAAAGCGTGTAAACTTTTGTTTTGTGTCGTCAGTCATCGAACGTATATTGTTCGTAATGGCGACTAATGAACCGACACCTGGACTTTCCAATGTGAAAAGGAGCAGGAAAAGTGTTAAATTGACAGAGGAACAGTTACTTAGTGTACTAGACGACAGGGATTTACTGTGTAGTGAGGACGAGGCATACCACGGAGATTGTCATTTATAGGCTGCAAAAGAATTGCAGAGTGATGACAGCGTGGAAGCACAGCTTTCGAATCTGTTTCGTGACAGTTCCGAATGTGACGATACGGATCACGATGATTGTGTGGAAATCGACGACGAAAATGAGCCCGACCTGTCACACGGAAATCATCCAGGTGATTCCTGGCGTAAAGAACCACATAATATGCAGTATCACCCATTTACGAAGGAAGAAGTTTTGCAAATTTATCCTGCTGGCAATTCTCCTATGGATTTCTTCAGATTATTGGTAACAGACGAATTGTCGCAACTTGTAGCTGACGAAACGAACGATAACGCAGTCAACATATTGCTGAGCGAAAATGCAAAAAAAGGATCTGGGATCTGTAAATTGAAACCTCTAAGTATAGGCGAATTACTAGTTTTCCTGGGTGTTTCCTTTCATATGGGTAACGTTAAATATCCGCGATTACAAGATTACTAGAAGAAAGAACCGCTGTTTGAGAATAAAGAAATAGCGATGAGTATAAGCAAAGTCCGGTATTTGAACATACTACGCTCTCTGCACTTTGCAAAAAATCCAGTTCTAGGTAACCCGAAAACAGACGATCGTTTATATAAGATACGACCTATATTGGATTATTTTAACGGGAGAATGTCCGAAGTGTATTACTCGGGAAGAGATTTATCAATAGATGAGTCAATGATTCTTTGGAGGGGAAGACTGTCATTTAGACAATACATAAAAAGCACCATAATAAATATGGCATTAAGATGTACACGATCAACAATCCAAACGGTTTCATCAATAAGTGCGTTGGGTACACGGGAAGGAGAGGAGGTATGGGGGCAAAAGGTCACGCTGAAAAGGTCGTTTTGCATTTGATGCCAGAAAAGCTGCATGTTGGTCATCACATTTACTTGGACAATTATTATAAGTTTCCATTTGGCTACAACTCTGTTGAACCTAAAAACACTTTCCACAGGTACTCAGAAATTAAATAGGAAATATACCCACGAAGACGTTGTATCGGCAAAACTTAGGAGAGGAGTGACAATTGCGCGGTATTCTAATGGAGTTATGATTGAGAAATGGAAGGATCGACGAAAGTTTCCTACATTTCCACAGAACATCTAAATGTTATGCAGCAATTGACGAATGCGCGCCAGCAAATAGTCACGAAATCTTTGACTATTATTGGGCACAATGTATGTCTGGGACTGATAAAGAAGATCAGATCTTATCGTATTATTTATGTGAGCGAAAGCCAATCCGCTGGTCGAAAAATCAATTCTTTCATGTCATTGACATGCTAGTTTTCAATTCTCTATATCTGTACAACAAATACTCAGGAAATAAAATGATGATGTACGATTACAGAATGAACATTATAAAGGGCTTCCTTCCTCCAATGGACGTTACACGAAATGTGAGCAAGAAACATCACAAACAAACACACATTGTAAAAAAGCGGGAAGCTACTGCAGGGAAGAAGCAAGTTATGAGGAAGCAGTGTAAGAAGTGCGCGGAACAAGGCAAGCACACTGATACACCATACGAGTGTACAACTAGACCAGATAAACCTGGATACTGCTTGAACTGCTGTATAATTTCCCAGAAGTAGCAAAAACGCGATAAAATCGGGGAGATTCCGATTATCAAAGACAACTTCTTTTATTTCTTTTGATTTTGCATGGTTTCCTTTCATGACGTAAAACGTTAGAACTTTTTTTCACGAGTACTCAGAAGATGAGGTTTTATTTTGTGTTAAGTCGACTTATTTCTCATTGCGTTGTAAAGCGTTCACTTCAGGGTTTTGCAAAAGAATTTGTTGTGCTAAATTTGTTTTAATAGCACCGCATATGAAGTGGTGGAGTACATAGGGTGTGTTTCGCAGACATGATACTAAATTGACGGTCTCTATCAGAGTCAATCTTAAAATTGCGCATCTCAAGTAAATATAATTTGAAATGAATCCAGTTTCAGCCGGCCGAAGTGGCCGAGCAGCTCTAGGCGCTACAGTCTGGAACCGCGCGACGGCTACGGTCGCAGGTTCGAATCCTGCCTCGGGCATGGATGTGTGTGATGTCCTTAGTTTAGTTAGGTTTAAGTAGTTCTAAGTTCTAGGGCACTGATGACCACAGCAGTTAAGTTTTATAGTGCTCAGAGCCATTTGAACCATTTTTTGAATCGAGTTTCCTTTTGCCTTTTTTTTCTTCTTAAGAATTTGCGTTTTGTAAACCAAATTTTTCCTAAATGCAGTGGATTTGTTGCTTGTTTGAACTGTATTTTTTGTTACATCATCAACAAATCACGAACATTTGAATGACGCCTGTGACTCCTATAGGTGTCAGACAGCAAACAGACTTTAAAACATTACCACAACACAGTCGAAGCTTATGTGAAGTAATGCATCTAAGGTGTCATCATTAAGTTAGATCTTACAAGGTCTTGACATCAGCCTGTAGCTCAGGTGTGCTTAGGAGCGTCGGCTGCGAGCGGTACCTGCCGTTTCAGAGCGTTACCGGCCCGCAATCGCACGTTACCGGGCGGCACCGATGCCGAAGCGAAAGTGCTACGCTATCAGTACAAACGGAAGAATCGTTTGGTTTTTTTTTTCCAATATTGCATTATTTTTGCCAAATTTGGCATTATTTTTACCAAATTCGCCATTATTTTTGACAAATTCCGCATTATTTGTAGGCCAATTCAATGTCTTCTTTGCAGAATTATTGTTATTCCCTCCAAATCAGTGAGAATTTTTTCAAAATCCATTATTGTTTTGCTAAGTTCAGTGTTACCTTTTGTCACAAGCGTTGTAATTTATTGGCTAAAGTCGGTGCTTTTTCTCTAAAATCAATGTAAATTTTTTGTCAATTTTGATGTTCTTTTTTCAGAAGTTGATTGTCTTTTGTCAAATTTGGTGCTACTTTCTCAAGATTCAAGCGTTATTTTTTGCTGTGTTCGGTGTCTGTTTACCAAATTCAATGTTATTTTACTGCCAAAATCGGTGTTTTTTGTCAAATTTTCAATTTTTTGCATTTTCTGGGTTTTTTCGCCAAATTTGCTGTTTTTTTTACCAATTTAGGTACTATTTTCGTCTTCACATCGAAGTTCCTTATGTGGGAAATGAACTGTCATTTTACAAGAATACACGAACCTCACCCTTGTGGAGATTAAAGTCAAAATGCACTTTGAATATTCATAATCATCGTTTTCAAATTTTAGTTAATTTATAAACATTTTTATATGACAAAGTTACAAATTCCATGATATCTTGTAGAAATCGACGGCTTCCTGTTATTTTGCCAAAACCCGCTAATTTCGCGCTTTTTTTTTCGCGCTACAATTTCAGCAAATTTTTTATGTTATTAGTTAATTATAAATCTCAGATTCAATTATTGGTCATGAACTCCCACTTCATCTGATTCTATCCGACATGAGACGTTCAGTCAACGTGGAGGAGAATTGTGGGAACTTGTTTCGAGTCAAGAAGATGTGCGAGACAGTGCATGGAGTCCGTGTAGCAGTATGGGTGGCAATATCTCGTGCAGGACTAGGGCGGCCCTGGGCAGGGTCAGGGAGGTCGCTGAATCTCGGCAGGGGTGGCGGTGGCGGTGGCGGCGGCAGCGGCAGCGGCTGAGGAGGAGCTGGTGACGGCGTCGGAGGCGGCGGGGACAGGGACCCGGGACCCGGGACCTGGGTGCGACCGGAGCCGTATTTCACGGGCAGCCGGGGAGCGTCGCGGGCTGGAATTTAATTTCGGGACTGCTGCTCGTCCCCAACCCGCTGCAGCTCCGGGCCACTACCCCCTGTTCTTCCGTCTCCCAGCACCGACGTGGGAGTCCAGCGAATCGCCCCACGTGACCCCAAATCCCCGACACCCCTGGAGGCGTGACCCGCATATACTTCAGGCTGTCCAACTAACACGTAAGGCCTGCCGCTCGGCTCGGTGAAGATAGTTCACGCTACCTACTGAACCTCGGTAAAGAAAGCTATATATTTGAAGCCTTTTTGTGCACTTGCTAACGAAGGAATAAACGTATCGTACCAAAGTTGAATCAGCCTCCGGAGACGTCACACAGAAATCGTTTAATACTAATCCTAGTCTTGATAACGACCTCCATTGGGCGAAGTTCTGTGGAGATTCTCATACATTCAGTGCTATCCTCGAAAAATACGTTCTGAGAAATTTCTTAAATTGAGCTAGATGTTTGATAATAGGAGACTTGCTTTGGTCAAGAATGCCTTCTTTGCCTGTAATTACCTTCTTTTTACGTCTTCCTTCCTTTGATACTTTTCTTCCAAGTAGGCAGAATTCTTTTACTTCCTCTAACTCGTGGTCTTGATTATTTTCGTTTTCCATCAGTTTACACTGAATCCATATTCGTCGCTCAGTAAACTTTTATTTGTATTCACTATATCATGCAATTCCTCCTTTCGCAGATGACAATGATGTCATCAGCGAGTCTTTTGGTTGATATTTTGCGGCGGGTTAGAAATGTGGCGTAAATGTTTGTTCACTTACCTTCGGCGTACTGTTCAATACAAAAGTTCCACGTACCTCAGTACGGCGTCAGATCACCAGCCTTTTTCTCTGCATACGTAGATACTGTTCAGACGATGTTAAAAGCAGCGTTGAAGAAAACCACCGTCAATACTTACGTTTGCAAAGTCAGCGTAAACTCTGGTAGCAAACTATCCTTTAATACCGTATAATAAATTTCGGATGCAGGGCGATTGCTTCATCTCTTTAGAAAAACGTCAAATTTCTCCAATCGAGCTTTTTTTAGGTTCAAAATAAACACTTGCTATCAGCCCCCATTTAATTAACGAATAATATCACTGTACTCAACTCACAGTTCAGACAAACTCGGTACATACGTAAGGTACCCAGAGATGTACCAAAGCCCGCCCCGAATTATTCCGCGATTTACAGTGCTTATTCTGCTACAATTCACGAGTTTCACATTCCGTTCTTTTTCAGTGGATATATAATAAGAAAATTGCTCACCAAATATTACATAGACGAATAGGAAACATGGCACACGGAATTTTACAAAGCCCGAAATTTCACACGCATTTATCTTTCTAAAAACACTTGAAGAAAGCTCAAATTTTCACAATCTAGCCGTAAATGAAACAGTTTTCATGGCAATAGAATCCGGACGCGAAAAACCAGTAACTTCTTCATTTTACTCATAATGTAGACGAACACGTCCAACATGACCTGCACGTCCGATAGATAGCCAGCGACTGACTAAATGCTGCTCCTTCCACAGCCTATAATTACCAGGCCGTGCGTGGGATCTGCTAAACTCTGACTGGTTGATAAAAATGACCAGCCAATCAGCAGAATCGTTTGAGGTCATTCTCGCGCCAAAACTGTCCTACGCCAATCACTATTCCCAGTTTCATTTACGTCACTTCATCATGCAAATATTAATAAAATGTCAACAAAACGAAATGAAAAGAAAACTAATCTTGAAATGACTGTAGAAAACTATTACTCTGCAAAAGGCTATTCTGGCAGCCTTCTTACAAAAGCAAGTACCCTTGGACATACGTCATCAGCAAGGTGAGGAAAACACAGCTTTCCCATTACACAGTTAAGTAATGCTGTACATCAAATATTATTGAATTTTTACGTGTGTCCCACATACACACTCTCACTTAATCTCATTCACTCACACAACAGCATATTTACTAAATAATAATCTTTTCTGAATTTTATGTTACGAAAACTGTAAAATAGAAAACGTTTTTTAATTATGAAAATCTAAATAAATTACTCTGCCATTTTGTGAACTTCAGTAATGATTCCAAATGATACTAAAAGACAAGCTGTCATAAATCCTACCTTACTTTAATTCTACAAGTGTCGGGTTGGGACGTTTTAGGTAATTTTCTCTCATTCTGAAAGTATGCCAGCTAGAAAGCTGAGATTTTTATACAATCTTCTTTTTAATAACAAAGGGGAGTGTATTGACGTTTAACTAAATTGAATAACATTTAATACAGTTTATTTAGATTCTTAGGGGCTTGAATATTCTGTCACTCGAATTGACACAGGTACCGCTTTCCACGGCTAGGCTAGCGACAGGTACGAATGAGTCACGCTAAGATACGAGCGGCTGTTTCTATCACCGCCAACGGCTCCAAAGCTACAAGCCGTACTGCAAAATAGCTTACTGTAATAAAATGCTATTGCGTATTGACTCGCGACGTAACGACGTTCCGACGTTGTACCTTTCCTTTATTTCTGTTATTGCTTCTTCAAATCACAAAAAATACGGACGAAACTGTACATCCCTGTCTTTGTTCCTATATTTCTTATTTTTTCGTCTTGAATATTGTACACATTGTACAAGAATGTACTGAATGTACATTTCGAGCACAAAATTGTATGGAAGTGAACCAAGGACTGTGGGACAAGAGCAAAAGAAGACTATCGAAGCGTCTGTGATATCGTGACACAGAATTATTCATACCAAATAAAAAAAAATATTTCTTAAATTTTACCATTCAAGCCCAAATATTGTAAGTGCTGGGAGATTATGATTAATTTTGTTTAGCTATAGCAGTGAAAATCTAAACGATGCGGGAATGGGTTCTAGCTATATCATTGGTTCATAGATTGTTACCAAGATAATTTTCTTTCGTGTGAAATGCTAATGAGATGAGCACTGTGACAACATAATTTATGTTCATAAATGTTTTTCATAAAATAGGTCGACTCCTAGTCAAATATCTCTATGATTTCGGCTTCTAGGATGTGAATAAGCTCAGTGAAAGTATTTGACTACGCCGTCTACCAGGAAAATCATCGGATTTCTGTAACGCAGTGTCGGAAATTGCTTTTTCGGATATACAGTATGGTTAAATGTCGCTGAAGCAGACTGAAAACTTTTCAAAAAAACCCTTTTCTTCAACATTTTCCTCTTGTCTCACAATATTTTTCAAATTACTTTGTGATTAACATTGCATAAGTAATACACATGACTTTGAATAATACATTACTTTCAAAGTATATTTTCATCATGAATTTACATTAATACAGCAATTAACTGCAAACAGAATCAGTATTTAAATCAGCGAAGGAATGCGAGGCGAATGCGATGAGAATGTAAATGCTAATGCAAGAGCCTACGTTGTTTCGTCACTTATATATCAACTGTGTAAGAAACAATTTAGTTTCCCTTTGGTCTTGTGTAACCCTGCCGCAGTGCTTGTACATTAACTATTATTACTTATAAACAACTAAGAAACTATACGAAGTACGTAAAAACTCTTAAATTTAAGAAAGCAGGTGGCACAGTATGCAGAAAATTAGGGGAAATGATAAAGAGAATGAAGAGGTTCTCTGCAGAATCGGCGAAATCAGGATTACATGAAGCTTAATTGCTACATTTCGCCCGCTGTTCTGGCTACTCCCAGACACTTTGTATAGGACTAAGATCAAGTTATTTAGAGGCCCAATAAAACTGCGTTAGGGTGCCTGACTGTTCGTCAAACCAGGAACGACTGCGTGCTGTCTTGTGAAAACGGCGGTTGTCATATTGGAAGCTGGGTGCGTCCACAGCATATTCGTTATGAACATGAGACTTACATGGCGACATTACGTCCTAAGGATGTCAAATCCCAAGAATGTCAAACTTGCACATTCATTGTAACCTGAATGAGGGGGTCCAAGTTATTTTACCAGAGATACCCGCAAAACGTCACAGGCCGATCTCCGGTCTAGAAAGCACTGTCTGCTCACCCACTGGGTCGTGGTCTCCGGTGCCTCTGCGTCCTTACATCGTTTAGAAACAGGCCGAATCGCATCTTATCGGACCCCACTTCAAGCAGCTTCTTCCTACCATCTGTGCTCTTGGGCCATTGTTGACATACAGCTGTCAGTGTTGCAGTGAGCAATTGACATTTGTAGAATAGCCTAGAACGATTACTGAATTAATATACGGAGTGATTAATCGCATGATAGCCTAAATAACCCCGGAGCCACTTCAGTACCATTGAAATAAGCTTTAATGATTACTTACTGTCACTATCAATAAGAAACAAACGGGAAACTACTGCGAAACCTTTTACTGGTTTTCCAAAAAAAATTTGTGTTAAACACTTTCGCCAGACCTGAACATGTCTTGCATATGACAAGTGAATTTTGTACAAAAACGTACATTCATCACCAGACTCAGCATCATTTGAGGAAGAAGAGGAAGGAGAAGCGTAGGAAGATAACTCTTCATATTCTACACTAGAATAAATTATTCTAGACTAGAAAAATGCAGATATTTGTTACCTGTGATATTATGTTCCACTGGTGGATAAAAACGAACTTTCGAAGAAGGCTGCAACATTTACTGTTCATAACTATCGCAGTAAAGCTCCCTTGCAGCGTTTCCGTGTTATTACCTTACCTTTACATAATGACCTACCAAATAAAACGAAGATCTGTGGCACGTTTATCCAAAGTCCTCACATTTTCTAAGACTTTAGGACAATAAATTATAGTAAGAATGACTTGCTTTTGAGAGGTATTAATTGCAGTATGTAAGTTAAACTACATACTTTCGTTGTATGGAAATGTAATTACAAAAATCACCGTGTATGATACGTTAGCTTAGTAAACACATTAACATTGCGGCTAATTGGTTTGCTTCTATGAAAAAAATGTTTGATCTCTAATAGTGAACGAGGATTCCACGTGTGTACCAAAACAAAACTACACTCTAAATTGTCTGTATAACCTATAAAATATTAAAAATTTCTTCTATGACAGTACAAAACAGATGTTTGTCACTTGCTGACGGTATTGCTCTAATGTACAGGCAGGCTAAAGTGCGCAGATCAACAATAACTCGATTTTCGTATCACAGCTTAAACCAATTGTCTAAATTGTTTATCAAAATACGTTAAAATTTGTTCTGTAACCGTATAAAACAAACATGGTCCTCTTATGGCCATTAATGCACTTAATAAAAAATTAAAGTGCACTTGTCGACAACAAGATATCGATATTAGTACTACACCATAAAGAATCAAGCATGGTCAGAATTAATCATAAAAATATGTAATGATTTCAGCTATCATGATCGCCTACCTTCCAAATATTAGACCTCTTGACCAGTTACGTTCATGTCGAGAAGTATTCCTGCGGTCTTTTCAATGGTTGACCCAGTGACCATACACCGGTGGGGTGGTAGCGTAGCACAGATTTTCGGATCTCATTTGCGCTCGTTGTTGTTAAAGTTTTCTCCATTTTTGGGGTAATTTTGAGTATAATGGGCGATGGATTATATTTTAACTTCCTTCAACATATCTTCATCACTTCCGCGATCCCATCTGGTCTAACCAGCTGTTTGTCTCATGAATTTAATTTCAGAGGCTATTAGTCTTTCCGCATCTCTTACCTACGTTGCGCAGGCCGTGCTGCCAAAGCACAGGCTGTGCTCATGGCTTGTAAAGGCATTTTGTAGTTGTGCTGTAGGATTTTGAATGGCCTCCTTACTTTATTAGTGACTCTCATTGTTTATGTCTACCCGGTGGCTTTTCATCTAGGTCTGTTTCTTCCAGAAAGGATAATTTACAGCCAAAATATGTGATTATGTTTACTATTTCTAGAATTTTGTTTTTCAAACGAATCTTACATTGTACTGAGCTATTTTCTTTAGAAGGTCGCAGTGTGTCTTTCCGAGGTTGATATTCTTGCTATATTTCTCGGACGTAATCTTATTAATAGATAATACATTTACTCTGCAACAGTGCAAAACGCATGCTTATTGGTACTACTGATCAAATTAGCAGATTAAAATACGCTTTGTCATGACTGTCCGACAACGGGAACGTGGCTGGTGGAAGAACATAACATTGGTTTTAATACCTGCATATAGGTGAGAAACGATAGTTGCTGTGGTTTCAACTACCCAGTTTTCCGTCGTTGGAGTTATGTTCGTGAAATACACCAGTTAACGTTTTTCGACTTAGATATATTCCATTTCTAGTTTCCTACTTTTTTTATTTAATCGTGTCAGAAACACAAACTATAGCTTACAAGTTATACAAAATGTTCCAAAAAATGGATCTATAAGCATTACAATTATAATTAAATGTGGCGTGACCAGGATGTAGCAACCTTGCATACTTCCTTGGTGGCATCAATTACATTCTGTGGCGTGCATGATGTGGAGCATAGGCTACAGACAAGAAGACGACTCATTGTCTGTTCTTGGGGTGAAGCTGGTTACTGGACGTGGTGCCCCTGCATAGGTACTTGGAATCGATTTCCAATACTGAACTCAGCATCAGGATTCCAGAAACGGAAAAATGTTTCCTACTGGATGCATACAACACATTAACTGCAACAAAAAGTGTAATTTTTGTAATTTTGATAGTGTAAGTCTGTTGGGTACATTGCTTCTTTAGGCCACATCCCATATCTGTTTAACAATGTTCTGCAGGGACTGACTTGTAGATGCATTTATGTCGATTCAACGGAAACAACCGCCACAAAATAAGAAAGAGGAGCTGAAAGCATAGCGACCCTGCTTTCGGGCTTTAACGCTTTTTCATGAAGATTCAAGTAGTTTCCACCTGTGAAAGCATTAGGCATTCCGTCACTACAGCGAGTATCTTAACCTATAAGTTAGTTCAGAAGTACCAATAAGCTCTCCACTTGTCTTATGTACTGTTGAAGATTAAAACTCCACATATTTTCATATTCTAATAAATAATACAAGCCATATTATTTACCTCTAAAATGTGTTACTAAGCTCAAAGTATTGTTTTTGACAAATGCACTTTAACCTTCGAGAGCAGCAGACCGAATAAGTGAGCCATGCGTGTAATGTACGGCTATAGATGAAATTTTCTCGTAGTTTGGTAAGTAATACAGACAACCTTTTGTTTCAGTGATGTAAGTTATGGTTAAATGATGATGGCGTCCTCTTGGGTAAAATATTCCGGAGGTAAAGTAGTCCCCCATTCGGATCTCCGGGCGGGGACAACTCAAGAGGACATCGTTATCAGGAGAAAGAAAACTGGCGTTCTACGAATCGGAGCGTGGAATGGCAGATCCCTTAATCGGGCAGGTAGGTTAGAAAATTTAAAAAGGGAAATGGATAGGTTAAAGTTAGATATAGTGGGAGTTAGTGAAGTTCGGTGGCAAGAGGAACAAGACTTTTGGTCAGGCGAATACAGGGTTATAAATACAAAATCAAATAGGGGTAATGCAGGAGTAGGTTTAATAATGAATAAAAATATAGGAATGTGGGTAAGCTACTACAAACAGCATAGTGAACGAATTATTGTGGCCAAGATACACACGTAGCCCACGCCTACTACAGTAGTCCAAGTTTATATGCCAACTAGCTCTGGAGATGATGAAGAAATTGATGAAATGTATGATGAGATAAATGAAATTATTCAGGTAGTGATGGGAGACGAAAATGTAATAATCATGGGTGACTGGAATTCGAGAGTAGGAAAAGGAAGAGAAAGAAACATAGTAGCTGAATATGGATTGGGGGTAAGAAATGAAAGAGGAAGCTGTCTGGTAGAATTTTGCACAGAGCATAACTTAATCGTAGCTAACACTTGGTTCAAGAATCATGAATGAAGGTTGTATACATGGAAGAATCCTGGAGATACTAGAAGGAATTAGATATATTATATAATGGTAAGACAGAGATTTAGGAACCAGGTTTTAAATTGTAAGACATTTCCAGGGGCAGATGTGGACTCTGACCACAATCTATTGGTTATGAACTGTATATTAAAACTGAAGAAACTGCAAAAAGGTGGGATTTTGAGGAGATGGGACCTGGATAAACTGACTAAACCAGAGGTGGTACAGAGTTTCAGGGAGAGCATAAGGGAACAATTGACAGGAATGGCGGAAAGAAATACAGTAGAAGAAGAATGGGTAGCTCTGAGGGATGAAGTAGTGAAGGCAGCAGAGGATCAAGTAGGTAAAAAGACGAGGCCTAGTAGAAACCCTTTGGTAACAGAAGAAATATTGAATTTAACTGATGAGAGGAGAAAATATAAAAATGCAGTAAATGAAGCAGGCAAAAAGGAATACAAACGTCTCAAAAATGAGATCGATAGGAAGTGCAAAATGGCTAAGCAGGGATGGCTAGAGGACAAATGTAAGGATTTAGAGGCTTACCTCACTAGGGGTAAGATAAGTACTGCCTACAGGAAAATTAAAGAGACCATTGGAGAAAAGAGAACCACTTGTATGAATATCAAGAGCTCTGATGGAAACCCAGTTCTAAGCAAAGAAGGGAAAGCAGAACGGTGGAAGGAGTATATAGAGGGTCTATACAAGGGCGATGTACTTGAGGACAATATTATGGAAATTGAAGAGGATGTAGATGAAGATAAAATGGGAGATATGATACTGCGTGAAGAGTTTGACAGAGCACTGAAACACCTGAGTCGAAACAAGGCCCTGGGAGTAGACTACATTCCATTAGAACTACTGACAGCCTTGGGAGAGCCACTCATGACAAAACTCTACCATCTGGTAAGCAAGATGAATGAGACAGGCGAAATACCCTCACATTTCAAGAAGAATGTAATAATTCCGATCCCAAAGAAAGCAGATGTTGACAGATGTAGTAAGCCACAGCTGCAAAATACTAACGCGAATTCATTACAGACGAATGGAACAACTGGTAGAAGCCGGCCTCGGGGAAGATCAGTTTGGTACCGTAGAAATGTTTGAACACGTGAGGCAATACTGACCTTACGACTTATCTTAGAAGAAAGATTAAGGAAAGGCAAACCTATGTTTCTAGCACTTGTAGACATAGAGAAAGCTTTTGACAATGTTGACTGGAATACTCTCTTTCAAATTCTGGGGGGGGGGGGGGGGGGCAGGGGTAAAATACAGGGGGCGAATTTCTATTTACAATTTGTACAGAAACCAGATGGCATTTATACGAGTCGAGGGGCATGAAAGGGAAGCAGTGGTTGGGAAGGGAGTGAGACAGGGTTGTAGCCTCTCCCTGATGTTTTTCAATCTGTATATTGAGCAAGCAGTAAAGGAAACAAAAGAAAAATTCGGAGTAGGTACTAAAATCCTTGGAGAAGAAATAAAAACATTGAGGTTCACCGATGATATTGTAATTCTGTCAGAGACAGCAAAGGACTTGGAAGAGCAGTTACACGAAATGGACAGTGTCTTGAAAGGAGGATATAAGATGAACATAATCAAAAGCAAAACGAGGATAATGGAATTTAATCGAATTAAGTCAGGTGATGCCGAGGGAATTAGATTAGGAAATGAGACACTTATAGTCGTAAAGGAGGTTTGCTATTTGGGGAGCAAAGTAACTGATGATGGTCGAAGTAGAGAGGACCTAAAATGTAGATTGGCAATGGCAAGAAAAGCGTTTGTGAAGAAGACAAATTTGCTAACATCGAGTATAGATTTAAGTGTCAGGAAGTCGTTTCTGAAAGTATTTATGTGGAGTGTAGCCATGTATGGAAGTGAAACATGGACGATAAATAGTTTGGACAAGAAGAGAATAGAAGCTTTCGAAATGTGGTGCTACAGAAGAATGCTGAAGATTAGATGGGTAGATCACATAACTAACGAGGGGGTATTGAATATAATTGTGGAAAAGAGGAGTTTGTTCCACAACTTGACAAGAAGAAGGGACTGGTTGGTAGGACATGTTCTGAGGCATCAAGGGATCACAAATTTAGCATTGGAGGGCGGCGTGGAGGGTCAGCGTGGAGGGTAAAAATAGTAGAGGGAGACCAAGAGATGAATACCCTAAGCAGATTCAGAAAGATGTAGGCTGCAGTAAGTATTGGGAGATGAAGAAGCTTGCACAGGATAGAGTAGCATGGAGAGCTGCATCAAACCAGTCTCAGGACTGAAGACCACAACAACAACAAAGTTACAAAGACTGAACTACTGCATGCAAATACACGTTGACTAGTAATTTAAAACACTAGTACCAATATGTGCTTCTCACCAGTTGTTTTACAGTTATAGAATAAATCTTCCTGTGTATGATGAATAGTGCAGTTTTAAGTGCTACTTCATCCTGGAGCAGTGCTCAAATTTTCGTTTCCAATCAGTGGTCAAACCTATTTGTGTGTGAAACGTTCCCCATCATTTTCCTTCACAGAAACAAACTGGGCAGGTGCAATATAAATGTTTATCGAGCTAACTTATCGCATTTCACGCTTTTCGCAGTTATATTAGCGTATTACGAAAATATACAATCTAAAAGACGCACCGCGAAAAATACTTCTCCAAAACTCGTCATTTTTATTAGAGTTTATTGTGCTAAAGCGTAAGAAAATGTGACATCGTTGACATGCTATACATCCTGAATTTAAATAGTTCTTGATTATAGAAAGGAAAGATGGTAGTATATGAAAATTTTTGGAGAGCCTTGGTGCAGTAGTTCTAATCGGTAAACGAGGCAGCCTTCCTCGTATGCTCACTGTTATACATCAAAGGATGGTAACCTAAGATCAAACATAATAAAACGTAGTATTAATATCTCAATAGGGGGAATTACATTTTTATAGTGTAGGAGGTGTATTATTTTCTTCATAAAATGTTGATTGGTCAGATCATTTTGTACCACCATTAATACGGAGTCTTTTAGGCCCAAGAGGGACTATCAAATACACGGGCCAGTTACATTTATGTGATCACCGCCTATCTCAAACGTCAGTATGTAACGGCAACACACTGACAGCAGGAGTCAGCAATAGAACTGGAATTTACTGTATACATAGTGTAGTGGTGGGGGGGAGGGTGAGGGACACAAAAAGCAGTGTAGTCGTTGTTGTAATGAGGATACGGAGCTATTTATCTCGCGTCCAAAAGGGCATGAGCACTGACTTTCAGTTTGTGGGTGGATGCATTTCCGAAATGGCTGTTTCTGAGCTGTTCGCATGTCACCATAGTTAAGTTATACCCTGCATAACAAAAGGGCGTTGTCTAAAATCTTGCAATTACCACTCACAGACTGCAGGTGGCAGCATAGCGGTGGATAGCTCATAAATCGTTTTGATTGGCCACAGAGTACAGTGCAGTCGTTGCCGTAATACGGAAAAAGAAGCGATTTATTTGGTATCAGAAAGGGAATGATTCTTGTCTTTCGGGCGAAGGGTGGAAGCATTTTCGAAACAGCCAGGTTTGTAAACTGTTCGTGTGCCACCTCAGTTTAATTTTATGGTGCTTAGCAAGACTGCGCTATCCAAAACCGTACCTGCGGTAACTGTGGTGCACCACGTCTTCAGTAAGACAGTGGTGAACCCACGGCTGCGGAAATGTTTGCGGGCAAACAGACTTGCAACAGTTAAGCAGCTGACAGCCCAGATGAACCAAGGAGCTAACACTAGTGTCTCCTCAACGACCGTTTTGTGAATGTTGCTGCGCATGGGCCTTCACGGAAGGCGCCTGGATCATGCACTCATGTTGACTGGCGATCATTGATGGCAGAGGCTGGAATTTCACCCCAAAAGGGAAACTGGAGATCGAAAGAATGACAATGCTTCAAGTTTTATGCTCTACCGGACAGGTGTCGTTGGCTTGTATGGTACTACAATAATTGTCAGCAGGGTTCTGGCCGAAGAATGGTGTTTGAATGTATTTTCATTGCATAGCCTAGGTGATCTCATTTTCTTGAAGGCACCATAGATCACCACAAGTATGCATCCATCCTTAGCGCACATGTGCATCGGTACATGCTGTCTGTTTTTTCCTCGTCACAGTGACATCTACCAGCAGTACTATGCAATGTGTTACACAGTTAACAGCATATATGCCTGGTTCGAAGAGCACCAGCATGATTTTACTATACTCAGCTTGCCACCAAACTTCTCAGATTGAAGCCCATACCAGAATCTGCTGGGCCATCTTAGTCGGGCTATCAACATCATGGATCCTAAGCCGAGAAACTTAATGCAGCTGCCCGCGGCACTGGAATCAGTGTGGTTGAACATATTCGACGGTACCTTCCAGACCCTCAGTGACTCGTCCGTTCTGCCAAAGGCTCTATTCAGATGTTTGATAGGTGGTCACATTGCTGTGACTAGGGCTTGAGTTAACGCCTTTCCTGCTCAGCACTTTACTTCAGCCATGAGTGTTTTCTCCTGATATACAATAATACAGACAACTAAAAATTTTAGAAAGTATTGTGAAATTGGAGAGAAGCAGCGATCGGCATAAAATGTTAGTAATCAAATGAAAACAGTCTCTATCACTTTTTCAGATTTTTATTCGTTAGCAACCGGTTTCTTCGCTTTTTTCAGACCTTCTTCAAGCTTTTCTCCGCCATTACGGCTCTTGGTGGCGCAGACGGAGCGATATCCGTAGAAGTGACAACCTCACTTCTACAATTTACGATGCATAAGCTCTTGACACCTACAGCTATGAGAAATGGTATAAATAGAGACCTTTTTTTGTTTTGATTGAGCACTGCACTTGTCAATCGGGCTTTTCTCTGTTTCGTTGGATGGAAGAGTAGTCTTAAGCGTAAGATGTTTAAATATGTGCATGAAACTGGCTTGTTCAAAAAATCAAGCTGAAGCTTGACTCTTTATTGGAAAGCGCAATCAGAGTGGGTGACTTATTCCAACTGGAGAGTGAGACTTACCTTGCCGAAGGAGAATACGTTAAACCAGCAAAATTTTTTAAAAATATTTTAATTTTTTTTAACCAATAGATAGAGCACGTGATAGTGTATACTACAGGGTGTCCCAGCATTCTTGTCCACCCAAAACATCTCTGGAACAATAACAGCTATTGGAAAACGACTTTCACCGGTATCAATGTAGGGCTGGGGCCCATGAATGTACATATTTGGAAACATTCTAAAACGAAAGCGTATGTGTTTTTTAACACAAACTTATGTTTCTTTTAAATGGACCTCCTATATTTTTTCTTCAGCAATCCATAGCATTACAAAGCACATACACAATGGTGTCCCTCTTGATTACGGGCAGCATGGGGTTCACGCCTGAGCCTCAGGACGTGCGCTAGCAGCGCATGTCGGGTGTTTCAAGCGTCAACTTCGCGTCTCAATATCTCGTGATGTAATGGGAATATTGCGATGCAATCAACGCCATTGTGTATGTGCTTTGTCATGCTATGGATTGCTCAAGAAAAAATATAGGAGGTCCATTTAAAAAAACATATGTTTGTGTTAAAAAACACATATGCTTTCGTTTTAGAATGTTTCCAAATATGTACATTCATGGGCCCCAGCCCTACATTGATACCGGTGAAAGTCGCTTTTCCAATAGCTGTTATTGTTCCAGAGATATTTTGGGTGGACAAGATAGCTGGGAAACCCTGTATATCAGAATTGATACTACATAAAAATTGTGGATAACTCATAATTCGCAAGTGACGGTCAAACGAAATTATTTAATAATTCATAATATAAGACACTCGGGAACAGAAAGTCTACATAATTCGCTGTTTAAAACCTGACCTCTTAAAAGTAATTACACGGCACGGCATCTTCAAACTATCAAAGACTAGCAGTTGCCTTAGCGAAGCAACTCCTCTCACAAATCATACATTCAAATCAGGGCACTAAGCACATACAAATCATTAGGCCTGCATTAAACAATATTGGTGGCCAGTACTGAGATATAATGACATACACTGACTGATATTGGGTAAGAAATCACTGTATCACCAGCAAATACCGATTTCGTTCACTGGAATAATCTAGAGAAATAGGTGGGAGCGATCGATATTCTTGATAGCTTCGAAAGCAAAAAAATGGCTCTGAGGACTATGGGACTTAACTGCTTGTGTCGTCACTCCCCTAGAACTTAGAACTACTTAAACTTAACTAACCTAATGACATCACACACACCCATGCCCGAGGCAGGATTCGAACCTGCGACCGTAGCGGTCACGCGGTTCCAGACAGTAGCGCCTGGAACCGCTCGGCCACACGGACTGGCAGCTTCTAAGGCAGTGGGCAGTGATTCATATAGCTGTGGAGTAATAACTATTAAAGAAGAAGTACAGCATAGCGTTGGTTTTTGCCTAAAATTTTACAGTGGCAGATAGGAGTACTAGAGTTCAAGACAAGATTCAGAAACAGTCCAAGCGCAGAAAAATTTAAGTAATAGAGTCAGGACTACGAAGCGTGAAGCGAGCCAAATGAAGTGTTCTCCAATTAACTTCAGACACATACTCTTACCACTTGCAAAGATGTCAGTACCCTCTTGCCATGGCTGAGGCATGAGGTACTGCACTGAATCGTTACATGGTAATCCTCTCACGACAACAGAAATAAATATTGATTTGCTTCACGCCACGATTGCTTTTCAACGTAGTATGTCTCCTATAGTTCTACATAACCTTGCAGTCAGGAGGAAAATTTGAGTTCGATAAGCCTTTGCAAGTTTCAGCTCATCCATCTCATCTTTCACAGAAAAAACAAGCCTCCCTGCTGGCTTACGTCTTACATTTGTCTTTTTCCTCAGGCTTTGTGTTTGTGCGAAATAGGACTCTATGCAATGGTTACTGTGCAATCCCTGGCTCACCACATGAGGTAAGAAAATGCTGCTGACTCACCAGGGAGACATGCGGCAAAAGCTGAAAAAAAAGTCGCTATAAGGCCTGAGTTTGAAGCTGAGCTGTCGTGAATGTCACCACCACCACCGTCATCATCATCATGCTTTTAGCTCCTGTACAACAGTAAATGTAAGTCTGGAAGATACATTTTACTTACGAACTTTCAGAATGCTACAGGTAAAAAATAGATCCGTAAGTTGCTTAATAATTGAAATATACGTTGTACTTCCGTCATAAGTTACATTAAGAAGAATCTTTTTTATTTCTTGATTGTGAGTCGTTTCGGAAACCTATGTCTATTTTCAAACCGTTGTACAACGAAAATTAAAGTTGGCATGACTATCTTAACAAACGTGGCTTACATCTTTTGCAAAACATTTACATTACGCGTTAAGATACTAAATTTACCATGGTAATTTAGTTTTATGAATTGCTTTACTAGTTACATACCGTATCGTAAGTGTGACAATACAGGCGAAAACGCATGTATGAAAAATGCCCCTGCAGTGACGGTCAAAGCCGCACTATGGCCGATTCAGTAACAGTAAATAGACCACCTATGACAAGGATTGGAGAACTAGTGTGCAGAGACATCAGCGGCTACCAGGTAATATTCTGCAGCTGCTGACAGCGGTTCACGTCGAACATATAATGTTTACTAACTAAACAACACATTCATTTTCCTTTCATTAACTTAATATAGACTTAAAAACTGTAATGTCAATGAAGTTTTTACCTATACCACTCACTGGTCTCTTGCGGGTCGAATTATACGAAAGTGGTATGCATTACGTCATGAAATCACCTCGAAATACAGTACAGTTTCATGAGCTACACTCAGCAGTTATACTGTTACGCTTGACACAAAGTTTATGTCCAGTCTCTAAAACGTTAGATGTCCTTACTAGGAATAAAAACCAAAGAGTTTTGAAATGTAATGTAGGTGTCCGAAGATAGTCATCACCAAGAAACAAAGGAGACAGTTCCTAACGCAACTAATGACGTACTTCCAGCCATTTATTTCGTGCGCTTTATTATTAACTTCCTAATAACTCATACATGTTTCTATGTTTTTATCTAATATAAAATTTAATATTTTCAATATAACTGATTACTCATGCATGATTTCTTTCTCAATGTTACAGTGTCTGTACTCTGTAACCGTGTTCAACCAGATCGAAAAGTAGAAGCATCAGTAGAAAAAGGTCACCTTTGTGGTCATCATCGTCGTCTTTGTTCGCGTTATAGTCTTCCTCATGCGCTTAAGACAAAGTAAAATAGTACTTCATATAGAACAATAAATTATTCTTGAACCATATACAAAGCAAGTTAAAAATAGTGATAATAGTCTAGAATAGTTTTAAAAATGGATTTATGTACTGGTGTACTAATCAATCAAGATTTGTTCAAATATCCAAAATAGTTTCTTGCCGCACGTCTTCCGTTTTACACCCTTATGCTCTGCGTACTATGAGCCTCGGCACTATCTCGAAAATGGGAGCCTTTTGGATACCTGACATCGACAATACAACAGCGACTGGTTCGTCTAAGGCGATATGTAGCCTACAAAGCTCAGTGGTGACAAGATTTTCGTTAAAAATTACTCTCTTTGGGAAATTAGGTCTAGAGGTTAATGCAATCAGCCTAAACCTGTCTCCCCATGAAGCCGCAAGACTAATGCCTCCACGTTCCCCACATTTTACTTGGTTTCACCGAATCCAGCGCTGTTTATGAATTTGAAGAATTTATTTTTTACACTCTTTCAGTGCATTCATGCTGTTTTGTGCATTAATCTCTGTGTGTGCCTTCATCCTCGGAGATTGCCTAAATGATAAGTTTTGATGAATTTTTCAAATAGAGTTTCATATATCTGTAGTGAAGGACAACAATTTCTTCGGTTTTTACTGTCTGATGGTGGAATCAATTTTTCAGGACTTAATGGTTAATACGTATGCAAATCGTTAATATTTAAAGGGTATTCAAGGTCGTCTTCTATTTTGTACCCGTGTTAGCATCGTCTGGTACCTAAAACCCACCATAATTTTCGATATACTGTGAAGGCATTCTAAACTGGGTACGGGAAGGCGTTGCTACATCGTCCAGCCATACAAGGAATACGCATCCAGATAAATTATGTAAGAGTCACTGATGTTTTCATAATAATCGGACACGAAAATTTTTAGGGAAGCGCAAGTCTGCAGAACAATGAGCACTTCCTCCTCTGATGCGTCGTTCACAATACGGAGTTGTTCGACATCGTTTATTAGGTACAACTACTCTTCGATTATCATCACCACAGAGTGACACACCAAACCAGACACGCTAATACAATGCGTAGGGTTCTGTTCACACGTCTTACGGCAAAGACCACGACTGTTTTGAAGCACATCGGTAAGGAGCAGCACATCAGTTTTTAAATATAAATCGGATTATTTTCCGAGCGTTTTGCTCTTGAATGCGATACTCTGTCTTTGTTACGGTTCCGCCTGTTAACGGACTTTTAAACTTTTGGAATGAGCGTAGGAGATCTTTCAGAAGAACAGATTTACTGCTTACACAGACATATCGGAAAATTCCCTTCTGGTTAATTAAATTAAAGTCAAGTTAGTCGTCGAAATATACCATTTTACTTGCAGTTCATCCTGTTTCAGATAAGATGCAGACTTTTCAAGGGAACACGACAGAAAATATAACGAATCTGTAAAACGGAAATTTATGTTGCATCTCTTCACCTGATGCATTAATGGAACCATCTTCGTGAAGGGACTATACGTTTCCATGTTCGCTGGTTATTTAATAGAAACACATCTTGGATTTAATGTAACTTTGTCATTGCCATCTGTTCTCTTTTGTTCACATAGTTTCGTAATCAAGGGGTTACCATCGTAATTGGTCAGATTGTTTACTGCAGTTGGGATGTGTAACACCTCAGTACGCACATCTGTTGTTTTACAACATCCTCCGCAAAGGGTATCTGGTAAATGTATCAGAAATTAGTAATGTATGTGAGTGTTTTCTGTTCTGTTTGACATGCCCGACAGAAAAGACAGCACTCGGGATGACGTGGCCTCTGCCTCATTTTTATGAAATAGAGAAAGTGGAAGAAACGGAAAGGATAAGTGAGAAGCCATGACTCCCAGCTGCACGGGGCATTGCGGTTTTGCAGTGACTAAGATTGAATAGTTGTGCCTGACCGGGACTCAGCCCCGGTTGCTCCGCTTCTCTAGAACAGTTTCCTTACCTTCGTCGACCACCCAAACACTCGTCCCGTCCGACCGAAAACTTCAAGTGCTGCTTGCCACTGGTGTGAACCCGTACATTTCTGACACTGCTAGAAAACCCACTGTATTCCCTCAAGGGGACGAACGATGGTATGCATATGCATTATAATAGCCGTATAGCAGGCGAGGCGTACCTATAACATTACATGTGTCTTTTTCCGGACATTTCGGAAGGAACACCTACAAGTTATCGAATTAAGCAACTTTACATTAATAACCTTCAAAATTTGTTTGTTTCACTTTAATTTTAAGTCAGAGGTAACAGAGAAAGAAAATGATTACTTTGCACATAGGAGTGCTTCATTAGCACAGTAGTTCATAGAGAAAACACAAGGTGTACAGAATAATTTGACATAAACAGACAGTATTTTTGCCTATATAATGCGTGTCTTTGATCATGGAGTCGTTTTCATATTACGCTAGAGGTATGAATGTGTATAACTTTTCCCTTGGCTTCACTGTAATATTAAGCCAGAGGTATATGACTTTCACGGAAACAATGGCTATATCTTTGACTTTAAACAGAGAGTTATGTAATCTTTTTTTCTGCTGTTCTGGTGCTATTTTAATGTTGGTTCGAAAGAGGCGAGGGTGTATTAAGGAAACAATTGTTCTTTACGTACAAAATATAATTAGACACCTATTTAAATTGAAAATAATGCATATATTTGATATTCAAGGAAATAATGAGACTTTCAAGTTGAGGTTTCATAATTTTATACTGTACATCTGGTGCATTATTTTAATACCTCGTTGTAATTGGTTGGAAAAAGAAGAAAGGGCGAAGTGTGAATGGTAGAAGTCGTCTGCACTTTAATGATGTACCTTGTCATCACCTTTATGCTGAAAATAAGGAATATCTTTGAATTTTAAAGAAATAATGAGATTATGAAATAGAGGCTACTTAATTTTTATTATATACCTGGTGACATTATCATGTACTACACTCTGGTTTGGAAGATTACACAATCGGTCTGTTTGCATCATCTTGAACTTTTTCATTCCTCTGGAGATAAGGAGGGGGGAATTTTGAATTTTTCAGTAACACAGTCGTGCTATTTCCACCATCAATGGCTATTCACAATATGATCAGCTGACGATAAGGAGCATTACACTATGATTCGTTGGAGATAGGGAGAACGAGGACATGGTTTCTAATTTTCATGTAACGCAACTGGACTATTTCCGACGTCTTGAATTTTTAATGCTGCCTTATGGTTCGCTGGAGATAAAAAGGGGGAGGGGGGGAAGTCGTGGATATCAATTCATAATGATGATGAAGTCATCTATAAGGATGATGGTGTCACCTTCGCAACAAATGCAAATAAAATGGGCTTCAGTGTCGTTAGTAATCCTATTAGTAACAAGTGTCACTTTTCATTCAGTGCTGTAAGTATGGATACTACTGCTCTTCTCAAACGCTTGTGAATTATTTATGAGGTACATAACTAGTGAATATAAATTTTGTACAGTTAAAATATACAAATCCTTGACGAGGTACATACAGCATGACTGGAGGTGAACAACGCGTATTGTTCCTACTGCTCTCTTCCTAGCTAAGCCGAGAGACTTATTCCACAAGACTTGGAGTGTAAATATAAAAAATTAGATAGGAAGTTAATTCGTTAGTTTCCAAGATTAGCAATTACATGAAGAGCAAAATTTGTTTAATTGTCTCAACATCTGAGCAAATGGTTCCTCGGAGCTCAAATTTTCTTCAACATGTTCTATAAAAAATTAGGAATAGTTAACACGGTTTACTGACTCCGGTTCCTATGCTTCATTAGCTGTCGGGAGAAAGTCTACTTGTTGTAAAGAATTGACTAGAAAGTTTTTCTGAAAATTAGGTAGAGCAGATTTTCATGAGGAACTTCGCTATCTCAAAAATGTCATCAACAACTTCTTCCGTTACCTTTACTCCAACGCTAATCATAACATTAGTATCATCTGCAAATGTACCAATGTTGCTTGATGAATGTTAAGTAGAAATCTATTCACATGCACTGGGTGTCTCTCATAAGAGTCGTCCGGCGCATTTTCTCTGATGTTTCGGCAGCTATTTGCAATTTAGATTTTGCACTGCGTAGCTGGAGTCAGTCCAGACATTTACTGCTCGCTGCAACTCTCATGCGCACCCAGCCACAACAGAAAGTGCCAGTTAGTTTCTCAAAACAAACAAAAATATTTTAAAATGGGGATTTTACGTGACCATTCGATAGCGTAGCCCTAAATTAGTCTGGTTCGATATCCGTTTCATCGATATCCATTAACATGGGCAGCAAAGCAAGAAGAACAAACAGCAAACGAGCAGCGATTCAGCAGCGCTCGATACTTGACAGTAGCAATGAGGGCGGACCAGGACAGTGCTGTCACAGCTGGAACAAAGGATATTTTTTCTTTTTACTGTCCGTGTTAATACACATCTCTTACTCGAATATCGGACTACACTATTCTTGGGTCGCTAGATCGAATGGGGACATGAAATACCGATTTCAAAATAATTTTGTTTGTAATGTGAACGATCTACTCTCTTCTGCAAGAAGGAAGTCAGTACCAAGACTAAGTTATCTGTGCGCCGTTCAATCTTTCGACGAACTTCGTTGTATGGGAGCGAAAGCTGGGTGGATTCAACTTACCTTATCAATAAGGTTGAGGTTACGGATGTGAAAGTAGCTAGGATGATTGCAGGTACTAGTAGATGGGAACAATGGCAGGAGGGTGTCCACAATGAGAAAATCAAAGAAAAACTGGGAATGAACTCTATAGATGCAGCAGCCAGGATGAACAGGCTTAGATGGTGGGGTCTTGTTACACGCATGGGATAAGCAAGGTTACCCAAGAGACTCATGGGTTCAGCAGTAAAGGGTAGGAGTCGGGGTAGACTAATGACAGGTTACCTGGATTCGGTTAAGAATGATTTTGAAGTAATAGGCTCAACATCAGAAGAGGCACCAATGTTAGCACTGAATGGGGGATCATGGAGGAATTTTATAAGGGGGATTATGCTCTAGACTGAACGCTGAAAGGCATAATCAGTCTTAAATGATGATGATGATGTGAAATAAACCAACCATTTATGTCGATGAGCACCGTTTGTTTCGGCTGGCTCCAGCTATACAGTTCAAAAATCCAGACTACAGATATTTGCTGAAACAGCTGGGTTCAAATGGGTCTAAGCACTGTGGGACTTAACATGTGATGTCATCAGTCCCCTAGAACTCAGAACTACTTAAACCTAACTAACCTAAGGCCATCACACACATCCATGCCCGAGGCAGGATTCGAACCTGCGACCGTAGCAGCCGCGTAGTTCCGGACTAAAGCGCCTAGAACCGCTCGGCCACCGCGGCCGGCCGAAACAGCAGGGAAAATTCCCCTGACGACCCTCAGAAGAGATACCCTGCATAAGGAATTGGAATGAAGCCAAAATTGAACCCTGTGTTACTGTCTTTCGCTATAAAACAAATATGAAATGATTATTCAGGGACACGATCAGGGCACTCTAGCGAGAGAGTAGGTATACATACACGGGCTTGAACCGAGCTGCACGCGTCACGCAGTCGGCTGCGCGTGCCGGCAGCTGCCGCTTAGCTAGGCACAGCAGAGGCGTCCAGGCGTCGCACACACAGAGGGGCGCGGCGTGTCGGCGCCACACAGGTGCGCACGCCCGCCCCGGCTATCACGCACCGCTGGCCCCTGCGCTTTGCTCGCTGCGACCTCTCATTAGCGCTAGTGCTGCGCGTCTGCCCGCCGTCGCAATAAGGCCATGTAGCCACCGTCCGTAACACAGGTACCTAACCTGTAACGGTAAAGTAAGATGCTGAAAAGTTCTGGCAGTTGGTTAATTGAATGTTGTCGAAAGGGAACGCAGCCATTACGATACAATTTTATGGAAGTTTATACTTTACTGCCTTGACCAGTTCCGAAACTGATCCACAGATGGCTACACCTATTGTAGCGCGGTAGCAGAATCGTCAAAAAAATATCTTTTACTCAATTACTGCATAGCAATATCGAAATTTTTAACGTCCTGCTGTGTATTCCATATATGTTTTATATAATACAGAAAACATGGTAATAGACATTCAGTTAAAAACATCTGAAGTAAGCTACACACTGAGGTGAACAATTCTCATGTCGTGTCGGACTTCCATTTGCCCTGCGCAGAGCAGAAACTCGATGTGACATGGCCTCAACAACTCTTTAAATGTCCCCTGCAGAAATATATATGATTATACGTTTTGGTACTATGCAGCTATAGCCGCTAACAGACATAAGACAGTAAGAAAGGAGCTAGGACTGCTAAGGTCCCAGGCCGTGAGAAACACTTTACCTAGAAGAAACACATTTACAAAATAAACATTTCAGCTAGCTGAGTAAAACTTTTCTTTTAACATGTGAAATAACAACCATGTATAAATTCAAGGAATGACCAATAAATTTTTAATATTTGAATTTGATGTGACAACTGGAAATGGTGCTATAATGTAAACCCTGACGTAGTCAAGTGCTTCTCCTACCATGTAAATCGAACAAAAAACAATACGACTTCAGTTACTACAAAGAAACTCAATAAGCCTAAGAAATTTCTCTTTGCCCATGATATGTGCACCCAAAAATTGTAGTCCACGTTTCAGAGCTCTCACTACCAAATCTGGTCAAGATTCTTCTTGGAAATTTTTCTCTGAAAATGTTAACTAACAAATTTCAGTGGATGATAGGGAAATTCCATGATCAGGTAGCTGTTCAGTATACTGCTCTTCAATTGCAGATTTTGATTCTCGTTGCTGGTGACTGATTCTCTTCACTCTTTTTTCTTCTGCTTTTCTTATGTAGTTGTTCGAAGTTTTCTAGAGCTGGAAGCTCATAAGTTGGATGCGTGAGACAAGTGTCCTCTTGAAAGGACTTTGTCTCTATAAAACTGTTATACTCCGGAGAAGCAATCGTCCAAAGACAGCGAGGCTGGCCTGGGTGTTTCCCTAACTCACGCTGCAGGAGGGTTGAGGGACACACGTTCTTCCGTCATAAGAAGTATATAATTCTTCGCAGAAGCCCTTTCATCCAAATAACAGATCTCTAGGTAGATGTGGCTTCTCTCAAGGCGTGCGAATGTTCCTTAGGACGCCTTGGAGTAACGTCCAGTTTCATCTTTGAGAATGGCTCAGTATTAATGGGTTATTCTGAATGTCTTTGGGAGAGCCCACTTCCTCGCGCTATGCCGATATGCACAGCATTTCATTAGTCAAGAATCACGTCATGGGAATGTCTCCTGGCTCTAGCTGACCACCTCGAAGCGATTGGCTGAAGAGTAATGAGATAGTCTTCTCTGAGACGTTAGTGGATAATTTTCATGTTCAAAGACAGTAAATCTATTTGCTATAATGTCCAGTCATATCCATTCGTCACTAGAAAATCCTTCCTCTCATTGAGAGTGTAAGCTACCCATTTATTTCAAGCTTGATTCGATCACCCCTATTAATATCCATGTAATAAGACGTTTTCCGTTGAGTGACGTTGTCTTTGCTTGATCATTTGGGATGGTTCCTCATTCTGACGGGCACCATAATTTGGTTTTGTACATCCTAAGACTATGGTCGGACCACAGCCGACACTCCACTCACATAAGCTGACAGAATAGCTATACAGACTCTCTCCAAACGATATTCAGTTTCAGTAACTACCCATAGATGCCACGTCTCACTAACCTTCGGTCCTGGTCTTTGCTGGGCCATTCTTCAGATGTCTGAAAGAGATCTGATGGAATCGCTGTTAAATTGGTGAAGCACACAATGACCCAGAATACAAAAAACCTGTCCAAAATTGCATAATCTGTTGTAATATGGCCAAAAACATTTATAATGGTGTTCCTGAACCTTCTGATAACTATTTTTATTTCAAAATTTGCAAATTCAAAATAGAGAATGCAATATGCCGAAAATAACCAGGAAAAAGTTAATGAAGTGGAAAATCTTGTTTTCGGTGAACCTTTTTAATTTTAACGGTAATTATTATTACAAAATGATCCTATCTTAGTGAATTTATTACAAAAAATAAATATTAGTAAAGTTTTATGAGTCTTCTTCTTCCTCTTCTGCTTCTTGTTCTTGACCTTTATGTCTTTCTTCATCTACCTCCTCACCGTAATTGTAATCTCTTCATCATTCTCAGTATGTGATTCCTCATAATTCTCTGCAGCAAGTAATAAGACGGCAACAGCTTCCAAACACAAAGTTTTGACATTCCTCAGAGATATTTCCCACAAACATGAACTGCATACTAGTAAAATGTCACGTAACTAAATTAAATTTACAAGGAAACGCTGATGAATATGCAATATTTTAACTATTTTATAGAGAGAAACTTTTATATTTTTAATATATTTTAAATTACATTTTTATAATGAGTAAGTATATTTCGATGGGTATGAAAGGGAAGCAGTAGTTGGGAAGGGAGTGAGACAGCGTTGTAGCCTATCCCCGATGTTATTCAATCTGTATATTGAGCAAGCAATAAAAGAAACAAAAGAAAAGTTCGGAGTAGGTATTAAAATCTATGGAGAAGAAATAAAAACTTTGAGGTTCGCCGATGACTTTGTAATTCTGTCAGAGACAGGAAAGGACTTCGAAGAGCAGTTGAACGGAATGGACAGTGTCTTGAAAGGAGGATACACGATGAACATCATCAAAAGCAAAACGAGGAGAATGAAATGTAGCCGAATTACGTCGGGTGATGCTGAGGGTATTAGGTTAGGAAATGAGACACTTAAAGTAGTAAAGGAGTTTTGCTATTTGGGGAACAAAATAACTGATGATGGTCGAAGTAGAGAGGATATAAAATGTAGACTGGCAATGGCAAGGAAAGCGTTTCTCAAGAAGAAAAATTTGTTAACATCGAGTATAGATTTAAATGTCAGGAAGTCGTTTCTGAAAGTATTTCTATGGAGCGTAGCAATATATGCAAGTGAAACGTGGACAATAAATAGTTTAGCCAAGAAGAGAATAGAAGTTTTCGAAATGTGGTGCTACAGAAGAATGCTGAAGATTAGATGGGTAGACCGCATAACTAATGAGCAGGTATTGAATAGAATTGGGGAGAAGAGGAGCTTGTGGCGCAACTTGACTAGAAGAAGGGATCGGTTGGTAGGACATGTTCTGAGACATCGAGGGATCACCAATTTAGTATTGGAGGGCAGCGTGGAGGGTAAAAATCGTAGAGGGAGACCAAGAGATGAATACACTAAGCAGATTCAGAAGGATGTAGGCTGCAGTAGGTACTGGGAGATGAAGAAGCTTGCACAGGGTAGAGTAGCATGGAGAGCTGCATCAAACCAGTCTCAGGACTGAAGACCATAACAACAACAACAATAACTTATTGGCAACGTTATAGAAATAATTATTCTATGATTATGTGTGTATATATGTTTTACTCACAGATATTTTACTAAGAGTTTCAATTTTGTTTTCACAGTATAAATAAAGTCATCTTGCAACCGTCGCTTAAAAATGCATTCATAGCTGGATATGTGGGTAGTATCAGTATTTTAAGGATGATTCGCTAGATGCTAAACCATACTCAAAGCCGGAATTAAAAATAAGACGGAATGTCGTAGAAACAAAACTCCCCTGTTGTTTTCGCTAGCCTTTAACCATTTTTGTCTTGTATTCCGCCAAGGTGTTGATTAACAAAAACCAGTATTTCATTAGAGTTTAAATAACAAAATAAGTGTTCATAATAAACCACGTACCTATTAGAAAATCCTCCATTAAAAAAATGTCAGTCTGATTTCTCCGAACAAAAATATTTCAGCGAACGAAATTCTACCTTCGGAAGCAACAGCTGGGCGCTTATAAGACCGGGATTCAAGAGTACCAACATTACTCTCAAAAAACTATTAAACGAAAGTTCTTCACTCGGAACTTATATTTTGTTCATGGCCATTTATTCCGGATTCTGACGCAATGTACGGCAGACCGAGAGCCGGCCGTGTTGGAACGTGAATGTGTCGGTTGCTTAGCTACGGGAAAGCAGGTTATGTCGAGTTTGGATTCCATATCGAAAGAGCACACAAAACTCTAGTTTACACCAGATACGTTTACTAATAATGAAACTTGTATCAGACTAGTATCTGCAACAAATATCAACTAAAACAGCATAGCAGCAGGAGTACAATCAACGTTCATTACAATTGGTATACAACTTTTTTGGTTTGCATACATAAGTGATGTTTCTTCTTTACACAGCATTTCGAATTCTCGCCAAGCAGTATTCTTCAGATGCCGAGCTCAGATTTGTTTAATGAGACTATTAAAAACTTAGTGGAAAACCAAAAATTCACAAGCCATCAACTTCTCCGAGACAGCTACGTATCTATAATTTCTTCGTGCCAGTTATTCTTCGCAAGAAGTATTCTGAAGCAGTTTACGTATTTGTTTAATACGGGAATAACGACAATCTTAGGGCAAATTCATTGGTTATTGTATATTAGTCTGATACGAACGGAAGATTGTCTGGAAAAATACTTGAGAGTTATAAAAGGCATCAAACCACCAAGCTGTATTTTAAAATTTTACTTCATTTAGCCCTGCTGGTTTAGGGCATTTGCATCTGTAACAACTTTGGGTATGTCGTCCTCGTCTAACCTCACAAAAGTCGCGTGTCACACATAATACTGCACAGCGCGGTCATCAAAGTGCATGATCTGTGACTCATAAATACAGATGATGATGATGATGATGATGATGATGATTGCTTTATAGGGCGCTCAACTGCGCGGTCATCAGCACCTGTACAAATTCAAAATCTTTGCACAGTCCAATCTAGCCACTGGCACGAATGATGATAATGACGATGGTGATGATCATGACGAAATGATTAGGACACCACAAACACCTAGTGCCCGTGCAGAGAAAATGCCTAACCCTGCCGTTAATCGCACCCGGGACCCCGTGATCCAGAGGCAGCAACGCTAGCCACTACACTAGGAGCTGCGCACGCGTTATCTACAGAACATACTGACACCCAGCTACGAATTGAATGGTTACAATTTGTACAAGCGAACGCGAAAACATTACGAGTTACAAATATCTGTTTTTGAAGTTTTTGTCTCCTTCTCTTAGTCATTTCTTCTTTCAATTACTTCAGTTAGTGTTTTATACCAGTCATTTTACCTATTACATAAGTTATAATGGCGGCTGTTTCTTTCATGTTTGGTCGTTTCTTAAGAACTCAGGTCATGTCTTGTCTACCAGTGGCAAGGTGCTATAAACACCATATGTATTTAAATCCTACGTGTTTTCATTCCTGTTGTTCTGCTAGAAATGCGCTTCCCTACATATATAATTAATAGAAGAACTAAAAATTAAAATTAAGGCCTTGATACTATAAGTTTGTCACATTAAAAAACACTTATTATTATAAATTAAATAGACAATAATACTCTCATACGCAGTCGGTGCACAGGAATGCTTTGTCTTATCATTAATGAAAGATATTCTGCAACAGTTCACTTTGTAGAATCGAAAAATGAAAGTTAATTAAAAATCTATCCACTATCGGCATATTATAGTGATGGTCTCAAAACGATAGAAAAATTTGTGTTAAATAGTTCTGGTAAAATGAAGAACACTAACATTCCATCAAAAATTACATAGCTTTGCTTCCAAGCACACTATTTTTCTTTCTTTTTAAAACGAAACCTGTAGAAATTTGCAAACATTGACCCAGAATTGTCCAGTTAGACTTCATGATGGTTCTTCTTCCACTGTTGGTTTGTTTACATTGTACTTAGTTAAATCTCATAGGCTTGAGAAGAGACAGGAACGCACTGGATCAACAAGTATGTGAAATGAATTAGCAATTGCGAATAAGGACTACTATCAACTGTAAAACTGAATGACCACAATGTAAATTTGTGCCGGACCGGGACTCGAACCCGGATTTACCACTTATCATGAGCGGTCGCCATACTATTTTTTTTTGTTAAATTGATCATTTTGTGCGTTTTCGTTCGTTACATTTGGTCGCGGCTAATGTCACGTTCATCAGTTAGTGTTTCACTTAGTTTTTTATTACAGAGAGCAGCCAGCCCTCTGGCCCATCACGCTGAGCTACCGTGCCGGTGAACCGTTTAGCTATCCGTCCACGACTCATGACCAGAACCAAACTTCTACATGTCGTCAACCATGTGTTTACGACCCGTTCTCGTACATCCATTATGCATATTACTGTACAGCTCAGACGTTGTACTTGAAAGTCACTTGCCCGGTATCGGCAGATAAATACGATATTGCACTGCGTGTGCAATTCTGATTACGATCCGAAGTTCCTTTGGACAAGCACCTATAATCAATATAACACAGGCACCGAAATATAGCAACAAGTGTGTGCTTCTTGTTGGGCAGCTTTTCACAGCACGGGATCATTGTCTACATACGCGTCCTCGTTGGATTCCTTTCAACCATTCAATAATTAATCCTGTTTCTTACAGTTTGATGAACAAATTTCGGTCTCCTCCAATGTGTCCAGACTGTGTCTCTTGTTGGCCATTAAAAAAAAAGTTTAGCGATTTTTGTAAGGTCATGTTTTTCGAATCGTGAGTATAACCTTAACGATGTCTCGTTAATGGCGTATATACGCTGTCTGACAAAAAAAGAGAAACACTCTCAGGACATGCAAGGATGTCAAATTAACTTCATAAAAGCAAACAATACTGGCCATCAGATTTCATTAGTTGTTGTTCGTGTTAAGTGCTGTTACCAGGCCTAGTAAGGCATATAAGTACCTGAACAATGCAGGCGCTAGGTGATCATTGTCAAGGACAAGGAAATTCCGTGTACGCTTGTGAGGAGACAGCGTTTTCAGCACGCAGCAGATTTTGGAAGCGGTCTGATTGTGGCTCAGCATTAAGAGGACTGGTCGAGTCGTGCATTATCATGAATTTTGTATTTTCCGATGTGACAGGGACCCAACGTTGGATCGTATGGGAACGTGAGCGCAGGTACACTAGTTGTCACCGTTGCGTTCGACTATATCTACTCACAGCACGGAATGACCGCCGAACTGTATACCAAGCACAACTTAACCCCTTCACATATGCGCTTGGCATGCGAGATCAACATCTGTCACCGCATACCACCGTTAGCAGAATAGCAGCAACCCGATTCGAAAATTACGGAATAATTCTTAGGGATTCGTTAACGCACAACGCAAACGGCTGCAACTGGAGTGTGAATCATGGAGTGTTAATGAATGACCTAGCACTGTGTTGACCAACGAATCGCGTTATTCTGCACTGACCTGTTCGTATAGCGGAGACCTGGGAAGTGGCCCCATCCAATATCGTTTTGGAGGCACACATCATTGTTACTTCTAGCGTCGTACTGTGCCGAGCCATCCGGTATCACATCGGATCACAGTGAGAGAATTCTGATGGCGGCACAACTGTACGTCACGGGCATTTGGCTTCCTAATGCGTCACCTCTCAAGCAACAGTATCGTGGTGCGATATTTGCGCACAACTATGGTCGTCCACATGTATCACATGTCTCTACGAAATGTCTGCGTAATTTTGAGGAACTCTCGTGGCCAGCAAGATCTCTGCCCCGAATAAAACGTTAGGGAAACCATCTCTGACATCAACAACGTCCCCGTGACGGAATACGTGAATTGCGAGAAGTGTAGACCATCTAGCCTCAAGAGAGGATATAATAGCTTTATGAAACCTTTTTGCCATGTGACATTCATAAGTGGACTCCTATCGCAAAGTTCTTTGTCAATGTGGGGAGATTATTTAATCACTGAAATAACATCACAAACGCACTCCGTCCGTAGAATTTCACTTCGTTTCCTCTTCTCCTTTAGAGTGTTTCATTTATTTTTGTCATGCAGTGGACGTTCTTTATAACACTTCACGAAAGTTCTCCTCCTTAAACTTTTCAGCGTCATCAAACGTAATTATGTTTACACCTTAACTCATAAAGCTATTATTTATGGTTGTTACATCGTGTCGTAGACCAAAATTATTCCTTTCTGTTTTTTAAACGCCACTATAAAGAAAGTTTTTGTATATATTCGCTCGGTTTTATCAGCTGTTGTTTCACTATATTTCATATCACTATATTTTGATTGTCATTTGTACTTTTGTGTGTTACTGTATCTTATACATACGTCCTACTACGTTCGGATGAAACCCATCTCTCCTGCAGCAATTTGTTTTAAAATTCGCACCTCTTTCTCAATTTCTGTATTCACTTTCGGCGAACGTGGGAGTCGACGTACCATAGAGAAGGAGTACGCCTCTTTATAGCCATCAGTATGATTCGTCTTGGCACTGAGGTTTGCAACCGTGAACGAATCGTTCCGATAATATGGTTTCTCATTTCTCGAGAGTGTAAGATCTACTTGTTTTAGGTCTATCGTGAAACGTTATGTCGAACTCTAGCTCTTGGTGTAATCAATTTCTACTATGAATAACTGTCTGCTGAAGCTTTGTCTTCACTATCCGTAAGACAGTTGAACTTCCGCAATGACAAACATGTTCCGTCTTTCCCCTAAGAGTAAGGGTGTTTCATTCCTGTTCTGATGTCTGTAGGACAGATACTGCAGCAGTTGGGTGGATCAAGCTTGTGATATGGCACACACAGTCCTGGACGCTCATTCGATGTTCCGGCCATCTGATTGTGGAGCGTTGACTTCACTCTGCGTGGCATTCACTTTGGCAGCATTCCTACGGGCACCGCCCTCTGTGTGACGCAAATAGTCGCTTTAGGAGCCCGTGCTTGCAATGTCCCAGCATGTTGGACATAAAGATTCTTGTGGAGGAGAAAGGGATAAGAACGTGAGCTGAACAACTCTCTCGAAGACTCTATCATGTGAACCTTATGGAGGGAAATAAATTGAGCAAACGCTACTCAGAGACAACGTATGAATAGCCGCAGTAGTTGTTTGTGGGTGGTGGTAAGTGTACCGGTATAGTGTGGTATCTTACGTTAACTAACACAGATACTCTACTTTTTGCCCCGTAGAGACAAAGGTCATATCCTTAGCACTGGAGCGTTCACATTTTTAAAAGAACGTCTCGTTAAGACCAGTCGTCTTTCTTTAAGATAAAAGTTTTAGTACATCTTCGATGGTCCCGAAACCTTTCACAGTAGGATGGGAGCCATTTATTATTTAGAAATTTCCCTTTCACCTTTCTCTCTATCCTTATGCAATTCATTTGTCATTAATGATACTGGAAATTTTCGAGTCCTCCACACAGCCATCGACTTCTAGAAATCCTTGGTACTAAAATGTATGCACGCAGCGTGTCTGAAGGAACAGGCAGACGGGCAAAACGACGGCGATTATACTAACGTTACCCACGTTAGTCTCATTAACCCTGATGGGGGAATCCAGGTAAGCTGAGAGCACTGTGGGCGTAGACACTATGACATACGAAGGTTTGCATCGGTCCTGGAAGCGTGTATGGATTGTCGAGATGGTTAAGGAAACTGCTCATGAAAAGTGGGAAGTCCGGACTCGAGTCCTCGTCCGCCACAAAGTTTCATGTCTCAACAGTTGGTGTTATTTCTAAGCCTAACGCAGCCGATGTCCAAAGTATTCGCAACTGAGGCAAAATTTCCTAATTTATAAATGTGTTTTCACTGGCTTAAAATGAAACAACTCTTTATACATAGGCTTAAAACCGTGTCTTTAATTTCTTTTCATCGTTATTTGCTATGCGTTTCACAGTACTTCCCTGAGTAGATGAAGATTCTTCCGTCCACATTCGTGTGATTCTGTTCAAATATTTCAGTGACTGCTGAATTAACCGTCTGTTTGTCAGTAGGTAGGTGCAACGCTACAATTCATTTCATCGCGAATGAATTTGCAGATACAGGTATTTACACGTGTTTCCCATCTGAGTTGAATCGTTAGCTATAGGTTGTGCGTCTCTTCCGCGCAGTGCCCAAAAACATCGCAGTCCCTCGATGTAACACTGCCTTGATCGCTGTTTCTTTTGTTTTCTTTAGTATATAGTAGATGCTCGGAACGTTTTGCTCCGTTACTGCATAAACACTTTGGCGGCGATATAAAAGACAATTCTGTTCGGCGCTGCTGATTCACATCTTCCCGTAGATAGGTTCATCTGTACATGTGGCGAATCTCTGACTATTGAAGGATATGGGTACCCTCTTCTCTGACTAGTACCACAGTATAAAGATAGAGTGACTATTACTTAAATATTGTAGTATTGTAGTACCTACAAATGTTGCTAGATTACCAAGTTACGGGAAGAAAAATTATAATCAGAGCACTCTACAGATCTTGCCTGTTACTTCTCTCTTGAAGCGCCCTTCATAAATTACAATTTTCTTCAAAGAATTTTGAAAATTAGATGTAGTCGACCTGCAACCTGAAGCGTGAGCAGCGCTAGTGGTAGGGAAAGTGGCCTTTATGGAAGAATGCTACACAGGGTGAGTAAGGATGAATTTTCTTTTAGTAGTGCATGCGGTGACTTCTGTAGTTCATGCTGTACTTCATTTCTTGCGTTACTTATTTTAATGTTTCTGTATTGCGTATAGTGTTTATCCTCGTAAGTAAAGCTGTCATCAATCCGAAGATTGTTTTGAACACCACAGTTCTTTACTATGGAAAGTTCTGCTGTAGATGGTACGCCGTTGCCTTTCTCGGATCTCTGAACTGACTTACCCATCCAGTTACAGGGACACCTACATCTGAACGTTGATGTCCAAGCACAGTGAAAGTGCGCATATTTCACATCGGCAAACACAGCTAGACGTGCAATAAGTTATAAGAAACAGATAAATATCAAAGGATTGGCTGAGGATCGAGCCCAAAAGCTTTGAATTTCCTGTCCTGCACTTTTACCAAGAAGCCAAAAAGCCACGGAGTACGCCCGCTTAATGGAAAATAACCACATATTTAAAAGAAGCGCAGTGGAACTGTCGGTAGAGTATTATGGGCCAGTTTGTCATCAAAAAATGGTCACATCCTTCCAGTTACATTAGTCTAGAAGGTAAGGAAGCCTGATAGTTGTTGGTTTTAAGATTTATCAGTTCCAAAATTACGTAAAACACCGACCCGACAGTCAGATACACGATCCGTATTAGTTCACTACGAAATTGTTGCAGTCGCAGAATAGGGAAGCAGTTAAATAACTGCTTTTGGTTCTTGGACAACCATTTGTAGATCATAGATCCTGATATAAATAGTGTCAAAATGACCTTTATGATACCCGTTTTTAGGAACCATGATCTGTAGATGGTTCCTTAACAAACGATACTGGATACCCAACTGTTTATTTTACTATGATCAAGTCAATTTCGAAAATAATTAAATTTTCGTCCATGAAACAATTTACGAGCGTTAGTTATTCATTGAATGTGGAGGGATGGTCTCGCATAAATTTGTGTTCAACAGCTGTGTTATTCCGTATGCTGAGGCATTTCTTATAAACTCACCAATAGAATCGAAGCACTGATGACCAATGTCGTAGTAACCAATTTCCTGTTCACTTACATACTTCAAGCACATCGCTCACAAGTTTCCATTTATCCACTGTTACCTCTGCGATATGAATAAGAGGGGGCAAAACGATATTTTCCGATGCGTTGGCAAAATTACTGAACAATATCCTATGAATTGCGTTGCACACAACCATATGAAAATAACCAGCGCACATACTCATTACATTTTTTCAGGGTGTATAAAAGTTTGTGTACGAAAATCACGTCTCATAAATAAATGTAATTACGATTCCCTCTGATTTAGGAGTCTAATTAAAATATCAACTCCAGCGGAACCGTTTCAACGGGACTGCTATAAAAAGTAATGCACGATTCCCATCCTACACATCTCGTTGTATGGGACTAATGTCAGCGCTTTTAACAAGGGACTTTCCGCTTAATCAAGGTTTATTAGAACATCACATTGTTTTCCACTTGTCTCATGTATATCACTAGGATAACACAAACTGACCTTCACAAACGAGCAAAATCCCTAAGAAGAGAATGTGGAGAAACATCGTTTTCAGAGAAACACTAATGTCACTCTCTGGATGTGTTCCAGGAAGGTACACGAACAATACTGAAATAGTTCCAGGATGCGGGGATGAAGGATTGGTAAGCCGGTTGACCTACTCTCGGCAGAAAACGTTCGCTGAGTTTATTGAAAACAGTTTAAATAAGGCACAAGCTGCTAACCTGAAGCTTTTAATTCTTCCGTTATGCGCTGGTAATGATTATGAAACTGTCTACAATACAAATATAAATATGAAAATGTTTGAACGTGCCAGAGTTTCCTAGTGTAACATCTAAACAAATATTTGAGCGCCACTAATTAAACATCAACTTAACATCAAAATTTATTTAAAAGCCCCAATTATTAAAGATCAAAACCCTTTTAAAGCGCCAATAACAGCAAGAGAAATCGCTATTAACAAAATTGTTTACAGATGCAAAAGAACACAACAAACACTACAGACAGAACTGTAGTAACACAACAGAATCACAACCCGTAATTTATACCAATACCGCCAGCCAGAAACAGACGACGGACACAAAGTCCTCATCCTAATATCCTGTTCAGAAGCTGGCTTATGTCCGAACAGTCCATCCTAGCAGATTTAAAGGTGCTGTAGGACAATTAAGTTTCAAAATACCGAAACAAAATAACAGTATTACCACCATATCAGAAAACAAACAATTACATAAAATTTAATAGAAGCTACCACACTTTTACAGCACAAATGCATTCACGAAAATCGATGTTGCCGAACATAGTCCACTGTGCACTCATTTAAACTGAGAAGGGGGGAGTCAGATCTGTTAATCACAAATTTGGTTAATTCTTAGGTATGCTGTAGAGGAACTAGCCATGAGAGGGTTTTCATGCTACAGACCTCATTTTCCGAGAAAAACGACGTTGAAGCTCTTTGCGTACCTTGTATACCTGTAACATTAGCGACGTTTCATCCATGTAATCTTAGAGCAGTGAGTATGGTTACGGCTTACACACTGGCGGTAAGGGTGCATATCCCGCCTGTCTACTTTTTATTTCTTCAATTTCATTGTACAGAATATCATTAAATAGTAAGATCATACAAAATTATTCCCAAAATGGTCATTTTCTTCGTAGTAATTTCATTAACGAATCAATCATTACAGCACCTTCCTTCAAGTGCGTTTTTCGTTTGTGGTTCACAGTTAAAATTTTAAATATTTGTAGAGCTACAAAGGGTTAACGACGATGGACGAAGTATTAACAGCTGCTGAAGGATTTCAGCTACAGACGAAGGTAGTGATTCCTAATTTTGACCTCGTTTACGTAATTAATACTTATCAATCCGCTTGCCAGTAACTATCTAGATCCCTTGTTGAAAAAGGAATGGCAACCGACCCCATGCAGGAAAACGGTTGGAACAAGACTAGTCAGTCCTTCACAGCGCACTGTACTATGACTACACCAAGAAAAATGTTCCCTTACATTTAGATATGTATCCAGGAAACATCCGAGAAATTGGTCGCATTGTTCAAACAAGAGTGGACGATTTGACTCGTCAGTTAAAAGATGTAATTGTGAACTGCACAAAATCAGAGAAATCCATGAGAGTGGTGTACAAAGAGATTCTAAAATCTGTCTTTCTTCTGTACGGCGAAAGAAAAATTTCTTTACATTATTGATTCGTGGGGAGGGCAGGCTGATCAGACTTCACGATCAAATCTTTGAAGAAGAAACAGAATTATGCACCTCCAAAGTGAAAATTTTTCCAGTCAAATGTAACCCACTTTTCAAAACCCCGTGGTGTTTATTTTTGATCACAGGCTAAAATATTCACGAAAGAAGTGCAAAATGCTCCCGACGAGCTGGAGACTATTACAGAAACTGCTTTGGATGAAGATTCCGCAAAAATTCATTTCGTAATTCCGCATCAATTTAGTGCACTGGCTTCACAGGAATGGTCCAATACGCGTGGTTCGAATCGTAGTTGATCGAATAAAGGCCAGACTTTTTGAATCCAAACAAACTGTGTTTTCTAGTATTGCTTCTGAAAAAGTGGTATGCCTGGTAAGCGACAGCTTCCATCGCATGTGCATGATGCTACTGCTGTATCAAACGAAATACACATTTGAAGCAGTTTGCAGCAATGATTGATTAATGAAATTAATACAGCGAAAATGAATATTTTAGAATATTTTGCATAACATCAGTACGATGAAATTGAAAAAAAAGTACACAGTCAAGATATGAACACATACCGCCAGCATGGTAGCCGAGTACCTTAATCCCTACGCTACAATCGCTTTGTGAAGAGATGACTAACATTTCAGGTATACAACATCCATCTTCGTGAAAACCAGGGGCTATTGTATGAAAAGACAGTACAGATCCCTCTAGAATATAGCTAAGACTCATAAAAACTGTTGATTAACAGATCTGCTCGTCCCCTTGTGAGTCTCAGCTCATGTAGATTAACACAAAAGCCATGTACAGCAAGTTTTCAGCCACGCGGTGCAATAGTTAGAGATAAATCTAGAGCGCCAGAACATACACAGGTTTGTGCAACCATTCCCATTGGGATTTAAGTAAAGGAACACATACATTATGGGGCAGTCAAATTCCCACGAGCACTATTAAGATTAGTGCACAGCAGTATTATGTTCACTCGTCTTTGGGCCAATTAAACAGTAAAACGGACGTCAGTTGACCATCAGCTTCCGCTTAACTGGATAGTAATTGCGACGATGGTCCCGCATTAGGTATACCTCAGTGAAGTACCTACGTGGCTTAACTCCACGCGGAAATGTTCCAAACCGGCAATGGAAATGCCACGAAGGAATCGACGACTTTATATGCGGCCGCGAATGACGAAACTACTTCCACACTGAAAAGATGCCGCCCTCCCAAGTTGTCCTTGCGGCTGCTTTGAGTCTCTCTGTACAATATATTGCTCATATGCCATTCCCCAGTACCGCGCTTTCGCATCTTCTTTAAAGACGGCACATGCGAAGAGGCGTCCTCTCGCGGGGTGCAAAGGAAGCTCTAGGTCTAAGCACCGCCGCTAGCTTACCCAAAGATGGGAATGAGCTTATCCCATATATCAACAAGTACCGGTTCCCCGACATACCACTATAAGTTAGTTAGATTGTGGTAACTTCTCGTCGGCTTCGAGGTAATTAGAGACGAAGCTCAAGCACTTTCATAGGAGCCATCCTGGCATTTGCCTGTTGCGATATAAGGGGATCACGAAGAACCCAAATCTGGATGGCCTGGCGTGGATTTGACGCATTATCTCCTGAAAGCTAGTCCACTGTGGTAACCATTGGACACCCTCCCGGCCATGCCACATTACAGGAACGAATAGGTACTACCTCCTGTAGAAATATGTGACACTTTTTAAGCACCTTTTATGTAATTTGGAACTAATTGGAGATATTCAGTTGCACTTTTGATATTCCTGGCGTAAAAAGACCTCCACATACAATATGATTCTCTAGGTGAATATTGGCAACATTTAACATATGTGTTACTTCGAAGTGTTACTTTCAGGTTCCATTTGCGTTGTGTTTCACACCATTTACAATACCAAATTCATAAATTTTACATGCCATCTGATGTTAAATATTGTGTACATATACGCCCAACTGGATGTATGTGAGTGCTGTTAGGAAATTAAGAAGACTATGGAAAGAATACGTTTCTCAAACTTCTCTTCTAAGATACTAGAGTTCCAGTTCATTTGACATCCTCCCGTTGTTCTCATGCTATATCGCTATATTCACATACATATACCCACTATGCCTAAAATCCACGTAAATAATTTATCGAAAAATAGTTTACCACCTGGAATTCTTTTATCGTCTCCAAAATTTACTTTCGAATTCCTTTCCTGTTCCTAACTGGGCACTTCACTGTAATCAATATATTTTGAGTATATACTCGTAAATCTATATCAGTTTTTATGTTAAACAAATCATTCTTCCCTTCTCCGCTATTCTTCTTCACTTTTAAATCTTGCTTCGATTACTCTGAGACAACTCCCTGTGCTATCATCTGTTCATTGAACAGGTTTGATTCATAATTTCTGCCGAAGGTTTTGCACTATCTCCCACCCATTGCATTCGTGTATTGTACTTTTCCACACTTAATCTTCATTTGATATATTATGTAACTTCAATTAACTTACTCTTCCATATACACTCCTGGAAATTGAAATAAGAACACCGTGAATTCATTGTCCCAGGAAGGGGAAACTTTATTGACACATTCCTGGGGTCAGATACATCACATGATCACACTGACAGAACCACAGGCACATAGACACAGGCAACAGAGCATGCACAATGTCGGCACTAGTACAGTGTATATCCACCTTTCGCAGCAATGCAGGCTGCTATTCTCCCATAGAGACGATCGTAGAGATGCTGGATGTAGTCCTGTGGAACGGCTTGCCATGCCATTTCCACCTGGCGCCTCAGTTGGACCAGCGTTCGTGCTGGACGTGCAGACCGCGTGGGACGACGCTTCATCCAGTCCCAAACATGCTCAATGGGGGACAGATCCGGAGATCTTGCTGGCCAGGGTAGTTGACTTACACCTTCTAGAGCACGTTGGGTGGCACGGGATACATGCGGACGTGCATTGTCCTGTTGGAACAGCAAGTTCCCTTGCCGGTCTAGGAATGGTAGAACGATGGGTTCGAAGACGGTTTGGATGTACCGTGCACTATTCAGTGTCCCCTCGACGATCACCAGTGGTGTACGGCCAGTGTAGGAGATCGCTCCCCACACCATGATGCCGGGTGTTGGCCCTGTGTGCCTCGGTCGTATGCAGTCCTGATTGTGACGCTCACCTGCACGGCGCCAAACACGCATACGACCATCATTGGCACCAAGGCAGAAGCGACTCTCATCGCTGAAGACGACACGTCTCCATTCGTCCCTCCATTCACGCCTGTCGCGACACCACTGGAGGCGGGCTGCACGATGTTGGGGCGTGAGCGGAAGACGGCCTAACGGTGTGCGGGACCGTAGCCTAGCTTCATGGAGACGGTTGCGAATGGTCCTCGCCGATACCCCAGGAGCAACAGTGTCCCTAATTTGCTGGGAAGTGGCGGTGCGGTCCCCTACGGCACTGCGTAGGATCCTACGGTCTTGGCGTGCATCCGTGCGTCGCTGCGGTCCGGTCCCCGGTCGACGGGCACGTGCACCTTCCGCCGACCACTGGCGACAACATCGATGTACTGTGGAGACCTCACGCCCCACGTGTTGAGCAATTCGGCGGTACGTCCACCCGGCCTCCCGCATGCCCACTATACGCCGTCGCTCAAAGTCCGTCAACTGCACATACGGTTCACGTCCACGCTGTCGCGGCATGCTACCAGTGTTAAAGACTGCGATGGAGCTCCGTATGCCACGGCAAACTGGCTGACACTGACGGCGGCGGTGCACAAATGCTGCGCAGCTAGCGCCATTCGACGGCCAACAGCGCGGTTCCTGGTGTGTCCGCTGTGCCGTGCGTGTGATCATTGCTTGTACAGCCCTCTCGCAGTGTCCGGAGCAAGTATGGTGGGTCTGACACACCGGTGTCAATGTGTTCTTTTTTCCATTTCCAGGAGTGTAGTAGTAAACAAAAGTGATAATGTAACTTTCTAGCAGACCAAAATTGTGTTTACGGAGAGAAGTACCTAAGCACTACTCAGTATCCGCCCTCACAACCTTACTCTAGCCTGCGTCTCATTTCCTACATTCCAAACCACGCAGAAAGTCTCCAGTACACTATCTGGAAATAACACTTATGGAAGAAACTGAATTGCGGAGGAATGGCTTAGGAACAGCCTGTGGAATCTTTCGCTCTGCAGCAGACTGTGCGCTGTTTTGGAACAGTAGCGACAGTGGCCGGCCGGAGTGGCCGTCCGGTTCTAGGCGCTACAGTCTGGAACCGAGCGACCGCTACGGTCGCAGGTTCGAATCCTGTCTCGGGCATGGATGTGTGTGATGTCCTTAGGTTAGTTGGGTTTAATTAGTTCCAAGTTCTAGGCGACTGATGACCTCAGAAGTTAAGTCACATAGTGCTCAGAGCCATTTGAACCAAGTAGCGACAGTGTGCTATTTTGTCTGCAACACTTGTGGTCAAAAATGCGTTACCTAGTCTTCAACTTGAATTTGCCCCATATCGACGTAACTATTAGTATATAAAATATTAATATATAGAAATATTTAGAAAATAGTTTCCTCATAAAAAACCATAAATTTCACACAATTTTTAAACTTAATTATCGGTTTTGTTTTATTTCCGTGTAAACTAATTAGACCCTCGAAGTGAACAAGAGGACCACGTGATGATGATGGGCCGCGGTGCCGTCCTCTAGTGATACTGTTATTTCGATGCGACGTACAACGGCATGAGTCCAATAAACTACTCTCCCATCCGGTGTTACAGGTAGCTGTCTAGATGTTGCAGTCAGAAATTCACATCCAAGTAGGTCAGTAACGAGCATTAGGTGTCTGCGTGTATTTCGTTCCAGTACCACTGTCTAGAAGAAATACCTAGTAGCATCCAGAATTTAACTGTCATCCACGAGACAAACGCACTGACCACTCGCCTACCAAGTCGCATCTCTATTTTAATCTAGTAAATATATTCTATTAGTTACCTCGATCCACTTACCACTACTTCTTGAATCTCCTTAACATCTCTACTGTCTCTCCATCAAGTGAATACAAGTCCAGTACGATGTTGCTCTGTACTGCTTGAGTGGGAGAGCCGGCCGGTGTGGCCGTGCGGTTAAAGGCGCTTCAGTCTGGAGCCGCGTGACCGACACGGTCGCAGGTTCGAATCCTGCCTCGGGCATGGATGTGTGATGTGTGTGATGTCCTTACGTTAGTTAGGTTTAATTAGTTCTAAGTTCTAGGCGACTGATGACCTCAGAAGTTAAGTCGAATAGTGCTCAGAGCCATTTGAACCATTTGAGTGGGAGAAGTCTTCACATCACTCGCGCCTTGCCGCAGTGACAGCAGCAGCTACCAACACATTATGATGTCGAGCAGTTACATCGATGAAATATTGTGAGAGTTACACAACCCGAGAACCGTATTTGCGTCAGATCCGTCGGGAAAGCATGAAAAGTCACATTTTGTTACCTGTTAAGGTATACAAAAGCCCCTGGTGTCTTGACAGCAAAATTGAAAACAAAGAAAACATTCGTATCTAAAAGATATTAACTTCTCTCACGTTATGACATCAAGCTTAAATTTTTAATTTCTTCTTAAGTAATATATATATATATATATATATATATATATATATATATATATATATATATATATATATATATATATATGCGTGTTGTTTACGATGAATATATAGGGTGAGTCACCTAACGTTACCGCTGGATATATTTCGTAAACCACATCAAATACTGACGAACCGATTCGACAGACCGAACGTGAGGAGAGGGGCTAGTGTAATTGTTAAATACAAACCATACAAAAATGCACGGAAGTATGTTTTTTAACACAAACCTACGTTTTTTTAAATGGAACCATGTTAGTTTTGTTAGCACATCTGAACATATAAACAAATACGTAATCAGTTCCGTTTGTTGCATTGTAAAATGTTAATTACATCCGGAGATATTGTAACCTAAAGTTGACGCTTGAAACCTCCGACGTTCAGTTGCGTGTTGTAACAAACACGGGCCACGGTCGGCGAGCAGCATCTGCAGGGACATGTTTACGATGACGACCGTATTTACGAGTGTGGCTGTAGCGCACTGTTGTGGTTTGGTCTAGCTGTCGCAGTGTCCGCATGTAGCGCTTGCTGCTATTGTTACTCTGCATTCGTCTCCGCACGCAGACCAACTGTAGTGCACCGTGTTACCAGACGTCTGTGGTAGTGTAGTGTTGTAGAAACTGTGACCATGGTGTATTCGAACTCTGAAAAGTTGGAGATGATACTCATCTATGGCGAGTGTCGACGAAATGCAGCTGAAGCCTGCAGGATGTATGCAGAACGGTACCCGGACAGAGAGCATCCAGCGTGACGCACATTGCAAAACATCTACCGCCTACTGTATGCAACAGGTATGGTCGTAGCACGCAAACGGGTCCGTAACAAGCCCGTCACAGGAGAAGCGTGTGCCGTTGGTGTGTTAGCTGCTGTTGCCATGAACCCACACGTGATTACACGGACATTGCGAGAGCCGGTGGACTGAGTCAAAGTAGTGTCATGCGCATACTGCATCGTCACCGCTTTCACCCGTTTCATGTGTCGCTACATCAGCAATTACATGGTGATGACTTTAACCATCGAGTGCAATTCTGTCAATGGGCATTAACAGAGAATGCGTTGCTGTTCTACCTGTTTACCGATGAAGCGGGTTTCACAAACCACGGGGCAGTGAATCTACGGAACATGCATTACTGGTCCGTGGACAATCCTCGCGGGCTCAGACAGGTAGCGCGACAGCGACCGTGGACTGTAAATGTATGGTGCGGAATCATTGGCGACCACCTCATTGGTCCTCACTTCATTGCAGGGGCCCAAGCAGCTGCAACATAAATCGCGTTTCTACAGAATTATCCGCCAACGTTGCTCGAAAATGTCCCACTGGAAACGCGTCGACGTATGTGGTATCAGCATGATGGTGCACCTGCACATTCCGCAATTAACACTAGGCTGACCCTTGACAGGTTGTTCGACGGGCGTTTCATAGGACGTGGAGGTCGCATAAATTGGCCAGCCCTTTCTCCTGATCTTACACCTCTGGACTTCTTTCTGTGGGGTACGTTAAAGGAGAATGTGTACCGTGATGTGCCTACAACCCCAGAGGATATGAAACAACGTATTGTGGCAGCCTGCGGCGACATTACACCAGATGTACTGCGGCGTGTACGACATTCATTACGCCAGAGATTGCAATTGTGTGCAGCAAATGATGGCCACCACATTTAACATCAATTGGCCAGACATGTCGGGACACACTCCATTCCACTCCGTAATTGAAAACGGAAACCACGTGTGCACGTTTCTTTAATGAATCGTCGCCGACGATTGCTTGTCTACAAAACACTTGTAAATGTGGACGGCACTCTTGGTGCTTCGACATCTTCCGCTAAGGGGAAAAAGAACGAAGTAAGGGGAGTAGGTAAAACTGCTCAATTTGTTCTTATAAATGGACCAACTTTGTTTTGTGGCGCGAGGTTTAATTTTTCTTTAATGAAAAGTTCAACTTCTTCAGCGGAAGATGTCGAAGCACCAAGAGTGCCGTCCACATTTACAAGTGTTTTGTAGACAAGCAATCGTCGGCGACGACGATAACAACGTCTACGAACCATTGTAAGAAGCAGTGCCTCAGTGGCTATTCACTCAAACAAGAGTGAATGCGCTGGCAGGACAGTGTGCTCTTATATAGCATCAGTCCTGGCGCACGCAGCGAATGTGGACTGATAAGGCGGCCCATTCATACAGCCGCCGGAAATGACTCTGCAAAAACTTGATTTTAGCCCGCCGCGAGCCTAGTAATACTAGGGCTCGCGGCTCCATGCGCTCTCTCTCGCACACTCAAGGTCACGCGCAACTTGGTCACGTGACTTACTGTGAGAGCCATCTATTGAGCACCCAGAGAAACACCCAGGGAGCATCCCAGAGTGCCCCAGAGAGCTACAACACCAAGAAGAATCGCTTCTCGGCTTTTGGCAAGATCAATGTGTAGTATTGTGGCCCTTAAAAGGGCCTTTTTTTGAGGACTGCTTTCAATGGTTATACAGAGTACAGTCACCCACAATACCTCATGGTAATGTACATGTGCGTCAGTGAAAAAGACCAATAAAAAGATGTTAGCATGTGGACGTAATGTGCTGCTCCAGTCTCTTCTGTACCTAAGGTCCATCGCCGTTCCCTTTGGATCCCTACGAAATTCGGTGCTCTCCGATACACACGATCGAACAGCGGAGGAGTGGTACTCAAGCGTCAACTTTAGGTTACAATATCTCCGGATGTAATTAACATTTTACAATGCAACAAACGGCACTGATTACGTATTTGTTTATATGTTCAGATGTGCTATCAAAACTAACGGGGTTCCATTTCTAAAAAAAAGTGGGTTTGTGTTAAAAAACATACTTCCGTGCATTTTTGTATGGTTTGTATTAACCAATTACACTAGCCCCTCACCTCACGTTGGGTCTGTCGAATCGGTTCGTCAGTATTTCATGTGGTTTTCGAAATATATCCAGCGGTAATGTTAGGTGACTCACCCTGTATATACATATGTGTGTGTGTGTGTGTGTGTGTGTGTGTGTGAGTGTGTGTGTGTGTGTGTGTGTGTGTGTGTGTGTAGGAGTTGGATGGGTGAATGTTGTTGTACAATTTAGGTACAAGTGTTGATCCTTGGAGTCTCAACGAGTGTGGCAAATACAACGACTCGGCAACTCGCTTGTAGCTCCACTATGCATTCTTGTAGACAACATTGGAGTGTTGTGCAGCCAGGAACTCTAAATCAAGTGTTGCTTCATACTACTTTCCTCCAGTCGGAATCTCGGATTTGCAAATCGAGTCAATGAATATCACCCACAAACATTCCGCTTAACCTCCAGCGTGTTGGATTTAGTTTTACCTCACCACGTAAGCTCCTTCGTGCAATGACACTTGTGATCCGACGGCCGTTGTGGCCGAGCGGTTCCAGGCGCTTCAGTACGGAACCGCGCTGCTGCTACCGTCGCAGGTTCGAATCCTGCCTCGGGAATGGTTGCGTGTGATGTCCTTAGGTTAGTTAGGTTTAAGTAGTTTTAAGTCTAAGGGACTGACGACCTCAGATGTTAAGTCCCATAATGCTTAGAGCCATTTGAACTTGTGATTCCAGACTTAATAAAACCTTGCGCAATTGACTTCTCATGTAGTCAGTCAGAAAAAGGTTTACCCACACTGGGAGCATTGTTCAGAGGCCACATGACCCAGTACTCTGTTTAATGCAGGAGTAGGGTGAACCCTCTGTCTGCCTTCCTTGTTTCTGTAGGCAATAGCTTGTTTAAGTTTCTTAAGTGTGCCTAAACTGTTTACGTGTTTATCATTGATGTTTCCTGTAGTTGCAATAATTACAGCCTGGACGATCACTTTCAAAACAGATGAAGACTATATTGGTATCACTCTCTTTCCCCGTGTTTCGGTAACCAGATCAATTTTGGATAATGATGCTACAGTGTCTACTGAAATATTCACTGTCTTTCAGAATTCCTTGTACATCCTACGCTATATTTTCGGTAATGAAAACCACAAAAATGCTTCAAGTGCCTTGTTTAGCTTCCTGCAGTAAGGCGTTTTTGACGCTATCATTCTACACTGATTCGGCTTGTTTCTTAAGTACCGCTTAAATTTGCACAGAAATACATGCATTTTTCCTCCTACTCACTTCTACTCTTCCCTGTTTTAAGCTGTCGGGCTACTGCGCATCCCTTAAGTTCTCATGACACATTACATTCAGCCTAGTGTTCCTCGCTTATTTAAATCTAGCAATACTTGATAACTGCTCCGCCTCTGTTACATAGAAGTTTACACTCAAACCTTCACACATTGCGTTTCATAAATGAATGTGCGGATCCCAATAGTCAGTTAAGTCAAATTGTTTGTGCTGCATGAAAACTACAAACAGTATTCATGACTGCCAAATACAGCATTAGTGCACTACTGATTTACTGCATTACTAATTATTTTGAGCTTCTCCTATTGCTACTGCAGGGGTGTCTATTTATTTCCTCTGCCTTGAAGGTGTTCTAGCAGGCTACCAGGAGAGAGGTGAAGAGTCGCTGAGCTCTTTGGCGCTAGAAGCCATTGTTTATGTAGGTAAAGACTAGGAGAAAAAGCCAGCAGTGTCTGCCGAGCATGAGTCTGGGTAACGTGGGATGGTATCTGAAGGCCAGGAGAAAACATGAGACTTCGTAATGTGGGACCAGCCAAAAAGCACTGTTGTGCCTTGCTGGAATGTTTGTTCAGATTCCATGAACAGATTATCATGTTGTTGTTGTTGTGGTCTTCAGTCCTGAGACTGGTTTGATGCAGCTCTCCATGCTACTCTATCCTGTGCAAGCTTCTTCATCTCCCAGTACCTGCTGCAACCTACATCCTTCTGAATCTGCTTAGTGTATTCATCTCTTGGTCTCCCTCTACGATTTTTAGCCTCCACGCTGCCGTCCAATACTAAATCGCTGATCCCTTGATGTCTCATAACATGTCCTACCAACGGATCCCTTCTTCTGGTCAAGCTGTGCCACAAACTTCTCTTCTCCCCAATCCTATTCAATACTTCCTCATTAGTTATGTGATCTACCCATATAATCTTCAGCATTCTTCTGTAGCACCACATTTCGAAAGCTTCTATTCTCTTCTTGTCCAAACTATTTATTATCCATGTTTCACTTCCATACATGGCTACACTCCATACAAATACTTTCTGAAATGACTTCCCAACACTTAAATCTATACTCGATGTTAACAAATTTCTCTTCTTCAGAAACGCTTTCCTTCCCATTGCCAGTCTACATTTTATATCCTCTCTACTTTGACCATCATAAGCTATTTTGTTCCCCAAATAGCAAAACACCTTTCCTAATCTAATTCCCTCAGCATCACCCGACTTAATTCGACTACATTCCATTATCCTCGTTTTGCTTTTGTTGATTTTCATCTTATATCCTCCTTTCAAGACGCTATCCATTCCATTCAACTGCTCTTCCAAGTCCTTTGCTGTCTCTGACAGAATTACAATGTCATCGGCGAAGGAAGATTTTCATATTTTCTCATAATAATTGTTTTGTAAGAAGGGGTGAGTTCCTATGCATGCATAAATACAGGATTTTTGACTGGCCATGATTGAGAGTCTGTACTGTACTGGAAGAGATTTTTGGCTTTCTTCTCCACGTCACACTTGATTGATTAACCTTGACGAAATCCCCAATACTGGGCAATTGTTACATATCTTCATAAAGTTACTATTGGTCAGAACTTGCAAGGTCTTCTGCTGTTAGCTGGCAGAATCAGACAATGATAGAACTAGCGAAGGTTTTTCTGGGTGTGCCAAAGACGACAATTGCTTCACGGTTTGAGCCGAGCTGCCGAGAGACACATGTACTCAAATTAGAACAGAATACAGAGGTCGATGTAATCTTAGAAATCTCATCCACTACTGCAGCAGTCTTCTACGCTGTCACAAGTTAAGGTTGGTAACCATGCAGTGTTATCCTTTCAGAGATATGAATCATAAGCGTGAGATAACCCTTTCAGAGACTGGGATCATAGAATTGAGGAGGAAATAACGTAAGTTACCTGTCGTCCGGAATCGGTGAATATTTTCCGTTGGAAACTAAGTAACTGGTAAACTCTCATTTGCCAAATTATTGTAAAGTTGCGTCAGCTACAGTTGATAGGCGTTTCACAAGGCAATAGTCGCACTAATCCTACACTAATTAAGTTTAGGGCAACTGTGGTAGCTCTACACAGTTTCAAAATCACCAGAAACGTCTTCATACAATTATCTCCGAAGTCAGAAGAACATTATTAGTCAAGCATATAATGTTTGGCTACGGAATGTTACAAAATAGGCTCAGTCGTTTCCATAAACTTCAGAACTCGCAGCTATCTCGATAGTGTTCGGAAACGTACGTTTGTGCCCATTTAAAGTATGACTGACACCATCAGAGTGTCAGTCGGAGAAATGATGGAAATGTTGATGACAAAGTGTGACTTCGTGGTGCTATTTTTACAGGCCATTCTGGTCGCCAGTGACAATAAACGAAGTTATTCACAAAATCGACTAATTCTATTTCGAACATGTGACCTTTATCAAGTGGAGTACGGTAAAAATCTCGTTTTAACAATTGTTAAGATTTTTAAAAATATCTGACGTCAAAATAACGTGTTTATTCTGGGTATTCAATTGAATACGTATGGATATTCCTTGAAGATTTGACTTGTACAGGGGTATAATTTTCACAACACTGCACGCTGCTGAAACTGCAATATTGATTCTTATGAACAAATATCTTAAGAGTCAAAGGCGATTATTATGTCCATTAAAAAAATTATACGACTAAGAATCGTAGTCACAAAAAGAAATATTTCAGAATATTTAATCCTCCTCACATCAAAAACTGGAAACAATTGTATCAAAATAGATACATATATAGTGGAATACAAATAACTGTTTTATATACGAAAATTTGGTTATATTTGCGCTTTTATTTCCATGTCAGTCACTTTCTGATCTAGATACATTTGTCTCGGTACTTATTGCAGTATCGTGGGCTCACGCCAACTTGTGCTGCAACCCACAGTACGTCCAAGTTGTGCGGGCAGCTCATGGCTGCCACGCAACACATGGCCACCAGACAGCAACTGAAGCGCCAGCTGAGATACTGTCCACACGGACCTCTTTTCTACGCCAGTCAAGTGAGGGGACGAAGGACCGATTGCTTCCCGGTGCCGAGAGCTATGCTTAAGCAGGTACGTGGACCCTGAGTAGACAGGTCACTCCGAGTGAGATTCATAGGCCACACGCCAAATGCTTATGCAATTCTTCAATGAGGAATTCGCTTTGGAGCCGCCGCAAAGACGGCGTAAGGCTTCGTGTTAGTGTTTCTGCGAGTCGATTTGTATGAATTTATGACTTTGTCTTCATTTGTGACACGCCGGGCCTCACTATTTCCGCCATACTGCAACCTCAACAGTGGGCTGCCCCTCGAAAGCTTTACCTTTAAAGGAGTCGGAGTTCACAACTGTTTATTTTTGGAATTTTCTGTCGGGATTTAAAACTTTCTCTAGCGAAGTGTTTCGTGTAAGTACTGGTTAGGAACATTTTATAAAAGTGTTTGCTATCGTTGCAGAGGCATTGTTCCTTCCATCATATTTATGTTAATTCTTTCGTATCATCGACCTTCGGCCACCGAAAGTATTTATTGATTTACCTCAGTTTAGAACTCTTTGCTCATTTACAGTTAATAGGCACTCTGTCTCAGGTACTGTTTTGTGTTCAAACCAGAAAGAACTATTTTGTTCAGTAGTATTTCAAAACTTTCGTTCCAATGGAAAATTGTATTCTCGTATTTCGACAAACTTGGCTCATAGTATACCTGGGATTTACTTAACTTGGATCATTGCATACCTTTGATTTTACTTTTTCACTGCCTGCGGTGGGTACTTAACGTGTCATATACGAGTATCTGTTAACAATATTAAGCAAATCGCATGGACATGTTGCATGGGGGCTTAATTAAATACAATGCAAATATTTTTTAAATTTAGTCACTGTCTGTCCGGTTACGAAGTCTCGTAACCGGTTCGCCCTGACTAGTATTACTCCGCAATCTGACTGCATAGAATAACAACAAAGAATGAAAGAAAACTTCCCTTAACACAATTAATTAATTAAGTCCCCAGCAACTATAAAACCTACGAAACAACAAAACACAAATGTAACTGTTCTGTGTGTGGAAGTGTGATTCAACGTACACATCTGGCACGGTTCTTCCTCAATAAGACAAGGTATTTTCAATACCATTTACACTGAATTAATTAAATAAAACTGAAATACTACAATTGCTCATAAAAACCCGAATTACAGTCTAATACATGAACAGAAGCCAGAAGTTGACTGAACCTGTGACCAAGAGGCATTGTTATTTAGCACATTAGAAATAAAAAATAAAAGATTTTCTTTACCTTCATGTATATTGACGAAAAGTACACTCTGATCATTACATCCCCAATCCGACAACATCTGGTGTCTAGCCCATCAAAACAAATGCACACGACATGGCTTCAAATAATACAGCTATCAATATCCTCTCAGCAAAGCACTAACCACCACCACTTCTGAACAATACTCTTTGGCGCAGTCTCTGGCGCTGTGACTCAGTGTAGCTACCTTTCATATGCCCCTCCTCCACGGGCTAGAATTTGATGGTATTTTTGCCAGCATTGGTGGTGAAAATACCACCAAATTCGTCCAAAAAAATACAGACAAAAATAAAAGATAATATTAATAAGTAAATATCACATAACTAAATAAATTTTGGCTTTGCACTGACCCTTCAATAACCTAATATATAAAATACAGTAAGGAATACAAATGCTTGCATACATATGATTTTACATAATTGTTTACACAAGTATCATGTGGTTAAACAATTCAATCAATAGCGTCAGCAATGACGAATAGGTGCAGCTAAGAGTCTCATGACTTCTCATAAACAGTAAACACACAAAAAACCTGTTTTTACAAATATTCACATAAAACCCTTTCAATAGTTCAATAAACAAGTAGGACTCCTCAGAGAAGTTGACAGTTCCAACAGTAACAACCAGCAATGATCAACAGGTGCAAATAGTAGTCTGAAAACATTTCATCAGCAGTATTTAAACAGCTTCAACAGTGGCACCCAAAAATGGCGAGCAGGCGCAGACACCAACAAGTGACATTATCTCATTAGAACCAGTCCATTAGTGGCACCCAGTAATGTTGAACAGGTGCAGACACCAACAAGTGACACTATGTCAGTAGAAGCAGTTTCATCAGTGGCACCCAGCAGTGTTGAACAGGTGCAGACACCAACAAGTGACATCATTTCAGTAGAAGCAGTTCCATCAGTGGCACCCAGCAATGTTGAACAGGTGCAGACACCAACAAAGTTACATTATGTCAGTAGAAGCAGTTCCATCAGTGGCACCCAGCAATGTTGAGCAGGTGCAGACAGCAACAAGTGACATTATGTCATTAGAAGCAGTTCCATCAGTGACATCTAGCAATGTTGAACAGGTGCAGACACCAACAAGTGACATTATCTCAGTAGAAGCAGTCCATCAGTGGCACCCAGTAATGTTGAGCAGGTACAGACACCAACAAGCGACATCATTTCAGTAGAAGCAGTCCATCAGTGGCACCCAGCATTGTGGAACAGGTGCAGACACCAACATCTACATCTACATCTACATTTATACTCCGCAAGCCACCCAACGGTGTGTGGCGGAGGACACTTTACGTGCCACTGTCATTACCTCCCTTTACTGTTCCAGTCGCGTATGGTTCGCGGGAAGAACGACTGTCTGAAAGCCTCCATGCGCGCTCTAATCTCTCTAATTTTACATTCGTGATCTCCTCGGGAGGTATAAGTAGGGGGAAGCAATATATTCGATACCTCATCCAGAAACGCACCCTCTCGAAACCTGGCGAGCAAGCTACACCGCGATGCAGAGCGCCTCTCTTGCAGAGTCTGCCACTTGAGTTTATTAAACATCTCCGTAACGCTATCACGGTTACCAGATAACGCTGTGACGAAACGCGCCGCTCTTCTTTGGATCTTCCCTATCTCCTCCGTCAAACCGATCTGGTACGGATCCCACACTGATGAGCAATACTCAAGTATGGGTCGAACGAGTGTTTTGTAAGCCACCTCCTTTGTTGATGGACTATATTTTCTAAGCACTCTCCCAATGAATCTCAACCTGGTACCCGTCTTACCAACAATTAATTTTATATGATCATTCCAGTTCAAATCGTTCCGCACGCATACTCCCAGATATTTTACAGAGGTCACTGCTACCAGTGTTTGTTCCGCTATCATATAACCATACAATAAAGGATCCTTCTTTCTATGTATTCGCAATACATTACATTCGTCTATGTTAAGGGACAGTTGCCAATCCATGTACCAAGTGCCTATCCGCTGCAGATCTTCCTGCATTTCGCTACAATTTTCTAATGCTGCAACTTCTCTGTACACTACAGCATCATCCGTGAAAAGCCGCATGGAACTTCCGACACTATCTACTAGGTCATTTATATACACTCCTGGAAATGGAAAAAAGAACACAGTGACACCGGTGTGTCAGACCCACCATACCTGCTCCGGACACTGCGAGAGGGCTGTACAAGCAATGATCACACGCACGGCACAGCGGACACACCAGGAACCGCGCTGTTGGCCGTCGAATGGCGCTAGCTGCGCAGCATTTGTGCACCGCCGCCGTCAGTGTCAGCCAGTTTGCCGTGGCATACGGAGCTCCATCACAGTCTTTAACACTGGTAACATGCCGCGACAGCGTGGACGTGAACCGTATGTGCAGTTGACGGACTTTGAGCGAGGGCGTATAGTGGGCATGCGGGAGGCCGGGTGGACGTACCGCCGAATTGCTCAACATGTGGGGCGTGAGGTCTCCACAGTACATCGATGTAGTCGCCAGTGGTCGGCGGAAGGTGCTCGTGTCCGTCGACCTGGGACCGGACCGCAGCGACGCACGGATGCACGCCAAGACCGTAGGATCCTACGCAGTGCCTTAGGGGACCGCACCCCCACTTCCCAGCAAATTAGGGACACTGTTGCTCCTGGGGTATCGGCGAGGACCATTCGCAACCGTCTCCATGAAGCTGGGCTACGGTCCCGCACACCGTTAGGCCGTCTTCCGCTCACGCCCCAATATCGTGCAGCCCGCCTCCAGTGGTGTCGCGACAGGCGTGAATGGAGGGACGAATGGAGACGTGTCGTCTTCAGCGATGAGAGTCGCTTCTGCCTTGGTGCCAATGATGGTCGTATGCGTGTTTGGCGCCGTGCAGGTGAGCGCCACAGTCAGGACTGCATACGACCGAGGCACACAGGGCCAACACCCGGCATCATGGTGTGGGGAGCGATCTCCTACACTGGCCGTACACCACTGGTGATCGTCGAGGGGACACTGAATAGTGCACGGTACATCCAAACCGTCATCGAACCCATCGTTCTACCATTCCTATACCGGCAAGGGAACTTGCTATTTCAACAGGACAATGCAAGTCCGCATGTATCCCGTGCCACCCAACGTGCTCTAGAAGGTGTAAGTCAACTACCCTGGCCAGCAAGATCTCCGGATCTGTCCCCCATTGAGCATGTTTGGGACTGGATGAAGCGTCGTCTCACACGGTCTGCACGTCCAGCACGAACGCTGGTCCAACTGAGGCGCCAGGTGGAAATGGCATGGCAAGCTGTTCCACAGGACTATATCCAGCATCTCTACGATCGTCTCCATGGGAGAATAGCAGCCTGCATTGCTGCGAAAGGTGGATATACACTGTACTAGTGCCGACATTGTGCATGCTCTGTTGCCTGTGTCTATGTGCCTGTGGTTCTGTCAGTGTGATCATGTGATGTATCTGACCCCAGGAATGTGTCAATAAAGTTTCCCCTTCCTGGGACAATGAATTCACGGTGTTCTTATTTCAATTTCCAGGAGTGTATATTGTGAAAAGCAGTGGTCCCATAACACTCCTCTGTGGCACACCAGAGGTTACTTTAACGTCTGTAGACGTCTATCCATTGATAACAACATGCTGTGTTCTGTTTGCTAAAAACTCTTCAATCCAGCCACACAGCCGGTCTGATATTCCGTAGGCTCTTACTTTGTTTATCAGGCGACAGTGCGGAACTGTATCGAACGCCTTCCGGAAGTCAAGAAAAATAGCATCTACCTGGGAGCCTGTATCTAATATTTTCTCGGTCTCATGAACAAATAAAGCGAGTTGGGTCTCACACGATCGCTGTTTCCGGAATCCATGTTGATTCCTACATAGTAGATTCTGGGTTTCCAAAAACGACATGATACTCGAGCAAAAAACATGTTCTAAAATTCTACAACAGATCAACGTCAGAGATATAGGTCTATAGTTTTGCGCATCTGCTCGACGACCCTTCTTGAAGACTGGGACTACCTGTGCTCTTTTCCAATCATTTGGAACCCTCCGTTCCTCTAGAGACTTGCGGTAGACGGCTGTTAGAAGGGGGGCAAGTTCTTTCGCGTACTCTGTGTAGAATCGAATTGGTATCCCGTCAGGTCCAGTGGACTTTCCTCTATTGAGTGATTCCAGTTGCTTTCCTATTCCTTGGACACTTATTTCGAGGTCAGCCATTTTTTCGTTTGTGCGAGGATTTAGAGAAGGAACTGCAGTGCGGTCTTCTTCTGTGTAACAGCTTTGGAAAAAGGTGTTTAGTATTTCAGCTTTACGCGTGTCATCCTCTGTTTCAATGCCATCATCATGCCGGAGTGTCTGGATATGCTGTTTCGAGCCACTTACTGATTTAACGTAAGACCAGAACTTCCTAGGATTTTCTGTCAAGTCGGTACATAGAATTTTACTTTCGAATTCACTGAACGCTTCACGCATAGCCCTCCTTACGCTAACTTTGACATCGTTTAGCTTCTGTTTGTCTGAGAGGTTTTGGCTGCGTTTAAACTTGGAGTGAAGCTGTCTTTGCTTTCGCAGTAGTTTCCTAACTTTGTTGTTGTACCACGGTGGGTTTTTCCCGTCCCTCACAGTTTTACTCGGCACGTACCTGTCTAATACGCATTTTACGATGACCTTGAACTTTTTCCATAAACACTCAACATTGTCAGTGTCGGAACAGAAATTTTCGTTTTGATCTGTTAGGTAGTCTGAAATCTGCCTTCTATTACTCTTGCTAAACAGATAAACCTTCCTCCCTTTTTTTATATTCCTATTAACTTCCATATTCAGGGATGCTACAACGTCCTTATGATCACTGATTCCCTGTTCTGCACTTAAAGAGTCGAAAAGTTCGGGTCTGTTTGTTATCAGTAGGTCCAAGATCTTATCTCCACGAGTCGGTTCTCTGTTTAATTGCTCGAGGTAGTTTTCGGATAGTGCACTCAGTATAATGTCACTCGATGCTCTGTCCCTACCACCCGTCCTAAACATCTGAGTGTCCCAGTCTATATCTGGTAAATTGAAATCTCCACCTAAGACTATAACATGCTGAGAAAATTTATGTGAAATGTATTCCAAATTTTCTCTCGGTTGGTCTGCCACTAATGCTGCTGAGTCGGGAGGTCGGTAAAAGTAGCCAATTATTAACCTAGCTCGGTTGTTGAGTGTAACCTCCACCCATAATAATTCACAGGAACTATCCACTTCTACTTCACTACATGATAAACTACTACTAACAGCGACGAACACTCCACCACTAGTTGCATGCATCAATCCGATTACAGCTTCGGTGCTTTCTATCAGCGCTTGATGTTCTTGTACTTTACCAACGCAGCTTCGACAGTAGACAATTACAATATCGATTGCTGCTAGGTCCCCGCATGTCCTGACTTTGCCCCGCACCCGTTGAGGCTGTTGCCCTTTCTGTTCTTGCCCAAGGCCATCTAACCTAAAAAAACGCCCAGCCCACCTCGCACAACCCCTGCTACCCGTGTAGCCGCTTGTTGCGTGTAGTGGACTCCTGACCTATCCAGCAGAACCCAAAACCCCACCACCCTATGGCGCAAGTCGAGGAATCTGTAGCCCACACGGTCGCAGAACCGTCTCAGCCTCTGATTCAGACCCTCCACTCGGTTCTGTACCAAAGGTCCGCAATCAGTCCTGTCGACAATGCTGCAGATGGTGAGCTCTGCTTTCATCCCGCTAGCGAGACTGGCAGTCTTCACCAAATCAGATAGCCGCCGGAAGCCAGAGAGGATTTCCTCGGATCCATAGCGACACACATCATTGGTGCCTGCAGATGGGTGCACCCTGTACCCTTCATGGCATCCGGAAGGACCCTTTCCACATCTGGAATGACTCCCCCCAGTATGCACACGGAGTGCACATTGGTTTTCTTCCCCTCTCTTGCTGCCATTTCCCTAAGGGGCCCCATTACGTGCCTGATGTTGGAGCTCCCAACTACCAGTAAGCCCACCCTCTGCAACCGCCCGGATCTTGCAGACTGAGGGGCAACCTCTGGAACAGGACAAGCAGCCATGTCAGGCCGAAGATCAGTTTCAGCCTGAGACAGAGCCTGAAACCGGTTCGTCAGACAAACTGGAGAGGCCTTCCGTTCAGCCCTCCGGAATGTCTTTCGCCACCTGCCACACCTTGAGACGACCTCCCACTCTACCACAGGTGAAGGATCAACCTCAATGTGGGCAGTATCCCGGGCAACTACAGTCGTAGTCCGATCGGGGGATGCGTGGGACGAGCTGGCCGGACCCCCTCAGTGATGCCCATTGGCAACAGCCTCAAGCTGTGTGACCGAAGCCAACACTGCGTGAAGCTGGGAGCGAAGGGATGCCAACTCAGCCTGGTTCCGAACACAGCAGCTGCAGTCCCCATCCATGCTAAAAACTGTTTTGCAAAGAACGTCTGAACTAATCTACAGAGAGCGCAAACAAATCGACAAAATTTAAACAGTTATTAAAATACAAGATTGCCTAGTAAATGCAGTAATGCTGCTACTTGAGCACTGCTGACACTGCTCGGCGGCGGAAGGAGACTACGCGAATTTACACTATTCAGGTACTAAAACGCGATGCTACAACTCTCAAATACTATAATACGCCCGAAATTTATGAATTAAACAATGCAAGTACCAAAAACACGCAAAGAAATTAAGAATTAAACTATGTAACAAATGAGTGAGCTAGGAGTATACGACATCATTTCAGTAGAAGCAGTTCCATCAGTGGCACCCAGCAATGCTGAACAGGTGCAGAGACCAACAAGTGACATTTCAGTAGAAGCAGTTCCATCAGTGGCACCCAGCAATGTTGAACAGGTGCAGACACCAACAAGTGGCATTTCAGTAGAAGCAGTTCCATCAGTGGTACCCAGCAATGTTGAGCAGGTGCAGACACCAATAAGTGACATTATCTCAGTAGAAGCAGTTCCAACAGTGGCACCCAGCAATGTTGAACAGGTGCAGGTAACAGTCCATAATATTCACTATCACTAATCAGACAGTTCATCAGAGTTTATCAGCAGAAATTAAACATCTCCTAGTGGCAACCATCATGTTGAACAAGTGCAGGTATGAACAACAGTTTGAAGGCACACACAAATACTTTTACAAAATTGTTATCAATGATCTTACACTAAACATACAAATTATAATAAACACACAAATGATATCAGATAATTGTCATATTAAATATTACAAATACACAAATATCAGTAAACCTATAATATTTATGGGTGTCAGTGCAAGCCACAACAAACAAGTAAAATAATATTTAGGAGATAGGTCGGTACCAATTATTTGGGATTAGGTAAGGAAAACACACAAAACACACTCACTCATCCTTCATCCACATTAAGTACTACTGTGTAATTGAATAGTATTAACTGTGTAAATGCAATTCTATCCAAAATTTTATGTTCAACTTGTGTATCAAGTAGTAGTGGCAGCAATGTATAACAGACAATAATAGTTAGTCAACTTCGTAGTCATCATGTCAAGACCAATGTTTGCCAATCCAAATCAAAATGTACGGTTGCTGAACAACTGTCAGTGTGCCAAGATATGCAAATGCTTCCTTTCTCCAAAAAAAAAAAAAAAAATATACTGCTTATTGATTTAACAAAGTGTGTGTGTAGACAATCTTCCTTCCACTTGAGTGTTCCAGTCTGCCATCTTCATCCTCCTTGTTCCATATAGACCAACAAAAAAATATGCTTCTCACTTACTTTACCTCTTATCCACCAAAACTCCAATAATCATTATCATCACATAATCTTCATACTTCAATAATACCTCTTATGTCGATACATATAAACCTTATCATCAATATCATTTACCTTACCTCTTGCCCACCAAAACTCCAATAATCATCAACTTGACACAATCTCAGTACCTCAATAATACCTCTTCAATACGTCGATACATATTAACCTTATCGCCAATATCATTTCACTTCCATAACAACTCTTTCCTGTAGTCAGTCTCCTCGAACAAGTACAGATAAAATCCTAGTGCAAACTTCAATTCATCATCCCATACAATCCGAAGACACAATGTCCACACACAACCTCTGTGTAATCCATATGACCCAAATCTTCTAATCATTATGAATTATAAAATACATTTTGGTTGTCTTGTCCATCATTAAATAAAAGAAATGCATACATGACCTCTAACAGCCTTCAGTTTGAATAACTTTCAGTAAGTAGGTGCGAGTACGTAGTATCAAAGATCATATAAGACTTTGAATGAATAAATCGTAATATTTCACAGTGTGTACACCACTTCAAGAATCATGGCAAAACAGAAGAAAACATGTGGAATATTTCTTGTGTCAAGTGTCACTTACTATTTCAGTTGCTCACGAAGAATGCAGTGTAATAACTGTCAATGGTCTAAACCTAGTGTTAGTATTTCATGTCGTTAGCTTCCTTTCTATTAGCATAAATTTATACAGCTTCCATAAAACCTCCAGCTCATGGCAGTTCATTTTCTTATCTTAAAATATAAAGCACTGAGCGTAAGCAAAACATGCAGTAGCGAGTAAATATACCAGTAGAGAACAGAATGTCAACAAGTGGATGTAGCACAATCCCTACAACGAGGCTCTGCCAAGCAAACAATCTATAATTAATACCATAGTGTAACCTAAACTTTATGTTCGTACACAGTATACCAGCATTTCTATATACCAAAATAAAGAGTAGTTATGACAACAAACAGAAATGTATAAATATGCAATCCATACACAAAGCAGCAAATATGTATCTTACATAATAAACAGGTCATTAGCATCATATCAGCATAAGCAAATAAATGTTCATATGTAATCTTAATAAGTAAACATGAAGGCACAAGCAGATAAATCACAAAGTGTAACCTACATACATAACCACATCAGCACTATTAATCAGGTGACAATTATAATTTAAATAAATAAGCACAGCAGGCACATAATAGAAAAATATGACATGAGTGAAAAAGCAGTGCAGCCAAGCGATGCATAATATACATAATTAACAACCCTGTTCATTAATCAATCATTGTCAAAATCAGTTAACACAAAGTATAAATCACGTAATCGCGAGCAGCAAATTACGTCTAAAGTACGTACCTAAGGGGAAATATGTTACCCGAAAAATAAACTCAATTAATAGTTATCTTTTTAGTTTATTAGTTTCTCCTTCGAAATTACATTCTTCCTGAAATTTTCTCGATAGCAAGTCCTCTTAACGTCGGACGCACACAGAATTTACCTGAAGTTCTTAAATATTTTATACAACCATATCCTGAAAAATACTGAACGTTAATAACATAATTTATCAAGTCACTATAGCTTTATACTGAATTTAATCAGAGAAATTAAACTGTGTATTTGTTTACGGCTGTCAGTGCATTCGCACTGAGCGCTCGATCTGCTGTAGGTACGCGTGACGTAGGAAGTAATTGTTTGCGGTCGACGACTGCCTTGTGCGGCGCGCAGACTTGACTGTTGCTTTGAGTATGTGCCGCCGCCGGAACACGGCGCTGTATCCTTGTACTCTCCGTGTGTTTACGTGTAACTGTTAGTTTCTCTAAAGTATGTCATTCCACAAAAATTTTAACGTTCGATTTATGATGTATTGCCTTAGAGCGCCGAGATTTAAGAGTTTCTACTTCGACAGTGTTATCATGAATAATTTTGCGAACCCTATATGGACCGTTATAAAGCAGAAAAAATTTGCGACACAAGCCTTTTCCTTTGTGAGACAAACGGTGAGACTTAATTAACACCTTTTGACCAACTGACAAGATTTTTAAACGAGCAGGACGCTTAGCTGATTTCTCTCTTCTAGCAGCCGCAGATGCAATATTTTGTAGATCCAGGTTCACAACTTCTGAATGCCGCAGTTTCCGTGTAGGTGGAAAAGGAACGATTTCAGAAATACGATTTGTCGGTGCTTTATTTTTTAATATCAATATAGGCGGTAAAGAAGTTGAATCATTAGGGAGTTCATTCAGAATGTTTTGAAAAATATGAAGATACTGATCCCACGTTCTGTGATTCTGATGACAGAAAAGACGACACAATTTGTTGATTTCTTTCATCTATCTCTCTGAAGCGTTAGACTGAGGGTGAAAAAGTGATAAGAAAATTGGTTTAATATTACGACGCCATAGAGTACGAAGCCAAATTTTACAGCGAAACTGTGATCCATTATCTGATATAACTTTATCAACATGACCCACTACTTTAAGAAATTGTTTGATGAAAGCATTAGATACTGAACGAGCTGTTGCTTTGCGTAAAGGTGTAAAACACACATATTTTGATGTCAATTCCACTGCTACTAAAATGTACGCAAAACCATTAGTAGAACAAACCACTGGACTGAACAAATCGACTGCAGCCATCTCCTTTAATTTCGCTGGAATGATAGGAAACAACGGTGCTCTGTGAGAAATAGTTGGCGGCTTAGTCTTTTGACATGATTTGCATTTGGCAAGAACAGATCGAATACGTTTTTCCATATTACTGAAGTAGCAATTTTCTTGTAATTTATAAAAGCATTTTCTGGGACCAAAGTGTGCATAACTGAAATGTGTGTACCAAATCAATTTATTAACCCATTCATCAGGAATGCAAACTAACCAAAAAGAGTTGTCAACCGATTTTCGTTTAAAGAGAACTTTCCAGATAGTTCGCAAAAACGAGGTGTGGCCAAATTGTCCAATCTAACAAAGCGTCTAAGAAAATTAGAGACACAAAGGAAACTACGAACATCACATTTTGTAGTAGGAACAACATAATTACGAATAGCGTCTAGTTTCTCTGGATCAGGAAAAATACCTTCTGTAGAAATAATATGACCAAGAAATTTCACCTGAGAACGACCAAATTCAGATTTTTCCAAGTTCACTGTAATGCCAACCCTTGCAAAAATACGTAACAAGTATCCAAAATTTTGTTGTGCTCACTCCAAGAACGATTAGCAATAAGAATATCGTCAACATAAGAAGTAATATTGTCATGAAGATAAATAGGTAAAATTTCGTTTAAACTACGCATGAATGCTGCAGAAGATAAAGTAAAATAGTCATATCCGGTTATTCTTTACCGACTCTCTAGATAGATTGATAGTTGAAGAATTGTTTTGATAGATACAACGAATAGTAAAACAGTAGGCAGCGGTGCAGAAAACTAAAAGGGAAGTAGCGCCACTAGAGCTCGGGGCCCTGTGCACGCTACGGCACATATTAACTTAGTGTAGTGAATCCCCTGAGGACTTTTACATCTTCCGGCTAAAGCAATGTGTCTTATCGATTGTGGCAGCTTAATTAAACAAATCCGAATTAATTCAGTCGGGCTATAAGGGTTGGAAAGAAATTCATTCCTTCGAATCACGTCTTCAAAGTATTGTGCCGGCGTGCGGAACTCAGACTGTTTAAAATTACGCTGCATAATAAGACTATGTTTGACTCTGTCTTGCGTGTCTTCGGACCAATATGCCGATAGAAATGCATGATAAAAATCATTTAGATTATTACAATCTCTAATAAGTGCGCGCATGCGCGTCGCCGGTTCGTTTTCTAAATATCCACACATAAATTCCAGTTCCTGAGTTAGTGGCTAATTTGGTGGAAGTGCGTACATAAATTGATCTAACCATGAACATGGATGTATGTCATTCTTAGAATTGCGAAAGATCTTAAATTTCCGAACAGTTAAGAAGTGTTTATAGTCAAAGTTTTCTCCTCGTGGCGACAAAGACCTACCGCGTCTGTCCCAGTCCCAATGTCGATTATTGTCAAGTTCGCGCGCCTGGCGCTCTCTTGTCGCGTCTCGTAAATGAAACAAATTATTTTCTTCAAACCCCTCTGCTATCTGTGATTCTAAATTTATTCTGGTGTCTTTTCCTACGATTTCGCCTTCAATTTGATTGACTTGCTTTCGTAATGCCTCAAATTCCCTTTTAACACGTTCATTAAATTTTCCCTGATTTTCAACATGCTTATTTATGTTCTGGTACTCTTCTGTTTCTGCAAATGGTAATGGAGCTGTATTATCTGAATCTCTGTCCCCATTTAAACTAAGACTTGTCAATTTATCTGCAATCTCCTCAACTCTTTCCGATAAGTCACGTATTTGTTCTTTCTGTTTATTTACGTCTTCCGTAAGTACCGCGACTTGGGTTTCAGTAGTAGTTAACTGTTCATACTGTTGTGTTAGGTTATTTATTCTGTCATTTGGTACGGATTCCTCGATTCTTTCAAGTATTTCTTCCTTATCGTGTGCACATTGTAAATTTAACTCTGAACATTTTTGTACTATCACGCGATCTCTTTCTTCCTGTTCTCTATCCTGTTCCTTTTGTCTGATTCCTATTGAAATTAATCTATTATTGTGAGCATTCAAAATCGGTTGTACTTCTTCTCTAATTTCTTTCTTTAATTCATCTTTCATGTTTTTAAAACATGTCCCTATTCGTGAGTCTAACTGTGTTTCCATTGTTTCCATCTCCGTTTTAGTTGTTCCTATTTGTGAGTCTAACCGTGTTGCCAAAGTTTCCATCGCTGTTTTTAATTCAGATCCTAACTGTGATCCCTGTGAGTCTAACCGTGTTTCCATTGTTCCCATATCAGTTTTAATTGTTCCTATTTGTGATCCCAAATTTAATATTGCACTCATTAACTGCTCCACATTAACTGGTTCGAAATTCTTTTCGCCCCTAACATTTCCCGTAAAACTAACTTCCTTCGACATAGCCGTAAAGCTATCTGTGTTCGATACTATTCCAGAATCTTCTGTCGTTAATCTCGAATTCTGAAAATTTTTTGATTGTGAAAAATTTTGAACTGGTTCCGGACTATTTTCCCGACTTATTAAATTGTTTTTTACTTCATTATTCATCATACTATTCTCATGTGTTGGCGAGTTCGCCATGTTAACAATTTCGTCATTCTCACTATCCATCATTTTTGCCTTTTTCATCGATCGCGTAATCATTTACAAAACATACAAAACTCGTCACTATACGAAAATTACACATAATGACACTTCATCTCCAACAATACCATTCACACGAAACGTTTCCCAACAAACACGTCTAACGAACAATTAAAACCTTCACAATTGCACAAAATTGTCAGACCTGTATACAAGACCTCAAAAATTAAATTCTGCCAAAATACCATTAAAAGAATGACATGACAACTACAAATGTTCAGTTACCAAATCTACACATGCAATATAGACTACAATTACTAAACTACAAATTACTACAACAATACTACTGTCTGCCATTTTACTATCAGAAGATTTCCAAAGGACGATCCGAAGCAGCGGTCGCCACGTCCATGGGGGCTTAATTAAAAAGAATGCAAATAATTTAAATTTTTTTTCGCTGTCTGTCCGGTTACGCAGTCTCGTAACCGGTGGGCCCTGACTAGTATTACTCCGTAATCTGACTGCATAGAATAACAACAAAGAATGAAAGAAAACTTCCCTTAACACAATTAATTAATTAAGTCCCCAGCAACTATAAAACCTACGAAACAACAAAACACAAATGTAACTGTTCTGTGTGTGGAAGTGTGATTCAGCGTACACATCTGGCACGGTTCTTCCTCAATAAGACAAGGTATTTTAAATACCATTTATACTGAATTAAGTAAATAAAACTGAAATACTACAATTGCACATAGAAACCCGAATTACAGTCTAATACATGAACAGAAGCCAGATGCTTTGTTGACTGAACCTGTGACCAAGAGGCATTGTTATTTAGCACATTTAAAATAAAAAAATTAAAAATTTTCTTTACCTTCATATACACTGCTGGCCACCGTAAATGCAACACCCTGAAGGAAGCATCCGAATCAAGTGAAATTTACACCATGACTTTGCAGCGATGAGATATGCAACTGATTAGAATTTCAGCACAGATGCACATCACGCGCGCCTGTGGCGCCACCTCATAGCGCCATTTAGGGCTTGGCGATTTCGATGAGTGTACGTTCGGCACGTGTGTTTACCTTGTGTTTGTTTCACAAGACGATCAATTATGCCTCGTAGACAACAGCGAACATCGTTTGATCAAGTATCCGAGTTCGACAGAGGAAGGATAGTGGCTTACCGAGATTGTGGATTATCATACAGAGAAATCGCTAGTCGTGTTGGACGAAACCAAACAACTGTAATGCGGATATGTGACCGTTGGATGCAGGAGGGTACGACGGACCGACGTGGTCGATCGCATTCACCTTGGTGCACCACTGCACGTGCTGATAGGCAAATTGTGCGCATGTCAGTGACGGATCGCTCAGTGACATCCCGAACCATAGCACAGCACATTGCGTCTGTAACGCATCATCCAGTGTCTGCGCTTACCATTCGACGCCGTTTACAGCAGAGTGGTCTGTCCTCAAGACGTTCATTGCTTCGTCTACCATTGACGCAGAACCACAGACGTCTCCGTCGCCAATGGTGTGATGACAGACGGATGTGGACGGCAGAATGGAATGACGTTGTCTTTACTGACGAGGCACGCTTAAGTCTGCAGCACCACGATGGTCGGATTCGAGTGTGGAGACACCGTGGAGAGAGGATGCTGGACAGCTGCATTATGCACCACCACACTGGTCTTGCACCGGGTATTATAGTATGGGGCGGTATTGGATATTACTCTCGCACGCCTCTAGTACGCATTGCCGGTACTTTAAATAGCCGGCGCTACATATCCGAGGTGCTGGAGCCAGTTGTCCTTCCTTACCTTCAGAGCTCGGCCACAGCCATATTTCAACAGGATAATGCGCGACCACACGTGGCACGCATTGTCCAAAGGTTCTTCGTCAATAACCAGATTGAAGTGCTTCCCTGGCCGGCTCGCTCTCCGGATCTTTCGCCGATAGAAAACATGTGTTCCATGGTTGCTTAACGAGTGAACCAGATTACATCCCCAGCTGCCACACCAGATGATCTTTGGCAACGTGTGGAAGCTGCTTGGGCTGCTGTACCCCAGGAACACATCCAACGTCTCTTTGACTCAATGCCGAGACGTGTGGCAGCGGTGATCTCCAACAATGGCGGCTACTCTGGCTACTGATTCTGGCAGGAACCACATGTCACAGACGTCTGTAAACGTAATCATTTGATACTTGGTCAACATGTTATCTACAAAATAAATTTTGTTGTGCTACCTCTTGTCTTTCTTGGTGTTGCATTTACGGTGGCCAGCAGTGTATATTGACGAAAAGTACACTCTGATCATTACAACATCCCCAATCCGACAACATCTGGTATCGAGCCCATCAAAACAAATGCACACGACATGGCTTCAAATAATACAACTATCAACATCCTCTCAGCAAAGCACTAACCACCACCACTTCTGAACAAGCACTGCCAGTGGAGGCGGCGGAAATAATACTCTTAGGCGTAATCTCTGGCGCTGTGACTCAGTGTAGCCACCTTTCAATGTGATACAAAATTAAATACAGAATACAATATTCAGTCACGATTACTTAACACTAGAAGTACCGGACTTCGTCGTATTATAAAGCACAACACTTCAGTACGTTGTAATTATCTAATTGTAAGTACCTAACAAGAGTTTCTAAACTACATAAGACAAAAATGTTGCCATCTGATTGGTCAGTTACATATATTACAGTCATGGAAGGTTACGTTGGAAAACAATGCGTCCGAATTTTTTTGGTAAAAAGTCAAAGCTTTTTAAATAAAACAAACGTTATTAACATTCTATGTCTTTATTATTCATGACTACATATTTATGTCTCAGCATAGTCACCGTGATATCGAACACATTTCTCACACGGTAGACCAGTTTGTTGATACCGACACTGTTTGAATTTGGTGAAGGAGTCACAACCTCATCTCTGCCTGCAACGCTTCATCACTATTAAAGTGAAGTTCTCGGACATGTTCTTTAAGTTTCGAAAACAGATGAAAATCTGTTGTGGCGAAGTCAGTATTGTGTGGAGGATGATCGATAACAGTGAACTCAACGTATCGGTTTGGTGTGAATATCGCAGTGCTGGTGTGTTGTCTAGCATTATCATGCTAAAGAAGAGTGTGCTCTGTATCTGGACGAACTTCTCGAATTCATGGTTTCAGCTACCTGAGGGTCTCGCGTACCTTGCAGAGTATATGATGGTGTCTCTAGAGATAAAATCTAAATGCACAACACCTTGACCATCCCAGAACAACGTGAGCATGACATTACCAGTTGATGGCACGGTCTTGGAAGTTTTTGGCATCGGTGATCCTTTTTGGCAGAACTCCATATTTTGGGTCAAAATGACAAACCTTACCTTTCATCGCCTGTCACGATGTCGTTAAGGAACCCATCCGCCTCACGCTGAAAACGCACAAGAAATTGATTACAGATGTCCAACCTCCTCTATTTTATATCAGGAGTGAGGGTTCGAGGCACCCACAGCGCTCACAATTTTCTGTACTGCAGTTCCACAACGGTGGCACGTACTCTCTGTCGTGAGAGGCCACCATTACTTGAGAAACCTGTTTTCGATACCAGAAAATTTTCTCTGATGATCTCATTAACCGATTTCAATAAGTCTCGTCAGTTGCTGCACGTGATTCTTCAATCGGAGCTCAGTCACACTCGTTAAGGTTAACTCCACAGTTTTCTTCATTACGAGCACGAACAACCCAAAGTTGGTCATTCTGATGTCGATACGACCATCACCGCACAAACCTTATATTCTTCTACGGATTTCAATATAAGGCACATTTTTTGCGACTAGAAACTCGATTACCTCACGCTATTTCTCACGCGCCGCCATAGTTACGTTACACATCGCCGTGTTACAAGCTACGATTCGGAGCCCCTCAGCGGAAGAGGGTTGAAAATTCTGTCGAAGAAGCAGAAGAGTTGACCGAGTAATATGCATAACATGTAATTTCGTATGTGAACCGATAATGACAACAGTATAAATAATTAAAAGACATTACATTTCAGTACGACCTCCTACCAGTCTCGTTATATCAGATAAAAACGAGGAAATCTGTTGTTGTGAAATTTAATTATCTTGCGTTGTATGTCATCACAGGTAGCTGACAACGTTTACTTATGCCAAATTACGGAGAATAAGGCAGAAATCAGAAACACAAGAAATATCAAGATTGAATTGATTGAATCGCTTATATTTGAAAGCCATTAAATCCACATTTTTGACAAATTCGTTTAAACGGTTCTTTGCGTTCTAAGAAGAAAGATGCGTGTCTTGGTGCTGAAAGGAATCACGTCCTGGCAGCACTTACGTCATTACCACAGCCATCAGATTAGTTATTCCGTGTTGAAAGGAGCTTACTACCGCAGTTAGTACGTTTCAACACACAATGTGTATCACCACCAACCAACCTAAGCAGAGAGCGCTGCTGTGTTTCGGATGTCAAGATTAGCGCGCTTCTTTGCTTGCATGGGTACTGAATGTTGTCGTTGACGATATGTCCTATGTGGTTGTGGCGTTTCGCGTATTATTGAAATATTTCTGGTTGTGTTCTTAAACTTATTTTCATCATCGACAAAGAAGTTATAACAGGTAACAAAAGTCAACCCAGAAAGTAAAATTACGCCAGGAATAGTATGCAGGAAAGACAGTGCATGAAAAAAGTATTTTATCTCCATGCAGGTATGACCGAAATTATCGTTTTTACCTAAATAGTATGTGTTCAACCACTTCACTTCCATAAAAGGGATTCGAACTATTATTGATACTGAAGTTATGATTACTTGATAGATGTCTGACAAAGATTTTGCCTAGGCAGCTAGAGTGTTTGTTTCAGGTAGAATCGTCTCTGCTTCAATGTACTAGAAGAAGATAAGCATATGAGATTTAGTGCTTTTTACTATTACGAAATCAAGAGAACATTCAGTAAGAAGACGCATTCTATATCATTTGAATTCTGCGCTGAAATTCGGGAACACATTCTCAAGTTTCCTGTGAAACATGTCATGTGGTAGAGAAGTAAATAAGTTGTACGCAAGGATGAACTTTAAAGATATGCATGATTAAGTTTGTGAGGAATGCCCTAATATTGAAGTAAAATATGCAATTTATGTTGATTATTTCAATAAGAAATTCGGCTACCCCAAACAGATTGCCCCCCCCCCTCAGACCCCACATGGATGTGTCAAGCATCTGCGAAGGACTTCAAGACAAAACGAAGTGTCCACACTTATCACAATATGTTAAATTAGCAGCAGCAAGCGAGCTAAGAATTCACAAGAACAGAAATCTCAAATCTTATTCATCTATGAAATCATGCTCAGAATCCTACCAGCTCGTTGGTGCAGTCTCTGTTGCCATTGGATATACGCAGAATTTACCTGTACCGCATACACCGGATCAGAAAATATTCCATCTAAGGTACCTATGGGTACATTTATTTACTATAAGCCACTTCCAGGACAGTAGTTCCTAAGAATACATGTATTACGAGACGCAAGCCAAGAAAGGGGCCAACATTCGCATTTAAATATCTCACCAATGACGTTAACGCAGTCACGAAGAAACTTCACTTGTACTCGGATGCTTATCCAACTAAAAAGGTGAATCTTTTATTTCTTTCCTTCTGAATGAGTTTGGTCGAAGATAAACGATTCGAGGAAATTATTCATCCCTTCCCTACTAGAGGTCATTCCTTCCTGCCTTGCGACGAGGGTTTTAGCGCTTTGAAGAAAAAAAAAGTACTGCCACAGAATCTACACTCCAAAAGATTATTGTACTATCATTGCTAATGGATAGAAGAATGTTACAATAAAATGGCGGAAGGAATTGACATCATTGATGTGGATGCTTGGTGGCCTGAACATAGTAGCAAAACAACTCCAAGTGAGGAATCAACAGGGAAGGACCTGCCTAGAAAGGCTGAGGTGCTGTTCCACTGCATCATTCTCCGAGTTCCAGTATTCTGCAGATCATCCTGGCAATGTAGTAGCTCGTCCCATCACTGTGAGAGTAGTCCATCACACATTCCATTCTTCACAGCCTGGACTGAGAAATGGTCCTCCTTTGAATCAGTTGAGGAAGGCCTATGAGGAAGGAGGAGTAGAAATCAAATCAACGAAACAGGACGACCTCACGAAGGTTCACCTTTATGTCATGACTTCTGAAATGAGCAAACCAATCATTGATGAAGCACTAGAATTGCTGTGTCATTGAAAACGCATTAGTTGCCTTTCCTAACAGAGTCACTTTTTTTAATAACTGTTTTATCGTTCAATGTCAGTGGCTATGGCGCTGCTGTTTTATCAATAGTGGGGTTGTATAAAAATACCGCATAAGAAAATAATAAACAATTCCATGTGTTGTATATAGAAAATAACGTTTATTCCACTTTGGTACCTTTAATTTTTATGCTTGCGTATGAACATATTCATTTAGACATAAGGAAAATAAACGAATAACGTGAATTGTATTCCTCGCTTGCAAGTTTTGATCGTTCCATGTAGAAAAGAAATAAGTCTCGTTACGTATTCTGCCATTGAAAGCCTTTGTAACTTAGGAAAAAATGCTACTTTGTCATTATTATTGCGTAGTGAATGTGTACTTAACAAGTACAAACAATTACATCTCATATTAAAAGAGCGAATAACATTTTTTTTGTATTTATCTCCAAACTTTAAAAATTGGGCTTAGTGCGTTTGAATAACGAGCGATTCAATTATCAAGGCAGTAATGTAGGTAAACTGGAGAACGGATTTCAGGGGAAGCCTACTTGTGACTGATTGTATCTACATAATTAACCTTCGGTTAAAATTATAAAAACAGTGGCTCTACCTAAACTGCAATTCTGATTCTGATTTGTTAGTCTTACCTTTCCGTTGGCGCCGATTATGTTGTCACAGAATGACCCTGACCGCAGAGCGACGTGCCACGTCGACTTTAGAGGAGAAATTCGCTCGCCACTTAGCGTTCACGGATTTCCTTGAATAATACAATAAGTGAAGAAGCTCTCCTGATTACACATCGGCCTGGGTACAGAGGAACTTAATCTGTGGCTTCTTTAAAATTTAAGACTCGGCTCTCGAAGCGGTCGGCCGCGCCGTCGGCTGTTAATCCCGCGCGCGGCCGTAGATCGCAGCGACCGCTTGCCGTCAGTTTGGTTTGCACGGTACGGCTGATCCGGTAAGCACCGCGCAAACTCGGGCGGACACTAGACCGCTTAGCGGATCGAAATTTACTTGCGAGCACCGAGAAGGGCATTAGCGATAATGGTATTAACTAATGGCAGTGGGTAACGTAGTAGCCTAGTCCCGAAAGAAGACCAGGCGGCCTAGAGACTAGGGAATGGACACGGAAGTACAGGGCTTGGAATGAGGTAACTCGTAGTTGAATATCCGCGTTAAAAAAGCTTTGTAATTATTAACTAAAAATTATGTTACTGAACCGCAAGTAATTTTTCATCGCCCACTGAGGCAACTACTGTTTTCTTTTAATCTGGCATACTGTTTATGAAAACATTTACGATAAGTCGGACAAATACAGCACAATATTTGGTGTGAATATGTAGTAATAACATGTATCAGTCTTTAGGGGTGAATTTTCTTGTTTAATAGCACTTCGGTGTTGAAAAAAATACGAAGCGCAACTCCCAACACTTGAAATCATAAGCGGAGAGATATATATGTGCAACAACAACCAAAATTTGGAATTTCAAAATAGTTGACATCATTTTACAAACAGGAGAATAAAACATACCGCAGGTTTTTTTTTCATAAAAATACACACAAGAGACTATTGACAAAGGTAAAAGTATTCACAATGAAATGCAAACGACACATCAAAAAATTGTTTGACGAATGCGTCGCAGGACCGAAAAATTGTAAGTCTTCTATCGTTCTCTTATTTTTATTAAGTTCCCCCCAAGCTAATCATCGCTTCGCTGATTCTTATTGTCATGTCTATGTAGATGATTATTGAAAACGTAATATCAAAAGTTCTGTTATTTCACAACATATATACAAATCTGATTTGTCTAATTTATTCCACAAAGTGTATCACTCCATCATACAAATATGCATTTTTAGTACTTATTTCATTTCCTATTATATCGCGAGTGTAGTAAGAGGTCGAAGACAAAGTTACAGAATGAATATTCATCCTGCGAGTTGATCTACAGAAAGTAGGTGCCCAGTTGGGCAAGCTTTCGTGTAACGCCTGCCTATTATGAAGTTGTGCAGCGACGTTTTGTACCGTTTACTGACTGCTGTAATCTTAACAATGGTACAAAAGAAAGCGAAAAGCCTTTTAAATTCACGGGAAAAATTGTTAGTTAAGACATAAAGGAATTAAAGACATTAGATGCCAGTGATTACTGATTTAAATCAATGAAGTAAGTTTGAAATTTGTGCCGTATCAGGATCAGAACCAGAGTCTCCTGATTGAAGGTGATGCGCTGTCCATGAATAAAACGTTCTCGGTTTTCAAGCCGCGTCAGTTCGAAGAAAATCCTTGAGATTTCGATGACGATCTCCACCAACGTCGTCAGAAGTTCACTGACTGCCGGGGCTACTACGGTTTCTCGCTTATATAGGCATGATGCCATCAACAGCCAATCAGGTAGACCCAGTGTAGAACGCGCGCCTCGACCCGGGCAGCTAGCGGAGATATTGCCCGTGGTAGTTCCGGTGACGTCAGGTGGCACCAGGGTCAGGCGCCACGTTTCAAACTGCCGTACCCGCGGCTGATGATGTCATCATGCCTATATAAGCGAGAAACCGTACCAGCCCCGGCAGTCAGTGAACTTCTGACGACGATGGAGGAGATGGTCATCGAAAGCTCGAGGATTTTATTCGAATTAACGCGGATTGAAAAACGAGAAACTTTTATTGATATATGCCGTCGCGAAAGACTCCGAGGACTCATGCGCTGACCACTATGCCATTAGGACACCTTAGCACGCCTTTCGTCGGATCCAGTTTGTGAGCTTATACCACGCACTAAAGATGTAGTGCCCCTGTTGATTAGCGTAAGTACTAGCGGCATTTCGCCGATTCTGGTAAGCGTTAGAGCCTGTGGTGCATCTGCACTGAAACGATCATTTACTGTCTTCACTTTAATTACATAGATATCGTTAGATAACCCCCATTAAAGATCACTCTGCCCGAACTGGGCCGTGTGGATGTCGATGGTGTGGAGCTGGCACCTGGTGGTCATTAAACTCTCGTCTCGTTACGTAATTCATGGCACAATAAAGGTTTCTGTGTGACAGCCCGTTGTACGAAATCGGCGTAATAAGACGAGTAGACACGGAAATGAAAAATAACATCGTAAAGGAGCTATAGCGCTTGGATTAGTTCCCTTCTAGAAACGGGGAATGAAGTTGTCTGTTTTGTTGGAGTATCAACGCGGACTATTCACCGTGTCAACAAGGAATGGTAGTGGTTAGCTCACTAGACTCGCATTCTGGAAGACGACGGTCCAAACCCGCGTCCGACCACCGTGATTTACGTTTTCTGTGATTTCCTTAAATCGCTTAAGGCAACTGCCGGGATGATTCCTTAAAAATGAAACGGCCGCTTCCTTTCTCAATCCTTCCCTAGTCCGAGATTTTGCTCCATCTCTAACGACCTCGTTATCGACGGGACTTTAAACACTAATCTCCTCCTCTTACAAGGAATGGTGAACCACTTGGAGCCTTGTAATACGGCGTCATAACAGTTACCGCAAAAATATCCTAACAATTATGTACAGGAGATGAGTGGACCACACTGTCAATGTTTCAAAACCGCCTATCTCTTTTCAACGTGAGACGCCTGATGAACCCGCTGGGCAGAACGGGTAATTAGGATTGTGGAAAGGGCCAAATATGGTTGGGGTCAACTTCACCTTCTAATTGTAATTTATTGTAATTCAATAACACATTTACAACCAAAACGCCAAATAGCTGAACCTTTACGAAATGCAACCATTTCACGGCTGAAGGCCTCCAAGCAAGAAATCTTAAAAACCAACAAGATAAAAAGCCAATTTAAATAGCAATAAAATACTTAAAAAACATATATCACAGCTAAGTGGAAAGCGTCAAAGCAAAGCAGATAGAACAAACATATGCAAGATCCAATTCAAATGGCTGAAAGCCGCAATTAACTTTCAAAATTTTAAAATATAATACCACAATCTTTCAAATGCAGTTAGCCTCATTGTTTAAGCTTGAAAGATTATTTTAAGGACAAGGTTACAAGACAGAAAGCCCACAATTAATTTTGCAAGATTTTTAAGAAAAAAGAAAAAATTACCATGAGCCTCAAATTTTAAATAGCTGAAAACAGATAATTAAGCACCGGTGGGAAAGACAATATAGACAACAGCACTCAGAAGCCTCCAGGGAGGTCGGTTTGCCATCGTTCACTTAGGCGAGACAGGTAGTGAGCTCAACTACACTTGATCCGTCGGAACCAAACCAGGGGACAGCCGCGGACCGACCGACACAACGACTTGCTTCCCATCCATCAGTACATGAGAACTCAAACACAAAAGGATACAAATGAGATAATCCAAACTGGAGTACGTATTAGCTGTCAAAATTACACACCATGTTGGACAGCGACAACAGGTGAAAAGAGGACACCGCCTGAAATTACCTTAGTGGCCAGGGCTATTAACCGGAACACTAACGGCCACAAGGCAGAAAATTCAACTGGTGCACTCGAATTGTAGTCAAAATAGTTAATTGCACCGAATGGCGGCTAAATTTCTGCGGTAGAAACACTCGATGTTGCTCACAGGGAAACCTCCCCAACAGCAAAGCATCGAAACGAACCACCACAATATACATGGACGTGGATTGGGTAGTTGATACCAATACTCAACTCTGACGTCCTGGGTCGGTGAACCACGAAGCTCGTAGCTATCGGACAGCTCCACACACGCTTCGACACTGCGCAGGGACCGGCAGTGGACCCAGCCAGCCCGAACTACTTTACGTCAGACAACAACCACGAAGTAATAACAGTCCAACAAAGATACTACTGGAGGTGATATATCGATACGCGCTGCTAGCGCCAGTCACGGTCAGGCATAACAGCAACTCACTGACAGTAGTAATTTAAATTAACGTAGTGAGGTGGCAGTGCGTTAAAAACAGGGTGTAAAATACATGTTGGTGGGAACACGAGCCACACACGACTCACAACGAATCCAGTTTCATCTCACCCAGTTCCCGAACGAATACTAGGTAAGCAACGGCATGCAATGAAGGTTTTGATTCAGGGACCAAGCCAAATGCCTTTGTTCATCACGACACATAAAGCAGCATGTCTTCAATGCACAGACAACACTTTGCACTGGGCACTAGCTGAGTGAAGGCATGTTGTTCCAGGAGGCACGACGTTGCATCTTTCAACAAATGTGAGTCATCGAGTGCACAGACGGCCAAATAATGCGTTAAACTGCTGTGAGAGGAAGGTGTAGTTAGGGAATGAAGCGATTCTGTGAAACTTCAGGAGTGTTCTTCGTCCCATGTCTAGGGCCAACTTGTGTAGTGTAGTGTAGTATGAGTAAATAAATACCAGGACGTCATATCAACTTTCACCATGTTTAAGAATTGTCTATTTTTCTACATATTAGTTATGAGTATGTTGTAAACAGTCTCATTTTCCAAGATAACATCCATGATCACATGGGTACCCGCATAAAGTCTTTGACATCATATAGCACGTCGACTGTCTAGCTAAAGTATCTGTTCTTAATTGTATGGAATAAGTGCGGGGATATTCAAAGCAGCAATGGAAACGTAGCAAACAATATCCCCGCGTGGTAGCTATAATAGTTCTAATCGTCAATGCGTGAGTTAGCTGAATATTGTATGTAATACGTGCGGGGATATTCAAAGCATCAATGGAAATGTAGCAAACAATATCCCCGCGAGGTAGCTATAATAGTTGTAATCGCAAATGGGTGATTTATCTGAATACCACCAACATGAAGACACTTACTGGCCGAGTGACGCGTCACAGTTTTAGGACAATCGACTCGCATTCAGGAGGACCATGGTTGAAATTTGCTTTCGGCCATCCAAATTTTGGCTTTACGTCATTTCCCTAAAACGCTTTAGGTAAATGCAGATATGGTACTTTTCAAAGAACATGATATTTCCATCCCCATCCCTGATATAATCCAGGCTTCTGCCCTTCTCTAATTGCTTCGATTTCGACAGGATTCGAAACCGTACTCTTCTTTTACTAAAACTTGTGGACTCTTGTTATTACCTAAATGAAGTCATAATATAAGCTAGAGACAATTGTAGTTGTTACGAACGGGAACCACAACACAAGAGAATTGAAGGGGTTGATATTCGGTGCTGCAGAAGAATTTTTAAAATAAGGTAGGCTCATGAGCTAAGGAATGAGTCTGACAGTTGGCAGTTTGAGAGTCAACATCGCTGTTACAGGTAGTCTGCAAAAACCAGTTATAGATGTTGGCCACTGATGCGTCGTGTATACGAATGGTGTTAACCCCCCAGAGTCAGTTATATCCTCAAGGTGGTGTACTGACACGCCGAAACTAGTAGCCATACAATAATTGAGATCATAAGGATTGCTGTAGGTGTTGTGTTTCATTAAATAAGTGAATTGCTGAAGTACTTGAGACCTCGAATCATAAGGATGGACACACAAAGAAGGATTAAGGAGATTCTACGCAGGTGACAAGAAGAAGGGACAGTATGGTAGGACATGTGTTAAGGCATCAAGGAATAATCTCCATGGTATTAGAAGGAACAGCAGAGGGTAAAAACTATAGGGGAGAAAGAGATTCCAACACATCTAGCAAATAATTGAGGAGGTAGAGTTCAAGTGCCACTCTGAAATGAAGAGGTCAGCGCCGTGGAGAATTTCGTGAAAGGCCACATCAGACTAGTCAGAACTGGTCAGAAGACTGATGACTCAAAAGAAAACAAAAATGTAATGTGTCATGCGGTTGCTCAAGGTTTTCAATAGTGCACTTGTATCAATCTGCGTATATTCGCGTGTCTGAAACAAATTTGGAATTAATGTTGAAAAGAAAGTATATTTGACATGTTACAGATATTCTAAAATTCTTAGGACCAAAATGTATATCATTCTCATCTCTGCTGCTTTATAAATACATGTCGTTCTTATAATGTTCTACTTTCCTAACTCTCTTTATTTTTTTTATTAATTAATTTATCTATCCTGATCAGATTAGGACTAACAGGCCTCCTCTTATTTTAAACAGGGATGGTACGTAACTGAACTTGTATTTACTACGATTAAAACTGTGAAAGATATTTTACCAGGAATGTAAAATCCTATACTAAAAAATGACTATGACACAAGAAGAGGAAAATATTTTTCGTTCATGAAAAGCAGAACTACTAAGTTAGTTTCCAAGTTGGTAGATTGATTCCTTCAGTGGTAACAGCAACGGACATGACAGAAGAGCACGAGGGGAAACGAGATAAGAAAGTGGTAGAAGTAATGAAGATAAGGAAAATAAAGGGGCATAACTGATTGAGGACTTAAAATCGAAAGGAAAATTGTTCGGAGAGGAGAAGGGAGCATTTACTTTACTTCTATTGAGAGTGGAAATGGCCTTATACGTTGATATTTTAGCAATAAGTTGTCATCAAAGTATTAAATGCAGCACGAATTGTGGCGTACCTTGTTCTAGAGATGAAGAACAACATGAGAGAGGAAAACTGTGATTTTGTTTCTTGCAATAGTCACAGATATAAGAGACACCTTGACTTGCGTACTGGGGTGGATGAGAGTTGCTTCCCGTCAGAAGTGAAGTAGCAAGGCGAAGGTGGTGGTGGGGGGGGGGGGGGAGGGGGGGGAGCACTGAAAAGCCGACGAACTAGACAGTGGACAAATGGGAAGGTAACGAGTTCTGCTCATATATGTTGTCCAGTCACATTAATGTGGTCAACTGTCAGAAGCCTGGCTAACAACCTTTTGCAGCGCGGACCGCTGTGAGGCGTGCAGGTAGAGAATCAGCGGCGAGCTGGGAGGTAGCGACACGGATTTGGAGCCATGCAGACTCCAGTTCCATTGGGAGTTGAGTTGCTTCTCAGTACAGGATCCATGGCACGAATAGCCCGATCGAAGTAGTCACAGAGAGCCTCAACTAGCTTTAAATCTGGGGAATTTGATGGAAAGGTCGTACAACAGACACATCCTGGGGCTCTTCGACCCATGCAAGTGAACTGCGAGCTGTATCACACATTTCATTATCTCACTGGTAGAAGCCATCGTGCTGAGGAAATACAAAATGCATTTGGAGGTGGATGTACTAGCCAGAGACAGATTCAAGCTTGCTTTGCGTCACTGTGCTTTCCAGAATGATGAGATCACCCGGAGAATACCGTGAAAGCAATCTGCAAACAGTAATGCTTCCTCCTCTGGCTCTAGCCCGTAAGCCAGCCAAATCAAATGATCACTGACAATGCCTGCGCAAATGTTGAGCGAAAATCTATCCTGGTATCCGTGGGCTTCCTGGTGTGAGGATTTCCCCTTGCAGAGTAATGAACGTTTCGAGTGTTGTAAAGGCCACCCCGATGGAAGATGCATTCATCTGCAAACAACACAATCTCGAGGAGGTCGGCATCTCCTGCAAAACGTCGCAGAAACCACCTGCAAAAACCTAGCTGTGTTCGAAATCCGCCACAGGACTTAGGTCTTGGACAGGATAGAAACTAAATGGATGCCGGCCGTCATCCCTCAAAACCTCTCAGACTAACCAATGAGTGAGCCCCATGTCGTGTCCAACCACTCGAGTACTTGTCGTAGATGCTTCCTCGATGCGCTCGAGAACAGTCTCTTCAAATTCAGCATCCCGTCCTGTTCGAGGTCTTCCAGCATCACCATGATATCCCGGTAAAGAGAATGTTTCGCCAAGTCGCCAGTGAATTGCTGTAAACGTCTTTGTTTGTGGGTGGCGTCATGCTGGGTACCGTTCCTCACACAACCATCGAGCTTCATGCGCATTACCGTCGGCTATTCCATAAACAAAAAACATATCTCGTTGTTCTTTAAATAAATACTGTGCCGCCTTTCTTATTGTATGCCTAAAACGCACGTGACGTCTATGTGCACCCCGAAGCGAAGCTTCCGTATGAATGCCTCCGACGGGAGGTGGAGACAAACTGAAAGATTAATTCGACACGTGTGCGTATCGCACTGGGGCAGTGACGGGGCGAGGGACGCTAGTATGTGCGAACCGACAACCACAGCGCTGCCCGCCAACCGATGAACGGAAACAAGGCAACTCCCAGAGCGCGTGGGGGCTAGGTTTCCGTAGGTTAAAAATGGTGCGTTGTCTACCTACACAGTATCAATAATTTTGGTTCCTACTGGCATCAGCTATCCGGGGTTAAAATTTCGTGATAATTTTCTTTCCGCCCTAGATATGTCCTTTTGAACAAGGAGCTTTGTGTTTTTAAATATTTTAGTTATGACAAATATTTTATAATATGCTGACTTTCATCCACGTGATGTGTTTGCGTGAGGTTCAACGTACAACTATCGCGTTTCGCAACCAAAGGGTTTTTAATGTATGTGAACGTACCGTTCCACTTCCAGCTTTTGTGATAAAATAATAAAACTTTTATTTCAAATATTACGTCTTAACTCATGCTATGAGAGATATTCCATGTGTATCAGCTTTGTTACAGTCCTGAAGATAAAGCAATGTCTATCGAAACCGTTTGTCATAAATAAAGAAAAATTTTATGCGATCTGGGCAGTTGAATAATTTTAGCAAGTAAAACAGATCGCTCCTTAAGTACTCTCCAAATGAAAAAATTTGGTGCTCAGCATGTAATTTATATTGCTAAAACATCTCTATATGACGTATTCCAATGACGTAGTTTACCGGAAAGCAACGTGAGTCATGTCTATCCCTTACTGGAACATCTACGAATAAAGGGTGTACCAATAATAAAACGAAACAACTTACTAACATAAAACCAAACGGCTATAGTAAACAAACGCAGCAAAAACCTAATTAATAATTGTTCATTTTATAATGCGTACCTACCATAATAATATCGCATATATTCTGATGACCTCCTCCAATACATAAGCTCTGTAAATCATTGTCTAAAACGTAGTATTCAAATAGCGCTGAAGTCACAAAAAATTTATAAACACATGCTCCATAGATAGAACTGTACAACAAATCAGCCATATCCCTAAAGTTCACGAACACACTAGCATAGTAAATTTGTAACGTTTGTAAGTAAAAGGCCTTGGATATGCGATACCTCCAAAGCAACAACGAAACTAATCAATGTTTTGAACAATTTCAGGAAATGTATTGAACATAAAACAATGTTCAATGTTGCCAACATTTGCCACTTCCACCGTCAGTACGTATCCATAGAGTTAAATGAAAAGTACCTTGTACAAACTAGCGAATAAATACAAATTGACGAACAACTACCGAAGAACATGTCGTGCGACTGATCTATTCGTATGTAACAATAGCCCACAAAAAACCTACTAGGAAGCAATCAGTAAAACGAATAGTCACATAAGTATGGCGCACACATTACCATGTACTTATAAAATGTCCATAAGGAAACCCAACGCAGTTAAACCACAAGATATGTACTTATTAGGAAACAACAGAAAGACAACGAACCCCGAAGAGTCCATAAGAAGGAAGAATCAGTTAATAACTCACACAATGTGTCAAATGCCGATGACGTCCGTTCATGTCACCGCTAACCTAGAAGAGGGTCGTGCCATCTTGTCTCATACAGAGTCACAATCTACGTAAAGTAAGATTAAATGAAACGCATGGTTTATATACATTTAAAGAAAACTCCACACACCTGAACTAGAGTGTCATAACGGAATACCAATGTAAAACCAAACTGTGAGTCCAGAAGTCCCTTCGTGTAAAGAAACTCAACACTGAACCCACCCTCAGCTAATAATGAACCATACCCAAAAACTATACATTTAAGAGAGAAACAAAAGTGACAGTTGATGTCCTTCATTATGTAGTTAACTATTCAGATCAAATCGTCCATACAACCATTTCAGTGTCTCACACTGGGAAACCTGAAAGTCACACACCCAGTAACTACAAACTACTAATGACCTCAGTAGCCACTTGTAAATAAACGCAGAACACTGACCTTAGGTTAAACACCAAAATGAATGTTTTTAGGCATGCTCAGCATAAAACCCTAAAAACTTTTAAAAAATTCCAGAAACTGAGTATATATAAACACTGGGAATGGCAAGTCATACGAAAACATATGTTCGTGTTTGAAAACACCGAACGACCAAATATTTGAATACCTGAAAAGCAACGAGTGGCATATACCTAATTACCCGAAGGAGTAAGGCAAAAGTAGATGCAAATTGAACTATAACTTCCCGTTTTTAAGGCGTGTGAGCGTGTCGTTTGTTTCGTACATTATTTCGCACTGTTACTACATAACGAATAACATAAACTGTCACTTTTGTTTTCCTTTCAAATGTGTGACTTTGAGTGTTGTTCATTAGTAGAGGAGAGTAAATTCAGTGTTGATTTTCTCTGTACGAAGTGCCTTCTGGACAAACAATTTGGTTTCACAATAGTGTTCCACTATTACAGTGAGGTTATGTATGCGGAGTTTTTTAGTATATGAATTTCCATTTTGTTTAATACTAGTTCACTTAGATTGCGAGTGCGTGTGAGACGATTGGCACCAGCTTATTTTATGTTAGCGATGACATGAGAGAATGGGCTCGGCATTGTGTAAGTTACCGAGTGAAACCTTCCACGGCTCCTCAAAACGCTGTAAGGAGAGTGCGGCTCCCAAAGGACCAGTGTGGATAGGATTTGTGTGAGCATAGCGGCGCACCGCGACTGCTCGTCGTACGTCGCCTCCATTGGTCAGCTGCACCACCAAAACTCCAAGATAGACTGAGAGAGACTACGCGGAAAATCGTCTAAAAACAGACAGACGGTGCAAGCTGTGTGATGCCATAGCACTCTTTGCTGGGTACGAAGATATGATGGGAGGAGAACATTTACCTAAACGAGCTCATTCTAGACAAAGGCACATAGCAATTCGTGAAAACTAGTGGATTCACAACTGCTGAAAGAGACGCAGAACCAAAAATTATGGAAACAAAGTGTTGGTTTCTGTTTATTGGGACTACCATCAGATAGATAATCCTCTTAAGGGGAAAAATGTGTCAAGAGTGTTTTGTCCATTATAATTATCCGGGCTGTTATGCCGTGGTCGGTTGATGAATTCTGAGATGATTCCCAACGTTTCGTCTCCGACTGCGGGAGACATCTTCAAGGGGGTCCGCAGCTTGATGGAAGGTCCAACACACACACTGGCTCGCTACTGACTAGCGAGCCAGTGTGTGTGTTGGACCTTTCATCAAGCTACGGACCCCCTTGAAGATGTGTCCCGCAGTCGGAGACGAAACGTTGGGAATCACCTCAGAATTCATCAACCGACCACGGCATAACAGCCCGGATAATTATAGCGGACATGATATTTCCGGCCGTGAAAGTTTACATTTTAGTAACAAGAGTGTTTTACCGAAATTCGCCGAAGTTACAGGAGGCTTGCAACTTGAAGAGTCCTGCTCTTCTTTCCTAGAAGATGTTTGGTTCTGACACAACCCAACAACTCAATCTGCTCAGGACACATTCATACATCCTGCTATAGTCTCATTCCAGTATCTACCTGTGCAGACAACCTGTGACTCCTTTCCTCAGATGACAATACTATTGCTTTGTTAACATTTCTTGAAAGACGACGACATGATTTTCGAAGTGGAAGATTTCTTAAACAGATGAAATACCCTTGTACAACCAAGGCCTGCAACAAGACATTCGTCGCTGGGAATAACCTCGCAAATAAAAGGGTGATTACGTGCAGAAGAACTAACACGTTTTTATGTAACTGTTTAAGATTTTCAAGATGATAATTACAAGTTCGAGACTGCCGCTCCTACCCATGATAGACACAGGTGCAGCCAGTGTCGAAGATGCGTACTGAGGAAATGGGCCCTTTATTTGTACACTGTCTAAAATTTCTCTCTTAACTCTCACGTGGCTGCCAGAAATGAGACAGCCGTGCGCCTGTTGGCTGACGACCCGCGGAGCGCTCGCGTGCTGCCAGCTGCAGCTAATTACGGCGCGGCGGCCCGGACGACGGAATTGTTTTGTGCTACTGCGCAGTCGCAACAAATCTGCGCTGACATTCCCATTACCGGCGGCTCATCGCCTCCGCGTTGTCCGGGCCCTGGCGCAGAAGCGCGAGCCGTGGCCTGGACCACGCGCCGGCCATCGATCGCGGTTTAGGGCCGTTCGTCCTGCCTGGTCTACCACTGGCTGGCATGCACAGCAAGCGAACGTCTCTGAGCAGGAAGAAGCTGTGAGCGCAGTGGACGTCGCTTCCACAGATAAGCCTCGAGTTATGACGATGTGAGGACCACTGAGTCGGCACTTGCGCATGGCCAGTAGTTAGATTTAGTTGGCATCTGTCGCAGTGATTTCGTGCCTCGTCTGATGCTCCGAAATGTCGTCATCCAGAACTGAAATTTACAGCGTAAATATGCTCATCCGTGTAATACTCTTTTTGCCTTTGCTCTTATTCGCTTGAAATATTAACAAGCATTTATGTACGAAGATTTCTAACCGCAATAAACTACGAATTTCGTTTTATATGGAGAGGAAAGGAAGAGTTAGTCATAACTGTAACAGAATACTCACAGGGGTGTAACATTCACAGGTACAGATGTGCGCTCTCGTGCACAAGATGCAAAAGGGCACTCCATTGACGAACTTGTCATTTGTTCACAGGTGATTCACATGAAAAGGTTTCCTAAAGCCCTACGACTGGAATTAACAAACTTTTAACGCGAAATAGTAGTTGGAGCTAGACGCATGGGGCATTTCATTTCGGAAATCGTTCGGAATTTCATATTCTAGGATCCACAATCGCAAGAATGTGCCGAGAACCAAACATTTCAGTCATTACCTCTCACCACGGACAACATAGTGGGCGACGACCTTTGCTTAACGAGTGGGAGCAGCGGAGTTTGCATAGACTTGTCAGTGCTAACAGACAAGAAAACAGCAGGAAATTATCAGTTAAGGCTGTCCAGTGAAATTTGGTGTTAATGGGCTATGGCTTCAGGCGAACGACGCGAGTGCCTTCGCTAACAGCACAGCATCGCCTGTAGCACCTCTGGGTTCGTTATCATATCGATTGTACCCTAGACGACTGTAAAATCGTGGCCTGGTCATATGAAGCCCGATTTAAGTTGATAAGATGTGATGGTAGTATTCGAGTGTGCAGCAGACGCAACGAAGCCATGAACAACATCACTGCCCAGCGACATGGTGCATTGCCATCCATTTACAGATATACGGCCACCAACTTGTTTAACAAGTTTTTAGCAACTGCACCAGTAGCAGACGATTATTCACGGAAATCCAGGGCGATCTCGAAATGACAGGAGTGACGTAAACATTGCTACAATGCAGGAGGCCATATTACGGACTCCATCAAAATCGAATAGACAATTGGATGAAAATGGACTCCAGGTAGCCGAATATAACCATTTCGAGTCAGTTATTGATTCGGTTGGACCACATAATCCAGTTGATTCCGCACGAACACAGCCCACACCGTCATGGCGCCACCACCTGCTTGCAACAAGTTGCCGACAAGGTACTGTGCAAACAGGTGGTTGCTCCGCAATGGTGTGGGCTGTGTTTACATGGAATGGACTGCGTCCTCTGGTCCAACCGAACCGATCATGGGCTGTAAATCGCTGTCTTCGGTAATTGGGAGACCATTTGCAGCGAAACAATGATGGAACTGTTATGGATGACAAAGCGCCATCTCACTGGGCCACAGGTGTTCGCGATTGGTTCGAAGAACGTTTTGGAATATCCGAGTGAATGATCTGACCACCGGATTGCCCGACATGAATGTCCTCGGACGCTTATGGGACTAATCGAGAGGTCACTTGATGCACAAACGACTCCATTTGCAACACGTTTGCCTTTATGGACGGCTATAGAGGCAGCATGGGTCAATAATTTGTATTGGCCTACCATCAACCTATTCACTCCATGACACGTAGATTTTCTGCGCTACGCCGGGTAAAAGGAGGTCCGACACCGTATTGGAAGGTATACCATTACTTCTATCACTTCAGTGTAATTGAGGGGGAGGGCAAGGTCGATGTGGGTGTAATACATTGCTTTCGAACTGAATTAAAATTTAATTACGTCAAAGACAGCTATGAAAAAAAGCAACAATATTCATAAACAAAAACTCTCATGCACTCACAAGGATATCGCAGTTTAAGCCCAGACATAATTGTAACCTTCCTTAAATGGATACACCTTAAAAACACGACCTTTGGGTGTGTGCTACATTACGGTGACATTGGTGCTGCTCTCTCAGCTCTACTAATTAAGAGACACATAGTAGAATGACTGATAATTTAGGAAAGCGGATAATGACGGGCACGACGAGGAGCAGTTGTTAGTGAAGCAAGAACTATACGATGTTTTGTCGAAAGTACTGCTTGTAACGAACACTTTTAAATAATCAGAATTTAATAATATTGTGCACGTCACTACGTGTCGTCGGTCTTTTCACACTCTAACATGGACAAAGCGGCGTGAATAATCATACCACATACAAATCAGCGACTTCAGTGCCAGCCCTTGCATTATTTGAACTCGACCGCTCGGGTCGGACGCCCAGACCGAACTTTACCACTCGACCGCCTCCACTCGACTGCCACGCAAAGCGCTCGCACCCTGTAATAGTAATCAGACTTTGTTCAATATGGACATGACCTGAAACTTCCTGGCAGATTAAAACTGTGTGCCGGACCGAGACTCGAACTCGGGATCTTTCCCTTTCGCGGGCAAGTGCTCTCCCACTGAGCTACCCAAGCACTACTCACGCCACGTCCTCACAGCTCCACTGCTGCCAGTAGCTCGTCCCCTACCTTCCAAACGTAAAAGAAGTTCTCCTGCACTAACAATGGCATCGTAGTTTAAGCCCAGACATAATTGTAACCATCCTTAAATGGATACACCTTAAAATCACGACATTTGGGTGTGTGCTACATTACGGTGACATTGCTGCTGCTTTTCTCAGGTCTACTAATTAAGAGACACATAGTAGAATGACTGGGCTTAAACTGCTGAATATTTCCCGCGAAAGGCAAAGGTCCCGAGTTCGAGTCTCGGTCCGGCACACAGTTTTAATCTGCCAGGAAGTTTTACATCAGCCCTCACTCCGCTGCAGATTGAAAATCTCATTATGGACATGACCTTTTTCACAAGGCGCTTTATGTTTTAAATGTTTTAATTATTACTAACCCTTTATAATGGGATGATTTTTATCCACATTACAACTTGGTTTGAAGTCGATCGTAAAATGGACACGTTTCACAACAAACTGATTTTTAAGACATGAAGATGACAGCAAAGTCTGTCGATACCGGTTGTGTTATGTAAAGAATTATTTTATGTGATCTAGGCTGTTAAAGGTTTTTATTCACAAGTGTGTCAACGGGCAGCGATTACTTTGAAATGCTACCTCGGTGAAACGACGTACCTGCAACATAGTCACTGCTATTGAACATATCGATAAATTTATTGTCAATTATTTCAAATAATAACAAATATCTTGACGGTGTGACTATAAAGAATCCTCCGTAACTTCCACAACTTTCTCAGCAGACACAAGTAATGTCAGGTAAGTACGGTAACAAAACGGTAACTCTATACTTAGAACTCATAATGTACAGGCTGTCAAATTCACGTGACCTTAATTTCGTTTCATTTTCCATTCCAAGTTGTTAGAACCCTTGGCTGAGTCAAAATCAAATGAATAAAATTTTGTTTCGTTTCCTGTTCCAGTTGTTAGTATCCATGGCGGAGTCAAAATTATGTGAGCAATCTTAGTTTCTTTTTCTATTCCAGTTTCTTGTTACCCATGGTTAACACACACTGGAGCAGAGAGGAGTGACTGCAAGTTTAATGGAAGTTGTGAAGTCGGCGACAGAAGTGCGTCGAAGATTTGCAGAACGATTTATAGGTGGACGGCCACCAACTTGCTTAACAGTTTATCGCATTTACTGAAAGTCTGGAGCAAGTGATTCAGTAGCAGACTATTATCACGGGAATGCGGGCGTCCTAGAACTGGCAGAAGTTAAGTAAACATTGTTATAATGCGAGAGACCATAGTACGGAGTACCTTAAAATCGACGAGAAGTAGCAGTGTGGAAACAGGGACTCCACAGCGGACAGTGAACCGAATTTTATCCAAGGACATTAGCATGCGACCACATCAGCAGCAAACCGTTCAAGGTTTGACTGCTCCACAGAAAGAGGTACGAGCAGAACGCTGTGAGTTCTGTCAAATGTCACGGGTGCAGTCGGACATTGCTGGACAAATGAATTTCAGTGATGAAGCTACGTTTTCTACCAATGGTCATGTTAATCGTCATAACACAATTTTCTGGTGTACTGAAAGTCCACGTATCGTTCGTGAGCACGAAGGCCCATCCCCGAAGGCGAGTGTGTAGCGTGCATGACCGCTACGTGTGTACTTGACCCATTTTTCTTTACAACCACGCGGTAAATGCGCATGACTATTTGCTAATCCTGAAAGAGTGTGCCATTGATAATATGCCCCCACAACATAGACAAGAAGGGTACTTCCAAGACGATGGCAAACCTCCGATTTTACTCGTACCGTTCGCGCTTATCTTGATCAAACGTTCGCAAACCGTTGGATTGGTCACGATGAACCGTTATTATGGCCTCCCCAATCCTCTGGTCTCACACCCTGTGAGCTCTGGTTGCGGCATATGATAAAGGAGCGCGTGTTTTTAACAAAGATGAAAGACCTCGAAGAACCCAAGGAGAGAATTAAAGGTGTGATATCAAATATGTCCCATGAAATTTGTGTTGTGCAACTAAATTCTGCTGTTGAAAGTTAGTTTGAGTGTATCAGTCGTGCTGGTGGTCAGATTGAGGATGTGTATAACGACAACTCTGAGTAGATGCTTTCTCTCAAACAGTGTTCAAATAATTGTCACCAACGCTATGTAGTCCCCCAATATCCATACATGGAAAAAATGCTGTTATATGAATTACACTATAAATTTATTAAAAAAAACTTTTATGTAGATAAAACAACCATCATTGTTTTAGAATGTTTATGAAAATTATACAATACGGTAAACCAGCCAGACTGGAACGACTGTGCTCAAAAACTGTTGATACATCAGCTTACCGTAGGCAGGCAACACCAGCTGTCTTCTGAACCATGGTCAGAGGACTTTCTGTGTAATAACCAAGGCCACCCAGTACTTCGGCTCAACCAGTTAGGTATATCAGGGTTTAAAGCCCAGAACAGGCAATCTTAACACATTGGCTCACTCTAAGGCAGCCGCCACGGAAGACGATACGGAGAATTGAAACAAGTAAGTCACGAAATAGATAGGCCGCAGCGTGTACGTCACAACAAGTGACACTATAGTCTTACGAGTGGCAGCAGCCGTCTCCGGCCGGGAGCGAGTAACTATTTAAGACGAGTTTAATAATTTTTGACTGCATACAAGCTCTCGATAGCACACGATTAACTTGCGATCTTTCATGGATGCCTGTTCAATGATATATTGACTTTCTGTAGGCCCGGATAGAGCCGAGCGGTCGCTAATTATGGCGGACAAGCCGACTAGTGTTACGTCACATCGCAAAGCCCGTATTTCTCTTCGGCCCCAATTGTAAGTGTGTCCTCCGGCTGGTCGGCCCTCTCGATGATCTTTGCAGGGTGATACTTTGAAGTTTCACCCTTGGTATAGGGGTAGTGTCACCGATTAATTTTAAAAAAAGTCCTCGATCCCGGGTTCGAAACCAGCCTCTGCTTCAATTTTGATTAATAACCAGCATTGGCGGCCGAAGACTCCCGGCATAAGAAGTCAACCTCATTCAAAGATAGCGGAGGAGCGGACAGAGATGCTTGGCACTCTCTTGTCTTTGGAGAGGGAAACTGTCCCTAGAGGAGGAACAAACAGCAATGATCGACGGCATGAGGGTGCAAAAGGCAATGGAAATCACTTCATTAAAGACACGTAACGTGATCCACAGGACATGTGGCCTGTAACTGAAAACGTGTCGTGATCTTTCCATTGGCAAAACATTCCGGAATAGCCCTCCATTCGGATTTCCGGGAGGGGACTGCCAAGGGGGAGGTGACCATGAGAAAAAGACTGAATAACCAACGCAAGGATAATGTTATACGACTCGGGGCGTGGAATGTCAAAAGCTTGAATGTGGTAGGTATGCTAGAAAATCTTAAAAGTAAATGAAAAGGTTCAGTCTATTTGTAGTAGGTGATATGGAAAGAAGGATTTTTGGCCAGATCAGTGTAGGGTATATCAATAGCAGCAGAAAATGGTACAACGGGAGTAGGATTCGTTATGAATACTCGTAGAAAGATAGGGCAAAGAGTGTGTTACAGTGGACAGTTCAGTGACAGTGTTGTTCTTATCAGCATCGATATCAAACCAGCACCGAAAACAATAGCTCTGGTATACATGCCGACATTTCAAGCTGAAGATGAAGCGATGCAGAAAGAATTTTGAGGCTATTGAGAGCGTAATACAGTACATATAGGGAGATGAAAATCTAGTAGTTGTGGGAGACTGAAATGCGGATGTGGGGGAAGAAGTAGAAGAAAATGTTACAGAGGAGTATGACTTAGTACAATGAATGAGAGATTGGAAAGACTAATTGAGTTCTGCAGTAAAAGTCAACTAGTATAGAGAATACTCTGTTCAAGAATCACAAGAGGAGGCGGTACACTTGGAAAAGGCCCAGTGATACTCGAAGTTTTCAGCTAGATTACGTCATTGTTAGAGATTCCGAAATCAGATATTGGATTGTAAGACGTACCCAGGAACAGATACAGATTCAGATCACAATATGAAAGTGATGAAGAGCAGGCTGAAGTTCAGGAGATCAGTAAGGAAGAGTCAATACGCAAAGAATTGGGATACGGAAGTACTAAGGGATAACAAGACATGCTTGATCTTCTCTAAGGATATAGGTACAGCAGTTAGTAATAGCTTAGTAGGCAGTACAATTCAAGCGGAATGATTATCTCTAAAAAGTGTAATGACACAATTTGGAAAGAAAATCATAGGGCCTCTAGTGGCACCACAGTTTAAGGTAGCATAGATTCGGTGCAACATTTCTGAGCACACAAGTTATAGCCAGGCGCAGCCCTATTGACAGTAAGCTACGCTGACCAGCGGTTGCGAAGTAGAATAGAGGCCATAGGGCGGTCGAATCACTGAAAAGAGTGAACGAAGCAGTTTGCTTGGTGCAAGTAAAAGGCAGAAGGGGCCCACTGGCGCAACTTAGTGTTGTGAGTACATGACTCAGAGTGGCGCGTTAGCAAAGCAGATGCGCACATCCGCATATAAATAGGTGCCGGTTGTCTAACTCGGCAATCAAGTGTGGCAGCTCTTCTGGACGGCAGGGTGTGTCTGATGGGGCGCCAGCATTCCAGTCCATGGCAGGTCGCAGGTTCGACCCTCTGAGGCCAACACAGGATTCATGTGCGGCAGCTCTCCTGGACGACAGAGCGTTTCACACCACCGGCTACACATAGCAAGAGATGGAGCGCCAGCGTTCCAGTCCACAGTGGGTCGCTGGTTCGACCCTCTGAGGCCAACATGTGGTCCGCTGCCAGCCAGTGGCAGACTACACCACGGCTCACTACTGCTCAGATTTCTTGACTCCCAACACACGCCAGAGGCATGCCGACGGGAGAGCCACAGATTCAAATATCGGATTGCAGGCGTTTGTTGGGGCCCGCGTTCTGAACCATGACGGCGAAGAAGCGTGCAGTGGGCCACCTGCAGCTCTTGGCGAGCAGCGATAAGGTGGCAGGGTCGAAGATCGCTGTGTCGATTGTCGGCGCAACCTCACATTGAGGCTGTACAAGGCCGACACACAGCAGTGCATGCACGAGTCGCTGAGGCAGCCATTCTGCGCCAAGCCATTTTGCAGCGAGTGAAGAGGTGTCCTCAGCATTGTGGGACCTGGTGACGCAGACCGTGGGGAACATGGCACTGTAGATGGAAACAATAAATCACCTGGAAAGCTTGGATAAATCATAATACGGTGCCTGCTATCTCTTCCCACTACATTTGATGTTGCTGTTACATTTGGTGTCAGAAGTTGCCATTACATTTTGTGTCAGAATAGCGGACGTTGTCTGTACAGTACGACGTTCGAGCCCACTGCCTGCATTACAATCACAATAAGTTGTGAGTTGTGACCGGTTTACTTTTGAGTGTTGGACGTTTTCTTTCTTTTTTGTGTCTCTGGATATGGCTCATAGCAGGCCATTGTACATGTTTTGCGTGGGCACAGTATTTTTTGTTGTCAAAGTAGGTGTTCATGTATTTGGGGCTCTACAGTTTTTATTTTCGTGGCATTTAATTACTTATGTATTTGTTCGAGTATGATGCCACTGAGTACAATGATACTGAGATGTAGGGAGGTGGGTTATTTTTTTACTAAATTGTTTTGTTTCGGGATTAATGGAGAACGAAAGCAATACAATGGCAGAGTCAGGAATGTTAGGTGACAAAGACTGGTGTTCGAGAGGTAGGCGAAGTGATCAACCTCTAACTGCCGACAGAACTGCATTGCATAACAAAATTAAGCATTTGAAAGGTGGAGAAAGAGAGCAAATGGAAGAATTATTGTGGGAAATTGAGGATTTGATTTTTCCACAAGGGCCATTACCAGCATCTGCATTAGTTCAACATAGGATACCAACAGGGAGTGAAGCACCTATTTACCATAAACCGTACAGAATACCGAGGTATTTGCAGCCAATAGTGGAGAATTTCATTGATCATCTGCTTGTGGACGGTATTACAGAGCATAGTAATAGTAGCTGGGGAATGGACATTGTCGTTGTGCCTAAAAAATCTCTGGATGGAACTAAAAATTACAGGCTCTGTTGTGACTACCGATACCTCAATAATAAGACAGTAACGGGCACATAAACCATTAAAATATGTCGGAGACTTTGGATCACTTAGGACAGTGCCACTACTGTTCCACAATGGATGTGACAAGTGGTTATCACCAGTTAGGGGTGGATCGAGAGGATCGTCCAAAAACTGCTTTCTCTACTCCTGGAGGCCATTACCAGTATGTCAGAATGCCATTCTGTTTGAAAAACGCTCCGGCAACGTTTCAGGGGTTGCTAGACAATGTCTTGAGGGGTTTGAAACCACGGCAGGGTCTGGTCTATTTGGATGACATTATAGTGTTTTCAAGTAATATGGGCAACGTAGACAATGTTAAAGGGAAGTCTTTATGAGGTTAAGAGAAGCTTGTTTGACGTTGAGCCTGGAGAAGTGTCATTTTGCATTAAATATTTGGGTCATATTATCAATAAGGACGGAGTGCGAACAGATCCGAGATTGGTACCAGCTGTAAGGGATTTTCGGGAACCAAAAAGAAAGTGCGGTCATTCATCGGAATTTACAATTCCTATCGAAAGTTCGTGAAGGGTTTTGCAGATTTAGCACAGCCATTGACGCGATTGTTACAGAAGGGTGTGATATTTGAGTGGACAGAAGAGTGTTAGAAAGCGTTTGACAAATTGAAGGAAGTGTTACCATCAAGTCCGATTCTTGCGTTTCCAGATTTTGAAAAGGAGTTTATACTAGCATGCGATGATCGAATCAAGCATTAGGGTATGCTCTTAGTCATGAAATTGATGGGATAGAACATCCTGTAGCCTATGTGTGTAGGTAGTTGAATGCAGCAGAGAGGAATTACTCAACAACAGAGAGGGAGTTGCTTAGCATAATCTATGGAATCACATATTCTAAACGTTATTTATATGGGAGAAAATTTCGGGTAGTGTCAGGTCATACTGCATTGAAGTGGTTGTTGGAATTGAACGATCCGTCCACTAGACTCGCTATATGGGCTGTGAGGCTCAGTGAATTCGACTACGAGGTGGTACACAAGCCTGGGAAGATGAGCGGTAATGCTGATGCACTAAGTGGGAAGATGGCAAAGTAGATGTCATAGGTTATGAACTAGCGGTATGGCAAGAAATACAGGATGCGGACAATGATTGTAAATTGCATAGGACACAGCCACAATTTAATATGTACAACAGTTTTCTGCGCAGGGAATCGATGTTATGGACAAGCGTAGCAATCTCAGCGAAGTTGATGGATGAGGTTTTAAAGGAAGTATATGATCACGTGTTATCTGGTTATGGAAGGTGAAGACCGACGAATAGGAGAGTAGCGGAGAGGTATTGGTGGAGAGGCAGGAAAGTAGATGTGGATCAGCATGTCAAGAATTTTATACCATGTGCGCAGAGAGCAGATTTGAGTCGGAAACAGATACAGCTACAACGATTACTGGAAGAAACATGTCAATTTTCTTTGTTGGCGATCGATGTCTTACGACCTTTCAGGAGATTACCGATTTTCTAGGTATGTGGAGATGGTGGCTATGCCAAATCAACAGGCAGCAATGGTCACACAAGCTTTAGAAAAACAACTGGATTTTGAAGTTTTATGTACCAGAGACAATAATTAATGACCAAGGGACCAACTTCAAAAAAATGGCTCTGAGCACTATGGGACTCAACTGCTGAGGTCATTAGTCCCCTAGAACTTAGAACTAGTTAAACCTAACTAACCTAAGGACATCACAAACATCCATGCCCGAGGCAGGATTCTAACCTGCGACCGTAGCGGCCTTGCGGTTCCAGACTGCAGCGCCTTTAACCGCACGGCCACTTCGGCCGGCGGACCAACTTCATGTCAGATTTAATGAGGGAACTGTGTGAATAGTTGAACATAAAGAAGTTAAGGACCAGTGCGTTGCATCCACAGGCCAACGGAAGGACAGAGTGGGTACACAGAACAGTCGGGAAGATGCTGATCTTTTATGTGGATTCTCATCACCATCAGTGGAACGAGTACATGAAGCATATCGTATGTGCATACAATGCAAAAGTCCATACAAATACCGGTTTGTCTCCATATGAGATGGTGTACGGGTGAAAAATGTTGTCACCATTTGATTTGGTGAGGCTACAGAAAGGAAGGACTGGGGAATCTGTACGTCAATTCACAGGGACAATTAAGGATGTTTGGAAAGGGGCACAAAAGGCGAATACAAAGATTTTGGAATGGCAGGAAGACGCAGTAAAGCGGAAACGAAGTTTACCGCAGTATTGAGTGGGGCAATGGGTAATGCTGTCCAGAACCTATACTCAAAAAGTAAAAACGAGGAAGTTCGTCATGAGGTATCAAGGGTTCAAATGGTTCAAATGGCTCTGAGCACTATGGGACTTAACATCTTTGGTCATCAGTCCCCTAGAACTTAGAACTACTTAAACCTAACTAACCTAAGGACATCACACACATCCATGCCCACGGCAGGATTCGAACCTGCGATCGTAGCGGTCGCGCGGTTCCGGACTGAGCGCCTAGAACTGCTAGACCAACGCGGCCGGCAGGTATCAAGGGCCATACTGAATTGTTGAAACCACATCTCCCATTAATTTTAAGCTTCAGCTGCCAACTAGACCTCATTGGACAGTTATTGCCACTTAAGAGTTGCCTGGATGAGATTCCAGGCGTGTCACAGGAAGGATAGATGAAGAAATAGAGAGTGAATCGAGGTGCTAAGCACAGAGAAAACCAGGAAGATAAAGTAGAGCATGAAGTACCGTACGCTTTGCGATCCAGAAAGTAGTAGAGTTTTTGTAGTTTTTTTTTCTTGTTTTCGTGTCATGTATCATTGGGTTTGCATAGAGTAATTGGGCATTGTATTTGTTGTGGATTGGCAGGAGAGCCAACCCAGGATTATAGAGGAAGCCGACAGGCACGCGTTTTAGCTCACGCAGGCTGGCGTCAGGTCCGGAACAGGACAAGGAAATTAGAAAATCAGACGCAGATGGTGGAATACTTAACTGTAATCCATTAATGTTGAACGTAGCTCTTGTCTGTACATTATTTACAATATCAACAGCAACTGATAATGGCGCCTTGCTAGGTCGTAGCAAATGACGTAGCTGAACGCTATGCTAACTATCGTCTCGGCAAATGAGAGCGTATTTTGTCAGTGAACCATGGCTAGCAAAGTCGGCTGTACAACTGGGGCGAGTGCTAGGAAGTGTCTCTAGACCTGCCGTGTGGCGGCGGTCGGTCTGCAATCACTGATAGTGGCGACACGCGGGTCCGACGTATACTAACGGACCGCGGCCGATTTAAAGGCTACCACCCAGCAAGTGTGGTGTCTGGCGGTGACACCACAGTATTTTCATAAGTTGTATTTATTTTCGAATATAACCTGCTGCGGACAGCAGGGTGATGGTGATCCCTGTCCTCAGGTCCCTGAAAGGGGGAGTGATGGCAGTGATTCATGTCTTCATCTTCGAGGTGGACGCCTTACTGATACCGCACCTGGATGGGTGTGTGCTGTATTGAAGGCAAGAAGGTGTGGTGGTGTCGAGTCACCAGTGGGCATTAAGGTTGGTATGGAACGTATTGGAAAAGCGGAATAAAGTAAGGAAGCTTGAGGAGGTGTTCGAAGAGCTTAGGCAATGAGCAGAGGGCAAGGGAATGCCGAAGGAAGTTGGAGGGGAGTATAAGAAATTGCATGAGGCTTATAAGAAGCTAGGGAAGCAGGTAGGATGGATGGAGGAAGCGGTGCCACGGGGAAGACGTAATCGACGGTGGCTGAACGCAGGGGGAAAAATTTGAAAGCCAATTTTTGGAACTGCAGACAAAAGCGGTATAAAAGAACTGAACAACACGGTGAAAGCAGTGAGGCAACTCACAGAGGAGAGTAGGCAACGGAAGCTTGCATGCAACTCAGATAGGGACATTATAAGGGGAAGTCCTGAATAACACACGGTTGCTCCACGCATTAGCAGGGCTAGCAGTGGAATACGTTAAGGAGTCGGAAGACGTAATATATCGTAATCTGGGAACCCTACAGGGGCATCTAGAAGTACTAGGTAGCTGGGTGGTGTTTACCAGACTTTTGCAATGAGTAGCTGACAGTGTGTGAGATGTGCAGGGAGCAATAACGAATCTTCAAGAAGCGCTACATCACGCATTGCAAGGCCAGATAAGTACCGATTTGTTACAGCCGGATTAATACTTACGAGGGTTGCGCATGGTGCAGAAGGAACTAAGGTCAGGGTTATATTTGATAATGGAGCCCAGCGAGCAAAATTTGCCGTTTTCCTACCATATCGCAACAGTAAGGGTAACAACCGACCATGCACGAGTGTATATTTTGGACAAATTCCCGGTTATGGGGAAGAACGCTAAGTTTCAATGTTACACGGTCCACCCATATCCAGTGAAGTGGGGAGTGTTGAGCAAGTTTGTGAAAGTGAAAATTAAAGAGGTATTACTGATCTCAGCAGCTAGAAACCAGTACGCCGAGACGGCAAGGGAGGAATTACGAAGCTGCCATAAAGGGAAGGTCACGGGATGTCCATCCATGGTGGAAAGTACCAATCCGGACACATGCGCGGTGCAGTTATTTTTAGCCAGGGGGGAAGGAATAGACTTTTCAAGGGACATATTGGAGCCAAAATTGAGCTTGCAACACTTCGGGATGCATTGGACCTTCTCCACCTACGGGAATTTGGTAGTAGTAGCAAGTTTCTTTGAGTGTGGAGTATTTGCAGAAGTGAAACGTATAGAGCTCGAGGGGAGCAGAGCTTTCATAAATGGAAATAAGTTTTAATCAATTTCAGGAGGCACACAATTGAATGTTACGCGGGCTTGACATTGTTATATGTTGTTTCTTTCTGATCAGGCGGAGAGCGAATTCCAAGACGGAACTAAGGGTAGTCCAAGTCCCACTGGATAGGATACTGAAGGTGTGAGACGAGTACGTAAGGGGCTGATCGAGCAGTGGTCGCCCAGTAAGGAATTTTTACGTTTTGCTTCATGTCATGGTTTTAAGGGGCACTAGACCACATTTAAGTTTTCTGATAGTAAGGAAATATGCCAGAGGTGAAGACCCAAACAGGTTAAGAGCTAGTTAAGAGTCGACCAGGGGACCGGGTCTTTCTGAAGAGTAGAATAATGTAGCGGCACCACTGTTTAGGATAGGGAAAGTTAGTTTTGTGCAATATTCAGAGCACAAGTTACAGGAAGGTGTGGGCCGGATTGCAGTGAGTTACACATACGAACAGTTGCCCAGTATAATAGAGGTCACAGGGTAGTCAAATTGCTGAAAGAGTGTACGTAGCGCTTTTGCATGTCAAAAATCACACGCAGAAGGTTCCCACTGGCCAACCTATAGTGTTATGAGTACGTGATGCAAAGCAACGCATGTGGCAGAGGAGAATCACACAGCCGCATATAAATAGGTGAGGGTTTCTAACGAGATGCATCGAACTGTGGCAACTCTCCTGGAAGGTGGGGTATATTACACCACCAGCTACACGCAGAAGCAGATGGGGCGCCAGGTTTCGAGTCCACGGCGAGTGCTGGTTTGACCCTCTGAGGCCGACGCGGTATCCGCAGCCAGCCAGCGACGGGCCACTCCACGGCTCGCTACCGCAGGCAGGTGTCCTGGCTTCAAACACACGCTGGAGGCATCACGAGGCGAGGGCCGCAGATTCCGACACCGGATGGTGGGTGCTTGTTGTCGCCGCGATCTCAGACACGCCAGAAATAGCACGCAGCAGGCCACCTGCTGCTCACACCGAGCAGTGCTGAGTCAGCAGGGACGCAGACCAGTGAGTCGACTGCCGGCGTCCCGATGATGTTGCAACTCCACTAGCAAACAAGGCCGGTGCGTGCACGGGTCAATAAGGCAGCCATTCCGCGCCAAGCCGTTTCGCAGACAGCGAAGTGGTGTCCTCAGCGTAGCGGGACCCAGTAACGCAATCAGGAGGGGAACACGGCGTAAGTAGGCTGTTTAGGTTTTTTATTGGTAACGCCACCTCTGTATGAAAATCACTGGCTGTGCTGTGTGCAGTCTGTGGCTGCTTTGCATTGTTGTAATACTCGCCATTGTAGTGTTAGGCAGCTGGCTGTGAACAGCGCGTAGCGTTGCGCAGTTGGAGGTGAGCCGCCAGCAGTGGTGGATGTGGGGAGAGAGATGGCGGAGTTTTGAAATTTGTCATGAACTGCTATATTTATATATGATGATATCAAGGTAAATACATTGTTTGTTCTCTATTAATATCTTTCATTTGCTAACTATCCCTATCAGTAGTTTGAATCTTTTATTTAGCTGGCAGTAGTGGCGCTCGCTGTATTGCAGTAGCTTGAGTAGCGAAGATTTTTGTGAGGTAAGTGATTTGTGAAAGGTATAGTTTACTGTTAGTCAGGGCCCATTCTTTTGTAGGGATTATTGAAAGTCAGATTGCGTTGCGCTAACAAAATATTGTGTATCAGTTTAAGCACAGTCCCGTATAATTGTTCAAAGGGGACGTATCAACGGCACTGTAGTTGGAAACAATAAATCACTTGGAAAGCTCGTACGATTCTTAATACGTTGAATTCTACCTCTTTGCGCTATTATTATACTTATTATACGTTCAGGCGGACCTTCAGAGTTTGATAAAGATCGTTGAAACACATTAGCCCACAAGGTCCACAACAGTGTACTCGAGAACCATTTAATGTGATGAACTGTGAAAATTCAACCATCGTGTGACATTTGTATGCAATGGGGAAGGTTCAAAACTCGGGTGCGACATTTGCATGCAGTAGGGAAAGTTCTAAAATCGAATTTGTCAGTAGCACATGCTCTAAGCCAAAATCACAAAACTCAGCCAGTGGCCGCATGTACATCTCTGCTTGCTCCACATCAACTTGCTTCCGAGAAACACCGTCGATTCCCATCCTGCATCGTTACTTGTGACAAGTAATGGTGTCTTTTTGCTAATATAATGAAAAGGATGGAATGGATGAGCCTCACAAAAGCAGCAACGCTCCGTACAAAGACCTGTGTGCATCTGCAAAACATAATGTTATGTATCTGGTGAGACAGCGATGGTGTAGTGTACTATGAATTGCTTCCCGTGATGTAATCATCACTACTGGCATTCACTGTCAATAAGTCTGACGTCTTGCAGATGCAGTTCAAAAGCAATGATCAGGAAGACCACGTGAAATGATGCTACTCCACGATGACGCCAGCCTGCATACTGCTGGACAGGCAAAACACGCTATACAGGTGTCAAAAGAAATTCGGCATGCACCTTATTCACCTGATGTTGTGCCCACAGATTTTCATCTTTTTCGTTCCTTATCGAATAACATTCATGGAATTTCATTTCCAGATGAAATTCCGCTCCGAACATGGCTCGCCGATTTCTTCGCCTCAAAACGACGTGATTTCTGCAGTCGGAGAATCGAAAAGTCTCTCCAACATTGACAGACTGTTGTAAATAATGAAGGAGAATGTATTATTGACGACTGAAGTCTTAAGTATATCTGTCGAACTTCTGCCCCATCCCAATATTACGATAGTCAAGGTGAGATGAAAGGAACGTCAGCAAAATACCCGAATGAGAAACTTAGCAAATCTGCTTTCTTTGACCACTGCCTCGCATATAATAATCGAATAAAATACTGTGAAGCAATATCGTGGTATAATAGCCAGCTTTCTAGAACCAAGTAATTAAGAACCCTATCGAAATACTGAGGTCGGCAAAGATAAATCTACAGCCGAGGTATCAATTAAAACGAGGCTTGGGGTCTGCCAATCCCTTTTTTCGTTCTCGCCGGCGATCCTATCCACCAGAACTGGGAAGCACTGAGAGAAATTGGGTTTCACTGAATATGGGGGCATCCACTCAGGAAACAAAGGAGCCCAGCTATAAATAGCCGCGCGACTGTCAATAGTTTTCAACCTGGTTGAAGTCCTGGCTGTGAGTACACGTAACAGCGAAATTCATAGCTCCTGAAGAAAATAGTTGAGTCGGTTATGCAGTCTGCCTTCGGCAGTGACACAGTGCGGACCGTGTTGCCTGCCGGCCGCGCTGTGGTGCGCGCGCCTGTTTGTTTACGCCGGAGCAGCTTCGCGTTTGCGATGTTGTGAGTCTAGAACGAGATGGTATACTCGTACAGAAAAACGACTTTGAAGTTCAGTTTTGCGAACGACTATACACGACCAATGGCACACGAGATTGAACGTTTTTTAAGAGAAGACGAAAAAATCGATCACAGGAAATCGTGAGAATCCATTTATCGATCGTTTCAAGCGTCGTGTATGTCAAGCTTATTGACGAGACTGCTTGCGAAAGACTTCTACAACGATCACCGAACGGGTATCGTTTCTGTCATGCCGACGAAATGTCGGTGCGGTTACGGTTGATCACGCGGGAATGGGGATCCGCACTATACGGGTCTTCGAACTTTCGTTTGAGGACCCGTCTGAACTTGTGACCGACGCCTTTCAACCATACGGTACAGTTCTATATCATGTGGACGAAACATGGACGAGTTTTACCACATACCCCGTCCTAAATGGGGTGAGACAAATACGGATAGAACTGCGAAAGCACGTCCCCTCTTATTTCTACATAGGAAGTTGTCGAGCGATTATAATCTATGATGGACAACCTCGCACTTGCTCGGGGTGCGGGAAAGAAGGTCATGTCCGCTCGGAATGCCTCCAGCGACGTTTAGTGCAAACCCCACGGGATGACGTTCAGGCGCCATAACAGATGACTGTATTACCGTTGACCTTTGTGGAAGCCCTGAGAGTGGATGTGAGAGAGATTTCCGATTGGCACCAGCAGCTGCGCCCTATAGAGAACAAGGACACCAACGGACTGGAACTCCGACCACCGGTTCCACCACAGTGGACACAGGACACCATACAAGAGATGCAGCTGACAGCCGCTTCAGGCCCATCCGTGGTGGCTGCCAGTGCTTCCACCGATAGCGTGATAGGCCAGACCCAAGACGGAGGATACGCATCCCAAACAACCGATGCTGAAGCAAGGCAACGGAAACAGCGTTCGCAGAAGGGAAGAAAGAAGCGTCGATTGACTTCTGCTGACGGTAGCCATAGTACCAAGAGCACAGTGGACGACAACGACAGTATCGACCTGAGACCAGTGGATTCAACAGATAACGAGATGACGGTGCAGGAATTGCACAGCGACGATAACTTGAATTCTCCTTCTGGTGAACGGAAGGCAGAAGTGGAGACGACAATTGTCCAACATCAGAGCGGTTACAACATTGCCTACCATCCTTCGGCCAGTGCCGGAAATATGTTGGGGGACTGGGCGCAAGAAATGGACCAACAGGAACAGAATGAAGATACGAACGCGACGATTTAGGATAGTCCTGGCCAGACGCCGGGAGGGGCTGGAGAATTTTGATCAACTTAGTGTGGTGGAGAGCGCCAGGGGTGCCGATAGACGATAGCAGTGCGCTTTTCAACACCCTCGCTTGATGACGCCTCCCTACAACTGATGAACGCGTACCGCATTGTAATGATAAACATTAATGGCATTCCGACACCGCTTAAAATTCAAATGCTGAAAGATATGTTACACTCTGCGGACGTGGATATTGTACTCCTACAAGAAGTGCGTTTTACATCGCCGCCAGAGTTCTACGGCTACGAAGCACATTATTCAGTGCACGATGAGAGTGGATACGGTGTGGCGATCCTCACCAGGGAAGGAATAGGATTGGAGGAAGTCATTCGGCACGAGGCATAGCGATCACTGTCGACGGCGTTCGTTTCATGAATTTATACGGGCCATCTGGCTCCACAAAACGAAGAGAAAGGGCGACCTTCTACAACGAAGAGATAGCACCGTTGTTCGCTGGTCGCTATGATAACTATGTGGTGGGGGGACGACTTTAATTGTGTCGTCGACCAAGTACCTCATTATGTGCCACGCATGGAACTCAGTGCTTTGATGACCGAAATGGCGCTTCTGGATACCTGGGAACTGCAGCAAGGCGACAGACCGGGCTATACGTGTGTAACGGGACACTCGGCGAGTAGACTTGATAGAGTGTATGTCACACGAGCTCTACGGACGGCGATACTTGATGCCGAAATCTGGCCAGCGGCTTTTAGGGATCATATGGCTTACGTCTGTACGATTTCAATAACGCGTCAGAAGATATGGCGGAGTAAGGGTCACTGGAAAATGAATAGTGCACTTTTACGTGACGCTGCATGTCGCCGGTCGATAGAGGCGGTCTGGGAGACCTGCGTTCCCCGCCAACGAGCATACACCTCGGTTCTCCAGTGGTGGATCAAATGCGCAAAACCAACGTTACGGAGAACGTTGGTACGATACGGGCAGGACAAATCGCAGTGGAACCACACGACGGCCGATTTTTATTTTACAGCGCTGAGGGAGCTGATGACCCAACAACCATCGCCGGAAAGGCACACGGCCATGTGCAGGATAAAAGCCAAGTTATTACAGCTGACGAGACTAAGAATGGAAGAGATAATGGTACGGGCGAGATTGGCGGACACAGTTGCTACCGAAGCCCCCTCCATGTACCACGTAGAACGTGAACGTCAACTACGACGAAGGACACTGGTCAGGGAACTAATATCTGAAACTGGCCAGCAAGTTGTGAACCAGCGTGATATTGCATATGTGTTCACTGACTATTTTCGCCAGTTATATGGACCTGTACCAGTGAACCACGAGACACTATATGATGTCATCTCGGAAATGCCAGACAGGGGACCACCACTGGATGCAGAGACTTTCATCACAGCGATAACGGAGGACTAGCTGACAGACGCAATTGACAGGGGGGCTCCGAACAAGTCCCCAGGACAGGACGGCTTCCCAATTGAATTTTACAGTGCCTTTACCTACCTCTTGGGACGGACCTGGATTCAGATGTACAACGAAATCCTGGTACCGCAGACTGAGATACCTGCCGAATTCACGAAGGGTATCACCATCCCACTACCAAAACCACGTGGTGGCAGAAGGCCAGGAGATTATAGACCACTCACTCTCTTTAACTGCGACTATAAGATTTTCGTGTGGTGTCACCGCCAGACACCACACTTGCTAGGTGGTAGACTTTAAATCGGCCGCGGTCCGGTAGTATACGTCGGACTCGCGTGTCGCCACTATCAGTGATTGCAGACCGAGCGCCGCCACACGGCAGGTCTAGAGAGACTTCCTAGCACTCGCCCCAGTTGTACAACCGACTTTGCTAGCGATGGTTCACTGACAAAATACGCTCTCATTTGCCAAGACGATAGTTTAGCATAGCCCTCAGGTACGTCATTTGCTACGACCTAGCAAGGCGCCATATCCAGTTACTATTGATATTGTGAATCATGTACCGTTACGAGCGACGTTCATCATTAATGGATTAAAGTTAAGTATTCCACCAGCTACGTCCGTTTTTCTAAATTCTAATTTCCTTGTCCTGTTCCAGACCTCACGCCAGCCTGCATGAGCTAAAACGCGTGCATTTCGGCCTCCTCTAGTAACACGGTGTTGGCTCTCCTGCCAACCACAACATTGGCGAAGAGGCAAAAACGCGTTCTTATCGATATTGCCCTGATATACTTTTGTAATGGGTTCGCCACAATCTACAGATGTACTGTACGAATTTTATCGCTTACAGAATCAGCAGACGCCTACAGAATCCAAGGTAACGATCGGCAGCCTTTTTTGTTAACATCACTCGGGGTGAACACAAGCTGTGTGATAGTCAAATTATTTCCCCGACGTGACGTAGCAACTCTGTCCTACGAAGAAATTTTGTCTGCATTAGATGCATATTTCAAAGAATCAGTCAATGTAGTTGCGAAACAGTATACCTTCTTTCGTACAAAACGTATGGCAGGTCAGACTAATTGGGAGTGGGTTGCAACCTTGCAAGGCCTTACTAGGGATTGTGCTTTTGAGTGTCAATGTGGACTCCCTTATTCAGATACTATGGTACGTGATGCAATTGCACAGAACGTTTCTGATGTTCTTATAAGGGAACAGATTTTGAAACTAGTCAATCCCTCCCTTCAACAAGTGATGGACATATTGGATCGGCAGGACATACTTGAGTTTGCTCAGGAATCATTTGAAACTTCACTAGCCGCGTGTCAGCTTAACCAGCCCGCAGGCCGAGCTGCACGGAACAATCAACAGCCCTCACGCCCAGCCGCGCCGCTACTGCCAGGCTCTCAGCCATGTGTCCCGCGCCGGCAAGCAAATGCAGTGCTCAAATCCTGCCCGTGGTATGCTACTAGACATTCCAATGAGAATTGCCCGTCACGCCAAGCTATTTGCTTTTATTGTAATAAAAAAGGACATGTTCAGAGTGTTTGCCAGAAAAAGCTCAGATTGGAAGCTCAAAACCATTCCAGGCCCTTTGCTTCGCGCTGGAATCGGAATCGAACCAAGGATACTCAGCCTCGCGATACTTCGCCCATGGAAATTCATGTAGTTCATTCCACTTCGCCTAGTGCCACTCTCTCTAACAGTGACTGTGTTCGTCCCACAAATAGTGTGCGTAAACATCGCCGGAACTCCCGTCAAGTCGCAAGTGATTTTGTACCAGTGTCAGTTCACGTTGCACGAGACAGTCGCTCTTGTCGTCAGCAGGACAATAAACTTTTGTGGACTTGGACATTAACGGCAAAGTGATACCATTCCAGCTCGATACCGGAGCTGCAGTTTCACTGCTCAATCAAGACACGTACAAACAGCTGGGCACACCTCCGTTGCGTGACGCAAATGTTAAGTTAACTAGTTATTCAGGTCAAGATATCCCTGTGTTAGGACAGTGCAGGCTTCTTGCAACATACAAAGGACAAACAAAACTTGTGTCATTTTATGTCCTTCGTTCTTCTTCTGCAGTGAACTTGTTTGGTTTCGATTTATTTCAGTTGTTTAACATGTCTATAGTAAATCAAGTCCTATCAGTGAACCAGACTGTGCCTTCTGACAGTGTTTCTCGTCTATGTGAAGAATTTGCAGACATTTTTGCACCGGGCCTTGGTTGCACTAAGAACTATAAAACACATTTGGAACTGAAAGTAAACACGCAACCGAAATTTTTCAGAGCGTGCAATGTTCCCCAAGCATTGCATGATGAGGTCGCAAAAACATTACACGATTTGGAATCACAAGGTGTAATTGAACGTGTGCAGGCTTCACTCTGGGCGTCACCGTTAGTAATTTTGCCAAAACCTTCCGGAAAATTGAGACTGTGTGGACTTCAAGGCAACAGTGAATCCACAAGTAGTGATTACAACTTTTCCTTTACCCCACCTGGAAGATCTTTTTGACAAACTGTGCCCGGGTAAATATTTTTCTAAGTTGGACCTCACAGATGCGTACTTGCAAATACCGGTGGACGAAGAATCCCAGCGTGTTTTGGTGGTTAACACGCATCTTGGGTTGTATCAATTCAAACGACTGCTATTCGGGTGTGCATCCGCCCCTGCATTGTTTCAGCAACATCTACAAACTGTTTATACGTCGGTCCCTACTGCAGCAAATTATCTCGACGATATTGTGATCGGAAAGACGGAAGAAGAACATTTGGCCAATCTCAGATCATTGTTTCAGGTCTTGCGACAAAATGGTCTTCGCTTGCGGAAGGACAAATGTGTGTTTTTTGCTAGTGACTTGCCATACCTGGGACATGTACTCAATGCCCAAGGCATACATCCCAGTCCCGAGCACATCCGTGCCATACAAGACCTGCCTTCGCCGCAGAATTTGAAGCAGCTACAGAGTGTGCTGGGAAAAATCTACTATTATCACCGATATGTTCCATACGCCTCTTCCATTTCAGCTCTGCTTCATCGCTTACGCTGTAAAGGTGTTCCGTTCGTCTGGACGACGGAATGCGAACGCGCCTTTCGCCAGTTGAAATCGGCGTTGCTTTCCAGTAATTGCCTTACGCCATTCGATCCCCGGAAGCCCCTTTTGTTGATGGTGGATGCATCGGATTTCGGGATCGGTGCTGTGCTTGCGCACAAAGATGGATCGCACGATCGCCCTATTGCCTTTGCGTCCAAATTGCTCTCGTCTGCGCAAAGAAATTATTCACAGATCGAGAGAGAAGCATTGGCTCTCGTATTTGGTGTTACAAAGTTTCATGATTTCTTGTATGGTCCTCACTTTACCATCATCACAGACCACAAACCGTTGACATCGCTTTTTCATCCGAACAATCCACGTACAGTGCAGAAATTCATTCGCTGGTCTATTTTCCTCTCGCAGTACTGCTACGATATCTCGTATCGGTCCACCGCTAAGCAAGGAAACGCCGATGCGTTGTCCCGTTTGCCACTTGCTGAGGTTAAAGCATTCGATTCCTCCGAACTTGCTTGCATGTTCATTGATGCGGAAACCGATGACGTGGTCGAATCGTTTCCGATTGATTTTCGTCGTGTAGCTACAGCCACAGCTGCCGACCCTGTCCTTGCTATCGTTCTGCGTTTTCATGCTACGCAATGGCCCTTGTCAAAGTCACGGATCGGGGACGCGTTGGTTCGCCGATTTTTTGCTCACAAGTAGAGACTTTTTGTTCGACGTGGTGTTTTACTGTTGCGTCCTGATAATGATCAGTCCAGGGTCGTGGTACCACGTTCGTTACAGTCCTCTGTCTTACAGCTTCTCCACCAAGGACATTGGGGTATAGTGAGAACGAAACAACTTGCTCGTCAGCACTGTACTTGGTTCGGAATCGATGCCGCGATTAAGAATATGTGCTCTTCTTGCTTGGTGTGTGCCGAACAACAATCAGCACCACCGCGGAAATTCTTTGCATGGCCAAAAGCCACTTCCCCGTGGCAAAGCTTACACATCGATTTTGCTGGTCCATTCTGGAATGCTCGATGGTTTGTTGTGGTAGATTCATTCAGTAATTTTCCTTTTGTTGTCCAGATGTCTTCCACGACGTCATCTGCCACCATCCAGGCGTTATCTGTTATCTTTTGCATTGAAGGTCTTCCACAGACAATGGCCCACAATTCATGTCCGCAGAATTTCAGTCATTCTGCAAGGCCAATGGTATTCAACATCTGACGTCCGCGCCGGTTTCCCCACAGTCAAACAGTGCCGCTGAACGATCGGTCGGGACTTTCAAGTCACAGATGTTGAAGTTGAAAGAGTCGCGTTCTCGGGAGGACACGTTATTGCTCTTTTTGTCCTCGTATCGCTCCCAGCCCCGAGATGGTCGCTCGCCGGCTGAGTTGCTCCACGGTCGTCATCATCGACCCTTGATGTCTTTGCTACATCCGCCGCATCAGGTTCCTGTGCAGCGGCAGACACCTGCTTTTGCTCCAGGCGACGTCGTCGCACGGGATCTGCCGCTCCCCGTCTGCTTTCAGCGACGGTGCCGTCCAGTCAGCGCCCTGATGACCCATCTACTGGCTCGCCTCAGCCCCAGGTGTTACCGACGCTGCCTTCCATTTGGCCCCATGGCGACGCGCCGCTGCCACCGCCGCCGGCGCCTGTTCTCCCGCCGGCGACGACCGCAGTGGACGCGTCGCTGCAACCGCCGTGCGCTTCCCTGGGTCACGCGCCGCCGATCGCTTCCCGTGAGCAGTTGTCCTCCGATATGGAACTCTTGCCCCGCTCCGGACCATGTGTCGTCTTCGCCCGTCGGGTGCCCCGGCCCAAAGGAGGTCGACCATTCGGCTCCTCCTGTCTCTCTACGGGCGCATACACCTCATGTTGGCGCGCACCCTGGAGCAGGTTTTCATGCGTTTCCTAGCTCCCCGCGGTCCGAATGGCAGGGTGCGGGTGGCACAGCGTCGCCTGTTGTTAGGCTCCCCACCTCGTCGCATACGTCAACATGGGGTCCTCCCCACGCCGGGCGGAAGCCTTATACCACAACCATACGAGGATTTGCGGGGGAGGAATGTGGTGTCACAGCCAGACACCACACTTGCTAGGTGGTAGCCTTTAAATCGGCCGCGATCCTGTAGTATACGTCTGACACGCGTGTCGCCACTATCAGTGATTGCAGACCGAGCGCCGCCACATGGCAGGTCTAGAGAGACTTCCTAGCACTCGCCCCAGTTGTACAACCGACTTTGCTAGCGATGGTTCACTGACAAAATACGCTCTTATTTGCCGAGACGATAGTTTAGCATAGCCTTCAGCTACGTCATTTGCTACGACCTAGCAAACCGCCATATTCAGTTACTTTGATATTGTGAATCATGTACCGTCAAGAGCGACGTTCATCATTAATGGATTAAAGTTAAGTATTCCACCAGCTACGACCGTTTTTCTAAATTCTAATTTCCTTGTCCTGTTCCAGACCTCACGCCAGCCTGCGTGAACTAAAACGCGTGCATTTCGGCCTCCTCTAGTAACACGATGTTAGCTCTCCTACCAACCACAACATTTCGCGCGAATCCTTGGGGCTCGCCTGCGGTCTTCAATTTCTGATAGACTCCCCATAGATCAAACATGCCTCGGCGGTAAGAGTAACGTACATACGGCGCTCGGTGACTATCGAGATATCATCGCATTAGCAGCGGGCATTAAAAGCAACGGTGGTAACATTAAGAGTGCAACGGGAATTCCACTGTTAAATGCACAGGAGAGAGCAGATAGGTGGAAAGAATACATTGAAAGCCTCTATGAGGGTGAAGATTTGTCTGATGTGATAGAAGAAGAAACAGGAATCGATTTAGAAGAGATAGGGCATCCAGTATTAGAATCGGAATTTAAAAGAGCTTAGGAAGACTTACGGTCAAATAAGGCAGAAGGGATCGATAACATTCCATCAGAATTTCTAAAATCATTGGGGGAAGTGGCAATAAAACGACTATTCACGTTGGTGTGTAGAATATATGAGTCTGGCAATGTACCATCTGACTTTCGGAAAAGCATCATCCACACAATTCCGAAGACGGCAAGAGCTGACAAGTGCGAGAATTATCGCACAATCAGCTTAACAGCTCATGCATCGAAGCTGCTTACAAGAATAATATACAGAAGAATGGAAAAGAAAAATGAGAATGCGCTAGGTGACGACCAGTTTGGCTTTAGGAAAAGTAAAGGGACGAGAGAGGCAATTCTGATGTTACGTCTAATAATGAAAGCAAGGCTTAAGAAAAATCAGGTCACTATCATAGGATTTGTCGACCTGGAAAAAGCGTTCGACAACATAAAATGGTGCATGCTGTTCGAGATTCTGAAAAAAGTAGGGGTAAGCTGTAGGGAGAGACGGGTCATATACAATATGTACAACAACCAAGAGGTAATAATAAGAGTGGACGATCAAGAACGAAGTGCTTGTGTTAAGAATGGTGTAAGACAAGGCTGTAGCCTTTCGCCCCTACTCTTCAATCTGTACATTTAGGAAGCAATGATTGACATAAAAGAAAGGTTCAGGAGTCTAATTAAAATACAAGGTGAAAGGATATCAATGATACGATTCGCTGATGACATTGCTATCCTGAGTGAAAGTGAAGAAGAATTAAATGATCTGCTGAACGAAATGAACAGTTTAATGAGTACACAGTATGGTTTGAGAGTAAAGCGGAGAAAGACGAAGGTAATGAGAAGTAGTAGAAATGAGAACAGCGAGAATCTTAACATCAAGATTGATGGTCACGAAGTCAATGAAGTTAAGGAATTCTGCTACCTAGGCAGTAAAATAACCAATGACGGATGGAGCAAGGAGGACATCAAAAGCAGACTCGCTACGCCAAAAAAGGCATTTCTGGCCAAGAGAAGTCTACTAATATCAAATACCGGCCTTAATTTGAGAAAAAAATTCTGAGGATGTACGTCTGGAGTACAGCATTGTATGGTAGTGAAACATGGACTGCGGGAAAACCGGAACAGAAGAGAATCGAAGCATTTGAGATGTGGTGCTACAGACGAATGTTGAAAATTAGGTGGACTGATAAGGTAAGGAATGAGGAGGTTCTACGCAGAATATGAGGAAAACACTAAAAAGGAGAAGTGATAGGATGATAGGACATTGCTAAGACATGAGGGAATGACTTCCATGGTACTAGAGGTAGCTGTAGAGGGCAAAAACTGTAGACGAAGACAGAGATTGGAATACGTCAAGCAAATAATAGAGGACGTAGGTTGCAAGTGCTTCTCTGAGATGAAGAGGTTAGCACAGGAAAGGAATTCGTGGCGGGCCGCATCAAACCAGTCAGTAGACTGATAACCAAAAAAAAAAAAAAAAAAAAAAAAAAAAAAGCAGAGGCATGCCGAGTGCGTGGGTCCCTAGTCGCTATTGACCTCGATCATGCTTTCGACAGAGTGGATCATATCTTTTTGCAGGCAGTGATGGGATGATTGGGAATCCCACAGGCCTTCATTCTAGTGATCATGCGACTGTTACACGGCATGCGATCAAAGGTCTCGGTGAATGGGCGGTACACTGACTACATTGTTATTTCAAGGTCAGTTCGTGAAGGTTTTTTTATTCAATGGCTTTGGAAACCTATCTATATGGTCTCCGAAGACGGCTGGAGGGAGTGCCGTTGTCACAACTGACCTTTCATTGGCGCGCTTATGCTGACGATTTGGTGCTGGTGGCAAGGACAGGCGACGATGTACGTACGGCGTTGGCATGGATACAGCGATACGGGATGGCGGCAGGAAGCGTGCTTAATCTACAGAAGTCACGGTCGAGGATGACAAGGAGAGAAAGGCCAGCTCATGTTAGTTAAGGCCATAAAATATCTAGGTGTTACGTTACACACGGATGTGCAGCGGACAGCAGCGGGTAACTACCGACGCATATTGAAGCTGATGATTAAGAGCGTTGATTCAGAGGGTGACCTATGTTAACGTATACCTAGCACCGAGACTCACTCACGTAGCGCATGTCCTGCCTTTAACGCGCTCAATGGCATCACGGATACAACCAACTTTCGGAACCTACGTGAGTGTGGGACACCTGTTTAAGTTCCAATACACAACGCTTACGCTACCCCCTGGAGAGGGCGGACTCGGTCTAGTGAACGTATATGAAAACGCACAGGCGTTATTCGTCAGCATGATTTTACGACACTGACGCGGTCAATTTCGCAATATCTCAGGTGCGTTGGCCGATGTACTAGCGCCCACTTCAGTGCTGCCCCCAGTTAATATGGGCCATATTTCACCGAAGATGTCACATTACAATATTTTTTTTTTTTTTAGTTTAGTTATGTCAGAGAATCCTTCCCAACAACACGACTACCGACGACGCGAGATGTCTACCAACTCTTCCTGAGCCTGTGCCCCTGAAATACACTGAAAAAGAAGTACCCAGACAAGAACTGGCGACAGATATGGCGCGTTATACGGAAGGTTTACCTCCCAACTTCGGTACGCTCAACATGGTATGTGGTGGTAAATAGGAAGTTCGCAACGAATCAACAGCGGCACGCTATTCATTATACAGACACTCCACTATGTTTAGACTGCGCAACAGTGGACACTGATGAACATCGTTTAGCATGTAGTGGGACGGCTCCGGTGTGGAACTTGGCACAACAGATATTGGCGTACCTGTTATGCTCCGCCGCTAACACAATTTCATCAGACACACTTTTCTTCCCCAAGAATTTTATTTTCCGGTCCAAAAAACCAATGCAGTGAAATGGGTACGGGGAATGGTTGTGGGCTACGTCTATAACGAATCGGAAAATGACAAAATGGATTTTTGGCATTTTCCCCTGAATGGACACACGAAGCTGCAACAGCATCAGAAATATAGGCAAGACTTCGCTAATTACTTGCGACTTACATTTACCGACCCGCCGGCAATATGGGGTGTGACGGGTGAGAGATGAAACAGACGAATAAGCCGAGACAGACATCGATCACACTTACGGACCCTTAGTTAATTTCGAGACGACGACCCAGTCTTACACCAACGTCTGGAGAACGAGTCGATAGATGGCTCTCTTGCTCTATCGAAAGTCGGGTCATGAGCAGGTGTCGCCCCCGACACGAATTTCATTTCATCGCTGCAGGAGCATGTTTCTTTTGTATTTGTACTATCCGCGATGTCTTCATGTGTTTCATTTAGACATTTTCAGTTTTATTCATTTCTTTACTTAATTAATTTCCTAATTAGCTGCTATTAGTCAACATTTGGACATTGTAGACACTATTTATGTAGTAGTACAACAAAATGTATGTCAGCAAAGGTTGTAAGTCTGACAGTGAATAAATAAATAAATAAATAAATAAAAATGGTGTAGTGGATATGATACTGAACTGTTGCATGGAAAGTTCTGAGTTCAAAACTCACCTGGACTGTACAATTTTAATTTCTATATTTGGTTTGAGTACAATCTAGAAGTATCCGCAAATGTCAAGAATCATTGTACTGGAATATTCTGTAGCGGTATTAGCTGTATATATACTGTATGTGTTCCGGCCAGAGGCAGTTCGCTCTGCGCTGTTGTATGTGCAAGTGCTGTATAAACCGTTGTTAAGTGAAGTTAGTGTTCGTCATTCATCTAATTACACCTTCTGCTACGTGACATCATTCTGGTAGAGACGCCCGGCGTTGGAACTTGTGATAACGCACATTATCGACGACACAGTGGCTCCACACTTCGAGCCATATTCAACACATCGCATTGTACCGGAGACAGAAGAAAAAGAGGACGTTACGATGACAGCAACTGTGTGCCACTACATGAGACATCCTTCCTTGTTCTCTAGTGACGATGGCCAAGATCCAAACAGGTGGCTGAAGGTATATGAGCGAACAGCCAAATTTAACAAATCGGATGACACCGAGTGTTTGGGTAACGTATTTTTCTACTTGTAGGGCACTGCCAAGCAACGGCACGAGAACAACGAGGAGACGTTCACAAGCTGGGAAGTATTCCAGGCGAGACAGCGGAAAGATTTCGGAGACACACAATGACAGAAGTGCAAGGCTGCAGATAAATTAATGTGCAGGACACAGCGCCCAGGAGATACGACAGCATCCTACATTCAAGACGTCTTGGAGCTGTGTGAAATAGTGGATCCTAGAATGAAGGAGGAAGCTAAGGTTGCACGTCTCATGAAGGGTGTTGCTGAGGACACGTATCAAGCCCTACTCGTGTAGGAGGTTTCGACAGCAGACGAATTCTTAAAATGGTGCCAGTATTTCGAGACAACGCATCAAAAAAGAATTACACACAAGAAGTTTGAACAACTTCCAAATGTCGCATCGATGTCCGTGATGGAGGAAGCAACTGATTTCACAAGTGTATTTCATCAAATAGTGAGAGAGGAAGCAACGGGTCATAAGGGAGGAAGTGGAACAGACATTGAACCCAATCTCTCGTCCTTCATTTCCGTTTAAAACGGTGAAAAAGTCGAGACCGAGGAGGAGTTACGTCTCTACAATGCACATGAGGAACCTGTTTCTGCACCAAGGAAGACTGACGTCTGGAGGACCCTGGATAACCATCTAGTATGTTCCACTGCCGACGACCGGGACATGTGGTGCGCTATTGTTGAGAAAGGCGGCGGATATTTGATGACGCACGCGCCAGAAGACAGCAGACCGATCTTTGCCGACGCCAACTCCGGGACGACGAAGATGAACAAGAAGATGTCGGTGCAGGACGACGTAGGTCACCATCGCCGCATGCTAGCCACTGGAGAGGAGGCTCCTCAACACGCCTATCAAGGTGTCCATCGCCGTTTAGAAGCTCCAGCCGATCACCTAGCCGCCGCAACCTCGAAAACTAAAGAGTGCTACCTTTCTTGGAGGTGAGGCTGCCAAAGAGAAAAATCCTCCGCCGACGATCACTACAAAAATGTTGGGGAACTGGTCGATATCCTCACGGATGGCCTACCACCCCAAGCTCTTGTGGGCTGTGGAGCATCATATTCAGTCATTTCGGAGAAGTACCGTCGCCAGTTTCAGAAAACCGTTTTTTTTTCGACAGTAAAACGTCTCTGCTGAAGGTGGGAAACGGGAAATACGTAAAACCTATAGGGAGATGTACCATTCGTGTGGTTATAAATGTCAATACACAGCCATTAGAATTCGTCGTCTTACAAGAGTGTAGTCATGACATCATTCTCGGATGGGACTTTTTGAATGCTTCTCAGGCAGTTATAGATTGTGGTCGCTCGAAGATTATGCTAGACGATATGAAATACTGTGGATAGGAAGATGTGCATCCGTGTGTGTGGAGACTATGTGTGCTGGATGAGGTGATCATTCCTGCAGTCAGGGTGACAAAGGTAACTGTCACGTGTCATGCAATTCATAAACCCTTGGATCTTGCAGTGGAATGCAAGAGAATCATACCACTAAAGAATAACTTGGTAATCCCAGCCTCTGTCGTCTCGTTCAAGAACGGATTCGGTGAATTGTGGATAGTTAACTGTCGCCGAGAACCGCAGATCCTTCCAAGAAGCATGTGCCTTGTAAACGCTGAGCCGTTAATTGAAGAACAGCTGAGCGTCATAGAAACCTTCCATGCCAAGTCTGTGGGCGAAATTAGCGTTACCACTACGAGACAAGATCTTCTAGCTCGACTATCCCCAGACTCATTGAGGAACAACAGAAGAAGGTACTTGCCATTCTTCGAGAGTTCTCTGAATGCTTCACTCCACAGGCGAAGAGCAAATTAGACAAATCGATGGTGAACCACCGGATTAGCACTGGAGATCATCAACTAATAAGCCAGAAAGCATACCTTGTGTCAGCAAAGGAACGTCAAATAATACGCGACGAAGTAGAGAAAACTATGAAGAATGACATCATTCAGCCTTCGCAGAGCCCATGGTCGTCACCAGTGGTCCTCGTCAGGAAGAAGGATGGCAGTTGGTACTTTAGTGTTGATTACAAAAAAATGGTTTAAATGACTCTGAGCACTATGGGACTTAATATCTGAGGTCATCAGTCCCCTAGGCTTAGAACTACTTAAACCTAACTAACAAGTACATCACACACATCCACGCCCAAGGCAGGCGGTTTCGGACTGAAGCGCCTAGAAACGCTCGGCCACAGCAGCCGGCTGTTGATTACAGGAAGCTGAAAATGATAACTAAAAAGGAGTTTTACCCTCTTCCTCGAATTGACGATACACTGTCTGAAAGGGGCCAAGTTTTTCTCAGCCATGGACATGGGATACTGGCAAATCGAAGCAGATGAGGCTGATCGTGAGAAAACTGCATTCATTACCCCTGAGGGCCTGTATGAGTTTAAGGTAATGCCGTTCGGTTGGTGTAATGCACCACCAACTTTTGAACGGATGATGGATAGTCTTCTACGTCATGACATTAACGTATTATCAGAGACATTTAATGTACACGTAAAAAAACTGAGGACGGTTCTTAAGTTTCTCCAATAAGGCGGACTGAAACTTAATCCAAGGAAGGGTCTCTTTGAAGCAAAATAAATCAAAATACCTGGACGCCTTGTGTCAAACGAAGGTGTGTGGCGAGACCCAGAAAAGGTTAGATCCAAACGGAATTTTATATTCCTAAAAGCATTAGAGATGTGAGAAGCTTCCTCAGATTATGTTCCTATTACCGTGGTTTTATCAAAGACATTTGTATCAAAGCCAGGCCACTCCAAGAGTTGTCAAGAGCTGATTCTAAATTTATCTGGGGTGGTGGTCAACAAGATTCTTTCGATGTTTTGCGAAAAGCTCTGACAACTGACAATGTACTTGGTCTGTATGATGAAAGAGCACCTACAGATCCACTCACAGATGCCAGTGGGAATGGGATCGGTACTCTTCTGGAGCAAATTTCGGATGGAAAAGAGAAGGTTATAGCCTACGCTTCTAGGACACTTACAACAGCAGAGAGAAGCTACTCAACTAGAGAAAGAAAATGTCTTGCAGTGATCTCGGCCATGTGCAAATTTCGACAGTATCTCTATGGAAGGCCATTCACAGTTGTTACAGACATTACCATAGTGTTCAAAAGTGGAAGAAAACACCAAGATACCGACTGTCTCTCAAGAAACCCTGTGAAGGACCATCAGGGCTTTGATGATGATAGTGACGGTCTCGCTGCACTCCAGGATCTCTCTGATGAGCAGAAGAAGGACGACTAGATATCTGAAATTATGCATGCCTCAAATCGGTCAGAGGATGTGAAAAGACAATTTAAGGTAGTTAATGGATTACTTTGCTAGAAAAACTTTGATCCGTGGCTAACACTGATTCCTAAGCACATGCGCTTAGATGTTCAACAGAAATTCCATGACACACCTCAGGCCGGACATTTGGGATTTATTAAGACAGACAGAAGAATTCGCAAGAGATTTTTCTGGCCAGGTTTATTTAGGAGGGTCCGTCACTATGTGTCGCACTGTAGAGAGTGCCAGAGGAGAAAGACAGTTCTTCAGAAACTAAGAAACTACCTGGCGACTCATACTAATTCCACCAACAAAAACGCCTTTCCAGCGTGTTGGTATTGACCTCCTCTAACGTCTGCCAGTGGCAATAGAGGGATTATTGTTTGCACTGATCATCTGACACACTATGCGATTACAAAAGCCGTGAAAACAGTCGAAGCATCCGAGGTAGCCAAATTCATCGTGGAAGACATTCTGTTATCACACGGTGCCCCAAGGTCTTTAACTGCGGATCGACGGGAAGTCCTTCAATCGAATCTTGTGACAGACATAAACCATCGGTGCAACATTACTCATCACATGACGACTGTCTACCATCCGCGAACTAACGGGCTTACGGAACGCCTTAGTAACACCGACATGCTATCAGGGTTCGTCAGTGTTGAGCGGAGCAACAGGGATGAGGTGCTACCTTTCGTGATGTTTGCCTACAACACCGCCAAACAAGACACCACAGGACTTACGCCATTTTTCCTGGTGCACGTGTGTGAGGCGACTACAACGATGGACACTGTGTTTCAGTAACATCCTGATGACGTGGACGACGACCACATCGATCAGGTGTTATCCAGAGCTGAGAAAGCTCGGCAGTTAGCTCGACTGTGGACGCTGCAGGCTCAAGAAAACGATCGCCCTGTAGTCTAAAAGCCTGGCGACCTCGTCTGGATCTTCCCTCCTGTTCGGAAGGTTGGTCTCTTTGAGAAGCTCCTCAAGTGCTACTTTGGACCTAATGAAGTTGAAGAAGTTGTTACTTATGAAGCAGAAGATTTCGACCCCGATGCAAGACGACGGAAGATCAGAGATACGGTCCACGTCCTTCGAATGAAGCCTTAGAAGGATCTTGCCACCCAGGGTAAATTCGAAGCTCCAGCGGCAGGCAACAAGAGGAAAGGTGACGAAGAGCGTAGTGGCAAAAGAAGTGCTAAGGAGAACACCGCCAGGGCGAGCATCAGTCATCGGGAGTTGGAGTATGCAGGATCGATGACTCGTTCCCGGACTAGGACGACGTAACTCCGAGACGCTGTTCTCTTAAGGAGGGACTCCCTGCCGTCGTTGGATAAGCAGCTGCAGCAGCAAGTCGTATACTCCTAGCTCACTCATTTGTTACATAGTTTAATTCTTAATTTCTTTGCGTGTTTTTGGTACTTGCATTGTCTAATTCAAAAATTTCTGACGTATTATAGTATTTGAGAGTTGTAGCATCGCGTTTTAGTACCTGAATAGTGTAAATTCGCGTAGTCGTTTGTCTTCTGTTTTTGTTTTGAACGGCCAGTGTCGGTTGGTCACAGTCAGTGTGCTCCCGGCCGTCGTTGGATAAGCAGCTGCAGCAGCAAGTCGTATACTCCTAGCTCACTCATTTGTTACATAGTTTAATTCTTAATTTCTTTGCGTGATTTTGGTACTTGCATTGTTTAATTCATAAATTTCTGGCGTATTATAGTATTTGAGAGTTGTAGCATCGCGTTTTAGTACCTGAATAGTGTAAAATCGCGTAGTCTCCTTCCGCCGCCGAGCAGTATGTCAGCAGTGCGCAAGTAGCAGCATTACTGCATTTACTAGGCAATCTTATATTTTAATAACCGTTTAAATTTTGTGTCGATTTGTTTGCGCTCTCTGCAGATTAGTTCAGACGTTCTTTGACAACAGTTTTTAGCATGGATAGGGACTGCAACTGTTGTGTTCGGATGCAGGCTGAGTTGGCATCCCTTCGCTCCCAGGTTCAGGCAGTGTTGGCTTCGGTCACACAGCTTGAGGCTGTTGCCAATGGGCATCACTGTGGGGTTCCGGATGGGGGTTTGTTGGGAACGGCCAGCTCGTCCCACGCATCCCCCGATCGGACTACGAATGTGGTTGCCCGGGATACTGCCCGCATTGAGGCTGATCCCTCACCTGAAGCAGAGTGGGAGGTCGTCTCATCGTGTGGCAGGGGGCGAAAGACATTCCGGAGGGCTGAACGGAAGACCTTTCCAGTTTGTCTGACGAACCGGTTTCAGGCTCTGTCTCAGGCTGATACTGATCTTCGGCCTGACATGGCTGCTTGTCCTGTTCCAGAGGTTGCCCCTCAGTCTGCTAGATCCGGGCGGTCGATGAGGGTGGGCTTATTGGTAGTTGGGAGCTCCAACGTCAGGCGCGTAATGAGGCCCCTTAGGGATATGGCAGCAAGAGAGGGGAAGGAAACCAATGTGCACTTCGTGTGCATACCGGGGGGAGCCATTCCAGATGTGGAAAGGGTCCTTCCGGATGCCATGAAGGGTACAAGATGCACCCATCTGCAGGTGGTCGCTCATATCGGCACCGGTGATGTGTGTCGCTATGGATCCGAGGAAATCCTCTCTGGCTTCCGGCGGCTATCTGATTTGGTGAAGACTGCCAGTCTCGCTAGCGGGATGAAAGCAGAGCTCACCATCTGCAGCATCGTCGACAGGACTGACTGCGGACCTTTGGTACAGAGCCGAGTGGAGGGTCTGAGTCAGAGGCTGAGACGGTTCTGCGACCGTGTGGGCTGCAGATTCCTCGACTTGCGCCATAGGGTGGTGGGGTTTCGGGTTCTGCTGGATAGGTCAGGAGTCCACTACACGCAACAAGCGGCTACACGGGTAGCTGGGGTTGTGTGGCGTGGGCTGGGCGGTTTTTTAGGTTAGATGGCCTTGGGCAAGTACAGAAAGGGCAAAAGCCTCAACGGGTGCAAGGCAAAGTCAGGACATGCGGGGACCTAGCAGCAATCGGTATTGTAATTGTAAACTGTCGAAGCTGCGTTGGTAAAGTACCGGAACTTCAAGCGCTGATAGAAAGCACCGAAGCCGAAATCGTTATAGGTACAGGAAGCTGGTTGAAGCCAGAGATAAATTCTGCCGAAATTTTTACAAAGGTACAGACGGTGTTTAGAAAGGATAGATTGCATGCAACCAGTGATGGCGTGTTTGTCGCTGTTAGTAGTAGTTTATCCTGTAGTGAAATAGAAGTGGATAGTTCCTGTGAATTATTATGGGTGGAGGTTACACTCAACAACCGAGCTAGGTTAATAATTGGCTCCTTTTACCGACCTCCCGACTCAGCAGCATTAGTGGCAGAACAACTGAGAGAAAATTTGGAATACATTTCACATAAATTTTCTCAGCATGTTATAGTCTTAGGTGGAGATTTCAATTTACCAGATATAGACTGCGACACTCAGATGTTTAGGACGGGTGGTAGGGACAGAGCATCGAGTGACATTATACTGAGTGCACTAACCGAAAATTACCTCGAGCAATTAAACAGAGAACCGACTCGTGGAGATAACATCTAGGACCTACTGATAACAAACTGACCCGAACTTTCTGACTCTGTATGTACAGAACAGGGAATCAGTGATCATAAGGCCATTGCAGCATCCCTGAATATGGAAGTTTGTAGGAATATAAAAAAAGGGAGGAAGGCTTATCTGTTTAGCAAGAGTAATAGAAGGCAGAATTCAGACTACCTAACAGATCAAAACGAAAATTTCTGTTCCGACACTGACAATGTTGAGTGTTTATGGAAAAAGTTCAAGGGAATCGTAAAATGCGTTTTAGACATGTACGTGCCGAGTAAAACTGTGAGGGACGGGAAAAACCCACCGTGGTACAATAGCAAAGTTAGCGAAAGCAAAGAGAGCTTCACTCTAAGTTTAAACGCAGCCTGAACCTCTCAGACAAACAGAAGCTAAACGATGTCAAAGTTAGCGTAAGGAGGGCTATGCGTGAAGGGTTCAGTGAATTCGAAAGTAAAATTCTATGTACCGACTTGACAGAATATCCTAGGAAGTTCAGCTGGCCGGAGTTTCCGTGCGGTTCTAGGCGCTTCAGTCCGGAACCGCGTGACCGCTACGGTCGCAGGTTCGAATCCTTCCTCGGGCATGGATGTGTGTGATGTCCTTAGGTTAGTTAGGTTCTAAGTTCTAGGGGACTTATGACCTCAGCAGTTGAGTCCCATAGTGCTCAGAGCCATTTGAACCTAGGAAGTTCTGGTCTTACGTTAAATCAGTAAGTGGTTAGAAACAGCATATCCAGACACTCCGGGATGATGATGGCATTGAAACAGAGAATGACACGCGTAAAGCTGAAATACTAAACACCTTTTTCCAAAGCTATTTCACAGAGGAAGACCGCACTGCAGTTCCTTCTCTAAATCCTCGCACAAACGAAAAAATGGCTGACATCGAAATAAGTGTCCAAGGAATAGAAAAGCAACTGGAATCACTCTACAGAGGAAAGTCCACAGGACCGGACGGGATACCAGTTCGATTCTGCACAGAGTACGCGAATGAACTTGCCCCCCTTCTAACAGCCGTGTACCGCAAGTCTCTAGAGGAACGGAAGGTTCCAAATGATTGGAAAAGAGCACAGGTAGTCCCAGTCTTCAAGAAGGGTCGTCGAGCAGATGCGCAAAACTATAGACCTATATCTCTGACGTCGATCTGTTGTAGAATTTTAGAACATATTTTTGCTCGAGTATCATATCGTTTTTGGAAACCCAGAATCTACTATGTAGGAATCAACATGGATTCCGGAAACAGCGATCGTGTGAGATCCACCTCCCAGAAAATATTAGATACAGGCTCCCAGGTAGATGCCATTTTTCTTGACTTCCGGAAGGCGTTCGATACAGTTCCGCACTGTCGCCTGATAAACAAAGTAAGAGCCTACGGAATATCAGACCAGCTGTGTGGCTGGATTGAAGAGTTTTTAGCAAACAGAACACAGCATGTTGTTATCAATGGATAGACGTATACAGACGTTAATGTAACCTCTGGCGTGCCACAGGGGAGTGTTATGGGACCACTGCTTATCACAATATATATAAATGACCTAGTAGATAGTGTCGGAAGTTCCATGCGGCCTTTCGCGGATGATGCTGTAGTATACAGAGAAGTTGCAGCATTAGAAAATTGTAGCGAAATGCAGGAAGATCTGCAGCGGATAGGCACTTGTTGCAGGGAGTGGCAACTGTCCCTTAACATAGACAAATGTAATGTATTGTGAATACATAGAAAGAAGGATCCTTTATTGTATGATTATATGATAGCGGAACAAACACTGGTAGCAGTTACTTCTGTAAAATATCTGGGAGTATGTATGCTGAACGATTTGAAGTGGAACGATCATATAAAATTAATTGTTGGTAAGGCGGGTACCAGGTTGAGATTCATTGGGAGAGTCCTTAGAAAATGTAGTCCATCAACAAAGCAGGTGGCTTACAAAACACTCGTTCGACCTATACTTGAGTATTGCTTATCAGTGTGGGATCCGTACCAGATCGGGTTGACGGAGGAGATAGAGAAGATGCAAAGAAGAGCGGCGCGTTTCGTCACAGGGTTATTTCGTAACCGTGATAGCGTTACGGAGATGTTTAACAAACTCAAGTGGAAGACTCTGCAAGAGAGGCGCTCTGCATCGCGGTGTAGCTTGCTCGCCAGGTTTCGAGAGGGTGCGTTTCTGGATGAGGTATCGAATATATTGCTTCCCTCTACTTATACCTCCCGAGGAGATCACGAATGTAAAATTAGAGAGATTAGAGCGCTCACGGAGGCTTTCAGACAGTCGTTCTTCCCGCGAACCATACGCGACTGGAACAGTAAAGGGAGGTAATGACAGTGGCACGTAAAGTGCCCTCCGCCACACAGCGTTGGGTGGCTTGCGGAGTATAAATGTAGATGTAGATGTAGACTAATGTCACAGAAGAAGCTGAATAGCACTGTGGTGTTGTGGTTATGATACTAAACAGAAACATGGAGGATCGTGAGTTCAAAAGTCACCTGGCATGTACACTTTTAATTTCTATATTCGGTTCGAGTAGATTCTAGAAGTATCCACAAATGTCAAGAATCATTGTACTGGAATGTTCTGTAGTTGTATATATACTGTATGTGTCCTGGCCGGAGGCTGTTCGCTCCGCGCTCTTGTATGTGGAAGTGCTGAATAAATCTTCGTTAAGTGAAGTTAGTGTATGTCATTCATCTAGTTACTCCTTCTTCCACGTGACAATATCACCTGGTCTTGCAATTTCAGTGGCCCGTGCGGGATCAAATTTTTGATACGACCTTTCATCTAGCCAAGCAGTCGTAGGAACAAGCTACTGCAGAGAAGTCTTCCTGGTAGCTTTGACCATGTTTGTTGGAAAGATACAAACAGTCCACATTTGCTCGACGACATTCACCAATTAGAATTAGTTATCGATTAAAAGTATGAAGTTCAACGTTTCCAGAGTTACGATCCTATGTCGCTTGCTTCACATGCTCAGCGCTATTTTACCTTTGCAGTACATGGAGTTTTGTAGAAAATTTTTGCAAGCAGTCGAAGTATTCCATCTGCTTCTCATGCACGTCTAAGAGTTCCTACTTCTCGGTGTGTGTGTGTGTGTGTGTGTGTGTGTGTGTGTTTTACATTGCACACCTAACGTCAGACAACTCATAGATTTTCTAAATTAAGTCAGCCGTCGTACATACAGCGCTTCATTGAATTTTCATATCTGTTTAGTGCTGAAAGTAACGAATATAGTACCACAACTGCATTCCTGGTCCATAACGTTACACTTTTTCCTGGAATGGACATAGCTGATATGATCCCAACAAGGCGTCCCTTCTTTCATCCAATACCTCTTGTCAAATACCCTAAAAGATCCTCTAGAATTGATCGTAGAAGATTGTTCTATGCCTTTTCTAGAACTGATAATACTAGCGTGTTCTATGCCATTCCACTTTACGATACACGCCATTTTCCGAGATCCATACTAAGAAATCTGTCGTCCATCCACTGAGGTCAAAGAACGTTTCCATTATATATGCGAAAGGTTCTAATGAGCATAACCGCAACAGCTTTAAATGTCTCACACAATTTCACATGTTTAGCGGCTATACGTCTCTCGAACAACTTATTTTTATGTAGTTAGCTGGTGGTATACATACCCTGCAATTCATGTATGCGTAACTTCAACACCTTGCACCAAATAGCACTTAGTTAACAATGCAGGTTGTGTGTCTTAGACTACCTTCACAATGAAATATACAGACATCAAAAAAAGATTTACATCACGGTGGTTTCGAGAGTTCCGGAACCTGTACAGAAAACTGGAATAGGGATCAACATAAACATCACCTCCACCCTTTTAATTGCTCATAAAAACCACACATTGCATGTTGTATTACCATACAGCGAGACCTTTACAGGTGGTGGACCAGATTACTGTATACACCGATACCTCTACTACCCAGTAGCACGTCTTCTAGCATTTAAGCATGCCTGTATTCGTCGTGGCATACTACCCACAAGTTCATCAAGGCACTGTTGGTCCAGATTGTCCTACTCCTCCACGACGATTCGGCGTAGATCCCTCAGAGTCGTTGGTGGGTCACGTCGTTCATGAACAGCCCTTTTCAATCTATCCCAGACATGTTCGACAGGGTTCATGTCAGGACAACATTCTGGCCACTCTTATCGAGCGATGTCTTCGTTGTGTTTTGCTTCGTTTTAAACGACTACATGTCAGTCCCAATGGACAGAATAGAACACAGCAACAAAAGGCACACGGAGAAAGAGCTAAAAAAAACACCATTCAAAAATGGACATTCAAAACTAAAAATTAATTGGCCTTCGCCATATTGCTTCGGCGGATAAAAAGTAAAACGCGGTCGACAGCCCCCGCGTCATTCCCTAAAACGGTTGATAAATCAGATGGAAAACCCAAGGTGAAACGTAGATTGGTAAAATAAAGGCATTTCGTTAGGAATCAAGTTAAAATTGGGGCGCAATGCGTACAAAGTGGTGAGGCAGCTCCACTGAGCAAATGACGATTGCTAAAAAGGCGGTGCCCAATACGCCACCGAGTTAAATTAACCTCCACCCGGTGGGAGGGCCGAGGGGAGGTCATTCATGGCGCTGGGAGAGACTTAATAAGCCGAAGGTTATTCCCGTGACGGGAGGACCATTGGCGATGCCAAAGGGACACCACCCCCTGACAGACAGCAACGCAGAGATCATCGGAGGGAATATAGGTACTCGCGGGCGTCAGCAACCTCGTTTCCTGGCAGACCGACATGACCAGGGACCCACAGAAACATGCTATTGGATCCACCAAAAGTGACAGTTTTCGTGGACCCGCTCCTCAACACACAGAGACTGCGGAGGGTGCTGAGTGAGTCTGAGCAGGGGACACAGATGGAAGTCTGTGTCGCCAAATGTAAACCGTGGCCTGACACAAGGCGGAAAGCTCCGCTGTAAATACTGAAGAGTGTGCCAGAAGCCATTATCGAAAGAGACGAATGCCACTGATGAAGGCACACCCGACCCCACGGTCATTTCGAAAGCCATATACAACGGTATTATCGCTAAGTTCCATGCGAAGGTCGTGGAACTGGAGGCGATAGACCGGGGCTAGAGTAGTTTACTTAGGGAGCAAACGACGGCCAAGGTTAACATGGACCGCTTCACGAAACCAAAGTGGTGAAGGGTTCACACCCACTGGGAAAGTTGCAGGTGGCATGAAGTTAAACCGCCGTAACAAGTGTCGAAAGCGGACTCCTGGTGGTAACAGAAGAGGGACGAGCCCCATACTGACGATCAAAGGAATCATCAAAGAAAGTGGCATACGAGGGGTAGTCACGTATGGCAGACAAATGGCATGCATACTCGGAGAAAATCACGGCGGTGGGACAGTGGTAGTTCAGCAGCTTCAGCACACAGACTGTCAACCGGGCTGGTGTAAAAGGCGCTCATGACGAACGGACGCCATGATGATGGATAGTGTTGAGACGGCGTAAAAGGGATAGGCGTGCAGATGCATAAACAAAGCACCCATAGTCGAATTTAGAACGAACAAGGGACTGGTACAAACGGTGGAGGGTGATTCGATCGGCACCCCAAGGGGTACCATTGGGACAGTGAGCGACTGCACACAGCGGGCTGCCAGGCAAGAGAAATGAGAGGACAAAGAGAGCTTCCTATTGAGGATGAGTCCCAGGAATATCGTAGTGTCAACTAACGGAAGGGTAACAGGCCCAAGATGTAGAGAGATGGTGGGAGAAACCATTTGTGCCGCCAGAAATTCATACAGACAGTTTTGTCAGTGGAAAAGCGAAAGCCATTGGCGATGCTCCAGAAGTGAAGACGATCAAGGCAGCGCTGAAGACGCCATTCAATGAGACATGTCCTTGGAGAATTGCAATAGATAGCAAAATGATCGACAAAAAGGGAGCTGGAGACGCGCGGTTTGACACAGGCCATTATAGGGTTAATGGCGATAGCAAAGAGGATGTTGCTCAGCACGGAACCCTAAGGCACACCATTTTCCTGAATAAAGGTGTCCGACAAGGCACAACCCAAACGCATCTTGAAAACTTGGTCTTGTAAAAATGCCCAAAGAAAACGGGACAGGTGCCAACGGAAAACCCACTTGTAAAGAGTACAGAGGATACCTGTTCTCCAGGAGGTGTCGTAGACCTTCTCCAAATCGAAAAACACGGCCACAGTCTGAGATTTCCGCAGGAAACCATTCATGACATGGGTGGACAAAGTAACGAGATGGTCAGTTGCAAAACGCCACTCTCGAAATCCGCATTGTGCATTCGTTAGTAAATGGTGAGACTGGAGCCACCACATCACCTTGAAAACGCAACTTTTAAGAGTTGGGGCGATAGCTAGGAGTAAGGCTTTTCTCCTTACCGGGCTTAGGTAGGGGTACGACGGTGGCTTCACGACAGCGTCCAGGAAATTTTTCCTTCGCCCACATTCGGTTCTATGTGTTAAGTAGAAAGTGCTTGCCCGCAAGAGAGATGTGCTGCAACATCTGAATGTAGATAGCGTCTTGCCCTGAGGTAGAGGACCGGGATGAACTGAGAGCGTGAGCTAGCTCCCTCACAGTGATGGCGGCATTGTAGCACTCATGATCTGGAGAAGAAAATGGTATCGCCCGAGCCTCCTACAGTCGTTTCCGGTGGATGAAGGCAGGGTGATAGCGGGAAGAGCTCGAGGGTTTTGGATATAGCGATAGGATCCATGATGACATCGGCACCGACTATCAGGCCAGAAATGGGGGAATGGATCTTGGTTCCATAGTGCTGCAGAGGTTAGCACACAAGGCAGAGGAAGCCGTGGAACCGTTAAAAGAACTAGTGAATGACATCCTACAAGCTCTTTTGCCATCCCAAAGAACTCGAGGACATACTTCTCGCATCTGTGTACTATTAATGCAGTTTGCCAGAGTAGGGTTAAAAACGCGGAGAGCACGTCTCTGAGCGCAAATTGCTTCATGGCATGCCTCAGTCCACCAAGGAACTGGGATACGACAAGGTAAAGCGGAAGTGTGAGGAATCACCAGAGAGTATTAAAGCTGAAGTCACGCTTAGTAAGCTGAAATTTTGGCGGCATGTTGATGGGGTAGGAGTCAGCAGACGGAGAGCGCACCGGAAATGCTCGCTCGAGTAGGCATCAGAAAGAATGGACCATTGCAGATGATGGGCAAGCTGGGCAGTGCAAAAGGATAGGTCCTACCGGAAATTGAGGAGTCAGAAAGGGAAGTGGATATTCCAGTGTTAAGGCAGAAGAGGTTGAACTGGTTAAGAAGGTCAGTCAACAGGGCACCTCTCTGACAGGTCCTGGGGGAACCCCAAAGGGATGATGCACATTAAAGTCACCGGGTAGCAATAACGGGGGAGTTAGCTACCCAATAATCTGAAGGAAGTCTGCCCTGCTGACACTGAAGGACAAAGGTACATAAATGGTGCAGAGGTAGCAAGTTAGGTGGGGAAGAAAAGGGCGAATGGCTACAGCTTGAAGACGGATAGTCGGGTCTACTATAAAGGTCATCCCTTAGGAGCAGCTTGACGCCCCCGTGAGATACGATGCTTACCTCAAGAGGAAGGTCAAAATGAATCGGTAGGTAATGTGAAAGCTCAAAGCGGTCTTGAGGGCGCAATTTAGTTTCCTGAAGGAAGAATGCAAGGGGATACTAGATACTAGAAGCACCCATAAATCCTCTTTCTTGGACCAATGGCCATGAACGTACCACTGGAGGACAATTTTGAGGAGGAAAAGATATAGGGGTGTCAACTCGACGGCCGCTGAGGGACAGCGAGTGTAGAGTCGCTGCTATGGGGCACAGAAGCAGGAGGATCCTGCTCCATGGGGTCCACAGAAGCATCGGCGTGATTGTGCAGTCAGTATGAGGAGTCCAATGCTGAAAAACGGTTGGTGGTGAGCACCAGCGAGACAGAGGCCAGCCAGGCTGTGTGACGACGTGTCGACACTGTCGAGCAGTATCTTCGAGTTTGTGAAGAAGAAGACCGCTTGTCTTTAGCCTACTTCTTCGAGCCCTTCTACCTAGAGGAACACTTGGGTGTTGTTTGACTTGAGGGATGGAGGAATACTACTTCTGCCCTTTTCTGCATGCCGGTTATGTAGTGGGTAGTTTCATCCCCTTGAGGCGAGAGTTTGACTGTTTGTTACACAGTGGGACAGGGAGATGGCGATGATACCCTGACACTGGGCGACTTCACAACCTCAGAGCCAAATATGAGGTCGCATGTGTGTGTGTCCATGTCCTTCATGGGGCAAGGGATAACAAGAACAGAAGTATAGGTGCCAGACGGGAGAACACAGGGTTCGCGACTAGCCAGTAACTTGCCAGCTGCTGGTAAGGCACTTTTTCCGTTACCCAAATCTCTTGAACAGCCCATTCATCTAGACGCATGGGAAAATCCCGAGAGGAGGCTGCATGACCGCCATTGCAGTTAACACAGCTGGTAGAAGGAGGCTGCCATTCGCCCTCATCCCTGCCACAGGTTACACATTTGGTTGGGTGTCGACAAGATGTTCGAGTGTGGTACAAACAATAACATTCGTAGCAGTGCATCGAATTCGGAAATTACAGCCGGACTGTGATGATTTCGTAGCCTGCTTTAATCTTGGACGGCAGTACCACCCTACCAATAGTGAGGGAAAGAGAGCAGGTGGGCACCAAGGAGGAATCGACCTTTGTCATTGCATGATGGACTGCAATGACACTCTGATCAGAGAGGTAAGATTGTATTTCAGCCTCTGTTAGACTGTCAAGCAGCCTGGTGTAAACTACACCACAGGAAAGATTTAAAGTTCTATCTGCCTCGACACAAACAGGGCAGCCGTGGAGAAGCGAGGCAGCAAGTTGCTGTTGTGCTTGAGAATCAGAAGCCGTCTCCAAGCGCAAAGTTCCATTCCATAAACGAGAGCAGGATTTCACAGGGCCAGCAATGGCATCAACACCTTTTTGAATAATAAACGGATTGACCGAGGAGAAGGACTGACTGTCTTTAGTATATGATGCCACAATGAACCATGGTACAGTGGAAAGGGCCTTCGAATCAGTAGCCTCATTATGTCTACATTTAGTCGATGTCGATGGAGAGGATGATTAACTCATCACAAGGAAATAAACCATGACTGCCAACGTCACCGATGGCACGCTCCTTCCAATTGGAGGCCCCCTTAGGTGATTGTTCATACCTCAGGTCACACCTCCCAAACATCTGATGGAGGGACCAATTGGCATCTTCGGAAGGTTACGGCTCAGGCATTCACCCCTCCCTGGGCCTGGCCTGTACAAACCCTACCTGTCGACACCAAGCTGGAATTACGTGTCAGATGCATGGACCGGCCTTGAGGAGCACAAAGGGAGGAAGAAGAAAAAAAGGATTCTCAAACGCTGAAGCGGAGGAACGAGAGGAGAAGGGAAACAAAGGAAAAGGGAGCCAAAAAGCAAGTTGAGACTGTTCGCAGGTCAGCGTCAGAATGTAGAACAATCCCAATAATACCCCAAATACCAAGAAGATAGACATACAGCACGGAAGGGAAAAAGTGCTGGAAAGGCTGGGGACCCATGGTAGCCAAGCACGAACCCGCCAAAGAGTGGCGATCCCCCTGAGAGGATTAGAGAGAGTGATGTGTGTGGATCACATTCCACATACTGTCTTGTGAGTGCCAGCAGATCGTTCGTTAGACCTACAGTAGTTTCCTCCTGAGTTGTCTGGCGTTGTGTGTTTACACACATGACTTGTATATTATAGGTTTACTACTGATGTCTAATATAGCTCCGGATAGGCAGGCCGTGGTGGCTGAGCGGTTCTGGGCGCTTCAGTCCGGAACCGCGCGGCTGCTACGGTCGCAGGTTCGAATCCTGCCTCGGGCATGTATGTGTGTGATGTCCTTAGGTTAGTTAGGTTTAAGTAGTTCTAAGTTCTAGGGGACTGATGACCTCAGATGTTAAGTCCCATAGTGCCTAGAGCCATTTGAACCATAGCTCCGGATACATGCAGAAAACAGGAATTTCACTGTTAAGCTATCAATTTAAGTGCTCCTCAGACCACTACAGGATGATGGAGTCTTATCTTAATGGTCTGTGGTCAATGTTGCTCACTTAACAGAGTGATAACTGTTGTTGCAGTAGTACGCCCAATGCATAAATTTAAACAGTAGGTCCCCAGGCGAAATTAACTAAGGTAGTCTCAGCAGTTTCCTGCTATTGATTGAAACAAGTTTCCATCTAGCTGTAGTAACATTAGCAGCAGTAGCAGCAGCAGTAAAGGATTGATAACCATGGATCCACAGCTACCTGTCCCAAAGCGACCACCCGCTCCTTTTATGGATGACATTATTTTTATTTAACTAACAGTGTTTTTTGCTGTAGGTATGCTCTGCTGTGATGAGAATTTTCCTATAGATGTAGACAAAACGTTAAATACAGTCACCCCTTCTATAACTTAAGGATGTAATGTCCAGGCTGGCATTGCATGTGTGGGTGATTCTTCACACAAATCGAAGAGATGTTTTTACGTTGTAACTAAGATATCTCCAGCTGATTTTTAAATGGTGACAGATGTGGGATCTGAAGATACGATCAATATTTAAAACATGTTCGTAATCTTATAGTGGGGTACTGGGACTTCTGTTAGGAAGCATACTTGCCGTCAAAGCTCTCTAAATAATTTTATGATGAATGCCTATACAACGGCACTTGTTCAGGAGGCCTATCAGCTACGCACAATAGCTGGAGTCATATTTGACGTCAAACAACTATACTTGCGGTCTTGAGGAACTTTTACAAGCCCGATATCTTGTGGGACATTGAAATATGTTCGACTGTAATGACATACTACTGAAAATTATCGAACTAATGTACTCTAGGACGCGAGAGATCTGATTTTATTTAGGCTGTTCTGAAATATTTCAGACAAAGTTCGGACTTCGAGTATTCCACATTAAGTCGGAATATGATGAGAAGTTGAACAATTTGTAGATTGCACGGTGCAGACTACATAACACCTCACTCGATACATCTACATGTTTCAGCAAACACTTTGGCAAAATGTACTCCAGAAACTGTAAACAGGGCGACTAACGTTAATGCAGTCTGCATGGTGAGCATTCCTAGGTAACGATGCTCAGGGTTACGGCGAAATCTGCATGGTGGTGGTGGTGGTTAGTGTTTAACGTCCCGTCGACAGCGAGGTCATTCGAGATGGAGCGCAAGCTCGGGTTAGGGAAGGATTGGGAAGGATATCGGCCGTGCCCTTTCAAAGGAACCATCTCGGCATTTGCCTGAAACGATTTAGGGAAATCACGGAAAATCTAAATCAGGATGGCCGGAGACGGGATTGAACCGCCGTCCTCCCGAATGCGAGTCCAGTGTGCTAACCACTGCGCCACCTCGCTCGGTAAATCTGCATGGTTCTAAGTTTAGAATCCAACATGGCAATCCCAGATAGCGATCCGTGACGGCATTGACGAAGTTACAATACAAGAGGGCGATCCAAGATGGCTGACCTGGGCATCGGCAATGTTACCAGTTCTAAATGGTTATTCAGATTTACATGGCACAGCAGTTAAATTCACCACTCATCCTCACTGTCCAGACTTTTTAATATACGTTAAGCAGACATCACTTATGCTCTATACTACCTAGTGAATATGTGATCACCACGAGGTGTCATACTCTTACAGTCGGCTGTATCTATTGAACACCACCTCTCCCTTGATGTTTATTATGCATTACATGTGTATGTTTTTCAATGTTTTCTTTCATTCACTCTCAGAATTACAGTTCGATGACAGGTCCGATGCAGTGTTAGATTCATCTGAGAAACAGTAGAAATCAAGGCAGCATGCAGATCGATTCAATGATGGAGTCTCCAATATATCAGAGCACAACAAAGAAGTGTTTCCAGACTCCCAATATGCAATATATTGGAGGTTGCATTAACTCGAGTAATGGTTCTTGTAGGTACTTCGGGATAATCCAAAACCCAGATAACTGGATCTATGAAGAAAAGCGAATTTGTAACATAAATTCCAGAAAGTGTGTGGTTACCTTCTAAGTGTGTTGTCATATGGTTACATTTCTAGAATGCTTACCTAAAGTGACCAAACTCTCATGTCCTTGGCATCCAATTCCTTGCATATTTGTATATTTGTCATTTTCTCAATTATTTTCTCCCAAACAGAACCACCTTTATTGGTTATTTGGTTATCGCGCTCCTACACTAGTGTTCAGTTTCAAGTGGTGTTCACAGTCTCCCTTTCAATTCAGTACCACACACCTACAACAAAGTAACAGTACTCCTTTAAATTCATTTGCCTGAAAAATGACAAAAAGATTACGACGTTATTTTCATTAACAGATAAATATCTACATAAAGTCGTCTTGTATAAAATCGGTTTAGTGGTCAAATGGTTGTAGCATGTATGTCACATACGAAAACAAAAAACGTTTTGTAAACATTCCGTTTTCTCTATCTAGCATTTCAGCGGAGGGATGGGTTGATTGATTATTGAGTAAAAGTAGGACTTTTTCTAGTTTACCCACTTCGATTTGATCTTTATACTTCAGGAAAAGAAGCGTTCTCATACCAGTCAGTGAATATTTCCGTATCCGTCTGTGCACTTTTCTGTCTTTTATAAAGTAACGGAACCCTGATATTTTTTAAGCATCTGCGGTTTTTGGATTTTCCAGTGAGTAATGAAGGTATTATAGAGGTCCCGTTAGGATGTGTGCAAACTAATATTGTTACTCGCTCTTTAGCAGTTACACAAGGTGAATAATCTAAAACCTGCTTCGCAAATAGAAACCAAGAACAAGCATTGGTATTAATTTAAGGAAAACACGTGGGAGGGTGACCAAACTTGATACGTCATTTATCATTCCCAAACAAATTATTTTATTGAATACCATTTCTATCATGAACCTACTGACCGTTGGCAAATACATTCAAATAATGACGGTTTTTAAGTTAAATTCACAGTGTGTGTGGACATTTGAATAATACATCAAATTACAAATACTATTAGAACGAAAATACTAACTGTGCAACACAGTGAGGGCCCAATTACAAACTACTAACTAATTAAATTGACCTGAGGTGGCACTCCGTACGCGCGACTAGATAACAACTGTGGTGTTATCGCAAGAAACATTAAACAAAAGATATTAAAAGCGCAATGGTTATTCGGCCTCAAATAGAGGAGATACAGCTACCCACATGCAAGGCCGAAGCAACTGTAGTATTTCACTGACTGGCGACAACCCTGTTACACATAAATCACGTTAGGTACTCAGAGAAGCTAGTGGCCCCTTAAAACACAATCAAATAATTTCGGTAATTTTTTAAAAAATCAAGGAACTAAGTTCTCAGGTTACCTAAAGACTTTTATTTCACACCCACAAGGGCCTTACAATAGCAAAAATACTGAGTCAATTATTTGCTAATCCGTCGACACCCTACCGCGGCACGATACAAAAGTAACACCAAAAATTACTCAACCTGAGACTGGAACGGGAGACCTGCAGAATCGCGTGTAACCTGTAATACATGGGCCTCGTGCAATGACGGGAAAGCTGCCGGAGCAGAGGGTAAACGCGTGCCTGTTCCGGTCCAGCAGAACAGCAACGCCTCAATCGCTGCGATACAAGACTGTGAACCTAAACCAAACAACAAAAAGGAACAAGTCTGATAAAATTTAACACACACAACAATACCTAAAAGGCAAATAAAGAATCAGCTATCAGTGTGGGAGAGGCCCGCTCACGAATATTGTAAGTTAACGTTCCCAGCAATAGCAAAATGCAATGTACAAGGTCATGTAAAAGGCTAATCACACAATAAATCAAACAAGGCTTAAAAGTCAGTATACATTTAGTGGGGCCTCTTAGGGGCTAATAGACACTGGAATTGAGATACGCAAGAAATGGCAGACTGCCGGTAAAACTGTACACCTATAACCCGAAGGGATCCTCAACACGGATGTGCAAATACAAGGACGCACACGCGCACATGCGTGCCTTTAGGCTGAGTGCATACAGGCCAAATCCAGTAACGCGCCCCAGGAAGGGTCATGAGGTCCACAATAAACAGCAACTATAATCAGTAGTGTCAAATACTCATTAATAATAAACCATGAATCGAAGCACAAGCTTAACATTGCCAGATACTAGTGGCGTGTACAAAAATCTCTAGATAGAGACTCACAGCCCCAAAGGGCTCACCAAAAGGCATAAAGAAGCTCGATCCCTGGCCAGCTCACACCGGGAAGAATTAACAGTCTTTTTAGTACAGTACTTCTTCAACAGCCTTCATAGACAATTTCAAATGAATGCCAAGAAGGACAATAGCTTCAGGACTCCACGTAAGCACCGGATAAAACTGTCCTGCTACTAGTGGCTGCGAACAAGTTGTTCAGTACGTCTCGGCGTATTTATCACACAACCGGCTGATGGTTGTCGTAACCAGGTTGTACGCAACGAGAGCCGCTCCTTGGCCGCGAAACTCGCCAGTAGCAAAGGTCAACGTTGCAGGAAAACGTGGGCCCCCGTAGCCCAATGTCAACGGTGCTAACTCGCTGCAAGCACCAGGACGCCGAGTATTTAGCCACATCCCGTCCAGCTCCGTGTCCGACAGGGCAGTAGCCACCACACAGCCTCAGAGGGAACGTACAACCCAGCAAAGGCTACTGACGAAGGCCAAAGTACATGAAATGCGCGCAAAAGTGGCGCCAGGAGAATCAAGCGCGCACTCTCATGGAAGTCGCCACGGCTCACAGATATTGCGGAAATGGAAAGTGCTATTAACGTGTGCTTTTCTCGGAATGGATTGGTTGTCACGAGCTCGTATTGTTAGCCACTAAACAGAGTGTAATAACACTTATTTGTTGTGCAAACATACACTTTCTCGAAGGGATAGTGCAAGATTATCAAACGAAAAGTAAGGCAAGTTAGAATTTCAGTGGTGTTTACTTCATGGCTGTAGTGCGAGTCGCTTACGTATTTAGAAAAAATTCGACACCCACACCTGTTTCTGCTATTCAGTCTACATGATTTCTAGGTACCATGTTGTCATGTTTTCCTACAGTGTGCTTGCGTGTTCCTTGACTTCACTGCGACATGCTAGTCAGTGTGTGACAGTCGTAGCAGCAGTGGATTATGGGATTTACCAAAGCAGAAAAAGGCCGACACGCTCTTGGTTATGGAGAGGGTAGGAAGAGTGCAGTTCATGATTATACGGTGTATATCGCAAGGCTATAGATAAAGCTACAAGGAAAAGCACAGTAGGCATACAGTGGCAGAGGAATGGACATCTCTAAAAGGACCATCACAGAAGTTGGGAAGGAAAACATAGGTACAAGTAAAGTAACTGCGAAGAAAGCATGATTAACAAAAGAAATATTTCAGTTGATTGATGAAAGGAGGAAGTACCAACACGTTCCGAGAAAATCAGAAAAACAGAAACACAAGTCGCTGAGGAATGAAATAAATACTAAGTGAACAGAAGCTAAGACGAAATGGCTGACGGAAAAATGTCAAGACATAAATAAGTGTCGGAAGGACAGACTCAGCATACAGGAAACTGAAATCAACCTTCGGTGACACCAAAAGCAAGGGTGTAACACTAAGAGTGAAATGGGAATTCCACTGTTAAATGTAGAGAAGAGAGCGGATAGGTGGAAAGAATATATTGAAAACCTCCATGAGGGAGAAGATTTGTCTGACATGATAGTAGAATAAACAGGAGTCGATTTAGAAGAGATAGGGGATATAGTATTAGAATCAGAATTTATAAGAGCTTTGGAGGATTTAACATCAAATAAGGCAGAAGGGATTGGTAACATTCCACCAGAATTTCTAAAATCGTTGGGGGAAATGGCAACAAAACGACTATTCACGTTGGCGTGTAGAATGTATAAATCTGGCGACATACCATCTGACTTTCGGGAAAGCATCATCCAGACAATTCCGAAGACGGCAAGAGCTGACAAGTGCGAGAATTATCGCACAATCACGTTAACAGCTCATGCACCCAAGTTGATTACAAGAATAATATACATCAGAACGGAAAAGAAAATTGGGGATGTACTAGATGACGGTCAGTTTGGCTTTAGCAAAAGTAAAGGCACGCGAGAGGCAACTCTGACCTTGCGCTTAATAATGAAAGCAAGACTAAAGAAAAATTTAGACACGTTCATAGGATGTGTCGACCTGGAAAGAGCATTCGACAATGTAAAATGGTGCAATATGTTTGAAATTCTGAAGGAAGTAAGGGTAAGCTGTAGGATATTGGAAATTTGTGGTAAGGACCTATGGGACCAAACCGCTGAGGTCATCGGTGCCTAAGCTTACGCACTACTTAAGGTAACTAAAACTAACTTTCACTAAGGACGACACACACACACCCTTGCCCGAGGGAGGACTCGAACCTCCGACGTGGGGAGCCGCCTCGACCGTGACAAGACGTCAGAGATCGCGCGGCTACTCCGCACGGGCGAAGCTGTAGGGAGACACGGGTCATATAAAATATATGCAACAGCCAAGAGGTAATAATAAGAGTGGACCACCAAGAACGAAGTTCTTTTATTAAAAAGGGTGTAAGACAAGGAAATAGCCTTTCGCCCCTGCTGTTCAATCTGTACATCCAGGAAGCAATGATGGAAGTGAAAGAAGGGCTCATGAGTGGAATTAAAATTGAAGGTGAAAGGATATCAAGGATACCATTCACTGATCACACTGCCATCCTGAGTGAAAATGAAGAAGAATTACAAGATCTGCTGAACGGAATAAACAGTCTAATGACTACACAGTATGGATTGAGAGTAAATCGAAGAAAGACGAAGGTAATGGGGAGTACTAGAAATGAGATCAGCGAGAAACGTAACCTTAGGATTGAGGGTCACGAAGTAGATGAAGTGAAGGAATTTTATTACCTAGGCAGTAAAATAACCAATGACGGACGGAGCAAGGCGGACACCATTAGGAGCAATGGCATAAAAAGCACTCCTGGCCAAGAGAAGACTTTTGATATCAAATACCGGCCTTAATTTGAGGAAGAAATTTCTGAGAACGTACATTTGGAGTACAGCATTGTATGGTTGTGAAACATGGACTGTGGGAATACCGGAACAAAAAAGAATCGAAGCATTTGAGATATGGTGCTACAGACGAATGTTGAAAATTAGGTGGACTGATAAGGTAAGGAATGAGCAGGTTATACGCCGAAACGGAGAGGAAAGGAATATGTGGAAAACACTGATAAGGAGAAGGGACAGGACGATTGGACATCTGTTAAGACATGATGTAATGACTTCCATGGTACTAGAGGGAGATGTAGGGGGCAGAAACTGTAGAGGAAGAGAGATTGAAATGCATGCAGAAAATAATTGAGGACGCAGGTTGCAAATTGAGATGAAGAGGTTAGAAGAGGAATTCGATGTGGGCCGCATCAAACCTGTCAGAAGACTGGTGTTCAAAAAAAGCTAGATATCCCAATAGAAGTAACTCGGAAATTATTTCTTAACGTCTTCAACCAGTTGTGAGAAAGTGGGAGAGTAACACCTAGACAACGTTGGTTGGTTGGTTTAAAAAGGGGGAGGGACAAAACTGGTAGGTCATCGGTTCCTCGTTCAGATTAATATAATTTCACAAGTGTGAGATTAAAATAATCGAGACATACAAAACACAGCTAGAAGAAAGGAGAAAACAAAAGGAATACAGAAGGGAAACAAACACTAAAATGGACAAAATCGGACAAGAAAACCCTCAGAGAGGCGCAAGAAACTTGTGGAAGAGATCGAAACAAGGGAGCAGATTACCATGGCTGGCTGACCATGAGATAAAAAGGAGAAGCCAGCCACTCTGCACCACGTTAAAACCTCCACCCTAAAAGCAATAGGGTGGATGACACAGAGGGACAAAGAACATGCGCTAAAACTTAGATAAAATGATAAAATCTACCTCCAAGAATAAAACGTAAAACTAAAGCTGCTGTTAAGGCATTGTCGCCCAACACCGAAGGTAGGGTGCTGGGAAAGTTAAAAGTCCTCCGCAGAATGGCTAAAAGTGGGCTGTCCAGCAGGAGGTGGACGACCGTCATTTCCGAGCCACAGCGACACCGTGCTGGGTCCTCACGATGGAGGAGGTAACCATGTGTATGGCCAGTGCAGACCTGGTAGAGGACACCTGCAAGAGGACTGCATTGAAGACTTCCGTACATTCGTAGTCTCCTTAATGGCAAGCTGATTGTTGCGCATACTGTTATACCATTCCGTCTCCCAAAGCCGAAGAACCCTGCGGCATAAGACAGAACGCATCTCAGTTTCTGAAAAGCCCATCTCCAGAAGCGGTTTCTGCGTAGCCTGTTTAGCCAGCCTATCGGCAAATTCGTTGCCTGGGATTCCAACTTGCCCTGGGGTCCAAACAAACACCACGGAACGACGGGATTGTTCCAGGGCATAGGTGGACTCCTGAATGGATGCTACCAAAGGATGGAGAGGGTAGCACTGGTCGATAGCTTGTAGGCGGCTCAAGAAGTCAGTACACAGGTGAAATGAGTCTCCAAGGCAAGAGTCGAAGTTATTGATTGGTTTAAAGGAAAGGGGGCAGGGACCAAACTCAAGGTCATTGGTCTCTTGCTCCCAATAAAATAATTACACAACGGAAAGAAGAAAAGAAAGGAGATGTAAGAGCACAATAACAGGAGAATGGAAGAACCAGAAGAACGACAGAAGGACAAGCAACATTACTGTGGACAAAACATGAAAAAAACTATGGAGAGAGGCAAGAAACAGGTAGAAGGGATAAAAACAAGAGAGCAGATGACCGTGGCTGGCCGACCAAGAAAGTAAAAAGGAAAAGCCGGCCGCTCTAACACATTAAAACATCCTGCCTAAAAGTATTAGAGTGGAGAACACAAAGTGAGAAAGGACATGCGCGAAAACTTACATAGTATGATAAAACCCATATTCACGTATAAAACTTAAAACTAAATTAGCTGATGAGGCGTTGCCACCTAAAACTAATGGCAACGAGTCCAGTAACTAAAGAGTCCATCGCAGGGCAGCCAAAGAAGGACAGCTCACCAAGATACGGGTCACTTTCAGCCAGGCGCCGCACCAACACTGAGGTGGGTCTTCACGGCTCAGGAGGTAGCCGCGTTTCATCCAAGCGTGGCCCATACGGAGCCGACAGAGAACTACATAGTCCCTGCAAGAGGTTCATGTGGAGGTCTTCCACACATTCGTGGTTTTCTAAATGGTACACAATTTGTTGTGAATACTGAGGTTATGCCTTTCCGTCTCCCAAGGCTGCAAAAACTTGCGGTGTAGTATTGAACGCAGGCCAGTTGCAGAGAAGCAGATCTCCATAGCAGTTCACATGTAGACTGTTTGGCCAGCCTGTCAGCAAGTTCGTTGCATGGGATTCCGACGTGACCCAGGATCCATACCAACACCACTGACCGACTGGACTGTTTACATGTAGACTGTTTGGCCAGCCTGTCAGCAAGTTCGTTGCATGGGATTCCGACGTGACCCAGGATCCATACCAACACCACTGAACGACTGGACTGTTGCAGGGCCTATATGAACTCCTGGATGGTCACTTCCAAAGGATGACGATGGTAACACTGGTTGATAGCTCGTATGTAGGCTCCTCAAGGCGTCACTACGCAGATGAACCAACTCCGCAGGACATGAACGGTGGTGCTCCAGAGCACGAGATATAGCCACAAGGTTGGCAGTGAAAACCCTGCAACCATTGAGCAAGGAATGCTGTGTAATATGTCCTTCGTGGACATACGTGAAGCCGACGTGGTAATCAGCTATTGAGCCATCAATGTAAACCACTTCATGGCTTCAGTACAAGTAAAGAATCGAGAGGAAGTGGCAGCAGAGAGCTGCAGGGTTAATGGAGTCCTTAGGGCCATGTGAAACGTCCATAAGAATCTGTGGCCTAGTTGTACACAATGGAGGTATTAGTGAATGGACCTCAAGTATAGGTGGTAAATGCAAGGACTCCAGTTTGGAAAGAAGGGACTGGACGTGAACCGCCCTGACCTGGGCAGCTCATGTGGGAGACGAACCGCCGTGGCTGAGAAAAGGCGATGGTAATTCGCATGCACAGGAAAACAGGCGAACAATTGTGCATCCCTAAACTTCAATAGAGGGACTCCAGCCTCCATCAGGACACTGGTCACTGGACTCGTTCTAAAAGCTCCTGTCGCTAAGCAAACACCACAGTGGTGCACTGGGTCGAGTAAACGGAACGCTGAGGGCGCCGCCGAACCATAAACCAGACCCCCATAGTCAAGGCGGGATTGAACAAGGGCTCTGTAGAGCTGAGCAGTGTAGAGGTACCTGCACCCCAGTTGGTGTTGCACAGGCAGCGGAGGGCATTGAGGTGCTGCCAGCACTTCGGCTTAAGCTGACAAAGGTGAGGAAGCCAAGTCAATCAGGCGTCGAAAACCATTCCAAAGAATCGATATGTCTCTACTACAGTGAGTGGATCGTTATTAAGGTAAAGTTCTAGTTCTGGATGCACGGTGCGACGCCGACAGTCATGCATGACACACGACTTCGCGGCTGAAAACTGGAAGCCGTGGGCTAGAGCCCATGTCTAAGCCTGATGAATGGCTCCCTACAGGCGCCGCTCAACGTCACCGGTACTGGAGGAACAGTACGAAATGCAAAAGCCATCAGCATACACAGAAGGTGACATCAAAGGCCCTACAGCTGCTGAAAGGCCGTTAATAGCCACTAAAAAAAGAGAGGCACTCAATGTGGAACCTTGCGGAACGCCTTTCTCCTGAATACGGGGGAAGTATGGAAGGCACCGACTTCGACATGGAAAGTATGGAGCGTGAGGAACTTTTGGATAAAGTATGGGAGCAGGCCTCAGATACCCCACTCACACAACGCGGCAACGATATGATGTTGCGAGGTCGTATGCTTTACGTAAGTCAAAAAAAGACAGCAACCAGATGTTGGCCTCTGGAAAAGGCTGTTCGGATGGCAGACTCAAGGGACACAAGATTATCAATGGTAGAGCAAACCTCGTGGAAGCCTCACTGACATGGAGCCAGTAGGCGACGTGACTCCAGGACCCAACCCAACTGCCGACACACTGTACATTCTAGCAGCTTAAACAGAAAATTGGTGCGGCTGATGGGCCAGTAGCTATCCATATCAAGAGGGGTTTGACTGGGTTTGAGCACCGGAATGATCGTGCTCTCCCGCCATTGCGATGGAAAGACGCCATAGTACCAGATCCGGTTGAAGATGTGAGGAGGTATTGCCTGTAGTCAGGCGACAGATGTTTAATCATATGACTGTATATCCGATCTGGCCCGTGAGTTGTGTCAGAGCAATGTGAAAGGGCGCTAAGGGGCTCGAACTCTGTAAATGGGGCCTTTCAGGGTTCACTTTCCATCCGCCGTTTGAGGCTAGGGGATAGTTCTCCGAAGCAGAGGCTCGAGCATAGTGTTCAGCGAAGTGTTCGGCAATCGTGTTTGCGTCGGTAGATAACACGTCATTGATGTTAATGCCAGGGATACCTGTTAGGGTCTGGTGACAGCAGAGGTGAAGGCTTCCCCATCTGCCTTATTTAAAGCCCATCTGGGTAGGTGTCTGTGGGAATGACGATGGGAGAGCGGCAGGAAGATTAGGAAATGGTCACTACCACACAGGTCGTCATGTGCTCTGCAGTGGATAGATGGGAGAAGTCCTGGACTGCAAGTTTATCAATAACCGAGTAACTACCATGAGCCACACTGAAATGTGTGATGGCCCCAGTATTTAAGAGGCTGAGGTCGAGTTGTGACAATAAATGTTCGACCTCCCTACCTCGTCCAGTAAGCATGGAGCCCCACCACAAGGCTTAAGGAGTTGAACAATCAGTGCAGTTAATAGATTCATGGATACTGCAAAAAATGGTTCAAATGGCTCTGAGCACTATGGGACTTAACTTCTCAGGTCATCAGTCCCCTAGAACTTAGAACTACTTAAACCTAACTAACCTAAGGACATCACACACATCCATGCTCGAGGCAGGATTCGAACCTGCGACCGTAGCGGTCGCGCGGTTCCAGACTGTAGTGCCTAGAACCGCTCGGCCACTCCGGTCGGCATGGATACTGCACCATCTGCAGGACGATATACATTTCAGAGAGCTATTTCCTGTGTCATCCTTATCCTGACAGCCACAATTTCCAAAAGGGTTTAAAGGGGCACAGGTTCAACACATTCTGAGTTCAGGACATACACGCAAACTCCACCTGACAAGGGAAACTGGAAATTTGCGGTTAGGTCATATGTGACCAAACTGCTACGGTCATTGGTCCCTAAGCTTATGCACTACTTAATCTGACTTAAACTAACTTACGATAAGGACAACACACACACCCATGCCTGAGGGAGGACTCGAACCTCTGATGGGGGCAGCCGTATGGGCCATGACTAGACACCTGACACTATTATAATCGCTACAGTTCCTGTAATATCCATTATAGCTGCGAAGGCCAGGGATCCGCATTGCCAAGAACAGAGATTCCTGGAGGGCAACGCAGGAAGCAGTGTAAAGCTGAACAGTTGCCATAGCCCAGCTAGGTGGTGGAAAAAGCCGCCGCAGTTCCACTTTAGGATTACGTGCTCTTGAGATTCGGAAGGCATGAAACACTCAATGAGTCACCAGATGAGTACCAGAATGGTCAACATCCATTGTGTGAGAGGTCCAGCGAGATTTAGGTCCTCAGCAGATGCTAGAATGTCCCCCACATTCCTCAGACACAGAGCTTGCAGGTAGTAATGGTGTGGGTACCACCACAGTGCCTTAGTTCTTGTGGGTCTTTTTCTTTTTAGTTTTCTCCTGCTGCTCCTTAGGTTTGTTCAGCTGAGAGACCTTGACTGATTCAGTCTCAAGGACTGAGGAAAACCGTGAAGTCCAATGACCAGCTACCTATGGTAGCTTCAGCCACTGCAAGGTGCATGCTTAGCCACTGGTAGGAACCTGGGAAGGGAGTGACCCAAGGGATCTCTTCCTGATGAGAGGAACTGAAGAATACTTAAGCTTCTCTTCGGGGGGGGGGGAGGGGTGTTGCTCCTGAAGTAGGTTCTGCAGGGGCAACAGGTAGGGAATTGCTCCCTATCATCAAGGGGGCAGGTGGAGTCTGACAGGTCTGAGAGCCAACTGTATGCAGGGAAACAGAAGACGGTAGAACCGTTGTCGTAGCGACTGAGTAGGCTGACGTCATATGCACAAGATGTAGCCTCTCAAATTTTATCTTAGCCTCAGTGTGTAGGTCAGTCAGTCCAGGGTCTTGCATTCCAATATCTTTCTTTATTTCTGGAGAATCCTGCTGTCTAACGAGCAAGGCGAATGGTGCTATCCACAGTTGATACACATGAGAGACGGGTCACAGGGGGTATTGGGATGTGAAGGACATGCACAATCCTGACATGTGATGCTGGGAGTACAGCAGGAAGGTATATGGCCAAACTTCCAGCACTTAAAGCACCACATTGAGGGGAGTTATATATGGCTTTACATCACAGCAGTAGACCATCAGTCGACTTTCTTGGGTAATGTGTCACCCTCGCAGGCCAAAATGAAAACACCAGTGGCAACCTGATTATGCTTCGGACCCTGGTGGACGCGCCAGACGAAATGGACACCTCGCCAGTGTAGATTGGCGTGCAGCTCATCGTTAGACTGCAAAAGAAGGTCCCTGTGAAATATGGTACCCTGGACCATATTTAAGTTCTTATGGGGCTTGATGGAAACAGAAACCTCCTCCAGTTTGTCGGAGGCGAGTAGTATCTGTGACTGGGCAGAGTTAGCTGTTTTGATCAAGACCGACCCTGACAGCATTTTGGACATGTCGTTCACCTCCCCAAACTTGTCCTCTAAATGCTCAATAAAAAAAAAACTGAAGATTCATGGAAAAGAAAGAGTCCCATCAACTCTCGTATATACGAGGTACTGGGGTGAAAAAGCCATCATAGCCTGGCGTTCCTGCCATGGTGTGGCCAGGAGAAGATCGATTTGGAGTCGTATTTCTTAGCTTTGAAGTTAGGCCTTGACTGCTTGGAGACTGCTTGTGTTTGACCACAAGCAAGAAATGATGTACTACACTTCATCGCACGTCATCCACCATGATGCCACCCACCCTGACCAGGGGACAAGGGGTCCTCCCCACGGGCACCACACAGCCACAGCAAAGGCCAACTGGCAGGATGGCCATTGCAGGGGCTCCAAATGCCCCAGGGTGATGGGCATCTACTCCTTGGCATACATGGGGAGTTAACAGCAAAGGTTTCAGAAGAGCGATCCCTGAATAGTAAGGGGGGCTACAACCAATATGGTACATGGCGGCACCACCACAACTGGCTGGCTACCATGCTGGATATCAGTCACATACAAACTAAGAAGTCGATTATCGTCGACAGTGCAGAAACCGATACTGCACAAAAGGATGGAGGCAAACGCATCCAGGAGGGTGACCTCGCCCAACAGCTGGAGAATGAGCAGAAGCGCAGATCCATGTCGACGAAGGATGTGAGAGGTCTCAGTGCATGAAGGACACTATGCATGATGTAAGGCGCACTTCCCCAATTGGCTCGTTCTTCGGGAGAATTTTGGAAAATGGAGACCAAGCCAACAAGTTAAGGCCGAAATGTGTGGGACATCTATTAGTCACCTCTTATGACATGTTGGAATACCTCGTGCCTATTGTAATCCCCGGACCTGCAGGGGTTAGAAAATGTAAAAAAAAAGGAAAGAAGTGTGCACACAACAGGTTGTTGCATGAGTCAGGCAAGTGTCCCATGCATCCTCCACCGAAATGTGTTCCATGAATATCAAGTCTCTTCATCAAGAGGTGCGTGGAAACACGTATAAGGCTCCTGTTAACTTCTCCACGTTGTTTAGTGATAGACCCATATTTATCGATCATGGGCAGGTAATCCGCCGTAAAATGCGCTATTATCTTTTTCACAATTTCTGCAGCCTTCAGCATGTGGAATGTCAGCGACCAATGGAGTATAAAAGAGTGGTAAGGGATAGTGAAATATTAGCTCATAGACCTGTATTACGTAGATGGAAAACCAAAGACAAACAGGTATCGAAGCCCATATATCAGACATTCATTCACGGATGCTGTAAGACTTTTCTCTGGAGATTAGGTGGAACCTGTGATACCTACATCATGGATGTCCAGCCCATAGTGCATGAGGTATTACAGTACGTCTACATGAATTGTTCTGCATTCGTTGGATTGGACGCAGGGGACATGTACCTTGCCCCGCCCAGTCCTTGAAGTCGACGCCTGTTGAAACGTCCCCTTACAAAAATTGTACAAGACTGTGCTTAAACTGACACACAATATTTTTGGAGCAACGCAATCCGACTTTCAGTAATCCCCACAAAAGAATGGCCCTGACTAACATTAACCTATATGTTTCACAAATCACTTACCTCACAAAAATCTTCGTTACTCGAACTACTGCAATACAGCGAGCGCCACTACTGCCAGCTAAATAAAAGATTTAAACTACTGAAGGCACTAACTACTGATAGGCATAGTTAGCAAATGAAAGACTTTGATAGAGAACAAACAATGTACACTCCTGGAAACTGAAATAAGAACACCGTGAATTCATTGTCCCAGGAAGGGGAAACTTTATTGACACATTCCTGGGGTCAGATACATCACATGATCACACTGACAGAACCACAGGCACATAGACACAGGCAACAGAGCATGCACAATGTCGGCACTAGTACAGTGTATATCCAACTTTCGCAGCAATGCAGGCTGCTATTCTCCCATGGAGACGATCGTAGAGATGCTGGATGTAGTCCTGTGGAACGGCTTGCCATGCCATTTCCACCTGGCGCCTCAGTTGGACCAGCATTCGTGCTGGACGTGCAGACCGCGTGAGACGACGCTTCATCCAGTCCCAAACATGCTCAATGGGGGACGGATCCGGAGATCTTGCTGGCCAGGGTAGTTGACTTACACCTTCTAGAGCACGTTGGGTGGCACGGGATACATGCGGACGTGCATTGTCCTGTTGGAACAGCAAGTTCCCTTGCCGGTCTAGGAATGGTAGAACGATGGGTTCGATGACGGTTTGGATGTACCGTGCACTATTCAGTGTCCCCTCGACGATCACCAGTGGTGTACGGCCAGTGTAGGAGATCGCTCCCCACACCATGATGCCAGGTGTTGGCCCTGTGTGCCTCGGTCGTATGCAGTCCTGATTGTGGCGCTCACCTGCACGGCGCCAAACACGCATACGACCATCATTGGCACCAAGGCAGAAGCGACTCTCATCGCTGAAGACGACACGTCTCCATTCGTCCCTCCACTCACGCCAGTCGCGACACCACTGGAGGCGGGCTGCACGATGTTGGGGCGTGAAGACGGCCTAACGGTGTGCGGGACCGTAGCCCAGCTTCATGGAGACGGTTGCGAATGGTCCTCGCTGATACCCCAGGAGCAACAGTGTCCCTAATTTACTGGGAAGTGGCGGTGCGGTCCCCTACGGCACTGCGTAGGATCCTACGGTCTTGGCGTGCATCCGTGCGTCGCTGCGGTCCGGTCCCAGGTCGACGGGCACGTGCACCTTCCGCCGACCACTGGCGACAACATCGATGTACTGTGGAGACCTCACGCCCCACGTGTTGAGCAATTCGGCGGTACGTCCACCCGGCCTCCCGCATGCCCACTATACGCCCTCTCTCAAAGTCCGTGAACTGCACATACGGTTCACGTCCACGCTATCGCGGCATGCTACCAGTGTTAAAGACTGCGATGGAGCTCCGTATGCCACGGCAAACTGGCTGACACTGACGGCGGCGGTGCACAAATGCTGCGCAGCTAGCGCCATTCGACGGCCAACACCGCGGTTCCTGGTGTGTCCGCTGTGCCGTACGTGTGATCATTGCTTGTACAGCCCTCTCGCAGTGTCCGGAGCCAGTATGGTGGGTCTGACACACCAGTGTCTATGTGTTCTTTTTTCCATTTCCAGGAGTGTATTTACCTCAATAGTGTTCAAAATGATTATATATATACAGCAGTTCATGACATCCATTCGTACAAATGTACTGCATCTTATGGACACACGTCCAGATCATCCGTTCTCAAAAATGCGCCATCTCACTTCCCCACATCCACCACTGCTGGCGGCTCACCTCCTACTGCGCAACGCTACGCGCTGTTAACAGCCAACAGCCCAACACTACAATGGCGAGTATTACAACAATGCTAACCAGCCACTGACTGCACACAGCACAGCTACGTGGCGTTACCAATATAAGAAACCTAAACTGTATACTTTCTTCTATGGGGAAAGCTAAAGACGCTATCTACAAGGACGTAGCTACTACATCCGATGGTATGTGTCAAACACAGAGGTGAGAGAGAATAGGTGGGAAGATTACACTGAAGCCCTCTATTGGAGGTGCTCTTGTCTCATGTAATAGAGGAAATTGGAGTCGAGATGGTACTTCGCCCAGCATTAAAATCAGAATTTAATAGAACTTTGGAAGACGTAGGGCAGAATGTATAGATAACATTCCAACGGAATTGCTTAGATAATTTAGGGAATTAGCCACCAAACAACTATTTAGGCCGGCCAGAGTGGCCGAGTGGTTCTAAGCGCTACAGTCTGGAATCGCGTGACCACTACAGTCGCAGGTTCGAATCCTGCCTCGGGCATGGGTGTGTGTGATGTCCTTAGGTTAGTTAGGTTGAAGTGGATCTAAGTTCTAGGGGACTGATGACCACAGCAGTTAAGTCCCATAGTGCTCAGAGCCATTTGAGCCAAACGATTATTTAGGTTGGTCTGTAGAATCGGTGAAGCTTGGAAAATACCATCATTCTTTCTGAAAATCGTCATTTGCTCAATTTCAAAGATAGCAAGCTCTAACTGCGAGAGCTGTCGCACAATCAGCTTAACAGGTCATGCTTCCAAGTCTCTGGTAAGTATAATGTAAAGAAGAATGGAAAAGAAACTGAGGTTCTGTTAGATGACAGTCAGTTTGGCCTTAGAAAAGGCACAGCCACAGTAAAGCCACAGAGAGGCAGTTCTGATGTTGCGGTTGATAATGGGAGCAAGATGGAAAAAAATCTCAAGACATGTGTTTAGGTCTGTTGACCTGCCAAAAGCGTTCGGCAGTGAGAAATGCTGAGAGGTGTTAGAAATTAGGAGAATAATGCGAATAAGCTATAGAGAGTAACGGGTAATGTACAAAATGTGCAAGAACCAAGATGCAGCAATAACATTCAGAGAGCAAGATCGAAGGATTGGATTAAGAAAGGTATGAGACATGGCTGTAGACTTTCAGGCCTATTCAACTTATATTTCGTACGGTCCCGGTAGCTGAGTCGTCAGCTCGACAGAATGTCAATCCTAAGGACCCGGGTTCGATTCTCGAATGGGTCGGAGATTTTCTCCGTTCAGAGACTGGGAATTGTGCTGTCCTGATCATCAACATTTCATCCCCATCGACACGCAAGCCACCGAAGTGGCGCAAAATCGAATGACTTGCACCCGGCGAACGGTCTACCCGACGGGAGTACCTAGTCACATGACAACTTTTATTTCGAAGAAGCAAAGATAGATATAAAAGACACTTTCGAGAATGGGCTTAAGATTCAGGGTCAAAGAATATCAGTTATAAGATTCGTTGATGACTTATTGTTCTCACTAAAGGAGAAGCAGAATTACAGGATTTGTTGAATGGAATGCATAGTTTAAAGAGTACATAACACAGATTGACAGTAAAAAGACAGCAGTTAGGAGAAGTAATAAGTGAGATTAATGAGAAGCTTAAAATCAAAGATCTTAGCCGTGCAATAGACTAAATTAAGAAATTATGCTACCTTGGAAGCAAAATAATCGATGTCCGAAAAAGCAAGAATGACATAAAAAGCAGGCTAATACACGCAAAGGGGCATTCGCGGCCGAGAGGAATCCGCTAGTATCAAACATAAGACTTACTGAGAGGAACATGACGGGATTTAGCAATGCTTGGAACAGGACCAGTAAGGTAATCGGCGCCAGAATGTAAAGCCCTTACAGAATAAAAAAATACATTATATACCACAGGTGTCTATCAAGCAAATTTGGCCAAATTTAAAAGACGAGCTTTAAGTAAATTTGAATACCAGTTAAGTAAAGTAATTATCACGGTTAAACTACCTGAGAAAAAGAATCATCAATCAAAATATTACGGTCATAAAATATCTCCTAAAGGAAATTTTTCACAATATAAAAAAAATAAGAGTCACTTTACCAGTTTCATTATTTACAGATAGAACGAACAGAACAAAACTTCAATGGCTGAAAGTAATAACAGAATTATAAGCTGCTCCTCTGTAGTAATGCCGCTCACTCAAGACATCAGCCAACGTTGTTTTCTTCAGGTGACAGCACAGCTTACGAATTACGAAACCAACTAGCACTATTCGGTCACTTTACTGCCACATTAAGAAACCAGACATACACACATGCCGCTTATGTCATTACATACAACCAACGGCCTATGGTACGTGAAATTCGTGCTGGAAGTAACTAGAAGCTAAGCAATACTCTGACTCCACAGCTCATGAAAATAGTATCACAGATTTATTAATAATGAGTTGCTGGAGAAGCAGCCAAATAAGTTAACCTCAACACACGAAAAGCTCCTTAGGCGACACGTTGATAGCCATTAATAATATTCCTATTATTTTATTTCGCCAGAGCGAAGCCAGTAGGATGGCTTTCCAAGTTTCCATCCATTGCGACGCACTACTTGTAGGAACGACTACTGCTGAATTCCATAAATTCCATACTTCGTCATTGTCCGTCACACCGCACCCCACATGAGGCTGTAAACACTGGGTATGATCCATTCATCGTGTATGACGCCACTTATCACGGTATAAGTGTATAGGTATGTATGTGTACGGTCACTTTATCACGGGAAAATTATATATTTTTGTTTTTATAATTATATGTTTTATGATTTTGTTTGGAGTGGCTTTAAATATTGTGGGCTAGCATAAGACTTTTAATTAACTTATACCGCGATAACACTCGTACGGACATCAGCTGCCCCGAAGTACGAACGATATAATATTTTTTTAAACACGACGTGTGAGTCACCACCTTCTAATAAATAGTTTTCGTGAGCGCTGCTATTTATTAAAGAAAATATGCGTATTGTTACGTAAACTGTAATTATGAATATGGGTCTTAGGGTCTACTGGTTATTTACGCACCAAACTACACAAAGATTAACTGAGATATTGAGGAATGTAATGATTTTCAATATTTCTTGTTCATTATTTGCAAGGCAAAACTAGAGAGAATCTCGTCTGACGTTAGGCGGCCAAAATGAAACATAATGAACTGTTTCAGTACTGTGGATTTCAGTAAATGAAATTTATTACTACGCTTTTTAACTTTGAAATTAATGAAAGATCAAAACTGAGAAGTCTCTCGCATTTATATTTAATACAATGACATGAAATTTTAATTAAATAATGCAGTCAGCGTAATGGCTGACTAAATCCTGCAAGGGGAGATGTTCTTCCTGCACTATGAAATTCTGTAAATGTTTTGTTAATTGTAATTAATGGTGGGATCATGAGAGGTGACAACTAAGTCAATAATACAGAGTTTCAAATAGCAATTATAAATATATTTTATTAAATTACAACCAAACTTACATTAAATATTATCCAGTGCTACAATGGCGGCCTACCTCTAGACGAAACAAAGCAGGAGATCTGGTTCAATCAAAGCATTGTCTCTGATCTTCATGGCCTATTTTACACAGCGCTTATACCCAAAAACTGCTTTGTTAAGTACATCGATATTTGTGTTTTGATAATAATAACTATACGTTCTTTACTATTTGTTATACATCACGCACACGTACAACACAGTCTTGAAATAATTTTTAATTCAGACGTCTCATAACAAAAGCTTCTTTCCCCTTTCTCCAAATGTCAATTCATGTGACGTACCGTCACAGACTTCAGAACTCAGGTGCCATCGACCTCCGCTGCGCACCGTATAAGGCAAGGGTCGCAGCGGAACCCGTCACCTTAAAACGAAATCACAACTCTCTGGCCACACTCTAAACATATCGACTTATGCCGGTGCACGGCCCAGAAGTTATTTCGGAGTGTGTGCGTTTGGAGCGTAGCATTGTATGGTAGTGAATAGGGGACTGTAGCAAAATGGGAACAGAAATAGGAATGAAAGCATTTTAGATACAGAGGTGTAGTGCTACAGAAGAATGTTGGGAATTAGATGGAGTGATAAAGTAAGGAATTGGGTTGTTCTCCGCAGAAACGGCGTAGAAACGAACATATGGAGAAGAAAGGACACAATGGTTAAAATTGCTCTAAGCACTATGGGACTTAACATCTGAGGTCATCAGTCCCTTAGACTTAGAACTGCTTAAAACTAACTAACCTAAGGAGATCACACGCATCCATGCCCGAGGCAGGATTCGAACCAGCGACCGTAGCAGCAGAGCTGCTGCGGACTGAAGCGCCTATGACCGCTCCGCCACAGCGGCCGGCGAACAAGGGACAGGATAGTAGGTTATGTGCTAAGAAATCAAATGTTCAAATGTGTGTGATATCTTATGGGACTTAACTGCTAAGATCATCAGACCCTAAGCTTACACACTACTTAACCTAAATTATCCTAAGGACAAACAAACACAACCATGCCCGACGGAGGACCTGAACCTCCGCAGGGACCAACCGCACAGTCCATGACTGCAGTATCTGCTAAGACGTATAGGAATAGCGTCCATGTTACTAAAGGGAGTTATAGAGGGTAAAAGCACTACAGGAAGAAAAACTGGAATACATCGAACATATATCGAGGGCATTGGTTGCACATGCTGCTCTGAGAGGAAGAGGTTGGCACAGGAGAAAAGTTCATGCCGGGCTGCATCAAACCAGACAGAAGACTGATGACTCAAAACATAAATAAACATGTATATATACCAAACTGAATTGACATTTCTGGCGGCTTGCAGCTATGTATGTGATTACTTCCCATGTGTTTGGATACTGCTACCAGTTGTCCCCAATGAATGCCAGATTCGCTAAGAAGCGAGGTCTTCCACCAGATGTTTTCTTTATTGTTCAGTAGACTTATCTTATGGTCACTGACGGTGACACACGATGCTGTTTCATTCATTTTTGACAATCACGTCACTGCTGTGTTTAAAATCTAGCGGATTTTCAATAGACGAGATAGTATTTTTCTTAACTAGAAGTTCCTATCAATGAAATCACTTTGTCCGTGATAGTAATCCAAGAAACTAAATGAATTTCACCAATTAGTTATACCTAAAATTAATACTTTTTGCTATCACAACTATTGAAAGAAAATGTGTCTTGGCTGCACGGGAAACAATAGCTTTAATAACTCGAGATCATTAGAAAATCTTTAAGAAGAAGCAAATAGTATTCGTCAGCATATGGTCCAATCCTGCAGATCTATAATTGTTAGTGAAGGATTTACTATAGGACTTACTTTAATATGCTCCAAAATTTCAGTTCGCAAAATCTGTGGGTACCTTTGTATGTGATTACTTTCCTACGGGGAAAAGATAGAGTGCGGTAGAGTCACAAAAAAATTAGCTCGCTGCAAAACCTACTTCAAACACAAAGGAATCAGTTGAAAAGGCAAGACCTCCCTTCTAGGTTTTTTACTATGTAGCATAATCTGTGCAGTAAGCAATAACTCTTTACAGTCAGATGTACCGCTGGTGTGGCCGTGCGGTTCTAGGCGCTTCAGTCTGGAACCGCGTGACCGCTACGGTCGGAGGTTCGAATCCTGCTTCCGGCATGGATGTGTGTGATGTCCTTAGTTTAGTTAGGTTTAAGTAGTTCTAATTTCTAGGGGACTGATGACCACAGATGTCGAGTCCCATAGTGCTCAGAGCTATTTGAACAATTTTTTTTTACAGTCAGATGTTACAAGATCACGTGTAGAACACACACTGTTCACGCTGTCGGGTGACAGCGTAACCCTAGCTCCTACACATTAATCAGACGTGATGTAATAAATGCATACAATTACCTACACTTTCATAAAAAGTTTAATTTTAACAATTAGGCCCAAACTGGGTTTAAGAAGAAATTAGAAGTGCCTGTTGCAGGTTACGTAAATATCTGCTATTTATGGCAATCAGTGCTTCCCTTCTTTGGTGTTCAGGTGACTGTGGCTGTACTAATGTGGATTGCACACCGAGGTAACGGCCGCATAAACAAATTCTGTATACCTACAATACTGTTACCACTAAAATGGTTGTAATATAACTATACTAGCAGTAACAATAAATAGAGTGTGGTACCTATTGTATTGTTAAGAATATACAATAATACGAAATTGCGAAGCCGGTGTTGAGAAGAACAAACTATGCAATGTTCCTTCGGACATGCTTCAGTGTTCCAAGGAACACTGCATCGTTCGTCTTAAGAAGACACGCATCGCAGTCCGTCGATACCAGTGGTACACAGCTGCTGCGTGGGGCTGCCTAGCCTTAAGTAAGGGTTGATCATCATCCATGACCAAAATGTTTATTGAACAAAGTATGGTTAAAAGATCAGTCAAACCCATTAAAAGAAATTTACTTGTAAGCTTTCAAAAATTATTTAAGAAAACGCGTTAAAAATGTTCCAATGTGTGTGAATTGCTAAGAGACCAAACTGTTGAGGTCGTCGGTCCCTAGACTTACACACTACTTAAACTAACTTATGCTAAGAACAACACACACACCCATGCCCGAGGGAGGACTCGAACCTCCAGCGGGAGCGGCCGCACGATCAGTGATATAGCGCCTCTAACCGCACGGCCACTCCGCGCGGCAAAACACGTTAAGAACAACAAGAAGTCTCAAAAGTGACTAAATTTAATAAATGTGCACATCCCTAAGTATACGCTGCAACGTTTACTTTGCATTCAAGTAAGATTTTAATACGCTGTCACACTGAACCGTGTACTGATAGAAACATAGGTAACCCAAAATGTTGTACATATTTCTGTATATAACAAGCAGCTTTGCACTTAACTAATACTTAAGGAAGTAAATATTTTTAACAACACTCATCACAGAGGAAAATAAATTTGTTGCTGCTCTCAGAGAATCAATTTTCACTAAGTTTCAATTTCTGTAGTGAGATATCGTGTAATTTTAGGACATAGAAAAAAATTTAGTGGAAGCTTATGTGACAGAAGAAAGATGGAAAAATTTGATACAATATCTATGCTTCAAAATAAAAGCTACAATAAGATGAATTCATGTCACAAACAATTTACCGATTCACCTTATCGTATTTTCTGACAGTCTGTTTACGGATTCACAATTTCCTGGTATAAAAACACAGAATTAAAAATAAAGACTGTTACAATGTTGCGTCGGGCAATTTTTTGTGGTCCACGCAAATGCTATTGATGAAGAGGCAGCGCAATCCGCGACCTCAGAATTGAATCGGATGAACCCCTGTACTTACTGAGTCTAAATCAGATATAGATACTTACCTCATAATCGAGACAATTCTGCGCATGGCACTAGTAACTGCTAATATTATCTGGCAAGAAAAACGATCTTCAAGTTCAAGTAATAATCTGATCATAAATGATATTTAACCCTTCAATCATGGGACTAAAAGAAAACAGTCGGGCCCTACCACACACCCAAAATCTTAACAAGGAGATAAGAAGATTCGCCCGCCAAACGCAGTTCTGTTTCAAAACAACGTCCGATGGCGTAACGGTAACAAGGGGTTGACGCGCGGGAAGGAAAATCAAGTTTTTAATAGGTGCACACGGTTGACAAACGAACTTCGATTACATTTGCAGATAGTACCTCAAATACCAAGCAACTTGCATGAATTCTTTTCTCCCAGAATTTACAATTTAACTAGCACGCAACAAAGCCACTCAAAGCAGTAAATGAGGAAACTTCAACCAAAGGCCACAGGGCTGTCATACATAAGAAGGTAAAAATACAGTATGTCTTAATTACAGAAAATCTCAACTTTACGCTGGTGTAGCAGGCAGTTGGTAGAAGCACGTTGTGACCTCTTGAACTCGCACTCAGCATACCCACGACCGGGGCTTAAGTAAGTAGGAAGATTGAGTCGAAATTTTTAGTTCTAATAGCCGTGAAGGTGGGTAAGACTCATAAGCAGCCGGCGACGAACAGGGGAAGAAAACAGAGAGTAACATTTTGCAAACTTCACGCTTTCCCCAAATTCACTCAAACACAAGTAAGATATCTCACCGTCGTTCTACTACGGCAAGCTTCCCTCTTAACCAACAATCCCGAACCACGGATTTCCAGGAATAGCTTCGATCGCCTCGTGTCCTCCGGAGCAACCAGGATGAAAACTTATTCGCAGACACGCGGCGCGATGGGGAATACCGAACTCCAGTCGTCCGATAAAAGTCGCTCGGCTCAAATCACAACATGCCGTGCCTGAACATCCCATCCTGCTCCGCCGTCTCACTCACTCTACACACTGCCACTTGCTTACCTCAAAATGGCGTGCAAACCGCTAGAGGCAAGGATGGCATGCGGGAGACGTGCCACGACCTACCTGCAAGGTAGGGCTCAATCAAGTAGCAACTTTCAGCTCAAATGTCCTCACCTGTATGGAAAGTATGTATGGTCTACGAGTAAAGGCAGTGACGTAGGGAAGGCGACATACGGAAATTTGGTTTCGGCGTTAGGTCGTGAACGTATAACAAAAGCGATAAGGTTCAAAATGGTTCAAATGGCTCTGAGCACTATGGGACTTAACATCTGTGGTCATCAGTCCCCTAGAACTTAGAACTACTTTAACCTAACAAACCTGAGGACATCACACACATCCATGCCCGAGGCAGGATTCGAACCTGCGACCGTAGCAGTCGCGCGGTTCCGGACTGAGCGCCTAGAACCGATAGACCACCGCGGCCGGCAAAGCGATAAGGGGAACGCTCGTTTAAAGCGGGATATCAGTGTTCGAGACTCGGACCAGCATAAATTACCGTCGGCGTAAATCCCTCATACAGGTGATGAATGTTGGTATTAGCAACTGCGACTACGTTTCACGTAAATACAGTTGGTTACCGCATGGGAAGCTCTTACCAGGTGCAACTCTTAAGAAGAGTTGTTACATAGCAGTATAATAACTATTACAAACGGTTGTAGATAACTGGCTGTGCATGTTTCTCGAGATATATAATGCTTAGAATACGTACTTAAACGCAGTGCTCTCAAGATAAATATTTAAACAATGATAGCATAGTGTCGCAGTATGTTTGGCGTAAGCTAATCAGCTGATCGTTAACGACTAACATTTTGTCTGTAAGCAAGAGCTTTGCTATTTCAGTTCCCTCAGGGAGGTATAGTTTTTTCGCGTTTCGGGGTCCGATGCAGGCTTCGAAGATATTTAACGAAGGTGACTGGTTACCAGTCTCTTTTAAGTGTTTTGCAAATGCATAATGTCGCTTAGTCTCACTCTTTTTAGTAATAATATATTCATGGAATCTACCTTTAATTGTTTTGCATGTGTGTCGTAAGTAGGCTTCTGACCACTCATAACACACCAGAGGCAGACTGACGATATGGCTTTCATTGTCTATGTAACTGTGTTGGGTTTTATTGTAGGTCGTGAATATTATTCTAAAATCATAATTTTTGAAGTGTTCCGCTAGGTGGTATGAAAAGTTCTCCAGGAAATAAAATGTAGTGATCTTCAGCTTCATTGTTGCAGGGTTCGCTACTACTTCATTACTTAGCGTTGCCAATTTTTCTTTAAATAGCTTACCTACTGTTTAGGGATTACATCCAATACTTTGAGCCACATGCTTCAGGTTAGTTATGTCCTCGCAGACAGCCACCATGTCTAGAGGAATCTCACATAGGGAGTGAAGCACTGATTTGAAATATTTTAGTTTATGTTGGTGGGGATAATAAGAGGTTTTTGATAGGTTTACAATAAAAGTCAAATACAAATTTATAGTATTACTATAGTAGCTAAATGCTGAAAGATATATCACATTATTTTACTATCCGTGCACCTGTATTTCAACCATATTACTGGTGACACTTGTAGATTCATACTTTTAGTTTGTTTATGCACCGGTGTGCTTTATCGTCATTTCGTTCCCCTTGCCCCGTATGGGCAGGTGTAAGCTATCAGCGGATAGAAGTCGCCGCTCTTCAGCCATATGAGAGTAAAAAGTTTAATGCACATTATGTAATTCAATATGGTGGTTAACAAAATGAATATTTATTGTAATAAAAAGAAATATTCTCAGTTGCATAATATAAAATATAAGAGGTGACTTTTTGATTATTTAAGAGATTGACATGTTGAAATGGCAAATGAGTGATTCACAAAACATAAAAGAGAGAGGGACAGTTGTACACGTTAAAAAAGTGAAAAGCAGATAAGATAGAGAGATAGGAAGGTGCAGTGACGGTGGACCTGCAAAGAAGAAACGTATCATGCAAACGTAGCAGTTGGGGTATTGAGTAAGGGGGTGTTTGTGTGAGAGTAAGTTTGGAGGAGGAATTCGGGAGGCTGAAGAGGGATGTTGCTCCGCACCAAGCCTTAGTATGTGGGTGGAGAGGAGTGGAGAGGAAGGGAGTGGGGAATGGGGTGAGTTCTTTTAGGTCTGGTAGGACGGGTATATGTTAGGGAGGATTTCGTGGTCAGGAAAGGAAATTGATTTAAGTTTCGTTGAGAATGAACGTGCAGAGCACGGAGGTGTGGCGTTGGGGGGATGTGGTAGTAGAGGGCGCGACAAAGTACCAGGACAAGAGTAGTTATCGTGGGGAGGGGAGGGGGGCGGAACTAGAGGGTCGGTAGTGTCGATTTTAAAAGTAACGTAGAATATTAGTAGGTGTTAAAGATGGTAGAAGAGGGAGGCTGCTTTTATAAGTTGGCTGAGGATGCTTATGGTGGAGGGTAAGCGGTCTGAATGTGTAAGGGGATTGCATGAAGTTTGAGAATCTGCAGGTCGCGATAAAAGGAGGGAGAAGAGGAAGTCTGTGCCACATTTTCTTAGCAGAGGATAGATAGGATCAGGGATTTATAGCAGTGAAGAATTGTGGAAGTGTGCAATCACCGTGTTTGTGCGGCTAGTAGTTTCAGTGATTTTAGTCTGTTGTGGACTTCCTGTTGATTGGTTAGTAAAGGGGCTTCCATGTTAGTTTGGATCAGGTGCTAAGCAGAGACATTTTAGTGTGTTAGTTAAATGGGTAAAATGGTCGTAAATGGTAAGTTAAAGTTTTGGGGAGGGAAGCTGCGGATTTTTCGACCTATAATTATTCCCTGCGTTTTGGTAGGATTGATTTTGACGAGCCACTGGTTTCACCTGTAGGTGAACCAATTAAGATGGAGATGGAACGATCGTTGGGATTTCTGGACAGTGTGGCAGAGGGCAACTAACGTGGTGTTATTGGTGTACTGGAGGAGATGAACAGGAGGCAATGTATAGGAGAGGAGAGGGAACAGAACCTTTGGGCGCACCTGTAGTGAGCTGAAAGATGCGGGAGTTGGTGCTGTTGAAGGTGACGTAAGACATGCGGTAAGACAGAAAAAGAGGCTAATTTATGGAATGTGCGTAGATCTGGAGTTTAAAGAGGAGGCCGGAATGCCGTACTTGTTCATAAGCTTTCTCAAGATCTGTTGTTGTTGTTGTGGTCTTCAGTCCTGAGACTGGTTTGATGCAGCTCTCCATGCTACTCTATCCTGTGCAAGCTTTTTCATCTCCCAGTACCTACTGCAACCTACATCCTTCTGAATCTGCTTAGTGTATTCATCTCTTGGTCTCCCTCTACGATTTTAACCCTCCACGCTGCCCTCCAATACTAAATTGGTGATCCCTTGATGCCTCAGAACATGTCCTACCAACCGATCCCTTCTTCTGGTCAAGTTGTGCCACAAACTTCTCTTCTCCCCAATCCTATTCAATACTTCCTCATTAGTTATGTGATCTACCCATCTAATCTTCAGCATTCTTCTGTAGCACCACATTTCGAAAGCTTCTATTCTCTTCTTGTCCAAACTATTTATCGTCCATGTTTCACTTCCATACATGGCTACACTCCATACGAATACTTTCAGAAATGACTTCCTGACACTTAAATCAATACTGGATGTTAACAAATTTCTCTTCTTCAGAAACGCTTTCCTTGCCATTGCCAGCCAACATTTTATATCCTCTCTACTTCGACCATCATCAGTTATTTTGCTCCCCAAATAGCAAAACTCCTTTACTACTTTAAGTGCCTCATTTCCTAATCTAATTCCCTCAGTATCACCCGACTTAATTAGACTACATTCCATTATCCTTGTTTTGCTTTTGTTGATGTTCATCTTATATCCTCCTTTCAAGACACTGTCCATTCCATTCAACTGCTCTTCCAAGTCCTTTGCTGTCTCTGACAGAATTACAATGTCATCGGCGAACCTCAAAGTTTTTATTTCTTCTCCATGAATTTTAATACCTGCTCCTAATTTTTCTTTTGTTTCCTTTACTGCTTGCTCAATATACAGATTGAACAACATCGGGGAGAGGCTACAACCCTGTCTTACTCCCTTCCCAAACACTGTTTCCCTTACATATCCCTCGACTCTTATAACTGCCGTCTGGTTTCTGTACAAATTGTAAATAGCCTTTCGCTCCCTGTATTTTACCCCTGCAACCTTTAGAATTTGAAAGAGAGTATTCCAGTCAACATTGTCAAAAGCTTTCTCTAAGTCTACGAATGCTAGAAACGTAGGTTTGCCTTTCCTTAATCTTTCTTCTAAGATAAGTCGTAAGGTCAGTATTGCCTCACGTGTTCCAGTGTTTCTACGGAATCCAAACTGATCTTCCCCGAGGTTGGCTTCAATTAGTTTTTCCATTCGTCTGTAAAGAATTCGTGTTAGTATTTTGCAGCTGTGACTTATTAAGCTGATAGTTCGGTAATTTTCACATCTGTCAACACCTGCTTTCTTTGGGATTGGAATTATTATATTCTTCTTGAAGTCTGAGGGTATTTCACCTGTTTCATACATCTTGCTCACCAGATGGTAGAGTTTTGTCAGGACTGGCTCTCCCACGGCCGTCAGTAGTTCCAATGGTATATTGTCTACTCCGGGGGCCTTATTTCGACTCAGGTCTTTCAGTGCTCTGTCAAACTCTTCACGCAGTATCATATCTCCCATTTCATCTTCATCTACATCCTCTTCCATTTCCATAATATTGTCCTCAAGTACATCGCCCTTGTATAGACCCTCTATATACTCCTTCCACCTTTCTGCTTTCCCTTCTTTGTTTAGAACTAGGTTTCCATCTGAGCTCTTGATATTCATACAAGTCGTTCTCTTATCTCCAAAGGTCTCTTTAATTTTCCTGTTTCCTTGCCGTTGGTGGGGAGGCTTGCGTGCCTCAGCCATACAGATAGCCGTACCGTAGGTGCTACCACAACGGAGGGGTATCTGTTGAGAGGCCAGACAAACGTGTGGTTCCTGAAGAGGGGCAGCAGCCTTTTCAGTAGTTGCAAGGGCAACAGTCTGGATGATTGACTGATCTGGCCTTGTAACAATAACCAAAACGGCCTTGCTGCGCTGGTACTGCGAACGGCTGAAAGCAAGGGGAAACTACAGCCGTAATTTTTCCCGAGGGCATGCAGCTTTACTGTATGATTACATGATGATGGCGTCCTCTTGGGTAAAATATTCCGGAGGTAAAATAGTCCCCCATTCGGATCTCCGGGCGGGGACTACTCAAGAGGATGTCGTTATCAGGAGAAAGAAAACTGGCGTTCTACGGATCGGAGCGTGGAATATCAGATACCTTAATCGGGCAGGCAGGTTAGAAAATTTAAAAAGGGAAATGGATAGGTTAAAGTTAGATATAGTGGGAATTAGTGAAGTTCGGTGGCAGGAGGAACAAGACTTCTGGTCAGGTGACTACAGGGTTATAAACACAAAATCAAATAGGGGTAATGCAGGAGTAGGTTTAATAATGAATAGGAGAATAGGAATGCGGGTAAGCTACTACAAACAGCATAGTGAACGCATTATTGTGGCCAAGATAGATACGAAGCCCACACCTACTACAGTAGTACAAGTTTATATGCCAACTAGCTCTGCAGATGACGAAGAAATTGAAGAAATGTATGATGAAATAAAAGAAATTATTCAGATTGTGAAGGGAGACGAAAATTTAATAGTCATGGGTGATTGGAATTCGAGTGTAGGAAAAGGGAGAGAAGGAAACATAGTAGGTGAATCTGTTGGTTATGACCTGTAGATTAAAACTGAAGAAACTGCAAAAAGGTGGGAATTTAAGGAGATGGGACCTGGATAAACTAAAAGAACCAGAGGTTGTACAGAGATTCAGGGAGAGCATAAGGGAGCAATTGACAGGAATGGGGGAAATAAATACAGTAGAAGAAGAATGGGTAGCTTTGAGGGATGAAGTAGTGAAGGCAGCAGAGGATCAAGTAGGCAAAAAGACGAGGGCTAGTAGAAATCCTTGGGTAACAGAAGAAATAGTGAATTTAATTGACGAAAGGAGAAAATATAAAAATGCAGTAACTGAAACAGGCAAAAAGGAATACAAACGTCTCAAAAATGAGATCGACAGGAAGTGCAAAACGGCTAAGCAGGGATGGCTAGAGGACAAATGTAAGGATTTAGAGGCCTATCTCAAGATCTAGGGAGCCAAAAGTGGCGGATTAGTGGTTGCTGATTTGGTGGGGTAGGAGGTAAGCTCGTTACAGGATACATACGTGGTGTCTGTTTTCTCGTACGTGTCTGTAAGATGAGAGACCATATGGTACAGTAGCCACTATGAATTAAGATACGAAGAAATTACAGACATTGGCTACAAGTGGGTATTGATGTAAAACAATGGGGAAGATTAAAATTTGTGCCGGACCGAGATTCGAGCCCGGGCTCGCGTTGCGGTCTGGCGAAAATTTTCACTCTTACACATTGGCTGAAAGCAGTTCCTACTTGCAGCCAATGTCTGTAATTCCTTTGTGTAAGGTACAGGAGTTGGTCATCGGAGAAAGGTGTACTTTAGCCTGTAATCCACATTAGCACACGGTACAGCTGCTTGACCAGCATAGAAGGACACCACTAGTTTTCCTAAATAGCAAATAATTACGTGAAGTGCTGCACGAATATTAATTTCTTTTCTTGGGTTCAGATTGGGTTTCTTTGTTAAAAGCAAAATCTTTAAACACTATAGGTAATTCTATAAACTTTTCACATTACTTTTGAAGTAATGTTAAAGACACGCAGATGCTAGTTTTCTAGAGCCTGGTTTACTCAGTCAACCGACAGCGCAAACAGTATGTATTTCGCCTGCGAACTTGTAACCTCTACAGCACTGTTCTCAATTTTTCTGAAACTATTAAGCCTGCAAACAGATATTGGCTAGTAACCATCCTCCTCCCCCCCACCATCAACAACATAAGCAGTTAACTAACCATTACAATGAGAAATAATTTTCCTTGAACGCTTTTATTTTTTAAATGGTGGAAGATAAGTGATATCTATTTTTCGTGAGTGTCTCATTAAACCCGGAAATAATGATTTAATGACACAATTGGTGACTTTAATTCTAGCAACATTTTATTTGTATCTATAGAAATGTGAATTAAATCTCAGTGCATCGCGGGTGTTACCTACAACTTCTCCTCAGAAAAGAAAGTTAATTATTATATTAAAAAACATGCTTCCTCTGCATCACTCCTCCCCCTAGTGACACTTGGTCCACTCACTCCCTGCAAACCCATTTTAAAATCAACCGAGTTAAAAAGTGTACACTATATCTACTGCTTGGGTACCACAAGTTCCTGGTTTCCTTATCCGTGGCATAGTAGAAACTGGAAGCCTTTAGGATGCAATGTTTAGCGTCTGACCACAGGTCCAGGGCACTGTAGTAGCCCTTACATGATTACTGTGGTTTAGTGATCTCTGTTAGATTATTGTAGGAAAGTGAATAATAAAGCAGTTGTTAGCCCGTTGTGGGAACTACACGCAAATATTTAAGCATATATGTAACAATTTTACTGTCACAGAAGGATGATCGAAAGTATATGTGCAGTAGAAGAACTATCTGAGGAACTAGGAAGACGTTGTCATACATGCATTTCACAAGCTGTAACCTCCACCAATCGTTTCACGCGTCAATGCTAGTATTTGAAATAAAAAATGTAATTAGTGGTGACTTATGTAATCAGTATTACATATTTACGAAATAGTGATGTCGATAGTAATGACCTTTTTAAAATCTGCTTCGAGACGCAAACACTATTGAACCCTTTTATTTTACCCCTTAGTCAATTTCATTTTAACCCATCAGGGGGGCAATTACTCCCAGGTTAGGAACCCATGTTCTGTAAGAATGACGTACAGATTATGCTATGAAACTGGAAGTGTGGTCCTATGCCAGCACAGGCTTTTTGCTGAATTCGGTATGTTTAATGTAAGTTTTGTAGCGACCATAAGCTTTTTGTGGTCTTGCCCGCACCGTATGTCTCCACACTTGTATTGTTGAATACAACGACAACTCCAAACACTCCGACTATAAAAAACACAAGTCGCCTGTTTCCATCCGTCTGTGTGTGGAGACTAATTTTATTAACTGATGTCGGGATATTCATCCGGTTTTGGCTAATAGATACACTGATCCTCGAGGAAGGTTTTTTAATACGTAATTTGTAAATATTCCGCACAAATTGAATGAGGTAGGAGGTATGATGAATTAAAGTTGTGAAAACTATCCCACTACCACATATCGAACAGCTGGCGTAACTCGAGAGTGCAGCAATGCCTGGAGAACGTAGCGAGTTGGATATATTTCACATCTGAAGTGGCGGTGTAGCGGTGGTTGTGTGGCTGGGTCACTTCTTCACTCTGCCTTATGACCTAGCATTAATTTCAGACGACCGTTTTCCGATTACCTCACACTCTTAATTCGGTGCAAGTCCTTCTGAAAACGGAGATTAAGTTACTGAACTGCGAAATATGTTAACAGATCTGGCCAACAACGGAAATACAGCCATCTCATCAGCAGGCTGTGAGTGAGACTTACAATTTGCAATAATCAGGTATTTTTAACCGATAGTTCCCCTGCAGTAGTTTGAGAACAATTGCATAGCCAAAAACCTTCAGATTTAATATATGTGGTGCTTCGTTTTTCATGCCAGATGTAAAACATTTTCCGAAAAACTACTTCAGCGGTTTTGCTCCGTTTACATCCAGTATTTTCTCTCAGCAGTGGAATCGATGACTCAGCTTTCGGATTCTGCCTTCCTTGAATCAATCATTGACCTGAATATGATTCTTTGCTTGGCACTGCGTAAAAGTCTGGCATTTATCATGGTTCTCCGAAATTCATTCATGACTCTACACAATGGTCCGCAAACGAAATGCTCGACGGAAAATAGTCGTTTGGCCATAGATAATACTACCCGAGCTAAGCCGGTCCGGGCAACTAATATTTTCTAAAATAAACACTTGAAACACTGAAATATGAATAACATGTGAGCTTCAACGGTTTCACCAACGATCAGAGAAAATAAATAAATTTGGCGTACATACGAGGTGCGGCTAGAAAAAAACCGGACTGACGCTGGAAAAAACATTTATTTACAATTATTTACAATTTCATGTTATCTCCTCCAATGTATTCTCCTCCTCGGTCTCTACACCGCTCCATACGAATTTTCCACTGTTCATAGCAATGCTGCAGATCATTTTCGGTAAGTCCATACATTACTTCCGTCGCTTTTTCTTTTACTGCTTCAACAGTCTCAAATATAGTTCCTTTCAAAGCTGACTTGACTTTAGGGAAAAGAAAAACGTCACAGGGGGCCAAATCAGGTGAGTAGGGTGGATGATCTAAGATGGGAAGGTTGTGTTTTGCCAAAAACGTCTTCACTGACAACGCACTGTGAGCTGGGGCATTGTCTTGGTGAAGGATCCATGACTTTTTTCTCCACAAATCGTTCCGTTTTCTCCGTACTCGCTTACGTAGGGTAGCCAGGACGCTAATGTATTAATGCTGATTCACTGTTTGTCCCTCTGGTACCCAATCAATGTGCACAATCCCTTTGATGTCAAAAAAAAGCAATCATCATTGCCTTGAATTTCGATTTTGTCATTCGTGCTTTTTTTTGTCGTGGAGAACCAGGAGTTTTCCAATGCATCGATTGGCGTTTAGTTTCGGGATCGTAAGTAAAAAACCACGATTCATCGCAAGTAATAACATTTTGTAAGAAGGTGGGATCACTTTCAATGTTTTCCAGGATGTCAGAACAAATCATTCTTCGGCGTTCCTTCTGTTCAATTGTGAGACACTTTGGAACCATTTTTGAACACACTTTGTTCATGTTGAAACTTTCATGAAGAATCTGCCTAACACTTTCCTTGTCAACTCCTGTTAACTCAGACACTGCTCTGATTGTTAAACGGCGATCTTGTTGAACAAGTTTACCGATTTTTTCAATGTTTGCATCAGTTTTTGCTGACAATGGTCTGCCAGTGCGAGTGTCATCACTGATGTCTTCGCGGCCATCTTTAAATCGTTTAAACCACTCAAACACTTGTGTTCGCGATAAACAATCATCGCCGTACACTTGTTGTAACATTAAAAACGTTTCACTTGCAGATTTTCCTAGTTTGAAACAAAATTTGATGTTAACACGCTGTTCTTTCTGTACACTCAACATTTTCCGACGCACAGACAAAACGTCAACTACTAAAAACAGACGCCACGGGCGGACTGAGTGCAGGAGGCAGATGAAACTCGAGCAGTAGGCGGAGCGAGAGTCACGTGACAGGCCACGCGACTTTCAGCCTTATTGCATTCGTTTTATTGTTTCACCAGTACTAGTCCGGTTTTTTTCTAGCCACACCTCGTAATCATCAATGTTCAAAAAATACTTGCAAAATCTGCAATTAGCAGTGGGGCATAGCCAGTCTCAGGCCAGTCTGCGCTTGTCCACCCTCCCCATAAGGTGTCATTGATAACGTCTTGTATTGTTGCCAGATTTCCCACTCCTATTACGTCACAGGCGGTGTGTATAAAGTGTCAGGAAATTCGAAAAAATGGTGGGAGATACAGTTGTGCTGTGTAAATTGGCGGGAATTTACAAAATCCGAGATGGTGTTGCTAGTCCAATTGTCCTAAATATAAAATCCAAGAAGGCAAGCCTGAGGCAACTGTCTAGAACGTTTGAATCTAAGATGGCAGTTCAAAGTGATGGATCTGGCCAGCGTCTATGAAATCAGAATCGCCGGCCCGGGTGGCCGAGCGGTTCTAGGCGCTACAGTCTGGAACCGCGAGACCGCTCCGGTCGCAGGTTCGAATCCTACCTCGGGCATGGATGTGTGTGATGTCCTTAGGTTAGTTAGGTTTAAGTAGTTCTAAGTTCTAGGGGACTGATGACCTCTGAAGTTAAGTCCCATTGTGCTCAGAGCCACTTTTATGAAATCAGAATCGAAGAAGGTGGGCCTGCTAACGTGGGGCCAACCTGCGCGTTTGATTATTGTGTGTAATATGTATGAATATGCTGGCTGTCTCACCTAAACGCATTTTCTCTGGTGTTTCGGCAGATATTTGCAGTTTCATTTGTGCAACATGTAGCTGGAGCTAGTACAAACAAGAACCTCATCACGTCTCTCACGCAAACCCCTCGCTCGATGGTAAGTGTCATACTGCTTCTCATTTCACACGAATTGATTTTTAAAGTGCATTTTCACGTGCCCGTTCGGCAGAGAGGTCCTAAATTGGTCTTAGGCGATATTTGTTTTGACAGTATGCATCAAATAGAACAGTGATACATGAAAATAAAGCAGTACTCGTAAACCGAGAGCACCGACCTGGCCCTCGCTAACTGCTAGTGCCATGCATAAGCATTGCTCTGGCGCCGCTGTAGTACTGGTTATTCTTGTGGTTACTGTTGCCGTTAATACACATCGATAAAACAGATAACGTGCTACACTAATTTTGAACTGCTACATCGATTGTGCACGTAAACTTACAATTTTGAAATAATATTGTTTGTAATGCGAAACAGACCGACGCTTTCCGTCGACACTGTGCTTCGTATATATGACATGATGGACATTCTGACTCCAGCTACAGGTTGGAAAAACAAAATTGCAAATGTGTGCCGGAATAGCAGAGAACATTCGCATTACGATTGAGAGCAGTGACACAACTCACACACACACACACTCACACACACACACACACACACACACACACACACAGACGTGTGCCAGCCTTATTCATAACCAGAGCGTGTGTGTGTGTGTGTGTGTGTGTGTGTGTGTGTGTGTGTGTGTGTGTGTGTGGATGGCTGGATGGGTGTGTGTGGAATTAATACACTCCTGGAAATTGAAATAAGAACACCGTGAATTCATTGTCCCAGGAAGGGGAAACTTTATTGACACATTCCTGGGGTCAGATACATCACATGATCACACTGACAGAACCACAGGCACATAGACACAGGCAACAGAGCATGCACAATGTCGGCACTAGCACAGTGTATATCCACCTTTTCAAGCAATGCAGGCAGCTATTCTCCCATGGAGACGATCGTAGAGATGCTGGATGTAGTCCTGTGGAACGGCTTGCCATGCCATTTCCACCTGGCGCCTCAGTTGGACCAGCGTTCGTGCTGGACGTGCAGACCGCGTGAGACGACGCTTCATCCAGTCCCAAACATGCTCAATGGGGGACAGATCCGGAGATCTTGCTGGCCAGGGTAGTTGACTTATACCTTCTAGAGCACGTTGGGTGGCACGGGATACATGCGGACGTGCATTGTCCTGTTGGAACAGCAAGTTCCCTTGCCGGTCTAGGAATGGTAGAACGATGGGTTCGATGACGGTTTGGATGTACCGTGCACTATTCAGTGTCCCCTCGACGACCACCAGTGGTGTATGGCCAGTGTAGGAGATCGCTCCCCACACCATGATGCCAGGTGTTGGCCCTGTGTGCCTCGGTCGTATGCAGTCCTGATTGTGACGCTCACCTGCACGGCGCCAAACACGCATACGACCATCATTGGCACCAAGGCAGAAGCGACTCTCATCGCTGAAGACGACACGTCTCCATTCGTCCCTCCATTCACGCCTGTCGCGACACCACTGGAGGCGGGCTGCACGATGTTGGGGCGTGAGCGGAAGACGGCCTAACGGTGTGCGGGACCGTAGCCCAGCTTCATGGAGACGGTTGCGAATGGTCCTCGCCGATACCCCAGGAGCAACAGTGTCCCTAATTTTCTGGGAAGTGGCGGTGCGGTCCCCTACGGCACTGCGTAGGATCCTACGGTCTTGGCGTGCATCCGTGCGTCGCTGCGGTCCGGTCGCTGGTCGAGGGGCACGTGCAGCTTCCGCCGACCACTGGCGACAACATCGATGTACTGTGGAGACCTCACGCCCCACGTGCTGAGCAATTCGGCGGTACGTCCACCCGGCCTCCCGCATGCCCACTATACGCCCTCGCTCAAAGTCCGTCAACTGCACATACGGTTCACGTCCACGCTGTCGCGGCATGCTACCAGTGTTAAAGACTGCGATGGAGCTCCGTATGCCACGGCAAACTGGCTGACACTGACGGCGGCGGTGCACAAATGCTACGCAGCTAGCGCCATTCGACGGCCAACACCGCGGTTCCTGGTGTGTCCGCTGTGCCGTGCGTGTGATCATTGCTTTTACAGCCCTCTCGCAGGGTCCGGAGCAAGTATGGTGGGTCTGACACACCGGTGTCAATGTGTTCTTTTTTCCATTTCCAGGAGTGTAATTCATGAGAGCATTTCCGATTTCTATCACCAGTACATTGCTTAAACACCCATGAACCATGGACCTTGCCGTTGGTGGGCAGGCTTGCGTGCCTCAGCGATACAGACGGCCGTACCGTAGGTGAAACCACAACGGAGGGGTATCTGTTGAGAGGCCAGACAAACATGTCGTTCCTGAAGAGGTGCAGCAGCCTTTTCAGCAGTTGCAGGGGCAACAGTCTGGATGATTGACTGATCTGGCCTTGTAACATTAACCAAAACGGCCTTGCTGTGCTGGTACTGCGAACGGCTGAAGAGCAAGGGGAAACTACAGCCGTAATTTTTCCCGAGGACATGCAGCTTTCCTGTATGATATGAGTAGCAAGGAGAGTTGCATCAAACCAGTCTCAGGACTGAAGACCACAACAACACAACATTGCTTATAGTTGTGCTGCAGCCACCTCAACAAATCCTCTGGCGTCGCAACTCATATTTCCTAAGTTGAAATGGCAATATGACAAAATGTAAGACTTTCACTTAAGCTTTACACCAAATTATACTAAAGTGGGAAATTCAAAATATTTTAAAGTATAAAACAGCTAATGTTTCAATCTTATACCCTGCAACATATTGCTATTTTAATTGTCCTGACTGAAACAATTAAGACTTGGAGCATGCAGGAGAACTTGTGGTACAAAATGCCCAGTACTACATTTATAAATTTCATTACAACAAATAATGTGCAGGAGAGCAAGGCTATTAAACAATCCAACCTTATTCATAGCCAGACCCCAAATGTGTATCAACACGAAAGAACTTCTATGCACCAAACCTGTTCTCGCTACGGTTGAGAACAAAACATGTATGTAAGAAATTCATAGCCTTCATAAACGGTACAAATGCAGTTAGCAAAACAGAACAACTTCTCAAGAGGGTAGTGGTCGGCAGCCTTCTTATGCATTGCATTTCAGCACAGAATTTCACAAACACTGGCAACGGGCATCGGACGAGCTACTGAACTCAGTAGGCGCGAGAGCCTCCAGTTCGCTAACGCCCGTGAGACTCAACAACACCATGCCATTCACTCACAGTGCTGCACCCCTGCTCACCACAGAGAGGAGCATTGCCCATTTTGATGAGGTAAGGACGTCATCAAAGAGAGATTTATGGTTACATTCAACGAAAGAATCACCATCTCTCTTTTCCTCCCACAGCCGCCTGTGTCTCATCACCATCTCTTACTAGTCCCTTTTCCTCATTACCACTTCACCCATCCCACCTTTCCCCTACAACCTAAAATGTCAGCGCGTGCCGATTTCCTGTTTCAATGAGAACGGACAGTGCTCCGTTATTAATGGGCAGCGTATTTTTTGCGATATTCAGTTTTTCGAATGTTTTTCCGAGTATTTAGTATATTTCAAGGGCTTCCCGAGTGTTTTTAACTGTGCTGTCAACAGTTTTATCATTGTTTTAAACAATTCATCAAGACAGCAGTATTTTAATAGCCGGCCAGACTGGCCGAGCTGTTCTAGGCGTCACAGTCTGGAACAGCGCGACCACTACGGTCGCAGGTTCGAATCCTGCATCGGGCATGGATGTGTGTGATGTCCTTAGGTTAGATAGGTTTAAGTAGTTCTAAGTTCTAGGGGACAGATGACATCAGCAGTGCTCAGAGCCATTTGAATCAACCATTATTTTATATATACTCTCCCAGTACCTTTGCCTTTGAAAATAATTTTAAATCATATTACATATTCCTTTGTATTGTAACAAATGAGCCCTCGGTCACAAATATTAAATCAAAATTGACCTGGTTTCGACGCTACTATGAGCGTCGTCTTCAGAATTAGATTAACTGTACTAAAACATTAGGTATATAGTACATTAACAAAATTAAAGTTCGTACTGACTCGAAAAGATGGAGTACTTACAAGTCACATATTAAGCCGGAAAGGCGACGTCATGAACACTTTGTGAGATTGCGAGCCGCTAAGGGCTGCTCGTACTGTGAACAAGGGTTGCAACAAGACTGAGGTGCCCACTTTAGAAAGTGTGGGCAAGTAAACATGGTGTTGCTACGAGCGCCATCTAGTAGCCACAGAAACAACTAGGCTCATGTACATTCAACATTACATATTTCTTCTTGTTTGGTTTTTGTTCCATCTACGCTGCCAGAAGAACAGGTTGTTTATACGACTCCCAGACCCCCATAATCCCCGTTACATGCTTCGATAGGTGATAAAAAAAATTTAAAGAAAAGGATGAAAGAATGCGACGTCAGCACCGACCGACTACACCCCTCCACTGCATTTGTTGCTACTCTTGTCATCGCTTACGTCAGTCCACCCGATCCATCATCTCTGACTCAGCCCAGTGTCTCTGCAACAGATCACTTGATAGCGGTACTCTTCCTCCAAACCCCACTCCTGACCCTCCCGTCTCTGTGACACCTGACACAAAAAATGAACAATCCCAAAGGAAATAGAAAGCCTAGACTTCATGGACTTTTGAAATCACATCTATAGAACTTCATACTTCATCCTCTCTCAACCGGACACCAATTTCCTTAAATCCGCAACCCTCTTCCTTGATATCAGAAAATATTTCTCTTCTTTACCCAGCACTCAGATCATCCCACGAAAACATTCCACAGTTCCACAAACACCTCCGGAAGCTCCTTGTGTTACTTTCTGTACCTACGAAAACCTCACAGCCCTCACCATAACTACGCAAAACAAGCAAACAACATATCTCGCTGTTCCCCCACCATCACCACCGTGATCAGCGAGATGGCAATTTCCTTAAATCCGTAACCCTCTTCCTTGATATCAGAAAATATTTCTCTTCTTTACCCAGCACTCAGATCATCCCACGAAAATATTCCACAGTTCCACAAACACCTCCGGAAGCTCCTTGTGTTACTTTCTGTACCTACGAAAACCTCACAGCCCTCACCATAACTACGCAGAACAAGCAAACAACATATCTCGCTGTTCCCCCACCATCACCACCGTGATCAGCGAGATCGACCCTGAGAGCAAGGCGGAAGAAGTCGAGTCCGAACTTAGTTTTTTTTTTTTTTTTTTTTTTTTGTTACTCATCAGTCTTCTAACTGGTTTTATGCGCCCTGCCACGAATTCCGGTCCTGTGCTATCCTCTTCATCTCAGAGTAGCACTTGCAACATACGATCCATTTATATGCTGTATGTATTCCAGTCTGTCTTCCTCTACAGCTTTTGCCCTCTACAGCTCCCTCTAGTACCATCGAAGTCATTCCCTACGTCTTAACAGACGTCCTATCGTCCTGTCCCTTCTCATTTTCAATATTTTCCACATATTCCTTTCCCCTCCGATTCTGTGCAGAACCTTATTATTCCTTACATTATCAGACCACTTAATTTTCAACTTGCGTCTGTAGCACCACATCTCAAATGCTCGGAAGCTCTTCTCTTTCCTCACAGTCCATGTTTCACTACCATATAACGCTATATTCCAAACGTACATTCTCAGAAATTTGTTCCTCACATTAAGGCCAATGTCTGATCCAATGTTTGATACTAGTTGACTTCTCTTGATAAAGAATACCCTTTTGCCAGGGCTAGTCTCGTTTTCATGTCCTCCTTGCTCCGTTCGTCATTTCTTATGTTGCTGCCTAGAATTCCTTAACTTCATTTACTTCGCAACCTTCAATCCTGACTTTAAGTTTCTCGAAGATCTCTTTTCTGACACTTTTCATTTCTTTCGGTTTTCTTCGATTTACTCTCAGTTAATATTCTGAACTCATTATACAGGGTGTTACAAAAAGGTACGGCCAAACTTTCAGGAAACATTCCTCACACACAAAGAAAGAAAATATGTTATGTGGACATGTCTCCGGAAACGCATACTTTCCATGTTAGAGCCCATTTTATTACTTCTCTTCAAATCACATTAATCATTGAATGGAAACACACAGCAACAGAACGTACCAGCGTGACTTCAAACACTTTGTTACAGGAAATGTTCAAAATATCTTCCGTTAGCGAGGATACATGCATCCACCCTCCGACGCATAGAATCCCTGATGCGCTGATGCAGCCCTGGAGAATGGCGTATTGCATCACAGCCGTCCACAATATGAGCATGAAGAGTCTCTACACTTGGTACCGGGGTTGCGTAGACAAGAGCTTTCAAATGCCCCCATAAATGAAAGTCAAGAGGGTTGAGGTCAGGAGAGCGTGCAGGCCATGGAATTGGTCCGCCTCTACCAATCCATCGGTCACCGAACCTGTTGTTGAGAAGAGTACGAACACTTCGACTGAAATGTGCAGGAGCTCCATTGTGCATGAACCACATGTTGTGTCGTACTTGTAAAGGCACATGTTCTAGCAGCACAGGTATCCCGTATGCTATCATGGCGGTGAATCGATAAAGTACAGTACATACTGATGAAACTAAAATGAGCTCTAACATGGAAACTAAGCGTTTCCGGACACATGTCCACATAACATCTTTTCTTTATTTGTGTGTGAGGAATGTTTGCTGAAAGTTTGGCCGTACCTTTTTTTAACACCTTGTATTGTCCATACCATTCTGCATTCTTCTTCACATTCATTCAGAATTGCAGTGTCGTCCGCGGATCCTATCGCAGATATCCTTTCATCTTGAATTTTAATCCCACAGCTGAACATTTTTATTTCCATCATTGCTTCTTCGAAGTACAGATTCAACATTATCTGTGAAAGACTGCATCCCTGTCTTCCAGTCTTTTTAATCTGAACACGTCGCTCTCGGTCTTCCGGTCTTATTATTGCCTCTGGGCTCCTGACATTATTTTCCCTTACCCGTCTCTCCTACAGATTCAGCTTATTTTTCTCAGAATCTCAAACACCTTCCACTATTTTACATTGTCGAACGCTTTTTCCAGCTCAACAAATCCAATGAACTGGTTTTGATTTTTCTTTTGTCTTGCTTCCATTACCAACCGCAAGAACACAATGGCCTCTCTAGTGTCTTTACGTTTAACAAAGTCAAAATGGTTCTGATCTAACTCATCCTCTATTTTGTTTTCGGTTGCCAGCAACTTGGATGCATGAGCTGTAAACTGGTTGTGGAATAACCCTCGCACTTGACAGCTCTTGGAGTCCTCAGAATTGTATAGTTGATATTTTTCTGAAAGTCAGATGGTATAACGTCAGACTCATACGTTGTGTATACCAACGTGAATAGTGGTTTTGTTGACACTTCTCCAATGACTTTAGAAATTCTGATGGAGTATTATTTATCTCTTCTTCCTTATTTGAGCTTGAGACCTCCAAATATCTTTTAAATTCTGATTCTAATACTGAATAGCCTATCTCTCTTAAATCTACTACTGTTTCACCTTCTATCAATTCAGACAAACCTTTCCCCTCATAGAGAGCTACAATGTACTCTTCCACCTCTCCATTTAGCAAAGGAATTCCTGTTGCACTCTTATTATTCCCGCCCTTATTTTTAAATTTGTATAAGGTTGTTTTGATTTTCTTGTATGCTGAGTCAGTCCTTTCGACAATAATTTCTTTTTCGATTTCTTCACATATTTCTTGCAGTCATTTCATCTTAGCTTCACGGCACTTTCGATTTGTTTCACTCCCCAGCGACCTATATTTCTACATTCTTGAATATCCCGTAAGAATCTTGTACTTGCTTCATTCTTCGATAAAATGAAGTATTTCCTCTGCTGCCCACGGTTTATTTGCACTTACCTTCTTTCTATGTATGTTTTTCTTTCCTACTTCTGTCATTGTCCATTTTAGAGAAGCAAATTCCTGTTCAACTGTGCTGCCTACTGAGCGGTTCCTTATTGCTGTATCTATAGTCTTAAATGACGTTAAGTCTATCTCGTAATTCTTTAGTACTTCTGTATTCCACTTCTTTGCATAATGATTCTGCCTGACTAATTTCCTAAGTTTCAGTCTACTGTTCATCACTATTCAATTGTGATCTGAGTCTGTATCAGCGCATGGGTACAGCTTACAGTCCAGTATCTGATTTCGGAATCTCTGTCTGACAGTGAGGTAACCCACCGAAATCTTCCTGTATCACCCGGTCTTTTCCAAGTACACCTCCTCCTTTTGTGAGCCACGAACAGAGTAATTTTTATTACTAGCTGAAATTTATTACAGAACTGAATTAGTCTTTCTTCTCTCTCTCTTTCCTTTCCTAAGCCCATATTCCCTGAAACCATTTCTTCTACTCCTCTCCCTACAACTGCATTCGGGTCCTCCATGGCTATTAGATTTTCATCTCCGTTTACTTACTCTATTACCCTTTCAGTATCTTCATATACCTTCTCTATCTGTTCATCTTCAGATCGCAACGTCGGCATGTATATCTGATCTAACGTTGTCGGTGTTGGTTTGCTGTCTACTCTGTTAAGAACAAACCCTATTTCTGGACTGTTCACAGTAACACACTCTCTGCTCTATCTTCCCATCCGTAACGAATCCTGCTCCGTTATACCATTTCCTAAAGCTGTTGATATTACCTTACACTCATCCGACCTGAAATCCTTGCATTCTTTCCTTTTCACTTCACATCTAGACTAATCCTTTGTATTTCCCTTTTCAGATTTCCTATATATGGTAGGATTTTCTCTTGCGATACAAGACAGGGTGGTTGAGGAAGCTATGAGTGATGCTATAATTTGGAGATGAAAAGGAAGGGCTTAAGGAAACGAGGGTAAGGTTCAAAATGGTTCAAATGGCTCTGAGCACTATGGGACTCAATATCTGAGGTCATCAGTCCCATTGAACTTACAACTACTTAAACCTAATTAACCTAAGGACATCACACACATCCATGCCCGAGGCAGGATTAGAACCTGCGACCGTAGCGGTTGCGCGGTTCAAGACTGAAGCGCCTAGAACCGCTCGACCACACCGGCCGGCGAGGGTAATGGGATAAAGGTGTAGGGATGTATGAAGAGAGAGGAGAGAAGGGGCCCTGATGAGGTGGAATGGGTGGGGTGGATTTAGAGTTTGTAGGCTGGTCAAATATAGAAGCAGACGTTTGAAATGTCTTTGAGAGAGTGTGTGGAAGCTGTGTACTTGTAGAGTTCATGGTTATTCTTTGTTCATGGTCGGTAGGGAACAGGGAGTAATAAAAGCGAGGGTCATTTGCAAAGATGTCAAAGAGATAGAGTGCAACCTCTTTAGCTTTGCTCTGGTTGTCATGTGATGGATGGTTGTCGTGGAGTATGGATATTGAGGGTTGGAATGACTATCAGGAGCCAGAGGAATGCTTTCCAGTACTTGGCGGAATTAATGCGGAACGTAGGGTTGAGTTTGATGCTGTCTGGCACCAGTCACGGTGTCTTCTAGCACTGAGTAGTCTCCTGATATGTTTCTGTATTTGCTGTTTATGTGTGAGTGCGAGTGTTACAAGCTCGTAAGTAGGAGTGATACAAGTGATAGAATATTTCTGGAAAGAGTTTGGGGCGATGAGGACTTACGGACTTGGCAGGTTTATTTGGAGATACAGCATCCGACAAGAACTAGTGTCCGAGAGCCGCGGGGTGGCTTCCAGTCTATGTATCTACGGATTTTTGGAAGCAGTGGTGGTTCGTGACTGGGAAGTTACATGAAGAGATATCACTACAAAGAAACGTAACTTCATTTATACAAGCTTATCTTAATAATTCAAATTACTGTCTTTTGTCCACCAAAACAATCATTCGGTCCTTTAACGATGCGAACTTGTTGGTAACGTTTTCATAGAATGGCTGTGTGTTGATTAAATCCGCTAGAAGTTTTTCAAGAACTGAAATAATCTCTTAACAAATGATAAAAAAACGCTCTTTTGTCATTGCGTTCCTCAGATATGTTATTATACGTTGCAGGAAAGAAAGGCTTCGTTCCACTGTTGGTGTAGTATAAGAGGTGGGCAGAATAAGGGAAATAGTTAATATACTGACGGAAAGAAATCGCAAAACCAAAAAGTAAATAATGCAGAATACAGAAATTTTTGTAACACATTTCTCTCGGTAACATATTTAAGTGAATAATATTGTAAGATCACAGGTTAAAGTAAGTGTAAGATAAACCATTAATATTGTAAAATGCTGGCACATTAATAACCGGTGTAAGCGCCAGATGTTAAATGCAGACATGCAAACGTGCACGCACTGTATTTGCAGATACCAGTTTTTGGGATAGAGTTCCAAGTGTGCTGCACTTGGTCTGTCAACACAGAGACGGTTAATGCTATTGGGGATGACGCTGGAGTCATCTTACGATAATGTCCAGTACGGTGACCGAGCAGGGCAAGGCAACAGTCGACATTCTCTAGGGCATGTTGGTTTACAACAGCAGTATCTGGGCTCGTGCTACACTGTTGGAAAAGACCCTCTGGACTGCTGTTCATGAACAGCGGCAAAACAGGTCGAACCACCTGACTGGCGGACAAATTTGTGTTCAGGCTGCGTGAGATAACCAAAAAAGGGCTCCTGCTGTAATACGAAATCACGCTCAACACCATAACTCCACGTGCAGGAGCAGTGTGTCTAGCACACAACAGGCCGGTTGCCGGTCCTCAGCTGACCACCTTATAAAAACACACGGCCATCTGTGACAGAGGCAAGACCAGCTTTCATCAAAATACACAAAAGACCTCGACTCTGCCCTCCACTGAGCTCTCATTTGGCATAACAGAAATCGCATATGTTTGTGGTTAGGAGTCAGCGGAAAGCAGGATCCGGGGCGTCTGACTCGGAGCTATCCTTGAAGTAACTGATTTGTAACAGTTCGTTGTGTCACTGTGGTTCCACCTGTTGCTCAATTTGCTGCTTCAGATGCAGTGCTAAGTACCTGCGTCATACGCCGAACACAATGGTCTTCCCTCTCGGTATTGCCACGAGATCGGCCGGAGCACAATCTTCTCGCGAGCGTTGATTCTCATGATCAGCACTGCTAGCAATGACGTACAGTGGCTACATCCCTGCTTAGTTTTTCTGTAATATCACAGAAGGAACATCCATATTCAGATAACACTATGACACGACCGCTTTCGAAATCAAGGCATTCTTGACTAACACGAACTCAATACGTGCAACCTCAAAGTTAAACGCTCACCACCGTTATAACGTGTAATTAAGGAGAACCTGATTTGCATCCTCTTAGTGACACTACAAATGTCACTCTTCTGCGACTGGTGCGACAGCTAAATAATTTTTAAGATTCAGAAACGCGCCTACTATCTTTTGTTTGTCGCATAGTTCCTTCCTGGTGATGCGATGTTTTTAGCACCACCGTATCTATGCGTAAACATGTCACTATCCTCATTAAACATTTGTACCATCTTTCAGTTCTAAATTTTTCTGTAACTGTCGTTAATATATAAACTACAGAGTTCGTTTCCTAAAAATGTCAAGGAGAACACGTCCAAAAAAAATTTCGTAAGTATTCAAGTACACTACAAGAAAAGCATGTGTTCTTCAAATTTTGGTGTCTGAAACGCAAACATATTGAATTTTATTACAGTCGCGAAATCTCTCATCCATTTCCTTCAATATGAGATTCAAAATTTCTTAATACTAATTACGTTATATATGAACACATCCGTCCACGGAGAGGAGACTGTACTCTCATCAGAGGCGCATATCTGTCACTTTGCTGGCCATGTGTTAGGTAATTGAAAAATACTATTCGTTTCTCTTGCTTCTTAACATAAAACAAGTGATTTTTCCTTTAGATATGCAGTAGTTTACGTCCAGTGACCTCCTCTGCAAAATACCGAACAATGTATTTGTCAAGCAAAATTTATCGTGAATTGCCACTGTCTGAACTTGTATCTGTTCTCGGCCAGTAAGGAGCTAATGAAGACGGTAAAAGTAATTAAATCTGCTCAGACGTTGCAGCGCATAATCAAAGGTTTGTCGTCTAACGCACACAACACAAAAGCAACGGCATGGCATTTTGCCCTTTAAATCTATACATCAAATATGAGTTACTCGGTAAACTGCTGGTTTGTATTTTCGGGAAAAATATGATAGCCACTGGTTACTGGGTGATGAGTGTATCGGGCTGCTGGTGTTGTTGCACCTATCATTATGCGATAAGCGAACTGACGATCAAAAATGTCAGTTTAGTTACCACCTTAAGTAGTTGTAGCAACACAGATTCGCACTTTGTAATAAAAAACGTACAGGTTCTATGTGAATGAAAATAGTAAGGCGCGTTACATAATCGGTCTGATGGCTTTGATCTATGTACGCCACCTTTGCTGAAACATCTTTTCTAGAATAGGAAATGTGCAATATATTTAAAGCATTCATGTGAGAAAGCTATAATAGTCTACATTGAGCGTAGACAGTTCTTATATAATAAATCACTACTCAAAATAAATTAAATCACAAGAATAGCACACATAGTATTGCGGAAGATGTTGCACGACGTCGTGGAACTTTCCCGCTTCAGTCTCTATAGCTTCATGACGTGCCGTTTGGTGGCGATCGTATAAGTAGCCTTCAAAATGGCGACGATAATGGAGGAGCGTTCCAAACAGAAAGCCGTCACTTAGTTGCTTTTGGCGGAAAACCAGAGCACTGCAGATATTCATAGGCGCTTGCAGAATGACTACGGAGAACTGACGGTGAACAGAAGTACGATGAGCCGTTGGGCGAGGCGTTTGTTATCATCCCAACTAGGTCGCGAAAACCTGTCCGGTCTCCCTACTGCCAGCCGGCCGTACGCAGCTGCGACTCCTGCAATTTTGGAAAGCACGGATACTCTGAAGTTCATTATGTTACCCTCAGGAAATTGAAGAAATAACTTCAGCTTGTCCCTCGCCACAAAACTGCGAACGAACTTCTCCTGCCCATGACAACGAAAAGCCTCACACAGGCCTGCGCACGCGAGAGGTGCCCGCATACTTCATTGGACTTTCTTGGGTCTTCCACCCTGCAGCCCTGATCTCGCATTTTCCGACTTCCATCTGTTTGGCCCAATGTAGGATGCACTTCGCGGACATGGATGAAGTACATGGATGAAAGTTGGCTATTGACGCACCAAGACGTTCTCTCCGACGTCACCAGTGGAGTGGCACCATATGGCATACAGGCCCTCCCACTGAATGGAGATCACGGTTAAAAATGGAGTTTTGTAGCCAAGAGTTTCGAGAATAACATGTGTGGTTCATTAGAATTCTGAACAAAACCGACTTGCTATCGGAAAGAAAACTATGTTTCATTGGTTATTCAATGGCCCTCGAGCATGAAGATGGATAAAACATACTTTCAAATGTTTTTCAATTATAAAATATCTAGATTAACAATTTTTTGCTAAAGATTAGTAAGTGAATCCAGGATTATTTTGGACAATATATACGACTAATTAGAAATAAGACGAAGTGCCTTTTTCATAAAAATAGCACTTAAAAATGTTCATTAGGACGTATTGGATGAATTTTAAATTTGAATGACCTATGTACTCGAACGGAATAAAAAAAAATCGAAAAAATAACTGCGACGAGACTCAGTCTAGCTTTAATCAGTCACGAGCTCTACGAACTCATTACCAGTATTCTGCACTTCACGGAAATACTCGTAGAAACTGCACCTTTGTTTAAAGGTTTGATTCCTCCGACATCGAACCTACGCAAACACCATCGTCCCCTACCGCGCCCCACAAACTAATCCAGTACGGCAAGCGATTACCCTACCTCATAATTATGCGGCTTGTCGAGAAAACTACCTTATTTTAGCTTATTCAAAATGGTCGGATAACTTCAAAGCCGAAAGGTGCATCAAACGGCTTTCGATGGCAGATATTTGAGCTCGCGACGTACCATAAATACAAGAAATTATCAAACACCGCATTCCCTATAGTCTCGTTGTAAGTCAGTTGTCGAAATATTGCGAGCAATGTGAGGTAATTTGCATATACGTAAATTCGAAAGCGTACCTTCAGTCAGTCTTGCATAGATAACTTCTGTAATAATGACATGAATGTCATCGATGTGAACACAAGAGCGAAACACAACGAAGTGTTATGAAACGATCAATGGCAGTTGTGGGAGACAACTTATTATTTAGAGGCATACCTGGAAATGTCTCTAATGCTTCAAATGGCTCTAAGCACTACGGGACTTAACATCTGAGGTCATCAGTCCCCTAGACATAGAACTACTTAAACAACTAACATAAGGACATCACACACAGCCACGCCCGAGGCAAGATTCGAACCTGCAATCGTAGCAGCAGCGTGGTTCCGGACTGAAGCGCCTAGAACCGCTCGGCCACACCGACCAGCTACCTGTAATTAATAGGATAATTTTACATATTTAGTATTGCACCAATCAAACCACGCTGTCTCTACATATGTCGTTAGTGATGTTCCGTTCGAACAACTGACGATAAGTATCGCAGTTTTGCGATCCAAGATATTTGGGGGAGCAGTACATCCAACCGGAAGCGTCACAGAAGGTGTGCAGAGAGGTAATTGTGAGATACAGACGTCTGGCGTTGTATACAATATATAATATTTTCTGACAAATTCTCGATGATGCATTCAACCACGTCTCTACAGATTTATACAAACATCGGCTTAACATGACGAGTTGATTTAGGCTATACTTATTACCAGATTCCCACCTAGTGTTAAAGCTTGCAAAACATTTTTTTAAGGATTTTTAAATGATTCTCCAAATAAATAGTAATGAGCGACTCGATTATCACGTGTTTATAATGAATTTTTAAGTGATTTCTAATGAAAAAATTCTGATGTGGTTCATTTAACGAGGGTGCTTTATCCGTAAGCGTTTTGTTCCTCCAGGTTGTGGATGGTCATGATAGCGAATCTTGGAAGATGACTTGTAAAATGACTTTGTTTATGTGGATTTGCAGAATTCATACAAATCAGCTAGGTTCTTGTACTTTGAAATAGGCTCAAAGTGGCTAGATATTAAATATATTTTAAAAAGAAAACTTCTAAGTTAGAGCTATTGAAGATCGTGGGCACTGTAACGTCAGAACGCCACAGCGACCAACGATGACTGATATTGAAACACCAAGTCTCGTTCAGTTCGGGCAAAGCTGGTTAACAGTGAGTAGTCGAGGGTTACTGAACTAATAGATCACTAGGCATTGTACTGAGTGGTGAATGTACCACAACGCTGTTTACATAAACGTGTTAGGAGTGGTCGTCAGCAGCGCGTATAATTTCAGTCCACGACGATTCACTATGTAAAGGAACGTACCTTACATCCACAATCGTGGAAAACTGAGAATAAAATCTGCTCTGGCTGTAGTGAGTTATGGTATCTTTCAATGTATGATGATGGTCATAACATAGAGTAAAAGCCCAACAATATTTAACTACAGTATTAGCGGACAAAATTATAGTTGTACGACTTAGTATGTAGAGGAAACAGAATGAAATGGGAAGACAACATCGAATCAGAATAAGGAAAGGCGAAAGGAAGCTTTCTATGGAAATCTATGCCCTTCTGAAGGAAATCGCTTACAAGACTTTAGTAACACTAACTCTGTAGTAATGTTCCATTGTTTTGATCTCTTGGGAAAGTGGATGGAAGTGTCCTCGGAAAATGATGTCCCATGTCTTAAGGAATTCGCATACAAGACACTAGTATCGCCAAATATTTTACAGGTGTTTGGAGCCGTTATAAGGAAGTTGTGTATACAATTCTGTGTATTGTGTATACAATTCTGTGACACACGGCTAGGATGTTAACAGGTACATAGAGTCGCCATAAGACAGTGTAACAGAAATGCGTAGAACCTTAATGGGATTCCCTGGATGAAGACATAATATTGAACAAAGGGGTGTGAACATCAGAATGGAGGATATACGTCACGCATAGGAGTGTGCATTCCATTCGCTGACTTGATGAGTGACCTCATTGTCAGAAATAGTAGTACACAGGCAGCGTAGTTTAAGGTCTGAATTATGTAGATTACAGCAGGTATTGTACTAATGTCATGTACAAGAACGGAACACTTGTTCATTCTGACCTCTGACAATAAACTTTAACCAAGTGGCTAAAGGGATGTGCGAACATGCATGCAGAGAAATCTCATCAATTTGATCAATAGATCAAAATCGCCACAGCTAGGAACCAGAAAGTTCCATGAATAATTACAGAACTTGCGAATAGTGAGAAGAGGTATGAATAATACCTCCTGTCTGAACGTAATTTATGATATCTTCTAGACATACACTTGTACCTCTAGCTGTTATGGCATGTTCTATTGACATGATTTTTATAGTAGTCTATAGTATTAGTAGTCCTTGAAGAAGGGCAAAACGTGGACAATCATCAAAAATCTATCAGAGCCACATAGACTGGTAATGTGGAAACTTCTTCTGCTAGATGTAATATAAGAAGAGTAAATAAATTTAGTTAGAGAAGATAGTGACCAACTTACGGCATAAAAAAATGCCAGGCTTAATGTGGTACAACTAGAAAAAATATAGGACACGAACTGCAGAACGCATACAGCAGCATTTGGAGCAATTTCATCTAAGTTTACTCGAACATAGGTCAATGTCCTACAGTTTCACTGTAACACGAGAGGCATTTTGTTTCAATTCCAACTGAAAATGGCAGCAATTTTTCACAAATTTTCTATGTGGCTTACAGGCAATTTGTTACAATTTTTGGTTTTAATAAGGGAATTTCGTTACAGTTTTGCTGTACCGTGACGAGGTAGAAGTCACTGTGCCGAGCTATTTATTACAGTATTGCTGTAACATGAGGGGAAGCAAATTGATACAACTTTTCTGTAATTTGTTAATTAATTTGGCCAAGTTTCTGAAGTCATCAACATGTAACTGATTAGTTTATCACAATAAGCAACAGATGACAAACGATTTTTACTGCAAGATAAAGTTAATTCTCTAGCACAGAGACACTACAATGTTAGATGACATTAAAAAGTATTTGAATTTTGTTAGTTGAAAGTATGAAAACCTCATTACCTGTCTATACAGATGTATGTCACTTGAGTTCAGGATGCCATATCACTGCAGTGTTACGCAGTATCATCTCTATGACAGGATAAGTCAGTCACTGAATTGGCAAACAGTACTTAACTTGTAAATTAGATCAGTAATAGTATGCCATGCGCCTTATAATGATACAGAACGGACATCACACATTCATATCGACATATTTTCTTTAAGCCAGGGGTGGTGCTTCGAATTATTTTTGTGACTTAATGTGTGAGCACGGTACTTCTGAGTGGGTGCTCTGGTTACTGATATGATGGGCTTGGGCCGACAGCGGTAGTAAGTTCACGAGAAGGTTAAACACATTAAGGTTGCCCTGGAAAAAGGGGAATGTTGATCTGGACGGACAGGAGCTTTTCCTCTGGCTAGATGACGGGTAGTCGCAGGCATAGTTGTCTTATGCTTTGCAGCATCGCCTTTACTGTAGAAGAATACTCAGTGCGGTGAAACAACGTTATTTCGCCACATAGATGCTGCTGGGAGACCATGTGGCTGATATTACCATCACACAACGAGTGAATGGTAAAGTCTCATACCCTGTATTAGATAATAAATGACTTCTGCCAAAGGAAAGTGAATTTGGCAGCCCTCGTAGATATTCCAGTGCACCGTTATTGATGTATCTATTCATTTAACATTCTAAGGGAATGTCAGCGATAATTTGTGAGTGATTTTGGTGATTCAAATGTGTCAAACTGTTTCACCACGCAGGTAGTATTTTCCCGTAATGGCTTCGTTTTAAACCACCTGGTTTGGCACTAAATAAAAGGTATGCTCTTTGGTAAAGGGGCTGTGTGAGAAATGATTATCCTTAAATAAATTTATTAAAGCAATTAACCGATGCAAAAAATGATACTCTAGTTTTTATCTTAAATTATTTGTAATTTTTTTGAGACATATGTATGTGACGTAACATTACTGCTTCTCCATTTTAGACCTCGAAAATTTAACTGTTTGTATTTCATCTGTCCAAAAATCAGCAGGATGGCCTGTTGGAACCATTGCTGCTGTAGAAACCATGTTCTGGGACAAGGTTATCAGGATGAGCACTTGGTGTTGGTCAGTTACTATCTGCGGATATTGGTATAGATGAAGCACTGAACATTGGCCTGTGAATGAATGGAAGCTTGTTAGAATTAAGTTGGTTCCGGAGACATTTAAATAATTTTTTGAGGTTAAAACACTTTGAACCATTATCGACAACTTTGAAGTAAATACATTGTGTTAACGTTCAACAGGGGCCTTTGAAATATGCTGATATTTAATAAAGGGCTTCTTTAAAGTTTGAAATTCATTCTTTGATAATTGAATCCGTATAGCCTTTACATTATTTTCGAAATGCATTGTTTATCACTTACTTTTGGATGGCGTTTCTAATTGCTTTTGATGTAACATTGATTAACTGAATCATTCATGGCTTTAAATTCTTTTGTAGTGCACAGTTTTTCACTTATTTCGGTGGCACCTTCAATTATTATTTTGTAACTTTGAAGGAGAGTAGTATGAGTGTTTGCCTTCAAGATTATGTGTGCTCAGCTTACGTGACTGTGCCTTGTGCAAATTGTTTCGTGATGCTAAAAGTTTGTCAGTTTTTCAGTTGAATCAGGGCTCATTTGTTTATAATATCCAGATCCCACATCGCACACCGTTCCAAAACCCTTGTTTTGATAAATAATACGTTATCTACTCAAGGTACATGTAAAACTGCGAAACTAAAGGCCTAAGACACAGTGATAAAATGATTGTTTTTAATTTTTGTAAAACTATGAAAATGTTCCAAAGATATTTGGCAGCCGCAACAGCTGTTATCAGTTCCTTTATTGCAGAATCACACACAACTATCTAGGAAAAAATATAATATGAATCAGAAGGTATAATAGTGGCAAAACTTAGGCAGTTAACCAGAAATGCAAGGGAATAGATACTCACATAACTAATTTAAAGCTGGTTCGTTAAAATATGCAGTCCCATGAAGTTTGGATGGCGTTCTAATTGATAGAACCGCCTAAAATGGTTGGTTTTAAGATGAAACATCAAAAATTCCAGTGGGTAGCAGGAGCAAGCAGTTTACACGAGCATCGTGAGCCGCAGGATATGACCTAAAAACGAGTTGAAATAAAACACCAGAGGTAACTGTACTTTTGTTGAACTTACACCAATCGTCTTTCACACACAGTTGCGTATTGGTGTTTGGTCAGTGGATAGTTTGTGGAAAAAAAATTGCCCACAAAGCACGCCTCATTGCCACGAATTTTTATCTGTTAAAGCTTTGAACGAAGAAGAGTCCTCATCACCAAGATATTTAATATATCTAACACCATACTGGTCCTCAGATATGGAGAACATCCTCACAAATGCAGCAGCCTCTTTTTTGTTGGTAAACCGACTTCCATGAAACCTCCATTTCCTAAACACCGTTTTCCCATCACTTATTATGCATAAATCTTAACTTCCACGTAAAAGTTTGCGAAATTTTTTAACCGTCCATCTATTATTACATGTTAGTACTGTCAAAATGTAAACAAACCACATGCAAGAAAGTTTTCAGGCAAAGATATAGATGTCAGCCAGAGATATAGAAGTTAGCCAAAGATATCTAAAGAAAATAGCCTTCACACTGACGAAAATTCCGTTGCAGCAAGCCGTTTCCCAAATGTGGGAGAAGGTAGGAGTGGCCGCCAGTACAGGTTTAATCAGTCTAACTATTTAAAGTCATTACTGAATCTGGTATCACGATAAAATTCACACAGAACATAGATTATGCTGTAAAGATCAAGAAAATAATGTTTTTGAAAATTTGATTTTTCGTACCAAAATACCCCTAAATAATTTTTTTTAGAATTGTTATAAATATCAAATCATTATATATCAAGCCTTTAGGTTCGTAGCTATACACATACCTTCAGGAGATAGGGTATTATTTAGAAGATTGTAATAGTTTTTATTAAACATGTTAATATGTTTTGTTATGTATCTAAACTGTGGATGTCCAAACCGTAAAATCATGTGTTGTAAGAGATAATTTTTTTGATATAGCTGCTTACTGTTTCATCCAACACTTGATCATTATTGGGCATCTTCCTGTGACACTCTTGCTGTTGTGGAAAGCGTCTGAAACATATCTGGCTGTCAAGATAGTAGCATCTCCAACGAGGTACCATACAGGTATTTTAAAATCTAAGAAAAATAATCATTCTGTTTAGAGAACGATTGGTAAGGAACAGTGAGAAACCTACAGAGGATCATAAGTCCAAGTGAGAATCACTCCGATTGGAAAGGAGTGAGAGACTAGAATGAAGGCCTGTTCCTCTACAGCTGAACTGTTCATTGAAGAACCAAGATCAACAAAGATAATGCAGGCAGATGTTTCATCATAACACAGCCACATGAAATTATATTTCTATCTTGATGCTGTCTGTCACACAGACACATTTCGAAAATTTACCACATAGGTGTTAACAGTACGATACACATTTTCTGCTTTGGAAAATTTCAGTCCTTTTCTAATTTTTCGCGGCAGTCCTCTTGATCGTTTCTGGTTACCATAATATCGTCACAGAACTGTTCTGTAATGGAAACATGCAGGAATAAATTATAAGGACTCTGACATTCTTGGTGTTATTCATGCTACCGTTGTGAGTCTAGGTTGTCCAGGTTCTCTAATAATAACCCGAAACTAAAGTGTTGACCTACTGAAATCGCCACCATTCCACAAAGCTAAGAGGTCTTAAGCAGTGTAGCGTGTAATATGTTGACACTTTGAACTACTAATGAGTTAAAGGTTTTACTGAGAAAGGCAAACAGAAGTTGCTTGCATTCATTGCGAAAAAGTGGTTACCCAAAAATTAAAGCTTATATGGCTGAAGCATATAAGAAATCTGAAGGAGAGAAACTGCCCTCGACGAGTATCTATTATGCACAGCATCGTATATTGCACTACGCGGCACACTACGTGGATTATACGGAAGGCAGCATGGTAGCCCAAATATGATAGAAGGGCATTGTGGCAACAGGTACAATTCTTGAACGAGATCCCTGGATTATCACACTGCACTCTGAAATAATTGGATTATGTGGCATGTCCACACGTATAATACATGGACTACACGGTGCAGTGCAGAACGGTGTGAGACTAGAAGGAGCAGACTTCATCCTAGATACATGTAATCCGCTTCACCCACGCTTATACTTTAATTTCTGGTAACCATTTCCCGCAGTGAGTGCAGAACGTTTCAGTTTGCCTTCTTCAGAGATGTGTCTACCGTGTGGAAGTTCCATGTGACGACATCTCCAAGCCTAATGCGCATACCAAATCTCCACATGTTAAGATGAGGACGAATTCAACTACAGCAATCAGTGGCTCGAAGTAGTATGTGGAACACTGGCAAAAGACACTGAGACAATGAAAGTCATGGGGTACATCCTAATATCGTATCAGACATCGCTTTGCACGACCAAGTGGAGAAACTTGTCGTGTAATGGACTCAACAAGTTGCTGGAAGTCCCCTTTAAAAATAATGAGCCATGTTGCCAATATAGCCGTCAGTAATTGTAGAGGTATTACCAGTACAGAATTGTGCGCAAAAAATGTACATTCGATTATGTTCCATACATGCTCGATGGTATTCATGTTAGGCACTCGAATTGTCCAGATCGTTCTTCAAACCAATCACGAGCAGTTGTGGCCCTGTCTTATGGCTCATAGTTGTTTGGGAACATGGAGTTCACGAATAGCTGCAGATGGTCTCCAAGTAGCTTAACATAACCATTTCCTGTCAATGATCGGTTCTGCTGGAAGAGAGGCCCAAGTCCACGCCGCGTGAACACAACCTACACCATTATGGTACCACCACCAGCTTCCACAATGCCTTGTTGACTACCTAGGTCCCTGGCTTCGTATTGTATGCACTACATACGAAATCTACTATCAGCTCTTGCCAACTGGAATCGGAATTCATCTGACCACTCCACGGTCTTCCAGTCAAGTCGTTTAGGGTCCAGCCGATATGGTCACGAGAGCAGGAGAGGCACTGTAGGCTATGCCATGCTGTTGGAAAATGCTCTCCCTTCAGTCGTCTGCTGCTGTAGCCAATTAACAACAAATTTCGCTACAGTGCCCTAACGGGTACGTTCGTCCCACGCTGTACGTTGATTCCTACAGTTATTTCTCACAGTGTTGGTTGTATGTTAGCTTTAACAAATCTACACAAAAGCCACTGCAGTCGGTCGTTAAGTGAAAGCCTTCGGTGACTGTGTTGTTCATCGTGAAAGGTAATGCCAGATATATGGCACACGCTTGTCGCTGTGGACCCCAGAACATTATATTCTCTAACTAATTGTGAAATGGAATATGCCATGCCTGCCATTCCGCATTCAGAGTCTGTTAATTCCCGTCGGGCGCCTATAATTTCGTTGGAAACTTTTTCACTTGAATCACCTAAGCACAAATGACAGCTCCGCCATTGCTATGCTGGTTTGTACCTTGTGTACAAAATACTATCGCCATTTGTGTATGTGCCTACTGCTATCCCATGACTTCTTTCACGTCAATATCCTTTTGTATAGGTAGATACTGAGAGCTGCCATGCTTCATACACATAACACTATATTTAAAAACCATCCAAACACTGTACTGTCTTCATACTAGAGAATAAACTTTATTTTGGGGTAGAAAACATGTATCTTCAGCTGATGGTGCTAATTTAATTAGTAATATATAGCAGCGAACACATAATATAAGGTGGCAGCTTGAATGAATATTAATTTCGCACATTACATGAGATTTTATACGTCGTAACAAGTAGATGAATACACCTCCTGACACACTTCGGTGATAGTGAGCGGATATTCCTATCAAAACGTACAGTATGTAATGCAACGGGGTGACACTCTATTCGACGGTATTAACACACCGAACTCAAATCCTGCATTTCAGTGAGCAAAATTTGAAAAAAGCTGCTAGAAGAAACGTTTTAGTTTGGGGGCAGACGTGAGTTGCTCTGTCACGGCCTGCGTACAATGAAAGGCTTCTAACAGGGGTTGGTGAACCACAGCGAGAGAGACAACGAACGCGCCGGGCGATACAGCGAGGGGAGCAGATTGCGGACCAGTGCTGCTTGTGATGGGGAAATGCTTTAGAAAACTGCATTGGGGAATTTCCAGATGGATACAAATACGCCAAAAAGCCAGTTCGTCGTGTGAAAGGCTCGTGGAGCTCTAGTGATGTATGCGTGTAACTTTTAGGCATTAGGAGCGGGCACAAAATGTCCGACTGGCTGAAATAAACTCGGAAGGTGTAAAAGGGACGCGACTGGCAGGGGTAGTTTCCACAAGACGAAAGGAGCGCTCCCATTGATGTGAAAAAGCCATGGCTTGAATCAAGAAAGGACGCTAGTGGAGGACAGTTTACCACGAAAGACACAATACCGAAAACTTCGGCGATTCTCCTCTGAACTAGCGTCAAGTGTAGAACAGGGCGCATCACGCTCCGTACGATGCCAAAAGAGGAATTTTTGTGTGGACACTGCATTCACTTTGGCTGGTATTCAGCTAGAAATTAGCTCAACAGTCGTTCTACATCTACATCTACACACTCCGCAAGCCACCCAACGGTGTGTGGCGGAGGGCATTTTACGTGCCACTGTCATTACCTCCCTTTCCTGTTCCAGTCGCGTATGATTCGCGGGGAGAACGACTGTCTGAAAGCCCCCGTGCGCGCGCTTATCTCCCTAATTTTACATTCGTGATCTCCTCGGGAGGTATAAGTAGGGGAAAGCATTATATTCGATACCTCAACCAGAAACGCACCCTCTCGAAACCTGGCGAGCAAGCTACACCGCGATGCAGAGCGCCTCTCTTGCAGAGTCTGCCACTTGAGTTTGTTAAACATCTCCGTAACGCTATCACGGTTACCAAATAACCCTGTGACGAAACGCGCCGCCCTTCTTTGGATCTTCTCTATCTCTGCCGTCAACCCGATCTGTTGAGCAATACTCAAGTATAGGTCGAACGAGTGTTTTGTAAGCCACCTCCTTTGTTGATGGACTACATTTTCTAAGGACTCTCCCAATGAATCTCAACCTGGTACCCGCCTTACCAACAATTAATTTTATATGATCATTCCACTTCAAATCGTTCCGCACGCATACTCCCAGATATTTTATAGAAGTAACTGCTACCAGTGTTTGTTCCGCTATCATATAATCATACAATAAAGGATCCTTCTTTCTATGTATTCGCAATACATTACATTTGTCTATGTTAAGGGTTAGTTGCCATTCCCTGCACCAAGTGCCTATCCGCTGCAGATCTTCCTGCATTTCGCTACAATTTTCTAATGCTGCAACTTCTCTGTATACTACAGCATCATCCGCGAAAAGCCGCATGGGACTTCCGACACTATCTACTAGGTCATATATATATATTGCGAAAAGCAATGGTCCCATAACACTCCCCTGTGGCACGCCAGAAATTACTTTAACGTCTCTAGACGTCTCTCCATTGATAACTCTTCAATCCAGCCACACAGCTGGTCTGATGTTCCGTAGGCTCTTACTTTGTTCATCAGGCGACAGTGCGGAACTGTATCGAACGCCTTCCGGAAGTCAAGAAAAATAGCATCTACCTGGGAGCCTGTATCTAATAATTTCTGGGTCTCATGAACAAATAAAGCGAGTTGGGTCTAACACGATCGCTGTTTCCAGAATCCATGTTGATTCCTACATTGTAGATTCAGGGTTTCCAAAAACGACATGATACTCGAGCAAAAAAACATGTTCTAAAATTCTACAACAGATCGACGTCAGAGACATAGGTCTATGGTTTTGCGCATCTGCTCGACGACCCTTCTTGAAGACTGGGACTACCTGTGCTCTTTTCCAATCATTTGGAACCTTCCGTTCCTCTAGAGACTTGCGGTACACGGCTGTTAGAAGGGGGGCAAGCTCTTTCGCGTACTCTGTGTAGAATCGAATTGGTATCCCGTCAGGTTCTGTGGACTTTCCTCTGTTGAGTGATTCCAGTTGCTTTTCTATTCCTTGGACACTTATTTCGATGTCAGCCATTTCTTCGTTTGTGCGAGGATTTAGAGAAGGAACTGCAGTGCGGTCTTCCTCTGTAAAACAGCTTTGGAAAAAGGTGTTTAGTATTTCAGCTTTACGCGTGTCATCCTCTGTTTCAATGCCATCATCATCCCGGAGTGTCTGGATATGCTGTTTCGAGCCACTTACTGATTTAACGTAAGACCAGAACTTCCTAGGATTTTCTGTCAAGTCGGTACATAGAATTTTACTTTCGAATTCACTGAACGCTTCACGCATAGCCCTCCTTACGCTAACTTTGACATATTTTAGCTTCTGTTTGTCTGAGAGGTTTTGGCTGCGTTTAAACTTAGAGTGAAGCTCTCTTTGCTTTCGCAGTAGTTTCCTAACTTTGTTGTTGTACCATGGTGGGTTTTTCCCGTCCCTCACAGTTTTACTCGGCACGTACCTAACTAAAACGAATTTTACGATTGCCTTGAACTTTTTCCATAAACACTCAACATTGCCAGTGTCGGAACAGAAAATTTCGTTTTGATCTGTTAGGTAGTCTGAAATCTGCCTTCTATTACTCTTGCTAAACAGATAAACCTTCCTCCCTTTTTTTAAATTCCTACTAACTTCCATATTCAGGGATGCTGCAACGGCCTGATGATCACTGATTCCCTGTTCTGTACATACAGAGTCGAAAAGTTCGGGTCTGTTTGTTATCAGTAGGTCCAAGATGTTATCTCCACGAGTCGGTTCTCTGTTTAATTGCTCGAGGTAATTTTCGAATAGTGCACTCAGTATAATGTCACTCGATGCTCTGTCCCTACCACCCGTCCTAAACATCTGAGTGTCCCAGTCTATATCTGGTAAATTGAAATCTCCACCTAAGACTATAACATGCTGAGAAAATTTATGTGAAACATGTGAAATGTATTCCAAATTTTCTCTCAGTTGTTCTGCCACTAATGCTGCTGAGTCTCGGAGGTCGGTAAAAGGAGCAAATTATTAACCTAGCTCGGTTGTTGAGTGTAGCCTCCACCCATAATAATTCACAGGGACTATCCACTTCTATTTCACTACAGGATAAACTACTACTAACAGCGACGAACACTCCACCACCGGTTGCATGCAATCTATCCTTTCTAAACACCGTCTGTACCTTTGTAAAAATGTCGACAGAATTTATCTCTGGCTTCAACCAGCTTTCTGTACCTATAACGATTTCGGCTTCGGTGCTTTCTATCAGCGCTTGAAGTTCCGGTACTTTACCAACGCAGCTTCGACAGTTTACAATTACAATACCGATTGCTGCTAGGTCCCCGCATGTCCTGACTTTGCCCTGCACCCGTTGAGGCAGTTGCCCTTTCTGTACTTGCCCAAGGCCATCTAACCTAAAAAACCGCCCAGCCCACGCCACACAACCCCTGCTACCCGTGTAGCCGCTTGTTGTGTGTAGTGGACTCCTGACCTATCCAGCGGAACCCGAAACCCCACCACCCTATGGCGCAAGTCGAGGAATCTGCAGCCCACACGGTCGCAGAACCGTCTCAGCCTCTGATTCAGACCCTCCACTCGGTTCTGTACCACTGGTCCGCAGTCAGTCCTGTCGACGATGCAGCAGATGGTGAGCTCTGCTTTCATCCCGCTAGCGAGACCGGCAGTCTTCACCAAATCAGATAGCCGCCGGAAGCCAGAGAGGATTTCCTCGGATCCATAGCGACACACATCATTGGTGCCGACATGAGCAACCACCTGCAGATGGGTGCACCCTGTACCCTTCATGGCATCCGGAAGGACCCTTTCCACATCTGGAATGACTCCCCCCGGTATGCACACGGAGTGCACATTAGTTTTCTTCCCCTCTCTTGCTGCCATATCCCTAAGGGGCCCCATTACGCGCCTGACGTTGGAGCTCCCACTACCAGTAAGCCCACCCTCTGCGACCGCCCGGATCTTGCAGACTGAGGGGCAACCTCTGGAACAGGACAAGCAGCCATGTCAGGCCGAAGATCAGTATTAGCCTGAGACAGAGCCTGAAACCGGTTCGTCAGACAAACTGGAGAGGTCTTCCGTTCAGCCCTCCGGAATGTCTTTCGCCCCTTGCCACACCTTGAGGCGACCTCCTACTCTACCACAGGTGAGGGATCAGCCTCAATGCGGGCAGTATCCCGGGCAATCACAGTCGTAGTCCGATCGGGGGATGCGTGGGACGAGCTGGCCGTCCCGACAAACCTCCATGCGGAACCCCACAGTGATCGCCATTGGCAACAGCCTCAAGCTGTGTGACCGAAGCCAACACTGCCTGAAGCTGGGAGCGAAGGGATGCCAACTCAGCCTGCATCCGAACACAGCAGTTGCAGTCCCTATCCATGCTAAAAACTGTTGTGCAAAGAACGTCTGAACTAATCTACAGAGAGCGCAAACAAATCGACACAAAATTTAAACGGTTATTAAAATACAAGATTGCCTAGTAAATGCAGTAATGCTGCTACTTGCGCACTGCTGACACACTGCTCGGCGGCGGATGGAGACTATGCGATTTTACACTAATCAGGTACTAAATGCGATGCTACAACTCTCAAATACTATAATACGCCAGAAATTCATGATTTAGACAATGAAAGTACCAAAAACACGCAAAGAAATTAAGAATTAAACTATGTAACAAATGAGTGAGCTAGGAGTATACGACTTGCTGCTGCAGCTGCTTATCCAACGGCGGCACAGAGAACACTGACTGTGACCAACCGATACTGGCCGTTCAAAAGAAAAACAGAAGACAAACGACTACGCGAATTTACACTATTCAGGTACTAAAACGCGATGCTACAACTCTCAAATACTATAATACGCCAGAAATTTATGAATTAGACAATGCAAGTACCAAAAACACGCAAAGAAATTAAGAATTAAACTATGTAACAAATGAGTGAGCTAGTAGTATACGACTTGCTGCTGCTGCTGCTTATCCAACGGCGGCACGGAGCACAGATAGGGAGAAACGAGACAACCACGTAGTTAATTGTTCTTGCGAGAACTGAGAGGGCGTTGCAGCATACACGCTGCTCTATCTATGCACTTGTATATCGCCATATTTTCGAGACTAGACGCGATTGCACGTTTTCTCGCCTAACGAGAATCAGGGGACAGTTTCAGCTGAAAAAAAATCTGTAAAAATTTTGATTTCATTTCTATAGGATTTTCAGAGTGCGAGAGAAGCCATGCACCCGACAGCACGTCGCAGCTAAAGGCAAATACCGCTGGCAGAGGTGTAAAATTGTTGGATCACCAGCTTGCGTCCACTGTAAACTTGAGCAGCTTTGAGTAATCTTTTGCTCATCTTGTCACAAAAACTAACCATCCTCTGTAGACTTGATAGTCATCCTAAAAAGTACCAAACTTAGAGCCATAGTCGGACGATTTGTCGTATAATTGACCACCTTAGACAAGGCTACAACGTCTAGAAGTAAGAAAAATCTTGTAGAGAACCTTCTATTTAAATTTGATACTGTTGTATTCAGAGTTATTTCTGCTAATCAGGACGTAATACGTTATCTTGACAACTGTCCTGGAATTGGCATGTCAAAATCTATGTTAACCAATGTGCTTCTTTGCCATTCATACAGAAATTGAAAAAATTGTGTAGAGCTAAACACCGATGTTCCCTGTCATAGAATAAGGATCTACACCTAACCCCAAAAATTCGTTCTAGTGACACTAACGCACTCACAAGGTATTTTTGCTGATGTCTGATGAACGTGTAAAGTAGTGGAGTGTCAGAATAATACTTGGCCTTGCACATCGATATGATATAGCAAAACTGTAACTTGGTGAATGTCTTTTTTGCAACAAGATTGTAACAGATGGAATTTTTGCACTGTCTCCCACCGTCCAGAAATATTACAACAAATTTATCCTCCTCTTCGACTGGAGATGCAACGATCTGACTTATGTGACCGTCAAATTCTAACAGATTGGGCACTATTGACATTAGTGGTTAGATTCTGTCAACGCTATGCGGTATTTACTTGACTTATTATGAGAGGTCAAGTTGAAAAAGTCTTCTTATTCATGACATTAGAACAGCATTTTCAGTATGCTGTTAAGTTCAGACCCAAAATACCACTGCCCGCTTATGATTATTTCTCTCATGAGTTTTCTTTCACCACGTTGGGTGGTGAGCTACAGACTATGAAGCCTTCCCGTCTCCTCTACATCGCTGTTGTTACACAATCTTCCCTTTTACAATAACCTATGAAACCTTCCGTTAGGATTTCTACCTCTTCCTTAATAATAACAAATGAACAAATGAAATCTTCCCTTTTAAATTAATTCTCTTTCTCAATAATAATAAGTACAATCTTCGCATACAAATTTAAATGCTGCTTATTGAAAGTGATTTTCTGATTATTTCGACGAAACACAGAACGTGTCGTCGTCGTGACCCTCAGTCGTTACCTGCAATAACCCAAAACTGTTCCTTAGCGGTTTTACTGTTACTGGATCGCCATCTGACTGCTACATCGAACTGCGCCATGAATATACTTACTCTGTTTTACTATACTCTATTAGCTGCTGGTGGGCTGTCATAATAAGTGGCTCTATTCATTACCAAAGCTGACGTTATTCTTTAATAGCAAAGCTGACGTTATTCTTTAGTTAATTTGACGGAAGTTATGTAATTCATAGTTAAACTTTTTCTTTGCAACAATAAAATTTTGCAAAGTTTTACATTAATGGTTTTTGGGATGGATTATAATCAGTAATGCAATATTGCTGGCAAAAATTAATTATATTCTGAATGAAATGGTTTTACAAACGTTCAAATGGGACTTACTTTTTACAGTAATCTTACAACTAGCGTTTGCACAAATGTACCTTCAGTAGTCTTGAGTGTCTCAAAAAAATAATTCAATAATATCAGTTACTCTTATGATAATAGTTAGCTGATGTCTCTGTACATCCGTTTATAATCTCTTGTAATTCACAGCTGGTGGCTGGCAGGCACACCGCTCCTCTCAACATCTCGCTTCAGACCTGCTACCGACTCGCTTCACATCTCGCTTACTACTGACTTCCTACGAATCCTGAAGAGCTGTCTCTCCTGCCAACAATGCTTTCTGGTGCAGACAATTTCTGCTACCATTACAAAATGTATCAATGCGCGTTCTTTCTCGCTCTTTTTTTAAAATATATCCATACGCTGTCTCTCCCGCCCTTTTTAAAATTATATCAATGTGCTGTCTCTCTTGCCAACAAATCTTTGGTGCAGACATTCCTTGCCACCACAATTATTTTCAACATGACAAATATTAATTATTCTTGCTTAATCCTATTAATAAAATATAAACGTTGTTCATAAATTGTGGTTTGACAATATGCAATAGAAATATACACGTCTTACAACTCCTGTGCTTGATGTCTTTCCTCCATTCCGATGTTCACACCCATTTGCCCAACACCACATGTTCTTCCAGAGAATCCCTAGTAGCTTCCAAGACATTTCTGTTACACTTCCGTATGGGGAGTCCATCGACCGGTTAACATACTTGCTGAGTCTCTGCGAATTCAATGTCTGTTTCCGCGCCTTCTTCATAAGTAAAGGACAGAACACACTTTATTGTCTATAATAATCATACAATCACCGTTGATCTTTATTTTACAATTGCCATTGCCGAGTTTAGCCCATAAGAAGAGGTACTCATCAGCGTGTAACTTCTTCTTCCTTCTCGTAGTCAAAACAAATGGCATGCTTGGAACAAGAGTACCATAAGGCTGTTTAGCCAACAGTCCTGTAGTCTCAGCAATACTCCATGTCTTCCAAGCCAAAATGCTAGCATCTGGAAATGCTTCAAGGCCACCATAATCTGCTTAATTGCCCCATACAATAGCAAGTGTCAGCCAGGTACTACCTCCAAACACTGCTTGTACATCACAGGTAAAGTTTAGAAAAACATTTGGACCTCCAATCAATTGCTGTTTATTAAACTGCCCAGCCAAGTCAATATCAACCGCCTTCAAACTGCGATACACAGGTACACTGCGCCGCCAGCGACGACGGTGACCACGTCGCAGAGGCATTGCTGTGGCACGTTAACAACTGAAACACCTGAAAAATAATTGAGGGTTCTAGCACCTTTTATGTGGTTTCTTTCACATATTCCACTGCATCTGCCCAAACATACCCATCGACCTTCCCATGAGCTCAAAACACTAGGACAATACGCCAGAATGGTTGACACCAATGTTCCCTAAGCAATTTCCGTTCAAACGCATTGTATTGTTCTTGAACACTTCCATTCATCGTCACTAAATCTGATTCAATATGATCGTTCCATTTAATGGTATTACTTCTAAATACTGGATTGAAAAAGTACGATTTTATTTCCTGATTTTGTAATTAGATACTGTCAGGCATTTTCCCTATGCTGCAACTATTATCATACGTTTAAAGTTAGGACCATCTACTATAATCAGAGGAAATTCTACCCTCGGTTTTCCACAGTACCTTACGACTGTCCAAAGATGTTACATTCCTCTACAGAAATGCATAGTCAGCGAATGATCCTATAGTGCTGCCGACACTACTCCCTAAATCGTTCATGTACGCTACATTGTTATACGTTCGCCATCCGGTATAACACAATTTATCTATAACCCCAACTGAAAGGTGCTTTTTTTTTCTTTTTTTGTTTTTTTGTTTTACGAAACCAGTTTCACAGTGGAAAAACTTATCCCGGTGGACAGTATGATACACAAAATACTACTCAATAGGCTGAACTTAGCAATTTTGGTTCGATTTTTATTCGTTCAATATTTTAAGTCTGTTGCCATATGGTGAGAACCCAAAAATATTGCTTAATTATTAATCGTTTGGTCACACGGAAATAGAAACAAAACCTGTGCTATTTTTAAGCATCATATTAATTACCATGAAATTCTAATTACATGTGTACTAAGTGACAGAAATAATTCACCCTTTCCGCTGATTTCGCTTGTGTTTAAGTACACTGGCCCTTCATTATAGATGACCGATTTTCAACTGTTTCGAGATGACCGATTTTGAAATATCTCGACCAACATAACGATGAACACAGTCTAGCTGCTCAGCCAGACTGAGTGTGTTGACAGACGACAACATCACACATATAGGAGTGGTTTCCTTAACATTATGCATAAATTTAGAGTTGTTTCCAAGTGGCAACACCATGCTATAGAGGATTAAGTATCACTCAACTGAAGGATCAACACGTTTCACACGCATTCATTTTACAGAGCCACGAAGTCGTTTCATCGCTGCACAAAAAGGACATATTTTTTTTTTTAAATTCAGGCCACACCATGAGATTCTTTCAGTAAATCCGATCAATATTCCATACTACCGACGCGACAGTTAGCTAATGAGTGGTCATGTTCTTCCTGTGCCGGATGATGTATCTACAAACAGTTTTTGCCTAAATGGAACGAGACTTTCGTTTTATCGTTGGTTGCTGTGATGTTCTGATCCCACAGTCCCTACGAACTTGATAACTCTAACTTCGACGGTTTCTTGAAGTATTCCAATGTCTAATCATAGTATACCCTATTTCAGTGTCTCAGATCCTAATAGACTTTTAGATCTTCAGGAAATCCGATCGCATGGTCATTTCATCACTCATCGCCTGACACTCGCTACCATGTCCGTCCACATCTTGGCCAGCAAAAGACTTCCTGAACAAGAGCCTTTGTTGAAGGCTTCATACGCGCTTTGATCAGAAATTATTTAGAAATCGACTACATTCATCCATTCATCGAGTCGTTCTTCGCAATTTTTGCTGCAAATCACTTAAAAATTCCATTAAAAATGCAGCCCTATCCCAGTCACTTGAGAGATTTCTGCTTATAGGAATGCTGATCGGCATTTAACGAGCCGTCTACATGTAGTTTGTGAGAGAGGAAACGTTGATTCACACTGAGGTGTGTACAAATCTATAGTGACCGTTTGGAAAGAAAACCCCTTTGTCGCCAGAAAAGATTTAGCAATTCTTCCGGAACGTCTGATGCCTATATTTGACAGTCAATTCATTGTACAGTTTTTGTGAGTGAACTGCACCACCAGTTATCTTCGACCGCAACCCTGTGCACTTACCGTCGGACTTTCGAAAGAATTTTAATTGTATTAAGTAGTAAATCCAGATAAATAAAAGTATTTATGAATGGAATGGGGGAAAATGTTAATGACACTGTGCGTAACTGTATGCAAAATAAGTAGAGAAGTGCAGTAGGTGCTTCGCGTCTTTTAGAATAGCCAAAGAGTAGACGCTGTAACGTGGTCGACGAGGCTTGTGTCAGACACCTAGAATTAAAAAGAATTCTCTACTTGTTCTGCTTTCACAGTAAACGCAGAAAAGTAATTGAATTCGGCAAATAACAGGAGATTCAGAAAGTGTATCTCATTCACAGCGCAAACGGCCGGTGCTATTGGTGCTTGCTTAGTGCCGCTGTTGAACAACGACTCCTTTTATTAAATCTTCTCGGCTCCTAACAAGAAAAGTTGTAATATAATTCCGCTGGCATCCCATGAAAGCCACAAAGTAAAAGCCCTTAAATTACAACGAGATTAAAAACTAGCTGTCTTCTGGTCCGGAGGAGAAATATACTTAGGTGTCTGCCACGATTACTCTCTACGTCGCTGCACACTGCCCTCCGCACTGGATGACGTCCCATAGGCAGAGGGTGGCGGTGGGGGGAGAGGGGGAGGGAAAATAGCTGCAGGGTAACAGGGGCAACCGTCCTATAATTTGTGGACTACGTTAGGCCGTATACCCTTCAGCAGATGAAGTTAGCTCCATGAACTCAATCTGTTGTTGACACAATAGCGCAGCTAGTGGTTGCAGCGCACAGTAACTTGAGTCAGTAACTGCATTAAGAAAACATAGTACGTAAACATCAAAAGAGATCAAGTTACAATATTCTGACAGTGTACTGGAAAATATTACGCTTATTTATCGTACACTGGCTTGTCACAATATTACATCTTACTAAACAAGACAGTAACAATACTTTTATTTCAATTTGATAAATTGCTTGAAGTTCGGGGAATATTTCGTTCACTATCGTTTTTGGATGATATATGTTATAAAAGGAAAGTTAACAATTAATCTAACAATAAATACATGATAGTTCTCGCAGTAGTTAATTTTAATGTTAATTTATCCTGACCAATTGTATGCTTTGCTTGTGCAAGGGCTAAAGTATATAATTATTCCGGTTTCGTGTAAATTGCTTTCACACTCACAGCACCGTGTCCCAGAATACTGTTCCTCCCCGCTCCTCCACCCCCCTCCCCTATCTACAATCATCTATCTGCTGATGCACGCTTTACTGCAGACTGCTGTAAGAAATTTCCGTCTTAGTCGACAGTACGTTTAATTTCGGTGAAACTGAAGAAGATGTAAATACTGGGTGATCAAAAAGTCAGTATAAATTTGGAAACTTAATAAACCACGGAATAATGTATGTAGAGAGGTAAAAATTGACACACATGCTTGGAATGACATCGGGTTTTATTAGAACAAAAAAAAAAAAGTCATGCTAGACGCGTGAAAGATCTCTTGCGCGCGTCGTTTGCTGATGATCGTGTGCTGAGCCGCCACTTTCGTCACGCTTGGCCACCCTGGTCCCCAGACCTCAGTTCGTGCGATTATTGGCTTTGGGGTTACCTGAAGTCGCAAGTGTATCGTGATCGACCGACATTTCTAGGGATGCTGAAAGACAACATACGACGCCGATGCCTCACCATAACTCCGGACACACTTTACAGTGCTGTTCACAACATTAATCCTCGACTACAGCTATTGTTGAGGAATGATGGTGAACATACTAAGCATTTCCTGTAAAGAACATCATCTTTGCTATGTCTTACTTTATTATGCTAATTATTGCTATTCTGATCAGACGAAGCGCTATCTGTCAGACATTTTTTGAACGTTTGTATTTTTTCGGTTCTAATAAAACCTCATCTCATTCCAAGCATGTGTGTCAATTTGTATCTCTCTATCTACATTATTCCCTGATTTATTCAGTTTTCAAATTCTTACTGACTTTTTGATCGCCCGGTATATTACACCATAATAAGATGAGTGGAAACTCACAAAGCGTCTCAAGTGAAGCTACGTGCAAAAGTGACTAGTTGCTGTTGATCGTCAAGTAACAGTAAATTAATTTTCGATTATTAGAGTAATCTATGAGGCCTATTCAGTAAGCTAGTTCCGTTAAAAGAACTGCAGTACATGAATAGCAATTTATATTATACACATATTAAAGCAACTACTGCCAGCTGGTTTTTTCTATACAATTGTGTCTTACATTAAGGCACTTGCCATTCCGAGAAACTAGCTTTTTAATGCCCTCATTGTGCAATCTGTCCCCCATTATTTGACGATCTTCAACCCGCTGTAGCCCTAGCGATAACTGACCACCAAATTTAAAACGGAGGCAGTGAAAACGGTTCATGTTTATTCTGAATTCTGTGTTGATTCTTGATGATGATTAATGCACTACTCTACAATCAGAGTAGCCACAGTAATCTTTACTAACAAAAATTCAATTACTTGAAACATATAAAGATTTAAAGATATCTTAACAAAGTAACAGAACCATGTAAGGGTCCTTCTAACAGTTGTGATTGTCAATAATAGTGTATGGTTTGCTTATGTAGAGCTATGCAATGTAAATTTATCTTTTAACATAGTATTATGTGTTTAGAGGAGTCCTTATTCTATGTTTGTATCCTGTGTTACCCAGCTTCCTTTGTAATACATATCTTTCTGTGTAAATGATAATTATTTTGATTAATGTAACTAACGTGATGCTTATGTGACCCATATGCCAAAATTATTAATTGCTTTCTATTGTCTTTTATGTAAAGTGTATGTTATGTTAATGTGTTTGTAATAATTTTTTTATGCCCAACTCGAGCTAGACTTTGCAACTTTTTTCTATGTCCAACACTGTTTAGGTGTTATAGATGTGTCATTGACGTTTCCTTAGCAGGAAACATCAGTAAACCATGGGGAATCTATAACACCAATAATCGATATGTTTGTGGATATTCACGTAATTTCTATGCTGACACTGTACACTAGTGTATCAGTATAGTCAAGATCTTTAGTTCTGTAAGTATGTAATGATTATGTTAATTATTTTGTCGTTTTAAGAGTTAATGTTATAACTGTACCGCTGCATTTACATGTAATACTTTGTGAACGTAATAATTCTTAAGAACTATGTATGCAATAATGATCCAGTATCAGGGAAGCTGTACTACAGGAGTAGTTTGGCGGGACTGGAAAAGATGGACTCTGCGCGCAAGCCTTGATTACTTTGTGACAAAGGGGATAGTCGAGTTCTGACTGTGATACTGAGTGGAAACAGGCAGCTTTGGTTAGCTGTTCTGGCATATACTGAGACAAGAAGAGCTTTCTACGATGTAAATTAGCCTAAGCCGGAATATTAGGTTGTCCATCGACAATGGTATCATTATTGTACATTGTTTCATTAAGAGTACGACGCCAAGAAAAGTTATATCAGGGCGCAGCTAACGTCAGGAATCATGGTTAATATACTGCAAATTTTATAGCCACTGTAATTTACCACAAGGGCCACCTCTATTAGCAGCATTGTTATCTAAATGTGTACATCCAATGGACCAGGTAGACTGATATTTTATTACTTTTCCATGTCAGTATTTTGAATATGCCCAAGAGCCCTCCCTGATTCAGCAAATATGTTTCCAGAATTATGTGATTCAACTTCTGCTAGAGTTATAAGAAAATTTTTCTCATTAATTTATATTGAACTAGATTGAGTGCTATTTACCTGTGGATCTGAATTTAAGAGTTTCCATATTTAATGTAAGTTTTCTCTTTATTTGTGATGGTAAGATGGAGTAAGAGAATTCACAGAAAATGTGTTTTTTGCCAGGTAGCCTCCTCTGATGGATCAAATATGTTTTCAGAATTATGTAATTCAACTTTGGCCAGTGTTACGAAAAATTTTTTTTTATTTGTTTCTACTGAACTTATTGATGTTCTGTTTACCTGTAAATCTGAATATTGGTGTTCTGTTTACCTGTAAATCTGAATTGAAGAGTTTCCCTTTTGAATGCACATTTGAAAAGTGCTCAATGTTTATAATAGTGAGATGAAGTTAGTGAATTAAGAAGAAATATCCTTCTTGCCAGGCAGCTGAATTATAAAATTTATCTGCCCAATAAAATATTGTTGGACTCCTGTTAAGCAACAAATGAGTTGCCATAAATGGCCTGAATTTTTCCATACTCGTTTAGTTTTTACATTATCTTGGGGCTTCTACTAATAATTCAATCGTCTGTACCGAGTGTCACACCATAAAATAACGTATTTCAGTCCTTTTTCATTAACTATTATGTAATAATGTCTAATTCATTTTTAGATCATTATACTTCATAACAGGTCATGACCAGGGGAAACCGATAAAAGTAATCGTATGATGCTAGTTTTAAAGTAGAATTCAATTGCGGAACATGATACACGAAGCTAATTTCTAGTTTACGTAAATTTTATGTTTGTTACGAAGTTCGACAACCAAACATGCAGTCACAAGATTATAGCCCTTCTATTAATTGTACATTAGTCCAAGAAAACCATTTTAATGCATATTAGCTTCCCAAAACATGTAATTTATTTTCAATTTAATGATATTTTATCAGTAAGTAACACGTAAATTCACTCAGAATTATGTTACACACATGGAAAATGCAATTTTGCGAAACCCAAACAACTTCTCAAAGTCAAATGTGTTGGACATTTTGCATGACATTCGAGTATCATTTAAACGTTTTGCCATCGAAAATATTATTTACAGGCTTTTTAAAAACCAAGAGTGCGCTTTGTTTATACTTTTGTAGTGTTTGTAATTATAGCATGTTAAATATGTAAACTAACTTGATAGCCTTGTTCTAGTACGTTTACGACAATGCAGTTTGTTATAGATATCAGTGCATGATGCCAAAGCAGTTGACTTCTACTTTATAATGTCTCAGAGTAATAATGTATGTTACCTTGAATTTTTCTGTCGTAGTTTTTTCGTTATGCATTTGTTTCTCGGATGTAGAGTTTTGGAAGTGCACTGGAAGAAATGTTTCAGTTTTGGCTGAAGTAAAAGTACTGTTTTGACTGCATTTATCTACGACATTTAGTAGAAGTTGATCGACTGCTAGTTTTCTCATTCGCTATTAAAACAACCTGACGACCTCAAGAATCTTCTTGAAAATAACGACTGTCACAAATGGCTTCATAACAGTTGAGAATTTTATTTCATACTCTGAAACTGTGTTTCCAAGTGTATTGATTAACTTTGTTACTACTCTAAGAAAATGTATCAAGTAGACGATTTAAATACTTCTATTTAAACAATTGGCAACGGCCTTGCCGTAGTGGATACACCGGTTTCCGTGAGATCACCGAAGTTAAGCGCTGTTGGGCGCGGTCGGCACTTGGATGGCTGACTATCCAGCCGCCCTACGTTGTTGCCATTTATGAGGGTGCACACAGCCTCGTGCCTCGTGATGCCAATGGAGGAGCTACTCTACCGAATAGTAACGGCTTCGGTCAAGAATACCATTATAACGACCGGGAGAGCCGTGTGCTGACCCCACACCCCTCCTATCCGCATCCTCCTCTGAGGATGACACGACGGTTGAATGGTCTCGGTAGGCCACTCGTTGCCTGAAGACGGAGAGCTTCATTTAAACAATTGGGAGAGATTAAATGAATCCAACATTAGAAACTAAAATGCAGCATGACCCCAATGAACTTCTTGAAAATCAGAGCGAAAAGTAACAAATTTTTCATTCTTGTGTGAGTATATCAGTGTGCTACAGCGCTAATTATTAGCCTAAAAGAATGTCCCGACGACCGAATAGTCGTTTAAGCTTTAAATATCTAGTTCAACGCTATTCCTCTTTTAATAAATAGCCGGCGCAATCGTGCGTTTACATGAAGCGGCCTTATCCGCCCTTAATGAGGCCGAGCAGAGACAAGACGGGCCTGCGACAGGGTATGCGGCGAGGGTTGCACCTCGGCACTGCCTTTCTTCCTCGTCAGTCGGTAATTATTCGCGGCGTCGCGTACCCCGTGCCAGGGGCCGGGACGCCGGCGCATCGGTGATGGGCCTTGTTCGTTCATCATTCGCAGTCCCCTCACTGCTTTGTTCGTAGTGTCTCCAGGACCTTACAGCGAACTGATTGTGCAGACGACGGCAGTTATCTCGTTAAACCCCCTTGTGCTTACCGATTTGTTACTAAGTCGACAGTAAAAACAAGTTAGTAGGAGGAATATTAATGAAAGTAGATGGATTGTATTGATCATTGATACAATGAGAGCGGCTGCCGTAATTTTGTTTCGCATAAATACGTTGTACTAATATTATGCGAACATGCAATAATCTGTGCTTTAAATCATATTATCTCCGTACTGTAGCTGAATGATTTTAGTATCTGGTTTACTCACAAATGCGAATGTAAAGTGTCGTTTGTGTTCCACATTTGCCACAAACATATAACATTAGCATAAGTGACTGTCAAGACGACAATACTGGCCAGGCACACAAAGTCTCAGTACGAGTAAATGTATGTTCGGTCGAGGCGCCCAACAAAGAAGGAGACAACAAATAATTAATTATAAATCACACGTACCATTGCATACTCCTGATCCATCCTTGATGACTAGTGAAATAATAAGGCTGTAAATGTTGTTTCGACGTTTCCTACACTTTAAATGCACATTAACCCCTAATTTAAAATTTAGGAAAGAAACTGCAATTTACACATTCATTACACTTTGATGCACAGTATTCCGGAATCTCATTGCGACTGTGGTCATTTTGATATGGTTTAACGATTACTGAAGACAGCTGCAAGTATTAAGTTCAAAATTCAAGTGGCTCCTTCTTCTTCCTCAAGATTGTGCAGTGATACAATTACGACTGTGTATCAACAGATAAAGCCAAGGCAGGTTGTGAAAGTTGTCTGGATAAAAGATGTTGTCTGTTTCAGGTTCGCCCATATACCCCTCGGCAACTGCTCGTCCCAGCAGTTTGTTCTTGACCTAGTTTTGAGGTTGCAAGCTCAGTGGAGAGTGAGTACTGAGAAATAGTAAAACCCCAGAGCACAGCTGTTACAACCCACGGTTTGGCAAGAACTGCAGTCAGACCATTGCGACTTGAAGGTAGTCTCGTCTTGACGCCGGCCCTCTCGCGTCAGTTGGCATTTCACCTGTTCATTACGTTGAACAGAAGGTAGTACCGTGTGAGGTGGCACGGAACTAAAGGCCTCACTTATTCATTCGGGGCAGTGAGATCACATCTTGGGCCATGTGGTGAGAAGTCATTGAGTTTGCGTGGTTTCGATATGTAATCTAAAGCGTAATTCAGCCTCTTTGGCTTGTAGTTAAGCAATAGCTTGTTTAGGGTGCCATCAAGGGGCACTCGTGCCGTCTGCGGTGTCGACTGAATGCCGCCCCAGATTTGCTTGACCTCACTTCCTGATGACAAACACGGCGCTAGAAACTGGTGGAAGATGGGTTTGTTATTACGTCTGCTGTTCGGTATTTACGGAAATTGCTGGCAAAGTGTAATGTCCAATGCACGTGGACATTCTTGGTGAGCATCTTATTTTGTAGAGAGTATGAGAAGCTGTTTGGAGTGATTTGTGCTTTGGGGAGGGTGGGGTGATCTTCTTATGCAATGTGTTTTATGCTTCCGTTGATCCCAGTGTTGCTAGAAGACGTTCACCGGTAGTTGTAGCTACAGATTTTATTTTGAATTACGCTTATTTCTATCTGTTGCAATTGAGCTTTGTCGATATTTCATAAGTGTTACGAGTTACGCTTGTAACGTGTACTCAGCATAGAGGCAAGTTCTATTTTCTTGTCTTAATAGGAGCTGTGTGGGTGTTGTGGTCCCATATACTGTTATATGAATTACATAAAGCAAGTTATGTTCGTTCCTCTTGGCGTTTCTGACAGTTTATATTGCAAATGTTCCTGTTTATTGGGTTAGAACCTGATTTATAAATTAGGCGTATATTATGTTGTCTGACTTGGTTAAATATGTTACTATTCGCTGTTCTTAAATTTATTTTGCAATTTTTCTTACTGTGGTCTTTCATAGTGGTTCACTGTCTACTCTGAAATCATAACTAAATTTTAAAGGACATTCATGTTAGTTTGTTTGTATCTGCTAATGAAATATTTTTTTTCTCTCTCAGTTTTAGTGAATACTGTGCTTGTTAATCTATGTAGAAATGGAAGCACCAGAGTGAGGTGAAACTTCATGGTTTGCTATTTGCACTTCAACTGATCAATTTCCGGTTCCAAAATCGTAACAAGGATTTTTTGCGTTTAGTTACTTTTAATAGTTTGCTATTTTGTAATTGTTTTACTTCTGATTCGAAACTTGTACTGTTCACTTGTTTCCACTTACTGAAGAGTCTCAGATTCACTTAAGATGTCAATATTTGCAGTACCATCTGCTCACTAGCTAGAGCATTTTGGAAGTTATCTTTAAATAATAAGAATATGTCTGACGTACTCTGTTTTGAATAATAAGAGCTGTGCAGAAGTAATAATGAATCGTAACAGAAAATTGAAATGTCGTAATGGGAAGGCAAGCCTTTTAATAATGGTAGAGTGAATCATCTGACTGCAAAAATTTTGAATAGTATAAACTGCCTGAATAATGAACTTTGACGTCAAATTTACGATGGTTAGTTTTGCAAAACTGATTCCGGATCCCAGAACTAAACCTGATAGACAACATAGAAAAATCTGTCTCTAAATGACGATGGTTAGTTTTGCAAAACTGATTCCGGATCCCAGAACTAAACCTGATAGACAACATAGAAAAATCTGTCTCTAAATGACGTAAGTTGACCCTGATTGAATAAAACAACGTCAAAATATTTATTCCTTTCCTCTGTTCTGGGCAAATCTGGATAATGCGTTGCACCACTGCTCTGTCTTGCGCGCCACTGTGCTAAAGCTGCAAATTACTATATCTACACAGAGACACTCATGAGGTTTAATGAGATCTCTGTTGGTTGCATATAGAAGTATTTTCTGAACACATTTGGTTCCTTTTCCACTTTTGAAAAAACCGTAATCAGCAAAAAAGAAACCTGTAAGAGAAAGGTAGGTAAAAATAGCGCTGCATTAATGAAAGAGTGACTTCAAAAGATTACCTTAAAATTCCTCTTCAGGTAAATAAAAGATTCAATTACACTTCCTCCTTCTCAGTTCAGTTACCATTACATAATCATCGTAATTAAAGACATCGATAAATTGAGACTTTACATTTGAAACAACAATTACAACTGCTTTCACACTTTAACACAGCTAACCACTATCTGCTACTGTGCCTACTCGCACACCAAAGATGACAACCTAACCCTGCGATACAACTTGCAATATAGCTGCTCGCTCTCATGTATCAGCTCGGGAACAAAAATATGACATTATAGTACAATCGATAAATACTCAAGTGATGGCTATCAATTTCAATGGTACCAGAGTGTGGTTACGACGGTGTATTAGTTGTCATATCAGAAAAAGCATTAACAGCTAAATTTTGTATTGTAAAATAGTTTACTTTCTTCGGAGTACTGTTTAATTGCTCTCAGTTCCCAAGTGATTCTGTTTTCAATCACGAACATGAGGACCATATTTGATATTAGGCTCCTTTAATATAAACAACTACTCCGTGAGTTAAAATCGCCAGCCAGCCATTTGAAGGCAGCGTTAATGAGCTGGTGCAGCGTCTCGATGGCACGATGGGATGGTGCTGCAGCTGAGCCCCACTACCCCTAGCGAGGTAGGTATAGCTATCCTAGTTTCTCGCAACTCGCTCGCCATCGTGAAAAACAACATCGACCTACTCCAGGAGAGATGTATCACGTAGCCTCAGTTAATTTGAGCGGAAGCCCATCTGGAACACTTAAGTAATCAGATACAGGATTTATGTAAAATCAAAACCAACTTCATACAGACAGCAGAAACCGAATAGATGTAAGAAAAGGGTAGGTAATTTCAACATCGGGCTAATCTAACCGAAAGAAGATTCTGATAAGCAACTGAGGATGGAACACAAACATAAGTGTGTATCATCGAACAGTGGAGGTATGGAAATCTGGAAAGACTTTAGTCGTTTACCTAATCCTGTTATGACTATCATACCGAGGACTCAGAAAGTGAATGGAGACTAGGGACAAATCAGAAGAACTTACGTATTTCTCAGCTAAGTTCCAACAGCAGGCTACTGCCTTTTAGATTCCTGACCTCGTAGCACTTCAGATTGTTTACCCATTAAGTATTGGTAGTTGGCTGGAACTACTGGTCAGGTTTTTTGCGAAGGGCGACCCTTGAGTGGTTTGCAGGGTAGGATTCTTAACCAAATTCTGCAGACAGAAATGAAGTGGTTAATAACCATTTATTTCAGGTACAAGATCAACAGAAAACCTTTGTCAATTACGTTGAGAATATCAGACTTGCTAAGTCAGCATTGTGTGCTGAAGTCGGCGAACCTAAGGTTGTTGCTGATATAGTTGAAGGAATGTGGCCGGGAGATTATTTGATAGTTGTTTTCGCTAATAAACCCAGTAGTTTTCGTGCCTCGAATCAAATTTCACGAGAGTAGAGAGCATCACTTTTGCTGATCAGAAAAGGAAGGCAGCTGAGTGAAAGAGTGACTTGCCCCAAATCTCCGCCTCCCCCTCCCGCCCCCTTAGTATAATGGGTTCCTAACGTGGACGAGACAGTGGAAATTGTTTTAGGCGTAAAAAACTAGAACATTCTGTCAGAAATGTCTAGTAGCGCATAAGACGAGCAATGGCAAATAATTTGTCGGAGAATGGTGTTCAGAAAGGTAGCCACCTGTTTGCTACAACCATTCAGTGGGTTGCTGAATTTTGACAGGAATATTTCCTTTCTTAACTACACTTGGTGTCTGAATAATATAAATATTTGTAAATATTCCACTTTAAGGGTATGAGTAAATGTAATCATACTGTTGATGTCAATTCATTTCCATTGTTGGCGATATATGCGTTAGCATAAAAATTCAACAATGTAATATCCTTTGAAAGTCTTTGTTCCTGAATATCTGTCTGCTGACGTAATACTGGGCTGCAATTCCATGATCAGAATGCGTTATCTTCTAGACTACTTGTGAGCGTACAAGCTGTGGCGGGAGATTAGAGCGGCAGTTTGCCGGCGCAGAGCACGTGGCTGGCGGTTGCTACGGCGCCGTGACGAGCGGGTAGCGTTTGCGCGGCCTAGGAAAAACCCGAGTGGACACTTGGCAGGGGCGCGTATGGCAGTGTTTGGGCGCTTTGAGAAACTTACACTCCTGGAAATTGAAATAAGAACACCGTGAATTCATTGTCCCAGGAAGGGGAAACTTTATTGACACATTCCTGGGGTCAGATACATCACATGATCCCACTGACAGAACCACAGGCACATAGACACAGGCAACAGAGTATGCACAATGTCGGCACTAGTACAGTGTATATCCACCTTTCGCAGCAATGTAGGCTGCTATTCTCCCATGGAGACGATCGTAGAGATGCTGGATGTAGTCCTGTGGAACGGCTTGCCATGCCATTTCCACCTGGCGCCTCAGTTGGACCAGCGTTCGTGCTGGACGTGCAGACCGCGTGAGACGACGCTTCATCCAGTCCCAAACATGCTCAATGGGGGACAGATCCGGAGATCTTGCTGGCCAGGGTAGTTGACTTACACCTTCTAGAGCACGTTGGGTGGCACGGGATACATGCGGACGTGCATTGTCCTGTTGGAACAGCAAGTTCCCTTGCCGGTCTAGGAATGGTAGAACGATGGGTTCGATGACGGTTTGGATGTACCGTGCACTGTTCAGTGTCCCCTCGACGATCACCAGTGGTGTACGGCCAGTGTAGGAGATCGCTCCCCACACCATGATGCCGGGTGTTGGCCCTGTGTGCCTCGGTCGTATGCAGTCCTGATTGTGGCGCTCACCTGCACGGCGCCAAACACGCATACGACCATCATTGGCACCAAGGCAGAAGCGACTCTCATCGCTGAAGACGACACGTCTCCATTCGTCCCTCCTTTCACGCCTGTCGCGACACCACTGGAGGCGGGCTGCACGATGTTGGGGCGTGAGCGGAAGACTGCCTAACGGTGTGCGGGACCGTAACCCAGCTTCATGGAGACGGTTGCGAATGGTCCTCGCCGATACCATAGGAGCAACAGTGTCCCTAATTTGCTGGGAAGTGGCGGTGCGGTCCCCTACGGCACTGCGTAGGATCCTACGGTCTTGGCGTGCATCCGTGCGTCGCTGCGGTCCGGTCCCAGGTCGACGGGCACGTGCACCTTCCGCCGACCACTGGCGACAACATCGATGTACTGTGGAGACCTCACGCCCCACGTGTTGAGCAATTCGGCGGTACGTCCACCCGGCCTCCCGCATGCCCACTATACGCCCTCGCTCAAAGTCCGTCAACTGCACATACGGTTCACGTCCACGCTGTCGCGGCATGCTACCAGTGTTAAAGACTGCAATGGGGCTCCGTATGCCACGGCAAACTGGCTGACACTGACGGCGGCGGTGCACAAATGCTGCGCAGCTAGCGCCATTCGACGGCCAACACCGCGGTTCCTGGTGTGTCCGCTGTGCCGTGCGTGTGATCATTGCTTGTACAGCCCTCTCGCAGTGTCCGGTGCAAGTATGGTGGGTCTGACACACCGGTGTCAATGTGTTCTTTTTTCCATTTCCAGGAGTGTATATGCCAGAGAAAAATGGATAAAAACAGAAGTAAGAGTGACACGGAGGTGCGAGTTGCACTCATGGACAGAAAAATGTGTAAAGCTAAATTATCTAGACCCGCCATAGAAATATGTAACAGTTTAAAAGTTATCATCGTTCTAAAAATTGTAAATTTATGAAAGTTCAAAAGCTAATATATCGGCATTGCTTTGGTCGTTTAATATCAACAAAGTGTTTACGGATGCAGCCAGTATACCTGGCCGGCCAGTGTGGCTGAGCGGTACTAGGCGCTTCAGTCTGGAACCGCGCGACTGCTACGGTCGCAGGTTCGAATCCTCCCTTGGGCATGGATGTGTGTGATGTCCTTCGGTTGGTTAGGTTTAAGTAGTTCTAAGTTCTGTGGGACTAATGCCATCCGATGTTAAGTCCCGTAGTGCTCAGAGCCATTTGAACCCATTTTTGAAGTATAGGTGGATCGAGCAATCATAGCCGATTTCGCACAGTGTCTACCATTTGTTAATGAGAGGTCGGAATATGGGATTCGACTGAGAGAAACTGGGTTATTGGTAATAAATAAATTTAAGAGACAAAACTAGCGGCAGCTTTCAAAGTTTAAAGAGCTAGATGAATAATTATGTAACTTTATTTGTTTATATATGTTTGGTATAAAAAATTTGGGAAAAGCAATATCAGTCCACAAGAACATTGTTTGTGCAAGGAAGGTGACAGATACAGAAAATTTGACCTTAAATTGTTATTAGCCGGAAATTTTCTATATTTTTCGATCTCTCATATGTGTTTTTGTGTTTAGTTTTAGACTATTCGTAATTCTTTTTGTCAAACGTTGTTTTGAGTTAGGCAGTTGTTTCGAAAGTGCATAGGGCGGCCATCTTTGATGACAGGGGAGTTAAGTCTGAGCGAGGCTAGGAGCCGGACGTGCCGCGCCTCGGGTGGTAGTGGTGGGTTGGTAGCCACGTTCGGGGACAAGTATGAATATAGCGATGTTCGAAAGCGATTAAATGAAGCGAAATATATAGTGGTTTAGGGCAGCAGACAAGAGTATACTTTGTCAACTGTGAACAGACTGTCGAATGCCGTGATCGGGACGTATGAATTTTATAGTGAAGTGATGTAGCATCAGTTATTAACGGCCGCCCTTACACGAAAGCCCCTCTGTCTGCATTTTAAGTGTTTACTCAGTATACTGAAGACTATTCAAGGAAAAATAGAAATAAACATCACGTTCAAATTATAAATCAACGTGAGTGACTAAATATTTTTTTTCAATTTCCCCTCAAAACCGGCCTGCATTGTTATTTACATTTTATTTCAGCTTAAAATTTGAGCTTACGACAGGAGTGAGCTGTACCCTATGACGAAAATCGTAGCCAAACATTGAGACCTGCCACATCTCTCGGCCGCTAATTAAGCCGAGTGTAGCAAATATATGTTTTCGTGCCATAGCACGTGTGGCCTCGAGGCAAACTATTCAAACTTCAATGTGCAGTGCCCAGTACACTAGTAGCATCGGGTTTCTCGTTTCTCGTCCGGGTTTGTCTTAACAGACTCAGAAGGCAACGCAGGATTGCGTTGGAAAGTGAAGAAAAGTGAGAGAAAAGCCTTGCCGGTAGCCGAGCGGTACGCTGAGTCCGACGTCGACCACCAAACCCGGAGTAGAAGCGCCGCTGGCCGCCAAACGTCGTGGCGCCGACTTTGACGCCCTGCTCTGGAGCTGGAGCCGCTTCCGCAGCCAACCTGCAAGCCGTTCCACGCCACACGGCACCGACCAGCACCGCACGACAGCATCAGGCAGCAGATGTCGCGCAGCACCAGTCTCAACAAGGCCAAGTGTTGGCTGCAGGCGCATTAATTTTTCAGTTCTCTGTCTCACAGCCGGTTTAGCTATGGAGAACAAATTCAGCGAGATGGCGATGAAGAAGCCAGCTAGTGATGTGTCTACAGGGAGAGGGAGTGACCCAAAGACCCCACATGGTCAGGGAGAAGAAGCACAAGGTAGTGTAGTGGCTATGCTTAAATCATTAATGAGCCAAATGGGGGCATTAAGAACTGAATTAAAAAAACTGATATGGGAAATATGGAAAGTTCTTTGTGGGCAAAAGTGAGAGAATTAAATGATCAGTTCGGGGATTTATCAGAAAAATTTGAGGAGGTAGAAGCAAATTTGAATGCTAAAATTGATGCAGTTACGGGGTATAACTGATTCAGGGAGAATGTTAGGTGACACAATGAATGATGAACAACGCAAGCTGTGGTTGGTGTGGATCGGAAGATTAGGGCTAGTTGTGATGAAACGAAAACTTTATTATTAGGTCGAGTGGCAGAAACCGCCAGCAACCGAAGAAAGGAAATTGAAAATGTGGCTGCTGTTACTGTAAAGTGTAACGTAGAAATTGACAAAGTTAACAGTAGACTAAGTAATATAGAATTACATGGGGCTAAAGGAAGTGCGGGGTGACCTATGATGTAAATACCCAGTGATAAGACTTTTCAGGGAATGCAAGTACCATGCTGTGGAGTTTCTGGCACGTATGCGAGGATTGTTTCATTGATGGTATGAGTGACAACATCAAAAATAAACTGGTAAAAAGATTGTTGGAGGGTTCTGCTCAGACATGGGCAATTCAATGTAGTGAACAATTTAAATCATATACACTACTGGCCATTACAATTGCTACACCAAGAAGCCAGCCGTGGTGGCCAAGCTGTTAAAGGCGCTACAGTCTGGAACCGCGCGGCCGCTACGGTCGCAGGTTCGAATCCTGCCTCGGGCATGGATATGTGTGATGTCCTTAGGTTAGTTAGGTTTAAGTAGTTCTAAGTTCTAGGGGACTGATGACCTTAGAAGTTAAGTCCCATAGTGCTCAGAGCCATTTGAACCATTTTGCTACACGAAGAAGACGACGAACTACAGACGCGAAATTTAACCGACAGCAAGAAGGTGGTGTGTAATGCAAAGGATTAGCTTTTCAGAGGATTCACACAAGGCTGGCACCGGTGGCGACACCTACAACGTGCTACCATGAGGAACGTTTCCAACCGATTTCTCATACACAAACAGCAGTTGACCGGCGTTGCCTGGTGAAACGTTGTTGTGATACCTCGTGTAAGGAGGAGGAAAACGTACCATCAAGTTTCCAGCTTCGATAAAGGTCGGATTGTAGCCTATCGCGATTACGGTTCATCGTTTCGCGACATTGCTGCTTGCGGTGGTCGAGATCCAATGACTGTTAACAGAATATGGAATCGGTGGGTTCAGGTGGGTAATACGGTACGCCGTGCTGGATCCAAACGGCCTCGTACCACTAGCAGTCGAGATGACAGGCATCTTATCCGCATGGCTGTAACGGATCGTGCCGCCACGTCTCGATCCCTTAGTCAACAGATGGGGACGTTTGCAAGATAACAACCATCTACACGAACAGTTCGAAGACGTTTGCAGCAGCATGGACTATCAGCTTGGAGACCATTGCTGTGGTTACCCTTTACCCTGCATTACAGCAGGAGCTCCTGCCATGGTGCACTCAACGACGATCCTGGGTGCACGAATGGCAAAAACATCATTTTTTCGTATGAATCCAGGTTCTGTTTACACCATCATGATGATGACATACGTGTTTGGCGACATCGCGGTGAACGCACATTGTAAGCGTGTATTCATCATCGCCATACTGGCGCATCACCCAGCGTGATGGTAAGGGGTGTCATTGGTTACACGTCTCGGTCACCTCTTGTTGGCATTGACTTCACTTTCAACTGTGGACGATACATTTCTGATGTGTTAGGACCCGTGGCTCTACCCTTCATTCGATCCTAGTGAAGCCCTACATTTCAGCAGGATAATGCACGACCGCATGTTGCAGGTCATGTACTGGACTTCCTGGATACAGAAAATGTTCGACTGTTGCCATAGACAGCACAGTCTCCAGATCTCTCACCAATTGAAAACAACTGGTCAATGGTGGCCGAGCAGCTGTCTCATCACAATACGCCAGTCACTACTCTTGATGAATTGTGGTATCGTGTTGAAGCTGCATGGGCAACTATACCTGTACACGCCATCCAAGCTCTGTTTGACTCAATGCCCATTCGTATCAAGGCCATTATTACGGCCAGAAGTGGTTGTTCGGGGTACTGATTCCTCCGGATCTATGCACCCAAATTGCGTGAAAATGTAGTCACATGTCAGATCTAGTATAATATATTTGTCCAATGAATACTCGTTTATCATCTGCATTTCTTCTTGGTGTAGCAATTGTAATGGACAGTAGTGTAGTATATTTGAACAGATATTCCTAAATGTTTCTAAACAGGTATTGGAGCCAAGCAAAACAATACAGATTACTGAATGATTATTTGAATGGGCCAGTTTACAGAGTTTACAGAGGAGATAGGCAAACGATGAGAAAATTTTGTGAGAAGGAACTAAGAAAGTTGGTGCATTTGGATATGCCATTGGGAATTTTGACTGAGATTTCTACTCTAAAGACAAGGTTACCTCTAATTGTACAGTGGGTACTGATACATTGTCCAACAGGTTCTATAGAGAATATCTTGGATTTTGTTGAGAGGATGGACCAGGCAATGTGCTACAAGCCTAACTCAGGGGGCAGTAATTAAGGGAATAATCAGAGGAATAATGGTGAGAGAAGAAATAATGTGAGTTGGGGTATTAACCACCATAATTGAAGCAGGGATGAGAATCAGAATGATAATTGGAGAGAAAACAGAATTCAAAATGAAACATGGAGGAATAACAGGGAAAGATTTAATACTGATGACAGTTACCAGAGAGTTGCATGGGGAAATGGAAACAGGAGTGATCAAAAGCCAATGCTAGAACAGAGGGGCGGGAGAGGGGAATTTAACGCAAGGGGACCACAGGGACAAAATAACTGTGGGAGAAATAATGGTGGATCTCCTAATAGTTTTAAGCAAAATAATGGGAGGTATTTTAATGAAAGCAAAAGCAGTGGAACAAGGGAGTGAAGGTATAGAATAATAATTATAGACAAACTAACAGGGGGTTCATTGATCATGATAAAAATAAACAAGTGAGGGAAGAGAGGATTTGTGGAATGGAGGAAATTATGGGTAATGATGAGATGTTTGGAAGCTCTTTTAATCAGCATGATAAGAAGAGGGCCTTTAGAAGTAAAAATAATAGGAAATATTAGAATCAGGATAGAGAAATAAATGTTGAGGTTATGTTGAATAAAAGGGATCAAAATCTGGGGGATAATGGTGCAAATAATATTGGCTTGGCAACTATGTTAAGTAATGAGCATGTATCAGCTGTGCAACCTGTGGGAGAAAATTCGTACTGTGATGTTGAGAGCGTGTATGTGAATGACATCAGATATAGCAATGTGTTGAATGCATTTGAACTTTCACTAGTTGTAAGATGTATAGATTATGTGCAGGCCACAGTGCCTGATTCAAATGGCGTTGTAGATGGAGATATACAGGATGGTATGTGCTCCAGCACTGTGAATGCATTAAACAGTGAGGAGGCAGTAGAGCCTGCATCAGATGTTATCTTATGCAATGGTGTTGATATGCTGCAAAAGGCTGCAGAATGTGTTGTTAATGGACGTGTAGGCACTCACTCCAGTAATGATAGGCAATGCAACACTGAGCAGGCTATAGTTCTGGTGACCAATGAATGAGCAGTAGTTGTAGTTTTCAATGTGCCGAATGGAGCTGCAGGTGTTGATACTGCATTTTAACTGTGAGGGATTCTATTGATTCGAGTAAGTTTATGTCTGTTGCTTATGGTATGAGTGAAGAAGCTGGGCAGTCACTTTTTTTTTTCAAGGAAGCATGGGAAAATAATGCAGAGAGTGTAGCAAGAGTCCTACTGGAGTAGACTGGGCAGTTATTGCACTGAGTTGATAAACTCCTTTTGTCCATTGTGTTTTGGAATTACATTGGCCATACAATGGGCTGTCCATCAGCCCTAGCCACACAGGGAGATGGCTATCATGTAGCGGCCACTGTGAACTGTTGATTAATATCCTCTACTGGTAAGATGCAGTATTTGTATGTAGTGAAGTCACTCTTAACAGTAGCAGTGGAAAAAGGGCGGTGCAGCCCCCCTCTCCACTGTTGCAAAATTTATTCAACATGGCGGCGATAGATACGGCAATATTACAATGACGTCAAGGTGAGAAGTTCAAATTTTGCCCGGAAATAGGTCAATTGGGCTACCTTCACTGACCTAACCCTCAAACATCTCCCTCCCCTCCCCCAGAAAATGGCGGGAAGTTCAAATTCCAGCACTTCATGGCTACCTCCAGTAACCTAAGGAAAGGGCTGGAAAATAGGTCACTTGGGCTCCCTCCACTAACCTAAGTCATCCGACCGCCACCTGTTCCTAGGAATCGGCTGGGAAAGCACTCAGACTCTGCTGGGCTGCTGGATAGGCTGGAGGTAAGTCTTTATTTTGCATGCAGTATTTATTTAAACAATTTGAGGCTGTAGCTCCATCCAGTGTCTTCACCAAGAGGTCTGGAGCCCAACTGACATAGTACACAGTACCACCACCAGAGGGTGCTGTTGTCCCTTCCACAACGTAATTTAAGATAGCGGTCTCTGGTGAAAATGGCAGGAAAAGGACTGTCTGTCCTGGGCTGCAGGAGAGATGAAGGACTGTACTTTATTTAGTTTTGAACAATTTATTTAGGAACGGATTTCAGGAAGTTTATTTGTCACACTGATACAAAACACTCACCCTGGCATGCTTGGCGTCTCAGTAAATAGTCTACAGACCTGCAAACTACTAGTAAATGATCGAAATAATGAAGTACACTGATGTACAGACACACAGAGATCTGGTAGATTACCGACATAATTTATAGCACACAATACAGACTTGCATAGTACATGTAAATCACCGAAATAATGCAGTACACTGATGTAGAGACATGAACAACTTCTAAGGTCGAAATAATGCATTGCACAGCCTGCACATCTGCTCACAAAATAATGCAACAGACACGAAAACAACTCGTAAATTGTCAAAAAAATAATGCGTGTCTAACGCTATGCAACGCTCATGACGCGTGAACTTCCGAAAATAATAAAGTGCACAAACACACATTGCACATAAAATCGCTTTAGAACTATTGTAAACCATAACGTATCAGCGAAAGCCGGCCAGTGTGGCTGAGCGATTCTAGGCGCTTCATTCTGGAACCACGCGACCTCTATGGTCGCACATTCAAATCGTGCCTCGGACATGGATGTGTGTGATGTCCTTAGGTTAGTTAGGTTTAAGTAGTTCTAAGTTCTAGGGGATTGATGATCTCAGATGTTAAGTCCCACAGTGCTCAGAGTCATTTGTATCAGCAAACTGTCCCCCCCCCCCCACACCCCACCCCTCCCCTACAGAACACCAAGTCACAAACGCCGTTCAGCGCACTCAAGCCACGCTAGAGACGCCTCTGACACGTGTGCATGTGTTTGGCGTTGCTGGTGTGATACCTCTCTACCTGTGCATACTGATGTAACAGGTTGCGCTATAGAAATCTTACCAGAGTTTCCCAGCATAGCACAGGGTGCATTGTTCCTAGCACTAATGGGACATGTGAGCTGTGTCTAGCTGTGCAAGCATTCTTGTTTGCAAGTGTGGCTGATACATCACTTCTAAGTATTCGTGCAGTGACCAGGATCTGTTTACGAAAACATCCTACAATAACACCGACTACATTCTTCCCAATGGTCCTAATGAGACCTGTACCCTTCCTGGAAATCGTGACCTGATATCAACATACATCTCAGAAACGTTAAACGTTCTCAGCCTTCATAATGTCTGTACTCTTTCGCGAAAACACAGTTAATCATAAAAGCATTCTTCTTGTTAGGAAAAAGAGCACTGTCTAAGCACAGATGGGGAGGGGGAGATCAGAACAATTAGGCAAACAGAATTCTTAGCACTATCTTACAGAAGAGAGTAATGGCGGGAATTTTCGGTATCCTACAGATACTGGTCTAGAGATGTCCTAATGCCACAGTGGCAGATGAGTGATAGCATCCCCGACACAGTTGGATGGTGTGCTTCCACTTGTCTTTGAACTCTTGTTTTCTCAGAACTTTCGGTAGATACCTTGCCTCCATCTTGTTCAAATCAGTTTGTAGACCCTCCAATGCCACGGCACGAAGGACTTCTTGTGAATGAATGGAGCATTCTGACTGGATCTTACTGAAATTACCGTCCAAATTTCTGATGCTGCTGGTGTGGAAGCACTGTCCACCTTTTTTTTTTCTTTCCGCAGACGCTGATAAAGGCTGTGACGGAAATGAAAGTCAGAGGAAAGTGCCCGGTTGCTGCTCCTGCGGCAGCAAAACCGACAACCTGAATATACACAAGACCTGAAAGAAAGTCCTTGAAGTATATGGAACAAGAGAATTTCCTTCACCACCACATCAGATTTGTATTCTTGATGTAGTTGGAATTAAAGAAATGTCAAATAGTAAACGAAAACAAAAAGGTAGAAAATTTTGCAGCGGAAAAGTCTACTCAAACGGGTTACTTATTTATTTACATATTTTAAGCCCACATAAAAATGGCTCTGAGCACTATGGGACTTAACATCTGTGGTCATCAGTCCCCTAGAACTTAGAACTACTTAAACCTAACTAACCTAAGGACATCACACACATCCATGCCCGAGGCAGGATTCGAACCTGCGACCGTAGCAGTTTTAAGCCCACATTGGAGCACTTTATTCAATCTATATACACGTAAGTCTTAATTCCAGTTGTAGATTTGGCTTTGCTCTTCAGGTCCCAAAACTTGTTCATCCTTTCCGACCTGGCTGCCCTCTCTTCATGTATGTATATTTTTTGCGTGCAAATGACTTCACTTTAAATCTCGTGTCACTGTGTTTCAGGATCTTCTCTGTCTTCAATTTGTTGCAAAGTCAAGCCTAGCTCGTCTAAATAATCTCGAACTTCTTTGAACCAGTTGTTCCTAGACTTACTTTTCCAAAAGTAGGTGAACAGTTGTTTCAGTAGCCTGGTTTCTGGTATTCTGGATATGTGGCAGAAAAAAAAGCTACCCTCCTTTTTGGCATTGTATCAATTATTGACTCAGTTTCCTGGTTCAAAACTTCGTTAGGTAATAGTCGCCACTGTCCCTCTACTGGGCATTTTATGTTAATAATTTTTCTGTCTGTCTTCTGAAGTTTGTATGCGGTTGATTTGGTGTTTATCTTGAACAGTGTTTCACTAGAATAGGTTGCTTCAGGTTTAATAGCAAAGTGGTAGTGTCTGAGTTTTGCATTTGTCGAGAGACATTTCTTCTTGCATGTTGGCCAGGTGATGCGTTGCTCTTGTTTCTGTTTAGTTGTTCTGCTTTCTACTGATATCTTCTCGTTTGAATTACAACTTATAACCTCCCCAAGATATTTGAGTTTATTTACAATTTTAATTTGTTCTGCCATTCAGTGTAATGGCTGGTGTTTCAACCTTGAAGGATGGCATTATTTCTGTCTTTCCAAACGAGATCCGTAGTCCGACTTCTGCTGCTATTTTTTCGAGTTCTTCGATTTGGTGTTTAGCCTCTTCCACGATATTTGCGAGAAGCACTAGATCAGGGCTTAACAACTGGCCGGTTTAGAGCGCGAGTACTCGCGTCCGCTCAGGCACGTGCTCGCGAGCAGGTGCACGGTCGCTGAGTAGGGAGGGAGGGGAGGGAGAAGAAATGCGCGCGCACGTTTGAATACGGCCACAGCTTGCCTATTGAAATCGCGACGACTGTGTAACGTTTAAAGTACTACGATCAGCTCTAACAGTCACTTCGCTGGTTAAAAATCATGTCAAGTCGCCGTTGTGTAATCCCAACCATGCTTTCGCAGTTGGGAGGAATTGTATCTGTTTACAGAAAAAGATGGTGTTGAAAAATGTTTAGTATGTCACAAAACGCTGAATTCTTTTCGGAAATTTAATTTGCAGCGACATTATATGTCGTACCACGCGAAAGACTACGGAAGTGGAAAATTTGATGGACCAGATGGGGCACAGGGAGTTATTAAACTTAAAAGGAAGCTATCCGAAGAAAATCTGGACGACGAAGAAAAATAAACTGAGGCAGCTGTCAGAGTGAGTTACAAAGTTGCTTTGCTTTCAGCAAAATCCTTGCGCCCCTTCACTGATGGCGATTTAATAAAAGAATGTTTGGTAGTTGCAGCGGAACATTTGTGTCCATCTCAAGTAGAACAGTTTCGGATTGTGCCATTATCTAACAGGACCATTATGCGTCGCATACAGAACATGGCAGACGACGTCCAGAGCAAGCTTGCAAATATCTGTAAAGATTTTATGGCTTATTCTATAGCTCTGGACGAAAGTGTTGATATCACTGGAACAGCGCAGCTTGCCATATTTATTAGAGGTGTTAAAAGAGATCTTCAAATGAGGGAGGAGCTCCTCGATGTAGTAGCCATCAGGAACACCACAACCGGAGGTGTTATTTTAAGTAGTATTTAAGAAAGTGTTGAAAAAATAGGATTGTCGTGGAATTCTTTAGTTTCAGTGTCTACAGACAGTGCACCAGCGATGACAGGGAAATAATCAGGTTTCGTTGCACTGTTGAAGGAGAAAATGCAAAAACTGACAGTGCTGAATGAAATATGGGGCGTTTACTGTGTGATCCACCAGCAAACCTATGTGCGAAGGGTATCACTATAAAAAAATGGAATGAGTGTTGTTGTTCGTACAACCAATTATATAAGGAAGCATGGGCTACAACACAGGCAACTTAAAAGCTTTCTTGAGGATGTAGAAAGCCAGTGTGGCAGCCTGCCTTATTACAGCGAGGTCCGCTGGCTTAGTCGTGGCGAATTATTAAATCGATTTTTTTGCCTATTAGGTGAGATAAATATGTTCATGGAAATAAATAACATGTGTGTTTCTGAGTTGAAAGAGCCTTCATGGAAATGTGATCTCGCAATCTTAGCAGATTCAACTAGCCATCTGAATGCTTCGAACATTTCACTACAAGGTAAAGATCTGCTAATTACTCATTTCATAGATCGAATACGAGCTTTTAAAATGAAATTGACACTTTGGGTGAGTCAGCTGGAAACAGGAAATCTAGCTCATTTTCCTAAATTATCATCCATGCAAGATGTTCACAAAGACTGTGAACGTTATTCCCATAGTTTAGTTGCCCTTAAGGAATAATTTGATCAACGCTTTCAAGATCTGACAGCACTAGACAGTGATTTTGATCTGTTCTCCTCTCCATATTCAGCGAATATTGAAAAGATTCGTCCTGAGCTGCAACTAGAAATTATTGACCTGCAGTGTGACAGAGAATACAGAGACAAATTTCAGAACAAGAAAAACATTTTGGAATTCTACAGACACTTTCCTCAGGATAGGTTTCCTCGTTTGTACAAACTGGCGGCTACAATAATATCAATGTTCGGTTCCACGTATGTTTGTGAACAACTGTTCTCTGCAATGAAATGTAACAAGACGCGCCTGAGAAACGCATTGTCTGATGAAAATTTAAACTGCACGCTGCGCCTACAATGCACAAGAGGAATTACTCCGAACATAGACGCAATTGTAAAGGGCAAAAAGTACAAGATAACCGAGAATCTCATACTTCAGTGACACTTTTTATTGTGTAATAGTTCACAAATTAATACGAATGTAGAGGCATACACTAAGCTAATAAAATTATGTGGCACGTATACATTCTCCTTTATTCGTTTCAATTGTCGCAGTAATAATTCGTGAGCACGTATGTTGTGAAGCCCTGCACTAGATCATCAGCAAACGCCAGGCAATTGAGTCTGATATTTCTGCCAATCTAGATGTTTGGTTGGCATTTCTTATTCCACTCTCTCATGACTTTCTCCAGAGCGCAGTTAAATAGTAGTGGTGAGAGACCATGCCGCTGTCGAACTCCCGTCGGGATTTGAAATAATTCAGATAGTTCCCATTTGAATTTAACTTTTTATTTATAATTCTTAAGGGTGAGTCCAATAAGGTTAACGAGTTTGAGGTGCAATCCTAATTGCGCGAGGATTTTAAGTAATGACTCATAATGGATACTGTCGTATGCTTCCCTGGAGTCAACAAAAGTGGTGACCAGCTTCTTGTTTCTCACTCTTTGATGTTACATGATCAACGTAAGGCTGATTATTTGATCTGGACAGCTTCTTCCAGGACGGAAGCCTCCTTGATATTCCCTAAGTTCCTGGTCGAGTTGTTCCTGAATTCTTGTAAAGATAATTCTAGAGAAGATATGTGACATCAAGCAGCAAAATCCCCCGATAGTTCTTTGGATCCGACCTGTCACCCTTTCTGTGTAATCGGTGTATTATAGCTGTATTCAATCTTTCTGGTATTTATTCAGAATTCCAGATGTCTTCTGTGTGCTTCTGGAGGTTATGAAGTGTTTGTTTACTTGCGTTCTGCCACAGCTCTGCGACCAGTTGATCCTCCCCTGCTGCTTTGTAATTCTTGAGCCGCCTATTTGCTTCGATCACTTCACTGAGATCTGGTGGTGTAATCTTCTCTGGATGTGCTTCGTTTTTTGGATGTGGCTCGAAATCTAGGTATTCTTTCGGTTCCTCGGCATTAAGTAATTCTCTGAAGTGATCAGCTAAAATTATGGTATTGTCTCGATTATTGTGCCCTAGTTTCTCATTTTTAATTTTCATCATAAGTGTGGATGGAGTATACTTTGATTGATACTTTCTGAATGTCCTATAATAGTCCCTTGTTTTATGTTGTTTGAATGATTCCTCTATGAGGTTTAGGGATTCGTTTTGATAATTTCTTTTGATTCTTCTGATTTCTTTCGCAGATTGTCTTCTGGCAATGGTTAGCACTTCTCGAGATTTTTCAGTTTTTTTGCTGGCCATTCAGCCATGGTTTGCTCATTTTCTGTATTGCTTTATCACACATTCCACTAGGCATGTTTCTTTCTTCCTCGGGCAGGGGAAAACTCTTCCGCTATGTTTTTCAGTTTACCAATCATCGTTCCCAGTTCGTCGCTTGAAAGTGCTTTGGATCTCTCTTACTAAAACAGATTACTTGTACCTGGGTGTCGTATTTTCTCCTCCTAGTGGGTTTTGATGGTTTGCTTTTTCTTTCTTAGGGTTATCTTAATTTTTATCTTTGAATTGTAATGGTCTGAATCGATGTCCACCCCACGAAGGACTTTGACGTTACAAATTTCATTGTGACACTTTTTATCCATTGCGACATGGTCTATTTGACTCTCCCCCACTTTAACATTAGGTCATTTCCAGGTCATTAGCTTATGTTGTCTTCTCTTAAATCTGGTAGTTTCAAGAATGAGTCCATGATCTATGCAAAGTTGAATTAGTCTTTGGCCTTTTTTGTCAGTTCGTGAGCCATTTACCAACAACAGTGCGATATTTTCTTTCTTTCCTAATTTTTCCGCTGAAATTTCCAAGAAACATTTTAATATGGGTGTCAGAGATGTTTGATATCAGTCGGTCCAGTTCTTCTCGAAATATTTCCGTTCCTTCCTTATGTTTAGTGTTTCTGTCATTTGTTGGGGCTTGGACATTAATCAATTAATATATTTGGTTCTGTACTTTGATTGTTTAGGTTGCCGTTCTTGGGGAGTTCGACGAGACATCCTCCACTGAGTCTAATATGCTATTATGAACCAGAAAGTCCATTCCAAATTGCGGGACACTTTTTATTACTCTTTTTCCCGGAGGCCCTTTATAGCGAAGATATCCCCCAGATTCAGACGGGTCCTTATCTATGTTTCAAAGTTCCTGAAGGGCTGTTATTAGAATTTTGTGTTGATTCATTACGTCTATTAAGTGTTTCATTTTACCAGTCTGCAGTATTGAATTTGTATTTAGTGTTGCAGAGAAAGAGAATTTTCCGGTTTTGCTGAATTGTCTGTTGGGCTGCCACGTGCTCCAACTCACCACAATCTTCTAAGTGACACCCCACCGTATCCGAGTGGTGTCTTTCCTTGGACCCATGATGCTGTGTATCCAAGACGGTGGATTCTTTCGTTAGAAGACTCTCCATGTTGGATTTGTTGTGTGATCAATGATCAGTGTTCTGACCGTGGTCAGGATCTACGATTCCAGATGTGATCGGGAAAAGTGATAAATGAAATATGGTGGGGTGATGAATGATATCCTGGAGTGTGTTTGGTCCGTGAGAGCTATTTTATTTCGCTCAAATCCGCCAGCAAGGCTGGTTAAGAGCCCCCTATCCGCCACCTGTGCTGCACCACGTCGGAGTATCACCTCTCCGCCTGCTACGACAACGTAGTACGTTCGTGGCAAACGGGTTATTATTATTAAACATAAACACTGGATTATCAAGTGTTTTGTATTGGCATATCATTTTCATTCCTTTCTTTATTGTCTAAAAGAAATAAAAATTACACTTTGTACATTTTTCTCTCTCTCTTGTAATTATGCGACTTTCAATTTTAACTCCTTTTTTATGTTGGGTAGTACATGTGAATCGTATACAACTAAAGAAAGAAACAGTACATAAATACGAGCATTTGGTGTTGTTTCTGTTCACCATGAACCTTGCTTCCACGGCTTCCAGCTGTTTGTTGGTTGTTTCCTGTTCGTCTTCTTCTTCTTCTTCTTGTATACCTTTACTCTCCACAAAATGACACCGAAAATGATCTTTCAGGTGCTTGTAGATGTTGTACAATACAGCACACGTTACTGTTACTTCGTGCCCTGCCTGTTAACGAAGTCTTACACAGTTACTGATGATCAATTAACCAAAGCTTCTCTTCAATATAGGCCTCTCTCTAGCATGGACCAAACTAAATCGTCACTGATCATAAATTCCTGCTTGTTTAAACGGAGTGACTGATCGTGGAGATGTTCCATACCCTGAATCACCAAGTAAACAAGCAACGCCGTTTTACCATGAAACGGTGTTTCTAAATGGGCTACGTCTCCTTATTCTAGTAACATGCTACCTGGCCAATCTGCACTTTTGCTAGTATCTTTCGTACCAGCATCTACGCTTGCCTGACCATTAATAGATGCATGAGCTTGCGACTAAGGTATTCTCCACCACGTAATACTGGTTGACTAATTTCTGTTTGGATCCAATCCCAATCCCTATAACAGTTGACAGTCGAAGTATTTTTTGCCAATCTTTCTTAACTGCATTAATTTCATGCACCAACAACGTTAACACTGGAACAATATTAGAGCAGTGATTAACGATGTCAGTTTACATAAGTAAGATTTTCACTTTTTGGATTTTTATTTAACTAGGGCGAATTACATCTAAAAATAGGACGATGTTTAAAGAGTGTCAGAGAGTGAACAACATTTTAGACTGATCTGAAGATGGCTTAGTAATGAGTCGAAACTGATAATCAGCAAAGAAACTTTGCGATCTTCAGGTAGGGTTTTTATCCATACATGTCCGGCATTTTAGATGGGAATCGAATCCAATAGCGAGCTTTTAAAAGTATCTGATCCTTTACACAGTTCACTGTTGTACAGTCAACTCCTAACTCCTTGAGCCACAATCTGAAATCGAAGATCGTCCATAGAACGAAGAAATATCTCCATCCGCATTTGGGAAGTCAGGACCCTTCCGTGTATTTCGTCACGTGCTGCCATTAACTCCTCACTTAAATAGTGGACATTTCATTTTCAGATCGTTAAAGATCTTTATATCTACTCAAATTCTGCCGGACAGTTGTTAATAGCTGGCACGCCCCATCACCTTCTTTACGGATAACCTAGACGCATCTCAGTTCAAAACTATATTCTACTCTTAACTGAAAACTTAAATCTAGCCCCTTCCGAAAACGCAGAATACATCTTCGTATATTACACTCTACAAATTTATTCACATACGACTTAGAGAAACCTCAAATCGTGCAAGAATTAGCTACATCTCGTTTTTATTCCCATCGGTTTCAGCAACGCTTACCTAGCATGATGGAACGTAGCCAAATGCACGGTACACGCTTTAACAACCAACGAATGGCTTGTACCCCATGCTTCCCTGTGACCTTTGCCGTTCTCTCAGAAAGGGGCGTCTAGTAAGTAATGCAACACACTTTTCCTCTCAGCCAGTTTCAGTTGAATAAATGTGAAACACGTTGTAGGATATCATGGAATATTCCAGCTTCAGTGCCTATAGTTTCATAAAGCTCCGATAAGTGGCGGTGCTATACGTAGATTTCAAAGTAATGGAGGTGCGTTCAAAGCAGAGAGCTTTCATTCTTTTGGCGGAAAAGAACAGCATTTCAGATATTTGTAGGGGCTTACACAATTACTGCGGAGACCTGGTAGTACGGTGAGTTTTCGGGGGCGGGGGGGGGGGGGGGGGGGGAGGATGTCTGTACTCACTGCACCAAGGTTTCGCAAATCTCTCCGATAACCCGCGTGCCGGCCGGCACCACACAACAGTGACTTCCGTACTGTTGCAACGTGCGGAAACTTTCATTCGAACTAATCGATGGATCGCAACCAAACACCTCACTGGTCAACTGTACGCCTCTGTTAGTGGTGCCGACACACTTGTCCACCAGGTGAAGTATTCAGAGGTGTGTGCCAGAACTAAACGGCAAACACGGAGTGCGCTACACCACCTCTTCTTAGAAGAAAAAGTTCAAAGCCGCACCCTCAGCAGGTGAAGTTACGGCGACGGTTTTTCGACGTTATTGTGTTTCATGTCCTTCATAATGGTACAAAGATCAACTTTGAAGTCTATTGTGCTACCGTCAGGACACTGAAGAAACTAATTCTGCATTTTCGTTGCCACAAAAAAGGCAAACAAGCTTCTGCTTCTCCATGACAACTCAAGGCCTCACAATAGTCTGCGCTCGCGAGGAGAGCTCACAGAACTTCATTGGACTGTTCTTCCTCATCCGCGCTACAACCAGGATCTTTCACCTTCCACTTCCATTTGTTTAGCACTCCTCTGGAAGCAGTTCAAAATGGTTGAAATGGCTCTGAGCACTATGGGACTCAACTGCTGTGGTCATCAGTCCCCTAGAACTTAGAACTAATTAAACCTAACTAACCTAAGGACATCACACACATCCATGCCCGAGGCAGGATTAGAACCTGCGCCCGTAGCAGCAGCGCGGCTCCGGACTGGAGCGCCTAGAACCGCACGACCACCGCGGCCGGCTCTGGAAGAAGTACGTGGATGATAGGGGGGGGGGGGGGTTATTGATGCAGCAAGACGTTGGCCCCGAAGTCAACCAGTAGAATGGTACCATGCAGGCATACAGGTCCTCCCAGTGGTGTGTCATAAAGCCGACGCATTTAATGGGGATGATATTGAAAAATAGGGTTCTGTAGGCAAGAGGATGAGGAATAATATGGTGTATTTGAATCCCGAATAAAACCAACCGGCTTTCGGAAAAGTGTGTAGCCTCCTGTTCCATGCATAACGTGTAGCAACTCGATATTAGGTGTTACCGAATAGCAGTTTTTGATTTCACAGATATGCGCTTTCAAACAGACTGCTACTATTGTAGCTATACGTTTGTTTTAAAATTTGCAGTGAAACTAACTTTTTATGTTCATTAATATATTTCATTCATTTCCTGATGTACGTGAATCGAAGCCTACACGTGTACACAGATATGCCCATGGTGCTAAAAAGTATCAGACAGCTTATAATTAATAACTATGATGGAGCAATTCTGTGCACTTGTCAGAGTCGTGGCTGGATCGCGTCATGCCTTTTTCTTGTAACATTGGTTGCAGTCCAGTGGTGTCTTGTTTCTTCCTCGATTACCGCCATAACGTTGCTGCCTTCTCTCCATGAGTGGCAGCAGCAGCGTTTATCGATACTAGTACAGCGGTACTATCTTTAGTGTGGCGGATATACGAGGGGCGTTCAGAAAGTAAGCTCCGATCGGTCGCGAAATGGAAACGACTATGAAAATCCGATAAAGCTTTGCACAGATGTGTTGGGTAGTGTCTCTAGTATAACCCCAGTTAGCATCACGTCGCTCTTCTCATTTCTGAGCTCGCAGTGAGTGCGTAAAGATGTATAGAAAATAGTGTCTGCCGCCAAGTACGAGGGCCTGGTGAGAAATTTCGCCTGAAGCTATGCAGCTAACATTACATAACTGTCGTGCTGTTTCGCCTTCACGACAATTTTGAGCCGCATTCTGCAGGGGCAATGAAGATGCTCCTGCATCGTTTTCAAATGGAAATGTTAGATTACCCACATTACAGTCCGCAATTGTCTCCCCCTGCGTTTCATCTCTGGTCACATGAACCGCTGTCTTTGAAGACAACATTTTGACACAGACAACGAGGTGTAGGCCAGCGTGGAGAATTGGCGGAAAGCACTGGCGGCTGCCTTCTATGATGAGGCTATTGAAAAGTTGGTACAACACTATGACAAAAGTCTAAGTCAGAACGGCAACTACGTAGAGAAGTAGCTGAAAGGTGTAGCTAATTGTTACAAGTAAAACATTTCTGATGTTCACTGTGGTTTCAATTTGGCAATCAATCGGAGCTTACTTTCTGAACAGGCCTCGTATTTTCCGGGTGTGCTGCGTGTACTGCGTGTGCTGCAGTCGGTCAGTTGGGGCAGAGCAGAGAGGAAGTCCCCGTGGCGCGTAGTCAGACCAGAGCCGCTGGCGGCGTGCACGCGCGGTTGGAGTTGTGAGGCGCTTCTCGCGGTGGGTTACGAAGTTCGTCGCCTACCGATACTGGACACCGAAGTTGAGTGCTTACTTAACTTATTATCAAGCCTCAGCTGCTATCACATCTCTTCGTTTGATCCTGGTGGTCGCTTTTTGGAAGATTCCCGCGAACAACAACAAGTGTACATTGAAGTCGACTAGAATTGCAACCATCTTCCTGTGTGGTGTTTAACTTAATCTAATTCATTCCTTCATTAATCAAGTGTACCAGTGGTATCTTCTGCCTTGTGGCCACTGGCGTTCCAGTGACCTGCCCTGGTCGTTGACGTAGTTTTGGCAGTGTATTTTCCTCAACTTTTTATACTGTCCAGCACGGCGTGTAGTTCGACAGTTGAGATATTGGTTGTAGTTTTAGGCGTATATTGTGACTTGGCTGGATTGGGCGCCAGTACGTTGTGCTATTGACATCTTGTTGTCATTTTGCTGGTCGGGTGGAGCAGAACTGATCTTGTTGGTTGGTTCGTCGGCTGCCTTTCAGTTGAGTTGCCTTCCGGTTAAGAGGTTGTCGGTCTGGCTGCCTGTCTCACGTAAACGTGAGTTAGTGTACCTTCCCAGGCCGATCCTTGGAACGTTCTGAGTCCCGCTCCTTGTGTTTTACATAGTGATTTTCTGTTCAGTCTTAAGTACTCTCTGTGGCATTCAGCCGAGTTTTAGCTTATTAAAATTGCAAGCCTTAAGCCGTAAAAAGAAATTTGTTTCTTGTTTTTTATTTGGCCTTCAGTCGAGTTTCAGCCTTTCAAAATTAAAATCGAAAATTCATTGTGCCTTGGCCTTTAGCCGTCAATTGGTTTCAATTTGGTATGTGGCCTTCAGCGAAATTTTCAGACTTTTCAAATCAAAGCTTGAAAAATTATGTTTAGGCCTTAAACTATAAGAAATATTTTCTAGTATTTGTGTGGCCTTCAGCCGAGTTTTCCAGGTTCAGTTAAAAATTGGAAATTTCTTTTTCTGGGTTTTAAGCCGTGAGATTGTTTGGGTGTCGTATGTGGCTTTCTGCCGAGAGTTATGTGAAGCATTTTAGGATAAAGCCTTGACCCTATTTTAGTTGAAATTTAGAAGCTCTTCTCTTTAGGCCTTAAGCAATAAAATTGTTTCCTGCATGGTGTGTGGCCTTCAGCCGAGTTTTAATCTCTCTTACATTAAAATTTCCAAATCCTTGTCTTGCCCTTAAGTCATAAGATTGTTATTCTTTAATATCAGGCCTTCAGCCGAGTTTTACACGAAGCATTTCAAGATAAGGGCTTCACCTTTTCAGATTGAAAGCTCGTCTCCCTAGGCCTTGAGCCGTTAAATTGTTTTGTTGATATGTGGCGTTCAGCAGAGTTTTCAGCCTGTTTAGATTAAACTTTGAAGATCTTTGTCTTGGTCTAAAGCCATAACACTGTCCTTCATTAATGTGAGGCCTTCAGCCGAGTTCTACGGGAATAATTTAAGCTAAGGCTTTCAGCCTATTTATATTGAAGATAAAAAATTTTTTTCTAAAGATGTGGAACCTCCAGAAGAACTCCTGCACCTCAATTCCTTGCTTACACCTTGAGCCTTGGATTTTCGATGTGGCCTTCTGCCGTTATAAATTAAATCAAAGGAGGTCTTTGGTTAAAACCTAGAGAGTTTTGATTCTTGCTTGTGTCATGGTGAGTTTTAAGAAATAAAGTTTGTATGTTGAGTGCCACTTTCCACAAATATAATTACATCCGCTCTGTTTTGCTAGCCCAGGGATTTCATCGCCCTTTTTTGTAGCTTCCTTATATACGAAACTATTGCACTACGGACGTGTTATAAAAGAAAACTTTTCTGGGGTTGCAAAACAATAATTAAACCCCGCCAAAACTGAAAGCCAGCTGATATTCATAGGGGAGAAAAGCAGCTGGCAGCAGATGACCCTGCTGAACGCTCCCTTCAGCACGGGAAACAAAAAGTGCTAATTTCGCGACAAACGAGCGTCGTCTATACGGGGCCCTTACTGTTTGTCTTGGACGACGCCGTACCGCCATGCAGCGTGTTATTAGTCTGAACAGACGGGTGGTTAATGCGACAACTAAGGCACCGTGGGAGCCCGCAGCGTGGCCTGATGAGACGCTAATGCCTCTTCTTGCATACCGCCGCAGGAGTAGCAGGCGCTTCTTGTGGCCGCCTGAGCCTCCACGAGCCGGAGAAGCGGGCCTCTTTGTCGCTGTTGCTGCAACACATCAGGCCACGCCCTGGCTGCAACACTGCGCGTAATCGTGCATCGTAGCTGTACTCGTAGGCGACGCAGATGTATTATCTTTACTTCATTGACTAGGTTGCATAGCATGTTCCGGAAGCCATCTTGTTCTCGGGCGTCCGTCACTTCGTTGTCCCGTGGGCTTGCAGTTCGTAGCGATTCCAGACAGACGATATAACTGCCTCCTTTCTGACTGAATACACCATCTGGCTTAATACTTTTAAATTTTTGTTCCAAGTCGAAAATCCGTAGCCTTTGTCGGGGTTCTGTGTTGCGTATATTCTTCATCAGTGTGTAGGCTTAGTATGCCCTGAGAAACTTCATCTCAGCTGACGTAATTTCCCTACTACCTACATCTCACTTACATGTAATAGTACCGTAACTTGGATTGCTTAATGCACTGAGTTGACAAAAGTCATGTGATACGTCCCAATATCGTGTCGAACTTCTTTTTCCCCGTCATAGTGCAGCAGTTCGAAGTGACATGATACCAACAAGTCGTTGAAAGTCCCCAGCGGAAATATTAAGCCATGCTGCGTCTATAGCCGTCCATCATTGCGAAAGTATTGCCGCTGCATCATTTTTGTACGAACTGACCTCTCAAATATATCCCATAGATTTTCGATAGGACTTACGTCGGGCGGTCTTTTGGGTCAAATAATTTGCTCGAATTGTCCAAAAAGTTCTTGAAACCAGTCGTGAACAGTTTTGGCCCCGTGACATTACGCACTGTCATCCACAAGAATTTCTTCGTCGTTTAGGAACATGAAGTCTACGAATGGTTGCAAGTTGTATTCAGACAATTATCGGTTCAGCTGGACCAGAAGACCCAGTCAATTACATGTAAACACAATCCACGTCATTATGGAGCACCCACCAACTTGCACTGCCTTATTCACAACGTAGCAACTGAAATTTGGTTCAAATGGTTCAAATGGCTCTGAGCACTATGGGACTCAACTGCTGAGGTCATTAGTCCCCTGGAACTTAGAACTACTTAAACCTAACTAACCTAAGGACATCACACACATCCATGCCGAGGCAGGATTCGAACTTGCGACCGTAGCGGTCGCGCTGGTCCAGATTAAAGCGCCTAGAACCGCTCGACCACACCGGCCGGCCTGAAATCTGGACTCACCTACCTAGGCAACGGCCTCCCAGTCGTCTACGGCCCAACAGATATGGTCACAACCCAGGAGAAACGCTGCAGGCGATGTTGTGCTGTTAGCAAAGGCACATGCGTCGGTCGTCTGTTTCCATAGCTCATTGACGCCATATCTCGACGCACTGTCCAAACGGGTACGTTAGTTCTAAGTCCCTCACTGATTTCTGCGGTTATTTGATGCTGTTTTGCTTGTCTGTTTGCTAATACGTAGACAGAAATGCACTCAGTTTTTTCATTCTTTACACTTTACATTTACAAGTCTGGTATAGGTTTTGTTTAATTTTCATAGGGCTTTCCAAGAGACATCACAAGTGATACTGAAAGATATTTTGATTTTCAATAATATGTTAAAAATGCACACACATTGTCGGTAGCCAACAAGCCCATCAACAGATTTCATTTAACGATATGTCCATAGCACTGTCAAAATATTGTCGATCAAGACCAACTCATGCACACTGTTGACCTAACTTGATCTGTTCTCAGGTGTTGTGTTGTTTATCAGTTCAGTTCTTCCTTGGAGTTGAATATAACGCAAGTGTTGCCGTTTATTGATTTTGTTCAGTGTGCTTTGTTGGAACAAGAAGGAAAAGGAAAACTAATTTTGATTCCTCCACTAACGTTATACTAATATAAAAGTATGTACGCTTTACTATAATAGCCTAATTACATATCCATTGCAGTTTATTGTTAGCACTGGAGTCATTATTTCGACACTTTTGGTTGCAATATTTCATAAGGAAGCGGAGTGATGAACGTAACTACAAATAACGTTAAATTAAAATCACTGCATAAAAATACACCTGAATTTGCCTGTGTCGCCCACAAACCGCGTTGATCAACCGCAGCATCGCCCAAACAACGGTGGGTGCATTTCTTCACAAACTTTCTCGAAATTGTAGCCAAAACACCAAAAAATCACCCAACTTGTCACCCGGAAGAAAACACTTCCGATTTGTAACGATGAGGATGGGTTTGTGGAGAGTGGAAGGAGTATGTGATGACAGCACTGTCTGTAGTCCGTTCGTTTCTAAAAGATTTTTTTCAGGGCTGCTTGAATTCAAGCGAGCCGACCTGCACCCTGTCCCCACATAACACCCACGCTCCTCCCACCGCCCCTACTATATAACCTGTTTGTGCACTTGTACCACTATAATAACAGAATCGTTATCAGATGTTCTATGGTTATCTTCAAACTGTAATGTTATTAAATTACAGAACAACTACACAAATATTTTTGTTTTTAGTTTTGTAACGGTACGTACCTTAATTTAGGGAATACTTATTTCTCGGACAGACGGTACGCGTTTTGCGTGAGATCTCGGCAATATGCGTAGTTTCGCGATATTTACACTGGGAGTCAGCTAGAGATCGTAATTTGATTCTTTGCATGCATTTATAAAGTTTGCCGACTTATGGAAGTGCGGTTTATCTTGTCTTCATGTTTTACTGCAACAAAGAAGTTCTGCTGTGAAATGTTTATTCGTAACATCCTTGGAACAGTGAGTCCAACAACCACAATTATAACGTATTTGCAAACAGACGTCATACAAGCAACAATTTACGTTGTATTTGACAGAAGAGTTAATGAGTATCAAAGACTGCATTCTATAACCATATTATCATAGATGAAAGCAAACTCATATGCCAGATAGCATAAATTAAAAATATGGATGAAATTAATGTTTGAATCAATGTTAAGATCCCAAAACTGCAGTTCATATCATTTGTGTGTTCAATCTTGATTTATAATAAATGTGGGTGCTATTGTTTCAAGTTGACTGCTGGAATAATAATTTGAAAGAAGTTACTGCTCACTTAAGGAAATTTAAGAATGCCAATGAAATTAAAGATACTTCAATAATATTTGATACTAGACTGAACTTGGTACACTTTGATGTGATAATGGAACTCGGACTCGGATTCATCTAAGAGGGAAATTAAAATAGAAGACTGTAGGTGGAGAAAATAGATATTGTCAAAAGAGATTTCAACACTAACATTATAAATCATTCATCCCAACGTTTTGAGTCTTCAGCTCTGAGGTAGTGGACCTTCTATTAGAAGAATGAGCTGTGTTTTGTTATCAAATAGTCAATATATTATATCAGAGATTTAATACGTTTGGCAATAAATTTCAGTTATCATATTATCAAATAAAGAAACATTTAATAGTGTATCGGTGTATTTCTCGTACATGGAGGTGACGAAAGTCATGGGCTAACGATATGTAGATACACAGATGTTGTGAACAGCACTTACGTAATTCATGTGAAGAGGTTTGCTACGTGATAATGGCCGCTCGACGGGAATTAACAGACTTTGAAGGCGGAGTGGTAGAGGAACTAGACGCATTCCATTTCAGATATCGTTAGGGAATTAAATATTCGGGGATCCACAATGGCAAGAGGGCGCCGAGTATACCAATTTTTCTCGCGTTGCCTCTCACCACGGACATCGAAGTAGCTAACGGCCTTCACTTAACAACCGAGAGTAGCGGCGTTTGCGTACAGTTATCAGTGCCAACAGACAAGCTACACTAGGAGAAATAACTACATGAATCAATGTGGGCCGTACGACGAACTTATGCGTTAGGACAGTGCGGCGAAATTTGGCGTTAAGTGGATGGAAGCAGCCGATCGACGCTAGTGCCTTCACTAACAGCACGACATAGCCAGCAGCGCCTCTCCTGGGCTTGTGACCATATCGGTTGTACCCTACACGACTGAAAAACCGTAGCCTCGTCAGATGAGTCCCGATTTCAGTTGGTAAGAGCTGATAGTAAGGCCGGCCGCTGTGACCGAGCGGTTTTAGGCGCTTCAGTGTGGGACCGCGCGACCGCTACTGTTCGCAGGTTCGAATCCTGCTTCGGGCATGGATGTGTGTGTTGTCCTTAGTTTAGTTAGGTTTAAGTAGATGTAAGTTCTAGGGGACTGATGATCTCAGATGTTAAGTCCCACAGAGCTCAGAGCCATTTAAAACATTTTTTAGCTGATGGTAAGGTTAGTATGTGGTACAGAACACACGAAGCCATGTACCCAAGTAGCCAACACGACACTGTGCAATCTCATAGGGACTCCGTAATAGTTCGAGCTGCGTTTACATTGAATGGACAGGATTCTCTTGTATGTTCGGCTATTTGGAGACCATTTGCAGCCATTCCAGTACTTCATGTTTCCAAACAGAGATGGAATTTTTGTGGACGACAAAGCACCATGTCACTTGGCCACAATTGTTCGAGATTGGTTTGAAGAACAGTCTGGACAGTTCGAGCGAATGATGTGGCCACGCGGATCGCCCGACGTAAATCCCATCGAACTTTTATCTGACGTAACCGAGTGGTCAGCTCGTACACAAAATTTCTTGATATGTATGGACCAAAACAAGGAAATATGTCTTTTAAACATGAGCTCTAAAGTGCATAAATTGAGAGGAATGAGCACTTGTTCATTTTATTCCTCGTACCATTGCTGTATATTTTTACGGCGGTAGTTGTTAGAAACTAGACAGGTGCTGTGTATGAACATTTAGTGGCGCGTATCTTTCAATCTAGTGGTCGTCTTTCGAAATCTTCGTGAAAGTACGCTGGTGGTCATAGCGAGGCTGGTGTCTCCCACTTGTTTTAAAAGTGCAGTAATTGAGATAATCGACCTGGATCCAGTAACAGATGCCTCGGAGTAAATCTCCAGAGCTAGACTACACGTAGTATGGGCTTCCCCGCTGTCCCTCGCAAAGACCTCCAGCACTTCACGTGATGCCGTGCAACCTCCGCGGTAGGATGAAAGGATACTTTGAATTTGTCTTTTTCCTCACTTGTGTCTTTATTCTCTACACGTTCCTCTAACAGCATGCAAGTTATCCCCTCGTTTATTAACCTCGTCCCATCGCTACTTTTGCTCCATATGGTTATTACATCAGAATGGCGATAGCCGGGGCTGGCTGGCGCAAGCAACCACTATCGTAATTACGTTTGTTGCACGAAGCAGCTGGAGCAACATTTAATTGTTACGTCTGGCCTCTGTATATTCGTACAATCACCTGGTTACCAACAAACGCATTACCGAAATCCAGTACGCACCTGTGGCATTACGGCAGGGACAATACGTGACGGCCGGCCGGGGTGGTCGAGCGGTTCGAGGCGCTACAGTCTGGAGCCGCGCGACCGCTACGGTCGCAGGTTCGAATCCTGCCTCGGGCGTGGATGTGTGTGATGTCCTTAGGTTAGTTAGGTTTAAGTAGTTCTAAATTCTAGGGGACTGATGACCTTAGAAGTTGAGTCCCATAGTGCTTAGAGCAATTTGAATCACTTGCCAATACGTGACGCTTGGGACATCTACATGGCAACACGACTGGCACCAGCGCATAGACACTGAAGTGACGAAAGTCATGGCATTCTACATCATATCGTGTGAGGCCCCCTTTATCCCGGCGCACTGCAGCGAATAGACGTGGCACGGATTCTGCAAATCCTTGGAAGTCCCCTGTAGAAATAATGAGCCGTGATGCCTCTATAACCGCCCACAACTGCGAAAGTGTTGCCGCAGCAGAATTTGTGCTCGAACTGACCTCTAGATTATGAACCATAACTTTTCCATAGGATTCATATCGAGGGACCTAGTTGGCCTACTCATTCACTCACATTGTCCAGAATGTTGTTTAAACTAGTCGCGAAAAACTGGGGCCCGATGACATGACCAATTATCATCCACAAAAATTCCATTGTTGTTTGGGAACATTAAATCTATGAATGGCTGAAAATATTCTCCACGTAGTCGAACTTAACCATTTTCAGTCTATTATCTTTTCAGTTTGACCAGAATTCCCATTCCATTCAATGTAAAGACAGCCCAAACAATTATTCAGCCCCCACAAACTTGCACAGTGCCTTGTTGATAACTTGGGTCCATGGCCATGGGCCATGGGTCTGCGCCACATTCGAAACCTATCGTCATCTCTTACCAACTGAAATCTGAAATCATGTTACCAAGCCACGGTTCTTCGGTTCTCTAGAAACCAATCTATATGGTCACGAGCGCAAGAGGGGCGCCGCAGGCGATGTCGTGCTGCTAGCAGAAGCACTCGCGTCGGTCGTCTGCTGCCATAGTCCATTAACGTGAAATTCGCCGCTCTGTCCTAACCGATGCATTCATCGTATGTCCCATATTGATTTCTGTGGTTATTTCGTGCCGTGATGCTTATCTGTTAGCACTGACAACTCTACGCAAACGCCGTTGCTCTAGGTCGCTGTGTCGTCCGTGGTGAGAGGTAGTGTCTGAAATTTCGTGTCATGCACATACTGTGGACACTATTGATCTCGGAACTTTGAAGTTTACGTTTGTAATGTTTTGTTTCTATGTCGCGATCTACCGAGGAAATATTTCATATCTAAGACAGCTGCTTCTCCAGTATTTTACTATGTGCCTCAGTTTTGAATCTTATCACATTTTTTCCGCTGCAAGGACATTGCTTTTGATTTATGTACAGGTATTATGCTGCTACATTTCTTAAGATGTACATGTCTCTTTGTAAGTTATCTTCTGTCTCATCAGTGACAAAATACGTACAGTTGTAAGAATTATTTATTTCGGAAAAGAAAAGCATAACTTGGTTTCAGAAGATGTCACCCACCTTCAAAGAGAACCGAGAGGCTTGCTAGCAGGCCTTGGATTGACGACGATATCCTGTACATTCCAGGTATGAGGGATGCATTATTTTAACATATTTAACCTATTTTATGCTCAGTTATGTATCCTTGGTGCATATAGAGTTTTTTCTGTGAAATTCTGTTAGTTCTGTTTAGCTATTATTATTTTAACCATGTGGAAAGGTACTGTTATTTATTTGTAATTCTGAAGGTACACCTGAAGATGGGGTAAATGTGTTGAAACCTGGTTGTACTTCCTGTTTGGTAATAAATAATTTTTACAGCTGTAGCGGATTTTATCATTGATAATGAATAACGATTGTGGACGTCCTGTCAAGAGAACCGCATACTCTGTCTGTTGCACAATTACAACGTCGTCTTCACATAAAATAATGCTTAAACTATACTGCGGCGGAGAGGATGATCCCACATTGGAAAATTTGTTTCCATCTTATTAAGACTTCGTCAACATAGATATTAATAAAAACGGTAATCTTGTCTAACACCTGCATTTGTTTTTGGTAGTGCTACGGTTTGCTTCCCTTATAAATAATTACAGCGTAAGGTTCTCATACGTTTTCTGCTACTGTAAATAATTCACCTTCACTGTTCTGGGACAAAGATGAATGCGCGCACTGCAGTAGTGAATAAGATCCTACACTCCGCATTTAGTTTTATCTGTGTTTGATTTGTTAGTCTGTCAGTTGTACAGCGCTGGGACATTCTTGTTTGAGGCATATAGCAGCGTGTATTTGAGTTTGTCAAATAATGAGACCTTTCTTCTTTGAATTTGGGAGAAGCTAACTATAATACTTTATTATGGAGACAAAAACCTTCTCTATCAATAACATGAACAAGAAAACATTATACGTACAATGTTTTCTTGTTGCTGTTATTGATAGAGAAGGTTTTGCAGGAATTTTCAATGTTTGACTGTAGTTTCTTTGTAGTGAGAGAATTTTGAAATTTCTAGAGTCTTCTTATGATGTGCAGTCTTTTCCTCAATAATCAGGGTCTGATTTCTCAAAATCGATTTTATTTAAATTAAAACCCACCTCTATGTTTCATAGTAAAGTTTTGAACTTTCGTCCTATTTGCAGTGCACCTTAAGAGACTTGAAGCAGCATATAGTTTCTGATAAAAGTAATTTAGATTATTTATCTTGGCTGCAGCATCTACTGATATTCATTTGCTTTCGAGAACGTCAATACTCCAGACACAAAAAAAAAAAAACAGCATAGTGAGCAAGAGGTGAGTGGCTTTTATTTCAGGTCAGAACCTATCATCCATATTTAGGAAACTGTGTGTGGTCAACGACTGTCAGGTGTCGTGCTAGGTAACATATCAATTTTATTGAAGAGTGTTGATAATTTCTAACAGTTATTTTGTTCCGAGTAGGGCGGTAATTTATTTTTGTGGACATTCTTTGTCTAACACTGAACTCTATACTTCGCACGGTCCATAATATGCCTCATTACTGAGTTTTATTTATATAGTATTCACTCAGCACACAATTACTTTCCTTTTGGCATTAAATTAGACTCATTTTCTTTATTTCAGATTTTGCATTTCATTGAGTAAAAAGTTTTATTCCCGACACTGTTCACGTGCGCAACACAGGGCCAACCAACAGTCAGTTTTGTCCAGCAACTGAATACGGTATCCAAAGTATATGTTAGATGAGGAGAAACTTTACGAAATCTGTGTATTCAGTTTTCTCACAAACAGACAAAATTCATTTTGTAGAAAACTTACATATGTCGATCCTCATCACCCAGGCTAACCCACTGGTTTTTCTGTGATTACGTACTTCGATTACAGCACAGGTTCTCTAAAGCAAGTCAGCCCTACGCTCATATGCAGGGTGAGTCACCTAACGTTACCGCTGGATATATTTCGTAAACCACATCAAATACTGACGAACCGATTCCACAGACCGAACGTGAGGAGAGGGGCTAATGTAATTGTTTAATACAAACAATACAAAAATGCATGGAAGTATGTTTTTTAACACAAACCTACGTTTTCTTAAATGGAACCACGTTAGTTTTGTTAGCACATCCGAACATATAAACAAATACGTAATCAGTGCCGTTTGTTGCATTGTAAGATGTTAATTACATCCGGAGATTTGGAACCTAAAGTTGACGCTTGAAACCTCCGACGTTCAGTTGCGTGTTCTAACAAACACGGGCCACGGTCGACGAGAAGCATCTGCTGGGACACGTTTACGATGACGACCGTGTTTACGAGTGTGGCTGTAGTGCACTGTTGTGGTTTGGTCTAGATGTCGCAGTGTCCGCATGTAGCGCTTGCTGCTATTGTTATTCTGCATTCGTCTCCGCACGCAGACCAACTGTAGTACACCGTGTTACCAGACGTCTGTGATAGTGTAGTGTTGTAGGAACTGTGACCTTGGTGTATTCGAACTCTGAAAAGGCGGAAATGATACTCATCTATGGCGAGTGTCGACGAAATGCAGCTGAAGCCTGCAGGGTGTATGCAGAACGGTAACCGGACAGAGAGCATCCAACGTGCCGCACATTGCAAGACATCTACCGCCAACTGTATGCAACAGGTATGGTCGTAGCACGCAAACGGGTCCGTAACAGGCCCGTCACAGGAGAAGCGGGTGCAGTTGGTGTGTTAGCTGCTGTTGCCATGAACCCACACATGAGTACACGGGACATTGCGAGAGCCGGTGGACTGAGTCAAAGTAGTGTCATACGCATACTGCATCGTCACCGCTTTCACCCGTTTCATGTGTCGCTACATCAGTAATTACATGGTGATGACTTTAATCATCTAGTGCAATTCTGTCAATGGGCATTAACAGAGAATGCGTTGCAGTTCTAACTGTTTACCGATGAAGCGCGTTTAACAAACCACGGGGCAGTGAATCTACGGAACATGCATTACTCGTTCGAGGACAATCCTCGCTGGCTCAGACAGGTAGAGCGACAGCGACCGTGGATTGTAAATGTATGGTGCGGAATCATTGGCGACCACCACATTTGTCCTCACTTCATTGCAGGGGCCCAAACAGCTGCAACATACATCGCGTTTCTACAGAATGATCTGCCAACGTTGCTCGAAAATGTCCCACTGGAAACGCGTCGACGTATGCGGTATCAGCATGATGGTGCACCTACACATTCCGCAATTAACACTAGGCTGACCCTTGAGAGGATGTTCGACGGGCGTTTCATAGGACGTGGAGGACGCATAAATTGGCCAGCCCGTTCTCCTGATCTTACACCTCTGGACTTCTTTCTGTGGGGTACGTTAAAGGAGAATGTGTACCCTGATGTGCCTACAACCCCAGAGGATATGAAACAACGATTTGTGGCAGCCTGCGGCGACATTACACCAGATGTACTGCGGCGTGTACAACATTCATTACGCCAGAGATTGCAATTGTGTGCAGCAAATGATGGCCACCACATTGAACATTATTGGCCTGACATGTCGGGACACACTCTATTCCACTCCGTAATTGAAAACGGAAACCACGTGTGTACGTGTACCTCACTCCTCATGGTTCTGTACTTGTGCGTCAGTGAAAAAGACCAATAAAAAGGTGTTAGTATGTGGACGTAATGTGCTGTTCCTGTCTCTTCTGTACCTAAGGTCCATCGCCGTTCCCTTTGGATCCCTACGTATATCGGTGCTCTCCGATACACACGATCGAACAGCGGAGGAGTGGTACTCAAGCGTCAACTTTAGGTTACAATATCTCCGGATGTAGTTAACTTTTTACAATGCAACTAACGGCACTGATTACTTATTTGTTTATATGTTCGGATGTGCTAACAAATCTAACGGGGTTCCATTTAAAAAAACGTAGGTTTGTGTTAAAAAACATACTTCTGTGCATTTTTTATGATTTGTATTAACCAATTACACTAGCCCCTTTCCTCACGTTCGGTCTGTGGAATCGATTCGTCAGTATTTTATGTGGTTTACGAAATATATCCAGCGGTAATGTTAGGTGACTCACCCTGTATACCAACGTTTTCATTTTCTCTTGCAGCTATTGTAATTTCTTGTCCTATTTACGTGTGATTTTGTGTGAATATTGTTTCCGTTTTGTAAAAAAAATATTGAATCTCGAAAATCTTTGTTGCGCAGGCAGACTGTGCCACAAACAGCCTGAACTGTTTAAGTGTTACCTAAATTTTTCGCAAATATTTCCGTTGCGTAAAATAATTTATTACTTTCGGTTTCGTTTGGTAATTTAGTTTTTACTTTTCATCATTATGGCTAGCAAAACAGTACTTCGTCGTGCTAATAGATCGAAAACCGCGTCAAGAAGTAATGACGCAGTTGTTAATGTAACTGAAGAAGCACAACTCTTCTTTCAGATAATGTAAATAAGTGTGTAACACAGATGATTTCTTTTTTATTAAATGCAACAGAACAAATTTCCAACACCGAACAGGAAATTTCAGAAGGCGAATCGGCAGGCAACAAGTCGAATCAGGTACGCGAAATATTGTAATAGCCACTTACCGATACAGTCTATTCGGCTTTTGCTTCCAGTTCTTTAAATAAAACAGCACAGCAGCCAACATTTATTACTGACATCTATTACACAGTCTGTAAATCCAGTAAACGTAAATGTAGGCATCAATAATACAATTCTATTAAAGTTACTACAATACATAAATGAAACTTTGAATGTCACAAGGGAAGCACTAGAAGAAATCACATAATCACAAGAAGAAATATGTAAAGATAACAAGAGACTCGAGACAAAAACAGCAAAATCTTTCCGCAGAAATTCGACAAGAGATTAGACATGAATTACAACCAATTACTACGAGGTTAGAGGTCAGGCTACGCACCCTTTAAAATGAAAAAAATAAAAATAAAAATGACACCACATAACGACAAAGAAGAGTTATCTCGCTAAAATAAATACCACTATATCAAGTGCTATAGTGTCGCAACTTACAGAAAGTCATGACTTTATTCTCACTGTTGAAACAACTGGTGAACAGGTAGACGCATCAAAACGGAACTCTGACGTTCAAAAGGAACAACTTGGTACATTAACAAAGAATGTCGAATATTCGATGACAAAGATGACAAATTTGTCTAGAAATACCGACAACGAGTGTGATGTCACACTTCCGGTACCATTTTCAGATACGTGCACTTATGTATTTCAAAGAAAGATTATAGTCAGTGAAAAACAGAACAAGGACATACACAGCAGTTGACAGAACAGTTGACACGTATCGAATGCAAACTAAATAACAATGACGACACTAATGACTTCAAGCGTTCATACTCACATCCACTCTCTCAAATTTGTGATGAAACTATCAATTTGTGGCGGCTGTGAGACTTTCCATGTCAACAATACTTTTCGACAAGACATGAAAGTGAGCTGCGCGTCAGGCACAATAGAGAACACTCCGTGTCCCACCGAAACGACTGTTTTGATTACAAGCACTTTTACACTTTTCGTAAATTAAAAACCTTAAGAAACTTTGGCAATGACATTCACCCCCAAACGTGGTTGGATCAATTTTTGTTTTGAGTGCTGTCAAACTGGCATTTAGTGCATAAACCGGAATTCATGTATGACTATCTCGAGAGTGAACCTGCCGTGAGAATAGGGTCTGTAGTCGGAAGATTCTCAAACTTAAGCAGATTTTTACCACGCTTCCCTGTCTGCGTACTGACCGCAGGCTTCTCAGCATCGAGTAATGCATAATATAATAATGAGCAACAATTTTGATCAGTCCAAGTTTCCAAGCCCAGTAAAACATTTTACGTAGGAGCTTAAATCTCGCAGATCCTAACGGTCCATCTGACATGATAAGTACACTCCTGGAAATGGAAAAAAGAACACATTATCACCGGTGTGTCAGACCCACCATACTTGCTCCGGACACTGCGAGAGGGCTGTACAAGCAATGATCACACGCACGGCACAGCGGACACACCAGGAACCGCGGTGTTGGCCGTCGAATGGCGCTAGCTGCGCACCATTTTTGCACCGCCGCCGTCAGTGTCAGCCAGTTTGCCGTGGCATACGGAGCTCAATCGCAGTCTTTAACACTGGTAGCATGCCGCGACAGCGTGGACGTGAACCATATGTGCAGTTGACGGACTTTGAGCGAGGGCGTATAGTGGGCATGCGGGAAGCCGGGTGGACGTACCGCCGAATTGCTCAACACGTGGGGCGTGAGGTCTCCACAGTACATCGATGTTGTCGCTAGTGGTCGGCGGAAGGTGCACGTGCCCGTCGACCTGGGACCGGACCGCAGCGACGCACGGATGCACGCCAAGACCGTAGGATCCTACGCAGTGCCGTAGGGGACAGCACCGCCACTTCCCAGCAAATTAGGGACACTGTTGCTCCTGGGGTATCGGCGAGGACCATTCGCAATCGTCTCCATGAAGCTGGGCTATGGTCCCGCACACCGTTAGGCCGTCTTCCGCTCACGCTCCAACATCGTGCAGCCCGCCTCCAGTGGTGTCGCGACAGGCGTGAATGGAGGGGCGAATGGAGACGTGTCGTCTTCAGCGATGAGAGTCGCTTATGCCTTGGTGCCAATGATGGTCGTATACGTGTTTGGCGCCGTGCAGGTGAGCGCCACAATCAGGACTGCATACGACCGAGGCACACAGGGCCAACACCCGGCATCATGGTGTGGGGAGCGATCTCCTACACTGGCCGTACACCACTGGTGATCGTCGAGGGGACACTGAATAGTGCACGGTACATCCAAACTGTCATTGAACCCATCGTTCCACCATTCCTAGACCGGCAAGGGAACTTGCTGTTCCAACAGGACAATGCACGTCCGCATGTATCCCGTGCCACCCAACGTGCTCTAGAAGGTGTAAGTCAACTACCCTGGCCAGCAAGATCTCCGGATCTGTCCCCCATTGAGCATGTTTGGGACTGGATGAAGCGTCGTCTCACGCGGTCTGCACGTCCAGCACGAACGCTGGTCCAACTGAGGCGCCAGGTGGAAATGGCATGGCAAGCCGTTCCACAGGACTACATCCAGCATCTCTACGATCGTCTCCATGGGAGAATAGCAGCCTGCATTGCTGCGAAAGGTGGATATACACCGTACTAGTGCCGACATTGTGCATGCTCTGTTGCCTGTGTCTATGTGCCTGTGGTTCTGTCAGTGTGATCATGTGATGTATCTGACCCCAGGAATGTGTCAATAAAGTTTCCCCTTCCTGGGACAATGAATTCACGGTGTTCTTATTTCAATTTCCAGGAGTGTATTTGCTCAACAAAACGGCCTTCACATTTGCGACACGTGATATTGGCAGGAAGATACAACGACACACTTGACGCTTTCCAAGGTTTGTTTCAAGAACTAGAGCTAGACTCTGACCGTATCACTCGAAAATATAACAACAGATATCGTGACCGACGACATTCGTTTCCCCCCTGCGACCGTAGATTTGACGAACGCTCGCGCAATACAGATATCATGAACGACGTAGCCAAATGGGCTCCGGACCCGCACTATCACCGAAATTAAATTACACACGAGCCATTTGCCATACAGTGTACATCGTCCCTCTCTCTTCTTTGATATTACAGTGTTTTGTTGCAATGTAAGATGTAGTCAGGACTGCTGGGGAAAAAGGTAAAGCACATTTAATACCCTGTTAGCGTCGCGTATATTCTGCGTGCTGTAAATGCAGCTTACGTATTCGCCGACGATAATCCAGGCTGCTACGCAGGCACCAACCTTGTGTGAATGCTTTGAAAAGCTAATCGTTTGCATATCACAGCATCGTCTTCCTGTCGGCTAAATTTCGCGCTATGTAGCACGTCATCTTCGTGGTGTGGCAATTTAATGGCCAGTAGTGTACATCTGTATATACATCAGTACTCCGCAAGTCACATGATGGTGTGTGGCGGAGGGTACTTGTGGTGTCCCTTCCTCCATCCTTCCCGGTTCAACTCTTCAGTGAGGCGTGGAAAGAATGATAGTCGGTAGGCCTTTGTATTAGCTGTAATGTCTCGAATTTTCTCGTCGTGATCATTTCGTGAGACGTATGTGTGAGGAAATAATACGTTCAGGACTCTTCGCGGAGAGTACTCGCTCGAAACTTCAGTAGTAAACCTTTCCGTGATGCGTAATGCCTGCCAGTTTTACTTTCCGGCATCACCATCTGTGCATTGAGGGTGTAACTAGGACCTTTCGGCACCGTCAGCCAGACGTTTGCGTCCAGTTTCTTTTTTCCTGTTTCATTAAATGGCTTTCGGACGTGCCCATACAGCCATCTTAATAGCGGAAAGTCAGTTATAGCGATATGAAAGAATCAACAACACAGAATTCAGTACCGGAGCGTATAAAGACTTTGACCCGGCGGCGAATCGTAACCAGGTTCCGTCTGTCAACAATCGGCCGCCCTGACCCTGCAACCAGCGAGACGGAAGTGGGCTAGAGATTTGTGCTTGGATGACACCGCATTCGCAGCAAGCCACCACCGGACCATTCACCGACAGGACTCGACCGCCGCTAGACGGTGACAGGACTGATCGTCAGCCGCACCGAGTGTACGCTTTAGCAAGCATGCCCCTCTCCGGACTGCAATGCACTTGTTACAGCCGTGGCTGATATCATGGCAGCACAACGGTAACGTAAATTCTAATGTCATGTTCGCAGCTACGTCATTAAAGACAAAGATTCGATTGTTGAAGGATGATGGAGAAAAAGGCCCTCGCCCTGTCACAAAAAATCCTTACTTCCATCTATGGCAATACAGGGAAATCGCGGAAAAACTCTGGATGGCAAGACTAAGATCTGAAGCACCTGAGAAATAATTCAATGTCTTACTGTGACACCATACCACAACAGAAGAAATAGCCCTGTTCCGCAAAAAGCCCCGTGTAACACAATTATACGGGGAATTGTGCATATAGTATACACGTCATAAACGTGTATGCTGTATAAGAATTAATCATGATTACATAATTACTTGAAATCTGTAATGAATTTGTGCTATGAATTTGTGCTATGATTTTCATCACAATACGTGCTACACAGGCTTCCTAACTCTATCATATAGCTTTCCACGGGATTAGTGGATGAGTGGTTAGCTGAAATAGTTGTTACTAGTTGTCCCTTCCAAAAATAATTTCAGAATGAGCTGTGGACCATTGTAAGACAGTACTCTTTTTGGTATTTCATTAAAGTACGCCAGTATTTTATGAATACTGCTTTAGCTGCAGCTTTTCTGGGAAGATAAAGTTTAATAAATTTCGAAAAAACGTCTAAAATTACTAGTATGGATGTCAAACTTCCATTAGTTTTTGGTAGGAGCCCATACAGGTCAACAGACAGTAACTCTAAGTTATTGTCGGGTTTGAGGCTCTTCGTAGCTCCTGTGTTAATAATTTTGTCTCTTTAGCCATTTGGCAAACATCACTAGATTGTAATCGTTCTGTAGGCTTCTCAAATGCAATAGTCCCTATTTTAACTACACTTGGTTTTTCCTTATGACACTTTTTCGCCCTACAATGCCCATATGTTAAATGGAAGTTATCAGTTATTTATACATTGTGGTGCCGACAAACGTGCCATTCATCACTACTATTTCCTTTTCTAATATATAGTACACCTTTAAAGATTTTGTAAAATTGCGGAATCAGTGGAAAGTCATCACTGTCAAATTTGAGATTCACTGATTTGCACACTTCATCTTCCTTTTCAAACCTTCTGATATTTTTATATATAGTAGCTATTCCTGCACTACCAGCTACTTCTTTCAAATTTACACATTTAAATCTTCCTTCGCCATTGCTTTCCAAATTAGTTTGCTCTCTGCCTTTAGGTAGCCTCGAAAGTGTATCGGCAACGTGATTTTCGGATCCTTTTACGTAAAGTATCTCATAGTCGTATTTCAGTAGATACAAATGGTTCAAATGGCTCTGAGCACTATGGGCCTTAACATCGGTGGTCATCAGTCCCCTATAACTTAGAACTACTTAAACCTAACTAACCTAAGGACATCACACACATCCATGCTCGAGGCGGGATTCTAACCTGCGACCGTAGCGGTCACGCTGTTCCTGACTGAAGCAGTAGTTACAAAGCCTAACGAGATAACATCAGGTTCAATGGTCTACGTTCCTACAAAATTATAATGGCTTTATGGCCTGTACGCGTTACTATTTTCTATCCCCATAAATAATTACGAAACATTTTCCGTCCCAAAATTATGGTTAATGCTTCCTTCTCCAAAACAGTGTAATTTTGTTCATATTCTCTTAATGTCTGCTTGCGAAAGCAATGGTTTTATGAACAATTTTTCTTTCATATTTAATTTCGTGAAAGATTTCTACTCCTGTCCCATAGTTACTACTATTCATACTCCTATCGAATTGTAATGATAAATGAGGATCGTGTAAAATGTTGTATGGAAGCAATTCCCCTTTTTATTTTTTCAAAATCTCTTGGGCAATCTGAGGTTCAAGCGAATGCACTGTTCTTTCGTAACAAGCTGTTTAAAGCTTGCCTATTAAGAGTTTGCCCCTTAACGAATTTTCCATAGAATCCGCATAAACTTAAAAAAGCTTTTAACCATTTCCTATTTTTTTTGGACGAGGGCACCTCCCAATAGCTTTCAGCCTCTCAGGGTCCTTCTCTATTCCCTCTGTTGTAGTAATATGTCCTAAAAATTTAATTTGTTTTCTCACCAGTTCACAGTGCTTACATTTCAGTCATTCTCCCTTTCCGTAATCCAATGAATAACTGTTCCAGTAGTTCATAATATTCTTTCCGTTGTTGTGTAGCTATTAATAAATCGTCTATATAAATTGTGAGCCTCCTGTTTAATTCTCTTCGTAACACCCAATCTAACGCACGTATGAACCCAGAAACTGATATATTTAAGCCAAACAATACTACCTTTTAGTGATAACATTTTCCAGCAGTAAGGAAAGTTGTATAAGTTCTTGATTCTGGATCCAAAGCAATTTGGCAATAACCGACCGTCATTTTCAGGTTTTATAAACATATAAAATTAGTAAAATCCTTACAGCATTTCGTCTAACGATTCAGGACGATCTACTTCTCTCTTAACTATCTTATTCACAGTTCTGTCATCAATTACCACTCTTACTTCACCGTCCTTCTTACCTTCAATAAACAATGGATGATTATGTTAACTGTTGCTACGTCTATGAGTCCCCATTCAAGCATCTTGTAATTTCGATTTCAATGGTCTGTTTCTTCGTTACAAGTACTGGATACGTAAATGAAAAACGGTTTATTTAGCAATATTTCCAAATGATATTCGAAATTTTTCACTGTGCCAGGAACATCTGAAAATACGCTATAATCTTGTTCTAGAATTTGTAGCAACACTTTATTCTATATTGGATCTAAATGTGGTACGTAAGTGATAGTTTTCTGAAATTTCTCTGACATTTAATCTAAGCTTTTAATGCTTTGTATGTGATAACCTGCAAGTAATTCATATAATCCTTCATTATCTGTATCTATTTCCATTATCATAGACCGAAGTTCCGGTTCAATGAGTTTGTCTGTTACTTCAAAGTCTATGTTTACAGTTACTTCTTGATACGTAATGCCAACTATTTCGTTTACGCAGTTAATTACTACTTGTTGCTTCTGCCGCCAATCTATTCCCATAATTACTTCGGTGCACAAGTGCTGAGATCACCTTTTATTAATAATTCTGTTAAAATTTACATCTTTATTGGTTTACTTTTTCTTCCAGTCGCGCCTGCAGTTCTGATTCCTTGCACAGACATTACGAATATATCTGGTTTGTCTTTTACGTAGTCGTGAAAAGACTGAGATGAAGCACTAATTTGAGAGCTAGAGTCCCCTAATTTGAAAGCCAGAGTCCAGTAATGCTCTAATTTTGTAGCCATAAACCTCAATCGGTATTATGGTTTGTTTAGTTACTTTCACCTCCGTGTCCTCTTTCTCTTCCCACAAAAGTCTTGAACTACCATTGCTTCTTCCCATGAAATGTCGTACATTGCTTTAAATTCGGAGTCTGATGTTTTTTTCTTCTTTCTGATCGCAAATTCTTTCACGATCTTAAGTAGTTGTTTATTACTAATACTTGCGTCCGATGGTTCCTTTTCTTTGGCTGCCTTACTTCTTCTGGCTCCTGTATTGAAATTTCCTTCTTGACATTGCTCCTCTTCTAGTGGCTTTCTTTTCTTCTTGAACACCTTCTTCTCCATGTTTGATATCTCGTTTCGGCAATTTTTCACACAGAATATTCTCATTTTCTGGCATTATTGTTTCTAAAAGAAAGAGGTTTTCAGTACGCTTCTTTTCTTCTGATTCTGAACCACCTGATCGAATGACATCTTCGGCTTAACTTAAGCTGGTATCTTCAACATCAATGTCGGGTTCACACATGTAAGTCCTTCTTAATTCCTTTGAGAATTTTTGGTCATTGTTAGTTTCATAGTTGATGTACTTCTGAATTCGTTCTATAGTAACTAGTTTCTCTTGCTTATCTTCATTAATAGTCAGATTATTTAACGTAAGTTTTAGTTCGTCTTCACCGAACTGTCGTCCTCATCCTCCCTGACGTCATCAGCTTTTACTTCATGTACGTTGTAATCGTAGATTTTTATCAACCGCACTGATTCATTTTCTTTTAAATAAAGCCTGTCAATGACAGAAACAATTTTCGCAGATTCGTTGTCACGGAATGTCTTTGCAGCAACGTGTAAATTTTTATCTTCCATTTCGCGTCCACTATTGACCTCTTCGTTTACCACAACGTCAGCTACACGCGTCCTTTGCACAGTGCTTTTGGATTCACTTGTGTTGGCAGCTCGTGAACTCTGCGCGGCTCCTTTAAATAAACCTCACTCGTCCACTCCGTTGCTATTTCTAGCCAGATTTTCGGTCCCAGTGACGCTCTATTTCTTTATATTTACTGCAAGTTGCCTGTTTAGTGCCACTGAACTGGCTATAGCAAGTGAATCACCGTCTACTCACTTATCTACTTCATGAGCCACTTGTGGTCCAAGTTCAGTGGCCGGCACTGAAACGTCACTCTCAGTCTTCACTGGTATAGAAGATACTCTTCCTACTGCTGCTCGCCGTAGCTGTTTCTCAGCGCACGAAACGCTCCTGTTCCTGGTCGACTGTGATTCATTCTCTGTACCATCTGTCGTGGTGGGCCTATTGCCCGTATCTCATCCGTACAGTATAGCAGTGTGTGAAAGCTTCTCTTGTTCCCGTGTCCATTCGACCCTTAATGTTCGCGATTTTTACAGTTCGCTTTGTGCATCCGCCACCATTGACTGCTAGCAGCCAGTAACATTCATCCTCTTTCCGAGCGGCTAGCGCGAGGTGCAACCTAGACTGCGAGAATCTCTTTCCCTCATGCTGCGCTGTTTCCGTATTTTGCGACAGTGCAGTTTCATTTACAGAGGGACCCAATTATTCATCGATATGTCTATGTTACTTTCTTGTAGCAGTATAGCTGTGAATGTGATTCTGAAAACTTTTTAATTCGATTTCCAAACGAAAATGTCAGGTGACGGCAATAAACGTTACCTTTTTCACAAGAAACTTAAATGAAATTGCGTGCCTATGGAGTATCGTCTTAGTTGTGTGACTGGATTCGTGATTTACTGTCAGAAAGATCACTATTCGTAACAATCGACGGAAAACCACTGAGTAAAACCCAAATGATGTCTGATGTTTTCAAGGAAGTGTTATAGGCACTCCAATGTTCCTGATTTAATAAACGCTTTAGGAGACAGCATGGGCAGCCTTCTTAGACTGTTTGCAGATGATGCTCTCATTAACGGCCTTATAAAGTAATTAAAGAATAAAACAAATTGCAAAACCACTTAGACAATATATCTGTATAGTGAGAAAAGTGGCAATTGACTCTAAATAATGAAAAGTCTGAAGTCATCCGTATGAGTACGATACTAAAAGGAATCCGCTAAATTCGGTTTAGAGGATAACATACACGGTTCTGAATGCTGTAAATTCAACTTAATACTTAGGGATTACAGTTACGAATAATTTAGAATACACCTATCTCATGGGTAACATTGTATGGAAAGCAAACCAAAGACGGCGATTCATTGGTAGAACACTGAGAAAATGCAACAGGTCTACTAAAGAGACTACTTACACTACACTTTTCGTCCCCCTTCTGGAGTATTGTTGTCAAGTGTTGGATCCACAGCAGAAAGGATTGATCGAAAAAGTTCAAAGAAGGGCAGATCATTTTGTATTTTCGCGAAATAGGGCAGAGACTGCATCGGACTTCATACGCGAATTGAGGTGGCGATCATCAAAAAGACCCTGTCAGCAACCGCAACCTATGACAATACACACCAACAAAACAAATAGTCCTGTTCCAGGAAAAGGCACGTATAACACTATTATATGTGGAATTGTAAATGTAGTTTGCATGTCATAAACGTACTTACTTTACACAACTGTCGTATAATGTAGTCCGTTTGCACGATTTGACTGTGATATATGACTAATAGATATGAAAATCAGACTATTAGTTCTTTTTATAACAGTTTTCCAGCTATAAGATAGAATTGCAGTAAAAATGGAATAAAAATGAATGCAGGAAACTTTCTGCATCAAGTTTGTTAAGTGGTTTGTCTAATCGATTTATGATCTCCAACCTATCTAGGCAACGAAATGGTTAAGTATCAAAAGAACAGAAGAAGGAAACTTGGCCTACTTTCCTGCAGTTTCCTAACATTAATTTACAAACAAATGAAACTTTTCAGGATATATTTCTGAGAAAGACACAGGAATCTTTTAGCTACAACACCAATATTATCTAGGAAGGCCACGAATTTCTTGTCAGCAGTATGTGATAAAAAAATTTGGCGTAGGCGGACTTCTATATTTTCATTTTGTGTAATCAACAAATTAAATACCTAAATATTCTAACAGCATAGTACATACATTTCCATTTATTAAGACACTTTATTTATACCTTACTCTCAACAAATAATATGTCAAAAGCTAAATTTAGGGTGTGGCAACTCCATTGTCATTCAGTATTTTTATGCAATCCTACTTCAGCCACATAAACAATTTTCATTTATATAGTTCTTTTATGTCACTGAATTTCATTTATAACTGGAATTTTATTCTTGCTTTACTCAAAATTTATTCACTCACTTCCACTTTACTTATTGCCACCTACAAAGTAAGAATATTAAAATCGTTAAATTTGGTAGAAAACATCTACTTCAGCACTTAAGCAAATTTTCGCTTCAGCACTTCTACTACGTAAATCATAGAGTACCTTTACCTTCACTTTAAAAGTTTGTTCACAGCAATTATTTTCAAACTTTTATCTAGAGCTGAAAATTTGTGCTTGTAGGTACTCAGTCAACCACTTCAAATGTATTTATTACAGGTATACTCAGAATAACCAAATACCAGGAAAGAACACTATGTAGTGAATGATTAGGAAACAAATAACAGGGTGAATCAAATTTTATGATTAACACAGTAATTCTTCAAGAAAAATTAATTTTCAATTAATGGTTCACGCTTCTAGAATTCTAATTATACAGTTCGTAATATGTTGGCTGTAGTCGTTGGGTCTGGCGGATAGAAATGGCGGGTTCACTACCCATGGTATGGCGTACAAGCTTTTTTTAAGTGTGGACTAATTAATTCTCCTTGGCGTTCATTTTAACGTTCATAACGTAGCCCAACAACTTGTACCCAAGCCGAAGTAGATCGGCAGTCGTCATCCGTGGTTACTGGGCAATAATCTGCAGGCAAGGTATCGCTTGCGCCGTCTCAGTGTCGCCTCTTTCACTGCTGCCTGCCATCCCGTTCTCGATCGCTCTACTGGTAGTGCGCCAAAAACTCAGGCCACCTTTTCGTTTCCTACAGTAACTGCAATACAGTACAAGAGCACTCCATCTTTTACATAACACATATCCTACATATTGTCCCTAAGGGGACATTTTATACAAATGATAATTTGCACAGATGTATAAAATTGCACACACTAAGATATTCATTGCATTGATCCACGACCACATATTGTTTAGTAAATTACACTTTTTACATATTTCTTTACACAAGTTACAAACATACATTAGCAGAGCACTGTAACAACATATATATCACACTTTGCATACAGTCTTTGGCCCACACAGTTAGATTGTGACGAATTTTAAAGACAAAATTTTTTATATAAATGAAATGAATAACAGTGTTGTATTACTATGCCACTACTTCGTCCTGCCTTACCTGCAAAGCAATAAGGAGAGAGGGACGAGAGTTTGAGCCGGCCGAAGTGCCCGTGCGGTTAAAGTCGCTGCAGTCTGGAACCGCAAGACCGCTACGGTCGCAGGTTTGAATCCTGCCTCGGGCATGGATGTTTGTGATGTCCTTAGGTTAGATAGGTTTAACTAGTTCTAAGTTCTAGGGGACTAATGACCTCAGCAGTTGAGTCCCATAGTGCTCAGAGCCATTTGAACCATTTTGAAGGAGAGTTTGATATCCATTCACCACCACATCCGTTGGAATTGTAGCTATGTTAGAATAAGATAGGGAAGATACAAGAAAGCCCGATTAAACAAGTTTTAAGACAAAGCATGGAGAACATAAATCAGATTAACTGGAGATGAATTTGAACCTGACTCCTCCTAAATATTGGTCCATTCTATTAACTAGAGTACTGACATCTTTATTTTTATCGTTATGTTAAATAATTCCTTACATGTTATTAGCAGCCAGTGCGTCTATTATTTTTTTGTTCTACTGATATACCAGAATGTTTGAACAAATGATCCTAAATGAGGCCAGTTGTTCATGTCAGAGTTTTACTGGTTCTATTGTTGTGGTATTGAGTCTAAAGACCGTTTCATGCAGCTGTCAATACTAGTCTATCCTGTACAGTCCTCTTCATCTCCCAGTACTGCAGGCTACAACCACTGAACCAGCTTAATACCTTGCCCTCCTGTTCACTCTTTAGCCAGCCCTCTTCCCTCTGTCAACAAATAGACGATTCCATGGCTTTTCGTCATGTTTCACAATAAACGAAACCTCCTTTTAGTACAGTCGTGCCATAATTTTCGCTAATCCTATGTTTGATTCAGCATCTTCTTATTAGTTACTTGACAAACCCAAATAATCCTCAGCATTCTTCTGTAGCATCACAGTTCAAAAGCTGTTCTCTTCTTGTCTCAACTGCTTATCGTTCACTTTGCTCTTCCGTACAAGGCTACACTACACGAAGATACATTGAGAAAAGACTTCCTAACACATTTACGGTATTTAGATTAGGTGATGCTTTAAGTTTTCTAGAAATATTTGGAAACATATAGTTAGCAAATAGCGGTATTATCACTTCCTTAAACAACTACTGCCGGTCAGAAAAGGAGCATCGTCAGGTATAAAGGGACACCTTTTAGCAAATGCATGATAAATTTTATTAAGAAGCATCATGATATTAATTTGTGGCGTTATTGCCATACAACTCAAAGGCTAGGGAAGATGTTAGCGCTGCTATACGGACAAGGAAAGATCTTTATTGCACCTCGTTCCAGGAAAATCTGACGTTTCTCTGCAGTAGTTCTTGCAAAGTATGTTACTTGATGCGGAAGTCGTGTATGAGTCGCCGGTAGTAGGAGTACTTTCCGAGGAAATATCTCCTATCATGAATGTGCCGAAGAAAACAGAAAACTGACTGCTCTTCTTTTCAATGGGCTACAAAGTACTGCGCTTAAACTACATATATTCCCCAAGTTTCTTATTTCATGGCCGATGAAGAGAATTTTTTTTTTTTTAGAGTCAGGTGGTCCCCTGCAGTCTTAACGCACTACAGCACGATTGTCAAGCAGCTTACACGTGAAGTGTTTTCAAAAAAGAACAATAGCATCGAGACAGCAAAGACGTGTCGTCTATTTAACGTGCCAAAGCCAGAAGTCTACCACACACTCGGGGGTGGGTGCAGCGTTACATCAAACAGTATGAATGCTAACTTGGACGTCATCCAGTGTTACGAACCCTACCTCTACGTACACGGCATCCTTGGTTTGCCAGCACCCTGAATGGGAGTCTGTAATTGAGAAGTACTTTAACCCTTTCAAGCTGGCTTTGATGTCATCAGTCTATAGTGCCATCAACGTGCAGCTTGGCGATTTTGTTCAGTCGTTGGCAGTCAACGCAGAGACACAATCCTTCTTCTCCCCAAGGACCGCAGCAGACGATCAAGGGCACTCTAATGGTCCAATTATATTTTCGTGCAGTGATTTCTCTGCTTCCTCCCTGATTTTGTCTCGTTCAGCCGGCGACTCAATTTACAGGTACTGGCTAAATGGTGGCTAATCGATCAAGAAATCTCTGCTGGTCCAATTACGTAATCTTGCAGTATTTTCTGTGCTTCCACCGTAATTCTATGTCGCACAGTCGGTGACACAATTTAAGTGTGCTAGCGAACTGGTGGATGATCCACAGTAATGTACGGTGTTTTGCCAAGCGTCGCTTCGTCTCTCTTTTCTACTTTTCAGATTTGAAAGCAGTGGACAAATTTGTCAGAGACGTTATTCGTCTGTCAGACTAGATTCTGCTGACAGTTGATCAGTAGTTTTCTCCAATGCATTGTCTGTAATCGTGACAGGGCACGACCACTTTGCCGATAGTGCTGGGCTTCCATCCTCGATTGTTTTAGGAATTAATGATACATCTATATCTAAAGTAACATTTACCTCTACAAGATGGTTCAAATGGCTCTGAGCACTATGGGACTTAACATCTATGGTCATCAGTCCCCTAGAACTTAGAACTAATTAAACCTAACTAACCTAAGGACAGCACACAACACCCAGCCATCACGAGGCAGAGAAAATCCCGAACCCCGCCGGGAATCGAACCCGGGAACCCGGGCGTGGGAAGCGAGAACGTTACCGCACGACCACGAGATGCGGGCATTTACCTCTACATCTACATTATATCACACATAAATGCCTCGCAGGTGGTTCTTCGAACCACATTCATAATAATTCTCTATATTCAAATCACTAAAGACGCAGAAGAGACGAACACCTTAAAACTTCTTTATTTAAATGTGTGTATCTGTACTTAAATTGCTGAGTGACTGAGAAGATGACACTTCTACGTTATTTGATTATGAAACAGCTGAGTAAACCTGAACGTACTGAGCCTACTTTCTCTTTACTTTTTCTTATCATGTCAACCCTGACCAACAATATTCTAGTGCAACGCAATCCGACTGCTCAAAAAAAATTACAACCTTACTACAAATTATTAAGAACCAATCCTGACAATAACCTATACATTTCATTAAGCACTTACATCACAAAAATCATCATTATGCGAACTACTACAATACAGCGAACGTCAATACTGCCAGCTAAATAAAAGATTCTAGCTACTAAAGCCACTAACTACTAATAGGAAGGTGGTTAGCAAAGGAAAGTTCTGTTGCAAACCAAATAATGTATTTCTTTACCTTAATAATGTGACATAGAGTTCAAATACGAATATAAATCGTCATTGATATCCAGTACAAAGATATATAATCAAGAATTATTTTCAATCTCCAAGTCGGATACATTCATATCGTTGGCCAACTCTAACACTTCAGACCTCTACCCTCCATCAATGGTAACTTCTCACATCTAACATCCATCACTGCTGGCTGTTCACCTCCAACTGCCCAACATTACTTCCATCACTGCTGATGACTAACTTCTAACTGTCAAACACTACTGGCGATTAACTTACAACAAGGAGTCCGACCCGCCACAGAGTATCTTACAAAGAAAGCACAGTCAGAGATCCAATTCAAAGCGCTACACAGCGCTGCCAACACAGAAGCTGCTCACTTGCATTGCCCCCTGTTCCCCACAAAAAAAATTACTAACTGTTTTGGGCAATGGCCAGGATTAATTTGTTAAAATGTTTTATATAAACAATATGCAATAGATCAAATGCACACAATTATTAATCCACTGTTGGTCAAGAGAAAATGTTGTCCTCACAGTGCCTAAGGACTGTCCTAATCATATATCAGAGTAGTAGTCTGTGACAATTTTATGCACAAAGTCTGAGCAGTAAAACAAAATGCACACACAAGTAGTGGATCACCACGCAGTCTTGAAAAAGTGTTGTCCTCCGAATGGAAACACAGTGCTGACTCTTGACATGAATATTCGTAGAGTTAGTAGGTCACCACAGAGTCGACTCACAGTATTTCTTGTAGAGATTATGGTAGTAGTGGGCCACCAAGGGTGCAGACCCACTGTAGTCCTTGTAAATATGGCCAGCAGCCATCGTTTGCGACTGTGCTGGTGCATAGTCACAATTGAAGAGTCTTGCAGATAATGAAGCAAGTCCATGAACCGCCACTTATGCACTCCCTAATTTTTTTGCAATATCCTTGGAATCATCAGTGCTGTTAACTACTCCCTTGCTGAATTATCAACACACGTCCAAACACTAACACAGTCATGTACACATACAGTATGACCAACAGAAATGTGTGAAGTAATATGAATTCCTACTATTTACTTAATAAGAACTGGTGTCCATGCAATTTACAATTCTACAGCATAAAAATACAATTACAATGGTATGGAGAACATCATTAATGAACTTGATAATACACATAACATTCATAGTAATACAGGCTTTACAAAGGAATAGAAATAAGCATATACATGAGTATTGCAGTAATTGTGACATAAGTAAATAAATGAAAAATGAGAATATCCATTAAAATATTAACTTGACACATGAACGTTAAAAGAAAGCGGAACAGAATTAGTTATGTTTAAGCATCTTTCCAAAGTAAAGAACATTTCAGATTTGAGTATAACAGTATCCCTCATCATAGTAAATGCAGCTTATTAGTACTAGACGAGAAAAGTTCATTTGATCTTATCAGGTAAATACACAGAGACAGGAAGAACACAGATACACAAGGGTACACATAAACGTATACCGGAATAGCAAAATAGCGAAGGACAGTGTTTGTTTTCAGTGTAACATTTGGTACTGCAGTACTTGTGATATTTCATTTCCGATCAAACCTTCGTTTTCCCACAGGTCTTCTGTTCTTATTTCAACATTTGTTGACATAAAGAAGAATCCTATCTAAGCATGTTTTCTGTATTTACTTTCACATATTTCTTACCTCATCATTTATTTTCCATTATATTACCTCATCATTTGTTTCCAAAAAAAAACCCTAGCTTAACCTGTTGTAACCAAACTACTTATTAGTTCATTTCCTCTTTCAGAATAACTATTTCTTAATATATAATACTCTTTTGGCCAACTTTTTTTTTTCTTATAGCTTCTCAATAAATTTTTAGTAACTCATCACAATTCATTTTCTTACATAGCATACCCCCTCTTAAAGTAACTTAAATCTACTTAGGTCAGATACATAAACTAGAGAATGAGGCAATGCAGCAGCTCAAAACAGTTACTATAAACAGCAATGACAAAAAAATGCAAATTGGCAAAGCAAGCAGCAGTATATTTAACTAAGCAAAGCAAAAGCAACATACAACTAATAAAAGGCAATATGCGGCAAACAAGAAAAATATAGTAGTAGTACAAAGTAAAATTCAGTAGGACAATGTCTGGCAAATAACAGCAGCAAATGCCGTAACTTATACCTAAACATGACAAAGCGCAAGTAGAAAAAATATTAACACCATAACAACGTATTCTACCCGATATTACCAAGTCCTTGGAAAGAAAATTATGTATTCAGTTCCTGTTATCAATCACTTCTCCTTCTTATGCTTCTTTCGTTTCCTAGTGCTCCTTTTTTTAAAAAATGTAGATCATACAATTTTTATTTAATAGATCTGTAGACAGAAAGTGTGTACATTAGTATATGTAATAAATATTATATTATGAAACCGATGCTACAGCGCAACTATAAAGTGGATATCAAATAAATTAAACAAGTATGTACAAGGCAAAGCAAAAAAAATCATCCACTAGCCATATGGAATTTCATAAGTCAGTAAAAATTCTCTCATCTCTTGTAGAAAGATACTTGTAGTAATCAGATGTGTAGACGTAAAAATATTTCTCATCACGTCATAGACATTTCTGTAAGCAGCACAAAGTACGAGCTCTACAGTGTAAGCACATGTTTCCGCGTAATAACGTGTCATGTTTGTGGTGCGTTCTGCAAAGAAATGTCAATAACGGCGCCAACGGCCTCTCTTTACTACAACCATGCGAGCGCTTGCGAAAGTGCGGGTAGCTTCAAAGCGGCTAGAGCAGCACAAGGAAAGTTAAAAGTCCACACAACAATAAGTATATTTCAAATCATGTAGCGCGCAGCCCAGCGTAGTGGTACGTCAAGACCACATATACACTTTACCGAATTGTTTACGACAGCAGTTTGAGCTTCAATGACAGTTTGACACTAACAAAAAAATGAACAGGTTTAATATTTACGTTGGAAGTGTATAGAACACCGTTTCAGCGTACTTCAAAAATCATGATCCCATTCGTCACTCAAATCTCTCGTTGTATCCCAGTGGCTCCTAAAGTAAATGTGAACATAAGTTTCCTTTAATTTACGTCTGTGGTCACAAACTTTTTGTTAACAGATGTCACTATGGCTACAGTACATTAGGACCTACAGTACATTAGGACTTCGCTTTTATGAAACAGATCTGTTGATGGTCATTAAAGACCGAAACCGGTAATCTGTTAACAAAACGTTTGTGACCATAGACGTAAATTAAAGGAAACTTATTACTTACACGGGTCACTGTTTTTTCGCGACGATGTCGCAGCTTGTGATAAATGGGAACAGTTTCCAAAATGCAGATAAAGTACAATTTTATAAGTGTGAAGTAATCTAACTGTGTAATTACGTAAATATCTTTTACTAGCGTAGTAAAAAGAAATGTTTGTCTCAGTTAAATGATCAGATAGCTGTGTAATTCTGTGTTAGAGAAATATGGTACCGATGTCTAAACCTGTATAATCAAATACCATACACAAGGTACACAAAGTAGGCGTGTTCCCTTACAGATGTACAGTTAACAGGTAACGGAATGAAATGTATCGCCGAAAATCTCCTCTGTATCATAGTAATTCTAAATTTTTTCTAAAAATATTCCAAGTACGTATGATAATCAATCACATGGGTGTCATGTAGCGCTAAACTGTGCGTCCTGCTGTAAGATAATCTCGGTGAAAATGTGCCAAGAATCGTAGTTATCGTCGTACATAAGCAGAGTTCTCCAGACGTCTATGTACTTACCTTATCATATACAAAAGTAAAAATTCTATGCCTATAGATGTCGTAGTTATTACGTTTATTACCGTGACCAATAAAGCACTGTAGTGTAAAGTATTGTTGTGTTACGAAAAATGCCTACCTCATTGTAGCTATGTGACAAAAGTCATTACCAAAATATGTTTTACTTTCCAGAAGAACACGGAAAACTGTGCAGACATGAAACAAATGCAGCGCAAAAATTATTATAAGAACTGTGTCACTCATCAGTAGCATCGTAGTACAATCGTGTAGCCGTCTAACAAACCAAATACTGTGTCTACTGTAACCTCTCAGAAAGTACTTTAAACACAAAATGTCATTTCAAGTAAGCCAAAATGTTGCAGCAAAACCCCATTATCAGTGTATGTTCCAAGAATGTGAACTTTATAGTTGTGACGTAATTGTGCAACTAACAAGCAAAATGTACACACACTGAGACTGTGTAGTTTGTTCGCTTTAAAAGTGCACTCGTAAAATTACTGTCTTAATAAGTTCCATAGGTTCTTGACTGGACAGTTGACTTCAAAACATTATTGCATGTTAACAGTGTAAGTGTGACAAAGAGTAATAGTAAAGTGAAGTAAAACATTTACAGCAAGGACTACGTTAGAAAGCAAATTATCTCTCAATAAACGGTTTTACATCTACATCTACATCTATACTCCGCGAGCCACCTTACGGTGTGTGGCGGAGGGTACTTCTTGTACCACTATCTGATCCCCCCTTCCCTGTTCCATTCACGAATTGTGCGTGGGAAGAACGACTGCTTGTAAGTCTCCGTATTTGCTCTAATTTCTCGGATCTTTTCGTTGTGATCATTACGCGAGATATATGTGGGCGGTAGTAATATGTTGCCCATCTCTTCCCGGAATGTGCTCTCTCGTAATTTCGATAATAAACCTCTCCGTATTGCGTAACGCCTTTCTTGAAATGTCCGCCACTGGAGCTTGTTCAGCATCTCCGTAACGCTCTCGCGCTGACTAAATGTCCCCATGACGAATCGCGCTGCCTTTCGCTGGATCATGTCTATCTCTTCTATTAATCCAACCTGGTAAGGGTCCCATACTGATGAGCAATGCTCAAGAATCGGACGAACAAGCGTTTTGTAAGCTACTTCTTTCGTCGATGAGTCACATTTTCTTAGAATTCTTCCTATGAATCTCAACCTGGCGCCTGCTTTTCCCACTATTTGTTTTATGTGATCATTCCACTTCAGATCGCTCCGGATAGTAACTCCTAAGTATTTTACGGTCGTTACCGCTTCCAATGATTTACCACCTATGGCATAATCGTACTGGAATGGATTTCTGCCCCTATGTATGCGCATTATATTACATTTATCTACGTTTAGGGAAAGCTGCCAGCTGTCGCACCATGCATTAATCCTCTGCAGGTCCTCCTGGAGTACGTACGAGTCTTCTGATGTTGCTACTTTCTTGTAGACAACCGTGTCATCTGCAAATAGCCTCACGGAGCTACCGATGTTGTCAACTAAGTCATTTACGTATATTGTAAACAATAAAGGTCCTATCACGCTTCCCTGCGGTACTCCCGAAATTACCTCTACATCTGCAGATTTTGAACCGTTAAGAATGACATGTTGTGTTCTTTCTTCTAGGAAATCCTGAATCCAATCACAAACCTGGTCCGATATTCCGTAAGTTCGTATTTTTTTTCACTAAACGTAAGTGCGGAACCGTATCAAATGCCTTCCTGAAGTCCAGGAATACGGCATCAATCTGCTCGCCAGTGTCTACAGCACTGTGAATTTCTTGGGCAAATAGGGCGAGCTGAGTTTCACATGATCTCTGTTTGCGGAATCCATTTTGGTTATGATGAAGGAGATTTGTATTATCTAAGAACGTCATAATACGAGAACACAAAACATGTTCCATTATTCTACAACAGATTGACGTAAGCGAAATTGGCCTATAATTATTCGCATCTGATTTATGACCCTTCTTGAAAATGGGAACGACCAGCGCTTTCTTCCAGTCGCTAGGTACTTTACGTTCTTCCAGCGATCTACGATAAATTGCTGATAGAAAGGGGGCAAGTTCTTTAGCATAATCACTGTAGAATCTTAAGGGTATCTCGTGTGGTCCGGATGCTTTTCCGCTACTAAGTGATAACAGTTGTTTTTCAATTCCGATATCGTTTATTTCAATATTTTCCATTTTGGCGTCCGTGCGACGGCTGAAGTCAGGGACCGTGTTACGATTTTCCGCAGTGAAACAGTTTCGGAACACTGAATTCAGTATTTCTGCCTTTCTTCGGTCGTCCTCTGTTTCGGTGCCATCGTGGTCAACGAGTGACTGAATAGGGGATTTAGATCCGCTTACATTAGAAATGTGGTGTAGTCCTTTACTTTTCTTAGTACGCAGAGTTTCAGCTACAACGCAATTATGCTGTATACGTCGGATCCTGTAAGGTCCATTGTAAATCAGAAAGAATTTGTGGCTCAAGTGTTTCTTATTATGTGACAATGAATGAGCTTTAATGAGAACTTTCTGACTAATACGTAGTTCCTTTGCATTTGTCTTATCACGTAGTTTTCACCTTTAGTCTGCAGCAGAATTTATATCTTTAATAGCCAAATCAATTATGTCTTTATGTCGAACTTTACGTGTAGTGGAAGAGGTACAGCCTCTCTAATTCTGTTTGGTGATTCCTCATTCTTCAGTACAAGAATAGGTGGTAAAGCAGTGGATTCATGAGTCATTTCATTCAGCACGTTTTGAAATAAGTGTAACTATCCCAATACTGATGCTTTCTCCGACAAAAAAGTCTGCAAAGCTTATTGATTTCTTTCATAATCCGTTCAGATGGGTTACAATGTGTAGAATACAATGAAATAAAAGCAGCCTTGATTTTACAATTCCGAAGCATGCGTGACGAAACAGCAGATCTTAATTCTGGTCCATTACCTGAAATAACTTTAGCAATGAGCCCCACTTCAGGTAAGAAATTTTTAACAATGACGTTGGATACAGACCATCCAGTGGCTTTGCGCAACGGTGTGAAAGAAACTAATTTTGAAGTAAGTTCAACAGCGACTAGAACGTATGAAAATTCATTCGATGTTTTACAACGGGGGCCCAGAAGATCAACAGCAGGAAATTCTTGTAATCTAGTAGGAATGATAGGATACAATGGAGCACGATTTGAGATGGTATATCGTTTAGCTTTTTGACAAAGTTTACAAATAGACAGGACTCTCCTAATTCTCTTTTCCATACTGTTAAAATAACAAGTCGTTCGAAGAATATGATAACATTTTCGTAGACCAAAGTGTGTGTAGCTGAACTGAATGTACCAGACAAGCTTCTTAACAAAATCGTCAGGAATATAAAGTACCCATAACTCATCATCGACAGTGCAACGTTTGAACAGTATGTTGTTTCTAAACAGATAATAATGACGAATCTGCGTGTGTGTCTTTTCATGCCATTTACTTTTGATATATTTCCTAATCAGATCTTTGTCTTGTTCATAAGCAATGTCCTTTAAACATACTGTGATGAAGGTTTCAAAAGCTACTTTTTGAAAGTAAAGAATACTGAAATTTTTCTCAATGTTAGCTTCTTTCTTGCTTTTCTCAAGGCCAGCCGGTGCACGTGACAGTGCGACCGCAACGAAGGTTTCCTTGCGAGGAACGTAGATTATAGTGAAGCGAAATTCCTGCAGAAACAATGCCCAACGTTTCAGCTTATCGTGTTTAATTCTGATGACATAAGAAATTATAATGCACAATGGTCACTATAAACTTTTACGTGTTTCCCAGAAAGAAAGAAACGAAATTTGTGAAATACCCAAACGATAGCTAATTCAGTGACGGAATAATTTTTTTCAGTTCCTGTTAGCACGTGGGTAGCAAAAGCGATGGTTTTCTGAACAGCTGTGTTATTTTCTGTGACTTCTTGAAATAAATGGGCACCAAGACGAACTTTACAGGAATCCGTGCTAAGGCAGAAATCTTGTGACAGATCTGGGTGTGCTAAGATTGGTGCATTAAGTAGCACTTCTTTCTAAGAATCAAAGTCCAACTTTGCCTATTCGTCCCAGTTCAGAATAATATTTTTTCCAGTGAGGGAACAAAGTTTAGGTGTTACTGGAATTTGCCTATTCAGAAAACGACGGTAAAAATTCATGATACCTAAAAACTGCTGACTTGTTTTTGTGGATGGAACTGGAATGGCTCTGATTGCTTCTAACTTTTCACGATCGGGCTGAATTCCTTCCGAAGAAATAATGTGCCCCAAAAACTTCACCTTTGTCCTACCGAGTTCAGACTTGTCCAACTTAGCTGTGATTGCAGATTCTGCAAAAATCGTAACACACTGTTGAGGATACGATTATGTATTTCCCGAGAGGCTTCTGCTATTAAAATATCGTCTACATATGAGGTGATGTGACGTTTTAAATACTCAGGTAATATGTAATTTAGCCCAAGAATGAATGCTGCCGAAGAAATGTTCAAACAAAAAGGAAGTTTCCAAAATTGATAACATACGCCGAAACAAAGAAAAGCTGTATATTTTCAATACTCTGAATGAAATTCAATCTGATAGGAGCTGGGTCTGAGATCAATAGAAGACAACACTTTTACACCATCGAAATTTTGGAGAAGTTCTTCCAACATTTGCGGCCTGTCTGTTTCAGGAATGATGATGGCATTTATTTGTTTCGAACCTAAGGAAAGCCCGATCGATCCGTTTTTCATCTCAACAGCATGTAATGGATTATTGTATGAACTTACCGCTGGTTCAATAATGCCCTCGTCAAGCATAGACTGTATTCCGTTCCAACGTGGTCCCTGTAATGTGCCGGAATTACATAAGGTCTGGAGCAAAATTTTGTGTGCTCACGAACATGAAACTGGTATTGAAATCGTTTAATTGTTCCCGTTTTGTGAATAAGAACTGTGGAATGTGATTGCAAAGTGCCAAAAAGGTCCTGCCTGTCTTAAATGTTCGGGCAATTTAATTAAGCAAATGCGGATGAGTTCTGAGAGGCTGTACTTGTTTGACCATTACTGAATTTTGTGCAACATATCTTCAAAATATTTATAATTCAGACCATTCAGAATGTTTCATCATTATAATGCAGTGTCTTACTCGATTTGAGTAGCCTGAGACCAATATGCAGAAAGTAAGGCGTGATTGAAGCTCCTTCATTGTGACAGTCTCGAATCACCGATCACATTCTTACTGCTGGTTCATTTTCTGGATAGGCTCACATAAATTCTAATTTGTGCTCCAGTGACCAACTAGGAGGAAAGCAATGAGCAAACTGATAAAGCCGAGCTTGTGGATGTATTTCATTACCGGAATTTTACAATGTTTTAAATTTACGTATTGTGATGAAGAGCTTATGGTCAAAATCATCGTGTCGACGAGTTGCAAATCAATCATTGTTACGTAATGTCGGCGGTTTCGTCTCAAGATTCGGTGCACGTTACCAACTCCTTGCAAAAACTACGAAATACCCTGTGTTGTTACTTTGTGACTTCCTTATTTCTGAATGCCTCTTCCCGTGTCGGAACGCGAGTGCCCTCTTAAATACGTAATTCTTGTAATACGTGAGCCAACTGATTTTGTACTTCCCGCGTTTCTCTTTTGTACTGTGTATTGATTTGTTTCTGATTTTGTTTGAATTTCCTAATTTGCTCGTACTCTTCTATGTCAGTAAAGGCTACCGGTCTTGTGCCATTTAGATCATTATCTACCTTCGTAGATAAATTAGTTAGCTGATTAGAAAGATCGACTACTTTTTCCGATAATGTTCTGATTTACTCAGCGTGTTTTTCTGAACCAAGTTTCAGAGTGTCCATTTGCATCGAAATCGTATCTACTGTGTCCTTAAGCTTTTCCTGATTTTCTACAAGTTGCGTGACCGTATCGGTAGACGCAACTGAGTCAATTTTAGCCTGCTACGTGTCCTGATTTTCGTGACCAATATTCTGCAGTTCTTTTATGGCTGCTTCATGATTCTGTAATACGCTTTCATGTCGCGAAAGAATAGGCAGAAAATGATAACAAATTTCTGCTTTTACATCTTCAGAAATTTTTTGACATTTCGATTCGATTTTAAGTAACTCAGCGGTTAAACCTTCACGTGTTTGTTCAAGTCTTTCCTTAATTTGTTTCTGATTTTGTTCCATTTGTTGCTTTGAATGTTTCTGATTTGGTTCTATTTGTTACATTATTTGTAATAATATATTAGTGTCTGGAACATGGTCCTTTGTGCTTTTCGGCAGTGCATTTGCACCGACAACATTCGCATTTTGAAAAGCTGAGAGTGAGTCTTGACTTAATTGAGAAAAGGGTAAGGACGCAAAACCTGAATCTGCGGTATTTGATAGATTTTGTTATGTCGTCTCCCATTCGTGAGGCGAGCTATTGCTGACCGATCGGTCGACAATACCTCCCTGTTGAGTAATTGTTTCACAATCTACACCATTATTTACTGCGAGGTCCATTTCCCTATGCACAATTACCAAAATATTTTGGATATTTGTCACTTCATTACAAGGTAGTGCCGACACGCTACGCTCATCGTCACTATCATTTCTTAATTTACTTTGTAGCGTAGTGTTGCGCTTTTCACACGACACGATTATCACAGAATTTCACATGATAACACAGAAAAACACAATTTGAAGGGCAAAAGTAGCATTGAAATTAATAAGTATCTAATTAATTGCAAAAGCGACTGCAAAACACTTAGTGCAAATCCACATGCACGCCACAACCGCTTTGCTCGTTACAATATTATACAACAATGAAAACCTTTTACTACAAAGAGAATTCTCTATACAATTATGCGCTAGCAGTAACAATAATTTCTAATCATGCACTAATTATTCAAACTACCAGAAAAATCTGAAGATTCCAATGATGTATCCACAGCTTAGGGTCGCCAGATGAAAGATGAAACTTCTACATTATTTGATTCTGAAACAGCTGAGTAAAACTGAACGTACTGAGTCTACTTTCTCTTTACTTTTTCTTATCATGTCAACACTGACCCACAATATTCTAGCGCAGTGCAATCTGACTGCTCAAAAAAATTACAACCTTACTTCAAATTATTAAGAACCAGTCCTGACAATAACCTATACATTTCATTAAGCACCTACATAAATCTTCATTATGTGAACTACTGCAGTACAGCGAGCGTCAATACTGCCAGCCAAATAAAAGACTGTACCTACTAAAGCCACTAACTACTAATAGGAAGGTGATTAGCAAAGGAAAGATTTTGTTGCTAACCAAATAATGTATTTTTTACCTTAATAATGTGACATCGAATTCAGATACGAAGATAAATCGTCATTGATATCCAGTCTGGAACGGAAGACTTACTTTTATTGAGTAATTTAAGTTACTTCACTACTCCGAGGATATGTAATTCTGTATTACTGATGTAGCAGCTGTTCTTGATTAGAATTCTGGAATATTTACTTTGTCTTCTTTGTGAAAGGCGTTTCGGAAGGCCATGTTTAGTATTTGTGCTTCGGCAGCACTGTCGTCGTTAGTATTGCCTTTGTTATACGCATATTGATTCTGTCTTGCCGCTAGCATACTCTAGATACCACCAGAATCTCTGTGGTTTTCTCCCAGGTTTCTAGACAAAGTTTCGTTGTGCAAACTATTGTAAGCATCTCGCACTGAAGTCCGTGCTAAATTTCGAGTTTCTGTAAAAGATCGCCAACCTTGGAGATCTTGCGTTTGTTTCGATTTGGCATGCTTTTTTCATTGTTTCTGCAACAGTGTTGTGGCCCGTTTTCTGCACCGAGGAGGTTCAGCTCCATCGTTTGTTAATTTATTTGGTGTAAATCTCTCAACTGCTGTCGAAGATATTTCTTTGAATTCAAGCCACATATGGTCTACACTTATTTCGTTAATTTGGAAGGAGTGGCAATTGTCTCTCTGGAGGGTGTCAAGTGAATATTTATCAGCTTTTTAGAGTGGGTATATTTTTCCTTTATTTTTTTAGGTTACAATATCCAATCTCGCTACGACAACCCTGTGTTCCCTAATCCCCGTATCTGTTTTGATACTTGTTGCTACTCAGGATTATTTGTTTCTAAGAGGTCAAGTGCGTTTTCACAACCGTTTACTATTCACTTGGGAGAATGCGTTTAGCATAATTTCGGATGATGTTTTATGCGTACCTCTGGATTTAAACATGTATTTTTGCCATCATATCGAGGGTAAATGAAAATCACCACCAACTATAATTCTATGAGTGGAGTAGGAGTTTGAAATTTTTGGCAATTGTATCACCTGAGTTGTCAGGTCGGTAATTGGATCCAGTTATTACCGTATTTAGGTTGCCAAGAATCACTGTGCCCATATTAATTCACAGGAGCTATCTACTTCAATTTCGCGCCAAGATAACCTACTTCTAGCAGAAAAAACACACCACCGCCAACTATGTTTAGCCTGTCCTTTCGGAACACAATTAGGATCTCGGCAAAAATTTCGGCTGTACTTATCTCCGGCTTTAGCTCTCTTTCAGTGACTACAACGATTCGAGCATCAGTGCTTTCTATGAGCACTTGGAAGCCTGGTACTTTGCCAACACAGCCACAGAGTGTATGAATGCGGAGCCTCGCAGCGATAACATAGAATAAAATGTTCTCGGGTCTCCAACCGCGTCAATTGGTTAAAACTACACGAGCTTTCGGCCAAGCTCTGCTTGGTCATTGTCAAGTGTTATGACTGCCAGTGGGCTCATGGTGCGCCCTTATATACGCTAGCTGCCGGCTCTGACGTCACTGGTGCCCGTGACATTGCCATATATGGGCATGTTTTGAGTCGGCGTTCGATGTGGCCTCTTCAACCGCTCGATCGCTGGATCCCACGCAGCGCTGAGCTGCAAGCCACCGTCTCTATTCAGGGTGTTTGTGGTAATTTTTATTTCAATAGCTCCCTTTATTAAACTGTCCCAGAAGCCATTAGTGCGAGCCACGACAGAGGTATCGCCAAATTTTTTGTGGTGACCGTTTTATAACGCATGCTCAGCTAACGCAGATTTCTCTGGATAGCGTAGGCGATAATACCTCTCATGTGCTTTCCTGCGTTGTTCCACAGTGCGCACTGTTTGTCCGATGTACTTCTGGCCACACTGACCTATAGCGTCTTTAATTGGTCTCAGTAATTGACGGATTTTCGTTGGAGGCTTGAAGATTGATTTGATCTTGTGTCTTTTGAACAGGCGACTTATCTTTCCCGACACAGAGCCACAGAATGGCAGCAAAGCAAGTATCTTTTCCTGCTCTTCCTCGGTGGTCTTATTCTGATATTTCCCAGAAATCACTTCTTTCACTTGATGGGTGCTGTAGCCGTTATTCCTGAAAACCGGGCGTAGGTGGCTCAGTTCGTGGGGCAGGTTGTCGTCGTCTGATATTACTCTTGCACGATGCATCAGTGTTTGCAATACTGTCCCTTCTGTGCTGGATGATGATGGCTGGTGGGGTGCAGGTACAGGTCTGTGTGGGTGGGTTTCCTGTAGACGCTGTGGTCAAGGCACCCACTTCGTTTACGGTGGACAAGGACGTCGAGGAAGTTCAATGCGTTATCTTTTTCCACCTCAATGGTGGACTGGATATTACTGTTGATGCCATTGAGGTTTTCCAAAAACTCGTTTAATTTCTCGCGTCCGTGTGGTCAAATGATGAACGTGTCGTTAACGAATCGAAAGAAACACTTCGGCTTCAATGGCGTAGTATCTGTGGCAATATCGTCAAAATTCTCCATGAAGAGGTTTGCAGCATTTGGAGCCAACGGGCTACCCATTGCTACGCCGTCTGTCTGATCGTAATACTGGCCGTAGTACACGAAGTAGGAGGACGTATGAGTGTGCCTAAATAGCTCGACCACGTCACTTACAAAGTAGTGGTAAATTAGATCCAAAGAATCTTTGATAGGCACATTTGTAAACAGCGCCACTATATCAAAACTGAGCAAAATACATACAAACATATTACATATTTGATTTACATAAACATAGAAACATATATCTCTTCTCTTCACATAAGTATGATTGGTCACATAGAAATAGGCCGACATAGCTTTACATAAGTTTACAATACTTACAGTATTTACAATCACTATAACTTTAGATGCATGTTTTGCTTTTGCAAATGATGTCAGATGAAACAGAATACGTTTAGACTCGTCATCCCACACCAGCAATAACACCAAGCGCGCAACTACAAATAAGCAAATAACAAAAGCAATGAACTAATACCAAACATAAAAAATACTCGCAACACGAATGTAAGTGTGTGCAGTGTAAGCATGGCCTTAGCTACTCGTAAGTACGTGAGTTCAGTGGTGAGATGCTTATCCAATCAGTTTCAAGGTGAATCTGTAAGGGTGTAGAATGATTAAGTATTCACGTCTATCTGTCGCCAGTTGTCGAAGACTGGCGGTGCAGATAGGTAGGCTGAAAATATATCTTCTTGACACTTGTATAAAAGTTGGTATAAAAATAGCTTTAAAATTTTAAGTTTCTGCTGTAAATATTCGGCGAAGACGAATCGCTTGCTTTTCCTTCTGTTGGTGACAGGAACAGCTGAAATAAAACTCTTATACTACGCAGCTTCTCTGTAGAACTACTGTGAGCCGGCCGATGTGGCCGTGCAGTTCTAGGCGCTTCAGTCTGGAACCGCGTGACCGCTACGGTCGCAGGTTCGAATCCTGCCTCGGGCATGGATGTGTGTGATGTCCTCAGGTTAGTTAGGTTTAAGCAGTTCTAATTCTAGGGGATTGATGACCACAGATGTTAAGTCCCATAGTTCTCAGAGCCATTTGAACCATTTTGAGAACTACTTTGAGATACGTGTATTTAATAGCTGTGTATAACTTAAGCGTGATCCATACATGTGTTTACAGTTCAGCATGGTATACTCTAAGACCACAGTGAGCGTGTAGTCCAATAATTTTGTTTGTTTTAGAATGCTGCAGCTGATATGCGCCAGGATGCGGAAAGCTGACTATAACGTAAGGACCATCGTACAGCAGACTCCACTTCGCCTTGCGCCGCTGAGGAGCAGGCGACTGATGGTGGGTATGCGAGAGCACTAGCATATCAACTTTAAATTCCTGCTTCCTTTTGACAGTGCTCGCAGAAGTTTTTTCGCAGACAGCATCTCACACACTCCCCTTGCCTTACCTTTGCGTCGAGTGTTGTTTGCTGAAAAGAAAGTATTGGTAAAGGTGTTGTCCACTCGTTGTCTTATTTGCGATCGAACATGAGCTCATAAGGAGTGTACGGAGTTTCATAAACATTGAGGTTGTTGTGTACCTCTTCAAATAAAGACAAATATGTTACCCAATTGGTAGGTTTTCGGAGAAATGTAGGGTCTCATAAATCTGTTAACTTCACGGAACACACGTCAGTGGGGTTACACTGGGGACTATACCTTGAGATGTGTTCCTCGCACCTTTTAGAGATGCAGCGCTGCGTTTGACCAATGTACTGCACACCACATTCGCAGGCAATGTTGTATATACCACGTGTGTTTAGTTTGAGTGGGTCTTTAGCTGAGCCCAGCAGCTCTTTCGTCTTCGGCGGTGGTCGGAAGACGGTATTTATGTTAGATGACGAGGAACACATCAGGCATGTTCGACTTGGACAGATAGAGAAATCTGCTATAGCTGAACATAGCATCAAAGAAAACCACACCTTTGACTTCGAAAACACCAGGGTGCTGTGCCGAGCCGGGAGCTATTGGGATAGCGTCATTAAAGAATCAATAGAAATACGGGTCCACGAGAATCTTGTGAACAGGGACGAAGGCTATCAACTGAGCGCGGCCGGGAATCCAGCATTAGCCGGAGACACGAACGGCGCACCCGCTTCCCCCTCCACCTAGCCCGCCGGCCCCTCTGGACCCAGTCTCCAGCGGCCAGGTGGGTGGGGGGGGGGGGGGGGGGGGTGGCACACCGCAGGTATAAAGGGACCGGCATCCGCAAAGTCTCGGCACGTCGCCAGAAGATGATGAGTATGTCGCAGTTTGAAGACACCGCCACCCGGCTGGAAGCCCGAGAACTCTTCGTCAGCTGTATACGCCGGGAAAGCATACATTCACAGATACTGACTTTTTGAGATTAGCTGTCACTCCAGTTTGTGCGAATTTATGCAGAGTATTTTGCAAAGTATTTGTGTGTTTAGACCAAGTCTTACTAGCTATGAGCAGGTCATCAATGTAGTGAGTAACTGATTCTACCAAATCAATACCAAGTACAGCATCCAAAGCAGTGATAAACACGCCCGAACAGAAGTTCAGACGGAAGGGGAGGACACAAAATTGATAGGTTCACCCTCGAATATAAATGTTGTATACTTTCTGGAATCTGTCGTTATTGCGACTTCCAGAACAAATTGGTCAGCTCTATCATAGAAAAATACTTAGAATCTAGCAGTTAATGGAGTTGCTCCTCTAAATTCTCAGGTTTCGTGCAAATAGGTAGAATATCTCATTAATTGCACGAGCATCCAAAACAACTTTGATGGTTGTGTTGGGTTTCTTTACAACAAGTTAAGTGCTGCAGTAAGGTGATGTGGAAGGTTCGATGATTTTCCATTCTAACATTTGTTTCAACTCATGCCACACAGCAGGGCGATGAGATAGTGGCACATTATGGGCTTTATGGAAGAATATCTGGTGAGGCTTAACTTCTCTTATACACATGTGTGTTGATCACACCTGGTCGTTTGCTAAATACTTTTATATACTTGGACAAAACACCATGAAGTTCATTACATTCATAATCAGTGATAGCAGTGGTTTTTGATAACTTTTTATTAATTGACGTTTTCAAGTCCTCAAATTGGAATCAGGTGCGTGTGTCTGTGCATCAACATAATCAGCGTCCTGTATTAACTGAATCTTGTGCCTTTTACGATTCCATTACCTACCCTGACTGTCACAAATACCTGTCTCCTAACCCTAGAAGGTTTATTGCCTACGGCAATTTTCCAGTTCCAGACAGAATACTCTGGTTCGGGTTCAAACACACATTTTCGTTTAAAAATCATAGGACATGAGACTAACAGCCACTCCTGTGAGCAGAATAATAGTAGTGGAAATACTACCCACAACACCAGGAGGTGAGGCCAAAACAATTTCATTGGATGATGAACGACATTGTGTGCTCTCTGGTAACAGTCAATGAGACAAGTTTTCCTCATGATTATACGTTATGAATAATAATGGTTGTTGTGTACAACTGTGAGGTATATGATCATTGTACTGTTGCAAAGCAGGTGTGTCAAATAACAAATTAAAATTGAAGTCACATAACCCCCTCCACCCCGCCTCCCCCCCCCCCCCCCGCCTCCCCCACCCCCGGCCCAATCCCCCCCCTCGCCCCAAAACTTCCACAGCCACGACCTGGGACACAGTAGTTACGGTTTTTAATTTGGCTTCGTCACATTTGTAGTGGGTGCAGGCACAAACGGAGGTGGAGTATCACTAGTTCAAAAAATGGTTCAAATGGTTCTGAGCACTATGGGACTTAACATCTGAGGTCATCAGTCCCCTAGAACTTAGAACTACTTAAACCTAACTAACCTACGGACAACACACACATCCATGCCCGAGGCAGGATTCGAACCTGCGACCGTAGCAGTCGCGCGGTTCCAGACTGAAGTACCTAGAACCGCTCGGCCACCCCGGCCGGCTATCACTAGTTACTTCGATAATATTTATATTGAGGTATTGTTTATTCCAGCCTCCAAACTGTGGTGGTCGTTGCTTTTGCATATTTTGATTCACCTGCGGGTTCGTGTATGCATTCCAGGTTTGAGTTTGCATTTGTGGCGGCGACAATTGCCACTGGCCTGTGTTATTGTTTAGCTACGGTGGTGTCGCAGTGTTTTGATACTGAGCAGCGTAGTTGTTGTTACCTCAGCTCTGTTGTTGGTTTAGTTCGGATTGATAGCTATTTTCGCATCTCTTAAAATTTTTGTTACCATTCTGATAAAAATTATTACTGTTGCAGCAGTTGTTGTTGTAGTTGCTGCTTCGTCTCTTATTTGGATTGCCACCAGTAGAATAACAAGTGTTAGCGCTGTGTTGAACATGTTGGTTCTGGCATTCCAGGTTTGAGTTTGCATTTGTGGCGGCGACAATTGCCACTGGCCTGTGTTATTGTTTAGCTACGGTGGTGTCGCAGTGTTTTGATACTGAGCAGCGTAGTTGTTGTTACCTCAGCTCTGTTGTTGGTTTAGTTCGGATTGATAGCTATTTTCGCATCTCTTAAAATTTTTGTTACCATTCTGATAAAAATTATTACTGTTGCAGCAGTTGTTGTTGTAGTTGCTGCTTCGTCTCTTATTTGGATTGCCACCAGTAGAATAACAAGTGTTAGCGCTGTGTTGAACATGTTGGTTCTGTTGTGTATACACATTTGCCATGTGAAGCAGTTGATTCTCTTGGCTTGCATTTCCGACGGCAGCCGGCTCGCCGGAATTGAGTTGGCTAGCCTGCGTATTTTGCATGGAGCAGGTGTAAACATAGTAGCAATTGTTTTGCCATACGAAGCGCTGGTCCTCGTAAAGCATATTAACAGAATCGAGCACTGTGAGAAAATACTCTGCGTCGTTGTCTGGGATTTGCAGTAGTTTTTCTTTAATATTAAACGGCAGTCATGCCTTCAATGCGCGGAGAATGTCGCGCGTTGCAACCGGCTCGTCAAGGAAAAGTCCCATACTTAAATATTTCTCAAAATATCGGCACAAATTTCCGTGCTTATGATTGGATAGTTCAGGATCCACAATCTGCCAATGAAGTCATTCCTCTACAGATAATGACCAGAATTGAGAAAAAAAGGCAATTTTTCTTGTAATCATTCGTCAAAATATATGTCTTTTTGCTCTATCCAACTGTGAAACTCTCTATTGATTCATGAGAAATGGTTGTCAGTGCGCAGTCTTACTCTATCAGAAATCTGTTCGTTAATTATGTCAACCTCGTTTCCGACATCGGCAATAAGCGTTTTTATATCATCATGCACTGCCTGATGAAATTACTATGAGCAACTACGGACTTGCATGCTTTACTGAGATTGGTTACTTGTGCTTGGATATCTGTCACATCTTTATTTGTGTTTTCTGCTTGTAACGTAAGCTCTGAAAATTTCATGTTGAGATCGGACACTTGTCCAGTCAGTTTGTTATTTATCTCCGCAACGCGGCTGCAAAAAAGTTTCGTTTGACGTTTCAAGTGCAGCTAAATCTGATTTAATTTCATCATGTTGTGTTTTCATCTCGTCATGAGCTGTTTTCAAAGTGACACACAGAGAAGACGTCATATGTTGGTTGATACGTGCTTCCATGTCCTGTTTATGTTGTGTCATTTGATTCTGAATGGATTCCATTTGTTTTCTGTTGTCAGTCATCATGTGTTTTTGTTCGTTCATCTGTTTCAAAATAGCACCGATCATACTGTCAATACTAGTGATGTGCAACTGTTCCGCCCCCGCCACGTCGTTAGACATGACGTCAGACACTAGGATGGGTACGTAACTAGATTTAGGCATATTTCTTGTGGACAGTATATTTTCAAAGTTTACTACACCAGAGTAGTCTATAACATGTGGCTCCTTAGTATTCGAGTTGACCGTACCGTCATTTTCAGTATTTAAAGGCATGTCAGAGTCGGAATACGTCTGTGCTTGCAGTATCTGGTTCTCCATCTTTCCTAATTGTTTTCTGGGCGATAATTCCACATGTAATGTATCACATAATAAAAATTTAAAGTTGTATGTGTAATCAGAATAAATGTAAAAATTAATCTCGCTGTGCGACAATGTCTGAACAAGGAATTAATTATGAGCAATGGTGGAATTTTGAACACTAATGCCTGCGCGCCGTATTAGGTGGCACAGCATTAAAGTCAGCCATATTGTGAAATGATAAAACTGTATTGTTACGCTGTGTGAATAATGAAAATAATTTTGGAAACTGCGATGTAGCTTAAAATCACTGCTACAGAAACAAAGCACTTGGACAAGGTTGCTGATGTAAAGATGCTGTGCCTTACCCTGTATCCGCGACTGCAGCGTAATTTCAGGTGTCGACATAAAATCCAGCAATTCATCTTACTTAAATGTATTCCAGTAGTCAATAATAGGGTCTCGTATCCAGTTTTTTGTATTCAATAAACATGTAACAAAAGGAAGATAATATAGTACATAGAACAATGCGTCCTGTCACGGTCGCCAACTTAATTTAACTGGTTTGTGTCTGGATCGAGACAGTACAATGAATTATAGTAATGAAAATTAAATAGCGATCAATTAAGTTTACGGATTGGTAAAATATGTTTCATACAAACTATCGGCGCTTGAGCATGGCTTTTTCTGTTAAAGGTCGGTTCAAGTATTTTTAACCGTGTTTCTTCTCTTTATGTATTCGCTAAAACCGGACTTTGTAATAAGACAGCTCCTGAAGACGACGGTGGATAGAGCTGCACGACTTTTTGCCATGCCAGGTCACCCAACAATGTTAAAGTGACTAAAGATGCAAAACAAAAAAACATTGTAAGGTTAGTAAAAACAGTATATTCTGAAATAAAACACAGTTAAATTACGACACTTACATTGAGACTTGCATTATGCAATTACGAGTGTCGATTGGTTGCAACTCGTGAATATATTAATAAAATAATGTAGTATTAATGGCGGAGTGCCAAAATACGTTCCATCTGGACAATACCTAGGAAACAAAAGGTGACTCTTATTCTGCCAATAATGAACGGTCAAAAATCTTCAAATGTTTTCAGCGGCTGCATACAATATTTATACAGCCGTGGACTATATCTATGACTCAATATATTTCTTTATTTCATTACTTATAATTACGTTTTCTGCTAATAAAAGCTCAGCATGAAAATGTGCCTTTGAACTATGTTGGTGATTTTGAGTCACCACCACAGGCGATTTTTCGTCCAAAGCAACGTGAATGTTGGGTAAGTTTAATATACCACCCCTAGTGGACGTGATTTCGTCCATGAATTCCATGAAGCAGAAACCTGTGGCTGCAATATGAATTGTTGTAAATTCCACTGCACAAACTCTCCCCACCTTGTATATTCTTCCTCCCCGCATATCATATGGTTGGAGCCAGTTTCCATGGAAGACATGCCACATGGCACTTTTACTCGTGTGCTACTCCTGTGCCACCGGCTGAGTGCTAGTCGCTGTGTCCTCTTGGAACCTTGTCCAGATGTAGTGTTAGAGCCAAGTGTTGATGATATGCACCATGGTTCGCCATCTACCAGTGGAAACTGTATTCGCTAGTACCAAATACAAAGTGCTACTACCTTACTGTACATTGGACACACTTAATGTAGACAATACCAACGTGCAAATTTCTAGCTTCAGGAACGCGTCTCACCGTGGCCGCGAATGTGAAATTTTATGGGGCATTTCTCTTTGGGAAACGTTCCGCACAAATCTTAGAGCAGCTTTCCCACTGCAATCCGCTTTGCAGGCACCGTGTCGGTCATTTCCCCTGCTGTGTACTGGTACATGTCGTACTGCTGTCACCATTGTTACTTTGCTGGTGGACCACACAAGGTCCGCTGTAGGAGGCGCACAAGGGCTGTGTAGAGGAATGTTGCTCATGCTCAAGGATGTTTCCGGCTAAGGTCGTCCTACGGCTGCACAAATTCCTAAATGATTGTATAATTTTCCTATTCAGACACCAAAACGAGTCTGAATAAACCGTCACAACCGATCGTTCTCAGAAGTCGACTATCTGCAGCGCCCAAGCCGTGCGATTCCGGATATGGGTTACTTCTTACAAACTGATTAATTTGAATTTTCACAAAACATACTACGCTTTATCTGTGTTTTTTGGGATATCCCGTATTCTGTTGCATACTGGGCAAAGTTTCTTTTTCTTCTCACTGGCTGAAGTGAGAAAAGTATGTTCTAGTAGCAATTTATTTGTGGGCTAACCAGCTGAGGGGTGCCAAAGTCAGGGAAGGGTTGTAGAAGGGGGAAGCTTCGAGCAGTTTTCGCTATCGGTGAAGGGCCGTTGTGATCGTTGTGACCCTGTCCAGTCGAGGCACTTCATGTTACTGCACTTGGGAGATTGAAGAGGGCAATCTGGTGCTGGCCACAATAAAATCAAATAATCAGACGGGACGCCCGTTAGTCGCCAGTGCTTTCTGGCTGCCAAATTTTCAAGACCGAATGCAGAGAGCATATCTATCAGGCGAGATAAATTCGTTCCCAGGCTCTTGGATATAGGGCATCTCTAGGATGATATGTTTAGATTCCAACTCACATTCTTGTGGGGGAGGTAAAAGGTACCTGTTCATGGGTGTGTAGGTCTAGTAGTGATAAATTTTGGGTGGGCGTCTGCCTTTCTGTAAGAACGACTGATTGGAACCTGTATCTTAGCCACACTGGTGGGAGATTGAAAATTGTCAACGAAGATTTTGATTGGGAGCTGCGTCTGCCAACTGCCCAGCTATGAATGCCATGGGAGGGGGGGGGGGGGGGGGAAGACAGTCAACGGTAATGTACTGAGAAGCTACGTAGCTAGCCGCTGTTAGCATTTTAGAATGATTCATTTTTAGGTTTGGGCCAGTTCACTTCGATTTTGGCTCTCTGGAAGAGAACATTTAGTGTGCTGACTACAGATGCTACTTTTGGAAAGTTAACACTTGGCACTGGAGCACTTCAAGTTCAGGCTTTTCTGGATTCTCAGAAGTTTTCGATGTGTTGTACGTTGCCAGGTTAAAATCATAGCTAGCCGTTTTTGCTGGGTAGAAACACTGACTTTGTCTGGCAGCTGTAATGGTGAGGGGTACCTCCCCGCTAACAGCGTTAGTAAGCAATTTCTGTGGGCTGCTTCCTGACCAGTCAAGGGGCAATTCGCGATCGCATCATGATGTCTGCTGCCGCGGTTGAAGATCCAGCCGCGATAAGCACGCTGCGCACTGGAACACTGAGAGTGAGTGTAGGTTTGGGGAGAGATACTTTAATTTCAGAAGAGTTGAGGTGTGGTTAAGTTTTCAGTAATATGTCTGCAATAGGAAACAGACTTGAAGCCTGTACTGATAAACCTTCTCTTCTCTTAAAATATTTTGAATTAAACGGTCATTCATTTTTTAGTTAGTATCCTCATTTTGAAGTAAATGTCATGTTTTGTAGTTTTCTCTTTGATTCAATTTTGAATTAAGTTATTTCTTTTCGTCTTGCACCAGAGCTCAAGCGAAACAGAATTCTCATGAAGTGTGCAAGCTTCATGTGGTGACCCGAATTTGTTACTTTCTAATTTAAAAAAATGTCGTTTTCTGGATCAGTACTCGTTTTAGGTAGGTCATTGAAGTTATTGACATAAATACGACGCTGTAGTCACAACATAGCTACCAACAGCAATACCATTTCCGGCACGGTAGCTTAGCATGTTTTATCAGAGGGTTAACTCTCTCTGTAATACAAAAATCTGAGTGAATGTATTAACAATGCACATGAATGGGTGTCATAATAAACAAAAGGAGATAAAAGGGGGGGGGGGACGGTTGCGTCTTTGATTAGTAAGAAAAACGTCTTCGGACCTGGGTTGATTCATAATCAGCATTGGCGGCCAAAGCCATCCGGCATAAGAAGTCACCTTCATTCTGCCAACGGCCTTGTCAAAGTGGGCGGAGGAGCGGACAAAGATACAGGACAAACACTTTTCCACGAGGTGGGAAGCTGCCCTTAAAGGCGGACGAATCAGCAATGACCAACAGCATCAGAATGCAGAAGGCAATCGGAACCTCTTCGTTAAAGACACATAATGTGCATCCACAGGACATGTGCCTCGTAATTGAAAAAAGTGTCATAATTATCTCCCCATTGGCGATAGATTTCGGGATAGTCCCCCATTTGGATCTCCGGGAGGGGACTGCCAAGGGGGAGGTGACCATGAGAAAAAGATTAAATAATCGATCAAGGATAACGTCCTAAGAGTCGGGGCGTGGGATGTCAGAAGCTTGAATGTGGTAGGGAGGCCAGAAAATCTGGAAAGGGAAATGCAAGGACTCAATCTAGATACAGTAAGGGTCAGTGAAGTCAAATGGAAAGAAGACAATTATTTATGTTAAGATGAGTATAAGGTAACGCCAACACTAGCAGAAGATGGTATAACGGGAGTGGGATTCGTTGTGAATAGGAAGGTAGGGCAGAGAGTGTGTTACTGTGCGCAGTTAAGTGATAGAGTTGTTCTTATCACAATCGACAGCAAATCAACAACGACAACGATAGTTCAGGTATACACGCCGATGTCGCAAGCTGAAGATGAAGAGATAGAGAAAGTATATGAGGATATTGAAAGGGTAATACGGTACTTAAAGTGAGATAAAAGTTAATACTCATAGGGGACTGGAATGCAGTTTCAGGAGAAGAAGCAGAAGAAAAGGTTACAGCAGAATATGGGCTTGGGACAAGGAATGAGAGAGTTCTGTAATAATTTTCAGCTAGTAGTAGCGAATACTCTGTTCATGAATCACAAGAGGAGGCAGATAACTTGGAAAAGGCAGGCTGATACGGGAAGATTCTAGATAGATTACATGATGGTCAGACAGAGATTCCAAAATCAGATACAGGATTGTAAGGTGTACTCAGGAGAAGATATATCGGGTGCGACAATAAAGTATTGAGACTGATGTGAAAAAAAATGTTGCTTATCGATTTAGTAACGTTTAGTGTTGTTTCCTTCAAAGTAGTTCCCTTCTGATTGCACACACTTTTTCCAGTGCTTTTGCCATTAATGGAAACATTTCTGGAACTCATCTTCTGTAATATCCTCCAAGTCCCTCGTCACAGCTTTTTGACATCTTGTGTTGTTTGAAAATTGTGTCCCTTGATCGCCGTTTTGCTCTTGGAAATAGAAAAAGTCACACGGAGCGATATCTGGTGATTAAGGTGGCTGCGGTAGTATTTAAATTTGTTTTGAGGTTAAAAATTACTGTATTGACAGGGCAGTAGGGGTGGCGCATTATCGTGATGCAGAATCCAATTATCAGCAATGTTGGCACGGTCACGAAGAACTATTTTACGAATTCTTTCTAAAATTTGTTTTTAGTAATATTGGTTAACTGTTTGTCCCGGAGATACGCACTCTTTATGATCAATTCCCTTGGAATCAAAGAAGCACACAAGCATGCATTGGCGTTTCGTCTCTGGATCGTACTGAAAATACCAACTTTCATTACCAGTGGTAACACTGCTCAACCAATTCTGGATTGATTTCTATTTGCTCTAACAGATCGACTGCCACATTTTTTTGTGTTTCTCGCTGTTGTGGTGTGAGATTTTTGGGGACCGTTTTTGCACAAATCTTTCTCATGCCAAGATCTTCTGTTATTATTAGACGAACCACTTTTCGATTGATGTTCGGTTCTTCTTCAATTATTTTCACGAATAATCTTCGATCAGATCGTATGAGTTCACGCACCCTGGCGAAGTTGACATCTGTCCGTGAGGTTGATGGTCGTCCACTGCGGTCTTCGTCTTCCAACATTCGTTCTCCCTTCACTAAACATTTTATGCCAACAAAAAACTTGAGCTCTTGACATAAAATCCTCTCCACAAGCCTTCTGAAGCCTACTGTAAGCTGTCGTCGCGTTTTTACCCAATTTAACGCAACAAGAAATAGCATACCGTAGCTCAATATTAAGTAGTTCCATTTCAGTGACGAGAGACACAAACATGTGTGAACTTATTACAGCCCAACTCACGACTGAGCAGTTGCATCGATGTGCCGCTTGGACTAGAAGCAGCTTAAAGACCTAGATCAAAGGTATTGTGCCTACGCAAGCCTGCAGGGTTGCCACATCTTGCAGAGAAAATCAGTCTCAATACTTTGTCACACCTCGTAGACTCAGATCGTAATGTAGTAGTGATGAAGAGCTGGCTGAAGTTCTAGAGATTAGTCAGGAAAAATCAATCCACAAAGAAGTGGGATACAGAAATACTAAGGAATGAAGAAACCTATTTGAAGTTCTCTAAAGCTGTAGACACGGAACTGATGAATAGCTCAGTAGGCAGTACAGTTGAAAAGAAATGGACATCTCTAAAAAGGGCAACCACAGAAGGTGGAAAGGAAAACATATGTACAAAGACGGTAACTGCGAAGAAACCATGGGTAAGAGAAGAAATACTTCAGTTAATCGATGAAAGATGGAAGTACAAAAATTTTCAGTGAAGTTTAGGAATACAGAAGTGCAAGTAACTGAGTAATGAAATAAATAAGAAGTGCAGGGAAGCTAAAACGAAATGGCTGAACGAAAAATATGAAGTAATCAAAAAAGAAACGATTGTCGAAAAGACTGACTCAGCATACAGGAAAGCCAAAATAAGCTTCGGTGAAATTCAAAGCAAGGATGGTAACATTAAGAGTCAACGGGAATTCCACTGTTAAACGCAGAGGAGAGAGTGGATGGGAGGAAAGAGTACACTGAAGGCCTCTATGACAAACAGGAGTCAGTTTTGAATAGATAGGGGTTCCAATCTCTACAACCATAATTTAAAGGAGCTTTGGAGGACTTAAGGTGAAGTAAGGCAGGAGAGATAGATAACATTGAATTATAAACTAAAATTATGGGGGGAAGTGGTAACAAACGACTATTACTGTTGGTAAATCGAATGTATAAGTCGGACGACATACCATTTGCTTTCGGAAAAATACCATCCACATAATTCCGAAGGCTGCAAGGTTTGGCAAGTTGCGAGAATTATCGTGCAATCAGTTTAACTTCTCAAGCATCCAAGCTGCTTACAGGAATACTACACAAAAGAATGGAAAAGAATATTGAGGATGTGTTAAATGGCAAACAGTTTGGATTTAAGAAAGATAAAGACACCAGAGAAGCAATTCTGACGTTGCGGTTTACAATGGAAGCAAGACTAAGGGAAAATCAAGACACATTCGTAGGATTTGTCGATCTGGAAAAAGCGTTCGACAATGTAAAAACCGAGCGAGGTGGCGCAGTGCTTAGACACTGGACTCGCATTCGGAAGGACGACGGTTCAATCCCGCGTCCGGCCATCCTGATTTAGGTTTTCCGTGATTTCCCTAAATCGCTCCAGGCAAATGCCGGGATGGTTCCTTTCAAAGGGCACGGCCGACTTCCTCCCCTGTCCTTCCCTAATCCGATGAGACTGATGATCTCGCTGTCTGGTCCACTTCCCCAAAACAACCAACCAACCAACCAACAATGTAAAATGGTGCAAGATATTCGAAATACTGAGGAAAATGGGGGTAAGCTGTGGGGAGAGACGGGTAATATACATTATGTACTAGAGCCAAGACTGAATAATAAGAGTGGACGACCAACAACGAAATGCTCAGATTAAAAAGTGTGTAAGACGGGGCTGTAGTCTTTTGCTCCTCCTGTTCGATCTACACATCAAAGAAGCAATGATGAAATTAAAGGAAAGATTCAGGAGTGGAATCAAAATTCAAGGCGAAAGTGTATCAATGATACGATTCGCTGTTGACATTGCTATCCTGAGGGAAAGTAAAGAAGAATTACAGGATCTGCTGAATCGAATGATCAGTCTAATGAGTACAGAATATGGACTCAGAGTAAATAGAAGAAAGACGAAAGTAATGAGATATAATAGAAATGAGAACAACGAGAAACTTAACATCAGGATTAACAGTCGCAAAGTACATGAAGTTAAGGAATTCTGCTACCTAGGCAGCAAAATAACAACTGACGAACTGAGGAAGGACATCAAAAGGAGAGCAGCAGTGGCAAAAAGGGGCATTGCCAGCCAAGAGAAGTCTCTTAGTGTTAAACATTGGCCTTGAGTTGAAGAGATTTCTGAGAATGTATGTTTGGAGCACAGCATTGTATGGGTGTGAAACAAGGACTGCCTGAAATCCAGAACAGAAGAGAATCGAAGCATTTGAGATGTGGCGCTACAGAGGAATTAAGTTTACTGATAATTTAAGGAATGAGGAGGTTCTGCACAGAAGCGGAGACGCAAGAAACATGTGTAAAAAGTGACAATGAAGGGACAGGATGACAGGGCAATTGTTATTTTACCAGGGAATAACTTCCTTGTTACTAGACGGAGCAGAAGAGGGCAAAAGACAGAAGACAAACTGGAATACATCCATCAAGTAATTGAGGATGAACGTTGCTAGTGCTACTTTGAGATGAAGAGTTTCACATAGGGAAGAAATTCGCGATGGGCCGCATCAAACCAGTCAGAAGACGGATGACTAAAAAGAAATTGTTTTCCCGTGATGCGTACAGATTTAGTAAGCGCTTATATTCGTGGGAACCACTGCATCACATCCTAGTGTCAGGATCTGGTACGAATGTACAAGCTGGGGCATGGATATTGATGGTCGACACTATTTTCTCACGTTGACTGTTAGCTCCAGCAGTGTGGGGTCGATGATTATTGTTGCTGTCTCTCGTCTACTCGGTCCGACATTTTAGTCTCTCATAACCTGACCCCCCATGAACCATGGACTTTAATGTTGGTGGGGAGGATTGTGTGCCTCAGCGACACAGATAGCCGTACCGTAGGTGCAACCACAACGGAGGGATATCTGTTGAGAGGCCAGACAAACGTGTGGCTCCTGAATAGGGGCAGCAGCCTTTTCAGTAGTTGCAGCGGCAACTGTGTGGATGATTGATCTGGCCTTGGAACGCTAACCAAAACGGCCTTGCCGTGCTGATACTGCGAACGGCTGAAAGCAAGGGGAAACTAAAGCCGTAATATTTCCCGATGGCATGCAGCTTTACCTTATGGTTAAATGATGATGGCGTCCTCTTGGATAAAATATTCTGGATGTAAAATAGTCCCCCATTCGGATCTCCGGGCGGGGACTACTCAAGAGGACGACATTATCAGGAGAAAGAAAACTGGCGTTCTACGGATCAGAGCGTGGAATGTCAGATCCCTTAATCGGGCAGGTAGGTTAGAAAATTTAAAAAAGGGAAGTGGATTGGTTGGAGTTAGATACAGAGGGAATTAGTGAAGTTCGGTGGCAGGAGGAACAAGACTTTTGTTCAGGGGAATACAGGGTTATAAATACAAAATCAAATAGGGGTAATGCAAAAGTAGGTTTAATAATGAATAAAAAAAATAGGAGTGCGGGTAAGCCACTACAAACAGCACAGTGAACGCATTATTATGGCCAAGATAGACACGAAGCCCACGCCTACTACAGTAGTACAAGTTTATATGCCAACTAGCTCTGCAGATGACGAAGAAAGTGAAGCAATGTAAGATGAAATAAAAGAAATTATTGAGACAGTGAAGGGAGACGAAAATTTAATAGTCATGGGTGACTGGAATTCAGTAGGAGGAAAAGGGAGAGAAGGAAACGTAGTAGGTGAATATGGATTGGGGGTAAGAAATGAAAGAGGAAGACGCCTGGTAGAATTTTGCACAGAGCACAACATAATCATAGCTAACACTTGGTTCAAGAATCATAAAAGAAGGTTGTACACATGGAAGATGCATGGAGATACAGACAGGATTCAGATAGATTATATAATGGTAAAACAGAGATTTAGGAACCAGGTTTGAAATTGTAAGACATTTCCAGGGACAGATGTGGACTCAGACCACAATCTATTGTTTATGAACTGTAGATTAAAACTAAGGAAACTGCAAAAAAGTGGTAATTTAAGGAGATGGGACCTGGACAAACTGACTAAATCAGAGGTTCTACACAGATTCAGCGAGAGCATAAGGGAACAATTGACAGGAATGGGGAAAAGAAATACAGTTGAAGAAGAATGGGTAGCTTTGAGAGGTGAAGTAGTGAAGGCGGCAGAGGATCAAGTAGGTAAAAAAACGAGTGCTACTAGAAATCCTTCGGTGACAGAAGAAATATTGAATTTAATTGATGAAAGGAGAAAATATAAAAATGCAGTAAATGAAGCAGGCAAAAAGGAATACAAACATCTCAAAAATGAGATCGACAGGAAGTGCAAAATGGCTAAGCAGGCAGGGATGGCTAGACGACAAATGTAAGGATGTAGAGGCTTATCTCGCAAGGGGTAACATAGATACTGCCTACAGGAAAATTAAAGAGACCTTTGGAGAAAAGAGAACCACTTGCATGAATTTCAAGAGCTCAGATGGAAACCCAGTTCTAAGCAAAGAAGGGAAAGCAGAAAGGTGGAAAGAGTATATATAGGGTCTATACAAGGGCGATGTACTTGAGGACATATTATGGAAATGGTAGGGGATGTAGCTGAAGATGAAATGGGAGATATGATACTGCGTGAAGAGTTTGACAGAGCACTGAGAGATCTGAGTCGAAACAAGGTTCAAATGGTTCAAATGGCTCTGGGCACTATGGGATTCAACTGCTGAGGTCATAAGTCCCATAGAAGTTAGAACTACTTAACTAACCTAAGAACATGACAGACATCCATGTCCGAGGAAGGATTCTAACCTGCGGCCGTAGCGGTCGCGTGGTTCCAGACTTAGCGTCTAGAACCGCTCGGCCATTCCAGCCGGCGTCGAAACAAGACCCCGGGAGTAGACAACATTCCATTACAACTACTGACAGCCTTGGGAGAGCCAGTCCTGACAAAACTCTACCATCTGGTGGGCAAGATGTATGAGACAGGCGAAATATCCTCAGACTTCAAGATGAATATAATGATTCCTATCCCAAAGAAAGAAGGTGTTGACAGATGCGAAAATTACCGAACTGTCAGTTTAATAAGCCACGGTTGCAAAATACTAACACGATTTCTTTACAGACGAATGGAAAAAGTAGTAGAAGCTGACCTCGGGGAAGATCAGTTTGGATTCCGTAGAAATATTGGAACACGTGAGGCAAAACTGACCATACGACTTATCTTTGAAACTAGATCAAGGAAAGGCAAACCTAAGTTTCTATCATTTGTAGACTTAGAGAAAGCTTTCGACAATGTTGACTGGAATACACTCTTTCAAATTCTGAAGGTGGCAGGGGTAAAATACAGGGAGTGAAAGGCTATTTACAATTTGAACAGAAACCAGATGGCAATTATAAGATTCGAGGGACATGAAAGGGAAGCAGTGGTTGCGAAGGGAGTGAGACTAGATTGTAGCCTCTCCCCGATGTTATTTAATCTGTATATTGAGCAAGCAGTGAAGGAAACAAAAGAAAAATTCGGAGTAGGTATTAAAATATATGGAGAAGAAATAAAAACCTTGATGTTCGCCGATGACATTGTAATTCTGTCAGAGACAGCAAAGGACTTGGAAGAGCAGTTGAACGGAATGGATAGTGTCTTGAAAGAAGAATATAAGATGAACATCAACGAAAGCAAAACGATGATAATGGCATGTAGTCGAATTAAGTCGGGTGATGCTGAGGGAATTAGATTAGGAAATAAGACAGTTACAGTAGTAAAGAAGTTTTGTTATTTGGGGAGCAAAATAAATGATGGTGGTCGAAGTAGAGAGGATATAAAATGTAGACTGGCAATGGCAAGGAAAGCGTTTCTGATGTATGGAAACTGGTTAACATCGAGTATAGATTTAGGTGTCAGGAAGTCGTTTCTGACAGTATTTGTATGGAGTGTAGCCACGTATGGAAGTGAAACATAGACGATAAATAGTTTGTACAAGAAGAGAATAGAAGCTTTCGCAATGTTGTGCTACAGAAGAATGCTGAAGATTAGATGGGTAGATCACATAACTAATGAGGAGGTATTGAATAGGATTGGGGAGAAGAGACGTTTCTGGCACAACTTGACTAGTAGAAGGGATTGGTTGGTAGGACATGTTCTGATGCATCAAGGGATCACCAATTTAGTATTGGATGGCTGCGTGGAGGGCAAAAATCGTAGAGGGAGACCAAGAGATTAATACACTAAGCAGATTCAGAAGGATGTAGGTTTCAGTAGGTACTGGGAGATGAAGAAGCTTGCACAGGATAGCGTGGCATGGAGAGCTGCCTCAAACCAGTCTCAGGACTGAAGACCACAACAACAACAACACAACCTCGTGTATATGTTTTCTTACAACACAGCGCATGAGACTAGCCAGGTCTTGGAAGTCTTTACAGTTGTCATAGGCATGATAATGGCATGTAGTCGAATTAAGTCGGGTGATGCTGAGGGAATTAGATTAGGAAATAAGACAGTTACAGTAGTAAAGGAGTTTTGTTATTTGGGGAGCAAAATAAATGATGGTGGTCGAAGTAGAGAGGATCTGGGATTATGTCATAGCTCTTTCGTTCGACAACATTTTCGTACAATTCCGCTACGATCTGGTCTCGATGAACTCATCTGAAGTGACATCTTTTGCTACAAGAGCTTGTTGCCTGTCTTCTGTACTTACTTTCTTTAAGTGTGAGATTTTGATAGCTTCTGTCATATTCGGATTGAGACAGTGGCATAGCATTAAAACATTATTGCAGTAATATTGTGTAGTTTCCCATGATGTTGAGCACTGTTCTTCGTTATTGTAAACAGTTTCGGCCAGGAATTTGTCCCAGCTATCGAACCACCGTCCATTAGCAGACACATCACGTCATCCAGCTTACGTCTACAGACGTCCGAGTGGAGTCACCTCTGCGTGAAGTCAGGATAGCTCTTGGGAATCTGTGAAGCGTCTGCGACGCTAGTGAAACATTACTGGAGTGCAGTTACTGTATTTATTCACAGTGCTTACAAGTCATCACTCTTTCCCACGGTCACCGTCTGTTGCTGAACCCTCTGTGTCCTGGATGCTGACGTCTATCCAGTCAGCTCAGCTGTTGCACACCCCAGAGGTGATGTCAGTGACCCCAGCACCGCAGTGGAGTGCCAGCGAGCCCAGCACGAGGTGGTTCTCGCACTGGCTGCCGGAGTGTACTCGTTCCCACGCCGAGTTCTACAATGATTCTTGATGACCCATCCGCGATGTACTTGGTGTCGGTAGTCTTGTGGTGGGTTGACCTCCTCCTTAGCTGTGGTAGGTTTCAGCACCCGAAGGCGCCTGGGTGTCGAACAGAAACGTGGACCCTAACGGACGCTGTTGCTAACTTCCGTTTTGAAGTTCTGTACTGGCAGCAGCTGAATGGACTCACTCATATCCTGTCCAGACTAGCTTTGCCGGAAAATTCTTTGGACTGCTGATAGTAGCGTACGCTGATGATTTGCTCGTATTGGTACCAAGAAAGTGAAGTGGACGGTTATAACAAAAGACTACTCAGCTCCTCGTTGACATCAATGAATGGTGTAACAAAAATAAAGCAACAATTGCAGCTAATAAAAAGCAGTATACTCACTGCAGAAAGGCAAACTTAAATGAAACGTTAGCATCAAATTAAATGACACAGCCTGGCAGGGCAAAAGAATGACAAGATATCTAGGTTTACACGTTGACAACAAACTGAAGTTCACTGAACACATGAGACTTAGAACCGACAAAGCAGTGAAAATATTGCATAAATTAGCAAGTATAACTACAACAAACTGCAGACTACCTACAAAGACAATATACAGGGTGGCCCATTGATCGTGACCGGGCCAAATATCTCACGAAATAAGCGTCAAACGAAAAAACTGCAAAGAACGAAACTCGTCCAGCTTGAGGGGGAAACGAGATGGTGCTATGGCTGGCCCGCTAGATGGCGTTGCCATAGGTCAAACGGATATCAACTGCGTTTTCTTAAATAGGAACCCCCGTTTTTATTACATAGTCGTGTACTACGTAAAGAAATATGAATGTTTTAGTTGGACCACTTTTTTCGCTTTATGATAGGCGGCGCTGTAATAGTCACAAACATATGGCTGACAATTTTAGACGAACCGTTGGTAACAAGTAGGGTTTTTAAATTAAAATACAGAAAGTAGGTACGTTTGAACATTTTATTTCGGTTGTTCCATTGTCATACGTGTACCTTTGCGAACTTATCATTTCTGAGAACGCATGCTATTACAGCGTGATTACCTGTAAATACCAAATTAATGCAATAAATGCTCAAAATGATGTCCGTCAACCTCAGTGCATTTGGCAATACGTGCAACGACATTCCTCTCAACAGCGAGTTGGCCTTCCGTAATGTTCGCACATGCATTGACAACGCGCTGACGCATGTTGTCAGGCGTTGTCGGTGGATCACGATAGCAAATATCCTTCAATTTTCCCACAGAAAGAAATCCGGTTACGTAAGATCCCGTGAACTTGCGGGCCATTTATGGTGCTTCGGTGACCACTCCATCTACCATGAAATATGCTATTCAATACCGCTTCAACGGCACGCGAGCTATGTGCCGGACATCCATCATGTTTGAAGTATATTGCCATTCTGTCATGCAGTGGAACATCTTGTAGTAACATCGGTAGAACATTACGTAGGAAATCAGCATACATTGCACCTTTTAGATTGCCATCGATAAAAGGGGGCCAATTATCCTTCCTCCCATAATGCTGCACCATACATTAACCAGCCAAGTTCGCTGATGTTCCACTTGTCGCAGCCATGGTGGATTTTCCCTTGCCCAATAGTGCGTATTATGCCGGTTTACGTTACCGCTGTTGGTGAATAACGCTTCATTGCTAAATGGAACACGTGCAAAAAATCTGTCATCGTCCCGTAATTTCTCTTTTGCCCTGTAGCAGAACTGTACACGATGTTCAAAGTCGTCGCCTTGCAATTCCTGGTGCATAGAAATGTGGTGATGTAGCATTGTCAACACCGACGTTTTTGAGATTCCCGTTTCTCGCGCAATTTGTCTGCTACTGATGTGCGGATTAGCCGCGACAGCAGCTAAAACACCTACTTGGGCATCATTATCTGTTGCAGGTCGTGGTTGACGTTTCACATGTGGCTCAAAACTTCCTGTCTCCTTAAATAACGTAACTATCCGGCGAACGGTCCGGACACTTGGATGATGTCCAGGATACCGAGCGGCATGCATAGCACACCCCCGTTGGGCATTTTGATCACAATAGCCACACATCAACACAATATCGACCTTTTCCGCAATTGGTGAACGGTCCATTTTAACACGGGTAATGTATCACGAAGCAAATACCGTCAGCACTGGCGGAATGTTACGTGAGACCACGTACTTATACGTTTGTGACTATTACAGCGCCATCTATCTCAAAGTGAAAGAAGTGGTCAAACTAAAATATTTATATTTCTTTACGTACTACATGAATATGTAACAAATATTGGGGGTTCATATTTAAAAAAAAACGCAGTTGATATCTGTTTGACCTATGGCAGCGCCATCTAGCGGGCCAACCATAGCGCCATCTGGTTTCCGCCTTCAAGCTAGGCGAGTTTCGTTCTTTGCCGTTTTTTCGTTTGATGCTTATTTCGTGAGATATTTGACCCGGTCACTATCTATGGACCACCCTGTATAATTCCACTTTGTACTATTCCGATCCATAAAATGCTTCGCAGAGAGCGCCTGGGCGCTTTCACTGAGGCTTACAACACACAAAATCGTTGTGAGAAGTAGCAAAAGAAGTGTTCTGCTCCGGATGAAGGAGGCTTTGGGCATAACATCGGCGGATGCACAATGCGTGGTGATGGAAATGTGCCCCACAGGAGACACCATCCGTGATATAGAAGCAGCGTACTGACTGAAGAAAAGTCAGACGCGACAAGGAATTTGAAATTGCAGGAGAGGACTTCACAGAAAGGCGGTAAATAAGCTGTTGCCGAAGTGATGCCTGACAGAGAGAATGGAATTCTACAGAAAAAGGACAGTGCTTCTACACCTTTTTCCCCAATATCAAGGAATGATTGATGTTAAAACATGTAGATCGCGCTCGTAGCGTGGTCCATTTTCTCACGGCCCATGGTCCCTACCCAGAACATCTCCATCCGTTTGGCCTCAGCGGAACACCCATGTAGATATGGGAGAACTAGGCACTCCTGAACATGTCACTTTACACTGTGGCAGACTCACACACGTACGACCCCGAACTGAATATGACAACACAGAACAAATCCTACAGCAGCCGGACGATTGGATCATATTGAATGACATAACCAATTATGTGTTACATACGTTACACTAATTATGCAAACCGGAAAAAAACAAATACACAAATAAGAGCAAACACCGTCCAGGATACTTGGAATTACACAGACACAGACATGAACACAGAAATAGACTCAGATACTTAAACACATACAAATAGTGAGACTAATCTACCGAACAAGATGTAAGATAAGACTAAATTAAGTAACACAGAAATGGATCAGCTCTCATTTAACTGCTTAATACAAGCAGAAACATCTTCAGTAATACGCCCAGTTTAAGTGAAATCGTTATTAAGCTTACGTAAAATAATAGCAATAATAACGATGCTGTTGCTTGTTAAACACAGATAAAGTTTTGCCTTACAGACAACACAGACACCATGCACACAACATGTAGAAATAAGGAAGTCAAAGATGCAGAAACAGTGTACTGATTATGCCCTTGTGTAGAGCACATATGATCTGTAACAAAAGCAGGAGAGCTTCGTTTGGCTCTGGCATTTCACATTCTACACGGTTGGCGGAGCAATATCAACATGTTCCCACTTCCACCGAGTGGTCCAAACACAGTCCTGTCGCATTAAGTCAGCTTACCCTGTTTCTCCACGGGATGCAGAACGTCTTAGATATAGCGTTCTCCGACATCCGTTCAGTTCCGACCGGGATTGAGACGAGCAAATGGAAGAAGCTGCGGAGAGGGCGAGACAGAGACTTAGGAGCAGTTACAAGATGCACAAGCACTGTCTAAATCCATGTTGGACTGTTACTGTAGCATATAGGATCGAAAAAAAGTAACTCGTCTCGAGATATGAGTGGGACACGAATACGATTCACCAGTGCCCGTATTCATTCAAAGACGTCTCCGTAGGATCCAATGCGAGTATGTCGTTGAATGGATGGACTAGATTCCAAATCGCAGATAGCATTTCTACAAGAAAGCGTAACACTATCAGCGACTCTTGTGTGTACCTAAAGAACCAAGACAATGTTTTATGCTGGAGGACAGTAACGTAGTCGTTGTGATCGTGTTTTCAATGTCGCGGTCCTTACGCGAAATGTACGTTGCCAGCAGAAGAATCCTTCTGTGGTCAGCTTCAAATGTCGGTTCTCAACTGTGTTCCTCTAAAAGATCATTATCTTCCCTTCAGGGATTCCAATTTGAACTACCTCTTGAGTGTAATCCGATTGCTGAAATAGAGCAAACACTGTACAGGATGCAAAGTGGCTCTCATGACAATTTCAATAATTAGCCCATCAACTTAATATCAGTGACATACCACCTGGCAGGTGGAATCGATGGATGGGATACTAAGGTTACGATTCTTGGCTTCTTTTTTTTTTCGTTTTGGTTGGTTCGTTGGTTGGTTTGGGGAAGACCAGACAGCGTGATCATCGGTCTCATCGGATTAGGGAAGGATGGGGAAGGAAGTCGGCCGTGCCCTTTCAGAGGAACCATCCCGGCATTTGCCTGGAGTGATTTAGGGAAATCACGGAAAACCTAAATCAGGATAGCCGGACGCGGGATTGAACCGTCGTCCTTCCGAATGCGAGTCCAGTGTCTAACCACTGCGCCACCTCGCTCGGTTTCGTTTTGATGATATATGTTAAAGATATTTCTACATCTACATCTACATGATTGCTGTGCTATTCACAATAAAGTGCTTGGCAGAGGGTTCAATGAATGACTCACACTCCAATTCACGTAACATGTCTCTGGCACTATCTCCCCTATTTCGCGATAATACAATACGAGCCGCACTTCTCTGCACTTTTTGGATGTCATCCGTCAGTCCCACCTGACGCGGATCCCACACTGCACAGCAATACTCCAGAATATAGCGAACAAGCGTGGTGTAAGCAGTCTCTTTAGTAGATCTGTTGCACCTTGTAAGTGTCCTGCCAGTGAATGACAGTCTTTGTTTTGCTCTACCTGCAACATTATCTATATGATCGTTCAAATTTAGGTTATTTGTAATTGTAATCACAAAGAATTTAGTTGAATTTACAGCCTTCAGATTCGTGAGACTTAGCGCGTAATCGAAATTTAGTGGATTTCTTCTGGTGCTCATGTGAATAACCTCATAGTTTTCATTATTCAGGATCAATTGCCACTTCTCACACCATACAGATGTCTTATCAAAATCAGTTTACAATCAGTTTCGTTCATCTGATGATTTTACAAGACGGTAAATGACAGCATCATCTGAAAACAATGTAAGACGGCCACTAAGATTGTCTCTTATATCGATAATATAGATCAGGAACAACAGAGGGTCTATAACACTTCCTTGGGGAACGCGGATATTACTTCTTTTTTACTCGATGACTTTCCGTCTATTACTAAAACTGTGACCTTTCTGACAGGAAGCCACGAATGCAATCGCACAACTGAGGCGATATTCCACAGGCACACAGTTTGGTTAGAAGACGCTTGTGAGGAATGGTGTCTAACGCCTTCTGAAATTCGAAAAGTATGGTATCAATTTGACATCCCCTGTCGATAAGACTCATTACTTCATGAGTCTAAAGAGCTAGTTGTGTTTCTAAACAGCGATATTGTCTGAATCCGTACTGACTACTTGTCAATAAATAGTTTTCTTCGAGGTACTTCATAATCTTCGAATACAGTACATGTTCCAAAACCCTACTGCTAATCAGCGTTAGTGATATAGGCCTGTAATTTAACGGATTACTCCTACTTCCCTTTTGGATATTGGTTTGACCTGAAAAATTTTCCAGTCTTTAGGTACAGAACTTTCTGTTAGCAAGCGGTTGTATATAATTGCTAAATATTGAGCTATTGTATCAGCATGCTCTGAGAGGAACGTGGCTGGTATATAATCTGGACCAGAAGCCTTGCCTTTAAGTGACTTAAGCTGCTTTGCTACACCGACGCTATCTGCTTGTAAGTTTCTCATCTTGGAAACTGTTCTTGATTGAAGTTCGGGAATATTTACTTCGTCTTCTTTGGTAAAAGAGTTTCGGAAAACGGTGTTTAATAACTCTGCTTTTGTGGCACTGCCATCAGTGACTTCACCATTGTTACCGCGCAGTGAAGGTATAGATTGCGTCTTGCCACTGGTGTGCTTTATGTATGACCAAAATCTCTTTGAGTTTTCTGCCCGATTTCGAGACTGAGTTTCATTACGGAAATTATTAAAAGAATCTCGCATTAAAGTACGCGCTATATTTCGAACTTCCGTAAAACTTCGCCAATCTTGTGGATTTTGTGTTCTTTTAAATTTGCCATGCTTTTTTCGCTGCAACAGCGATCTAACCCGTTTTGTGTACTATGGGGCATCAGCACCACCACTTATTAATTTATGTGGTATATATCCCTTAATTGCTGTGTATACAATCTCTTTCAAATCATTCCACAATTTCTCTCTCCTTACATGACCAGATTGAAAGGAGTGAAAAGACTCTCTTAAAACGGCGTTAAGAGCATTTTTATCAGCCTTTTTTAAATGTATGTACTTTGCGTTTCTTTTTGATGGTTGTAGGTGCTACGGTATACAGCCTAGCAGCATCTGCCTTGTGGTCGCTAATCCCTATATTCGTTACGATGCTCCCTATTTGTCCACGATTATTTGTTGCTAAGAGGTCAAGTACGCTTTCACAACCATTTACGCTTCGAGTTGGCTCATGAACTAACTGTTCAAAATAATTTTCTGAGAAAGCATTCAGTACAATTTCGGATAACGTTTTATGCCTGCCGCCAGCTTAAACATAAGTTTTCCAGCATGTCGAGGGTAGGTTGAAGTCACCACCGACTATAACTGTATTAGTGGGGTACCTATTTCAAATGAGACTCAAGTTTCCTTTGAACTGTTCAGTAACTACATCTTCTAAGTCGCGGGGGGGGGGGGGGGGGGGAGGGGGGAGAGCGTAGGTGAAACGATAACATTGATAGTTCAAACCGATTGCCAAGTATAACTTCTACCCATACTCCACTGTGTGATCAAGAGAATCAGGATACCCCGAATAACATAATTTTTTAATATTAGGTGCATCTTGCTGCCACCTATTCCCAGGTACTTCATATCAGGGACCTCAGTAGTCATTAGAGAACTTGAGAGAGCAGAATGGGGTGCTCCGCGGAACTCATGGGCTTCGAACGGGGTCAGGTGATTGGATGTTACTTGTGTCATACGTCTGTACGTGAAATTTCCACACTCCTAAACGTCCCTATGTCCACTGTGTCCGATGTGATAGTGAAGTGAAAAGTGAAGGGACGCGCACAGCACAAAAGCGTACAGGCAGACCTCGTCTTTTGACTGACAGAGACCGCCGACGGTAGAAGACAGTCGTAAAAGCGTAATAGGCACACATCTACCCAGACCATCACACAGGAATTCCAAACTGCATCAGGATCCACTGCAAGTACTATGACAGTTAGGCGGGAGGTGAGGAGACTTGGATTTCATAGTCGAGCGGCTGCTCATATGTCACACACCTCGCCGGTAAATGCCAAAGGATGCCTCGCTTGGTGTAAGGAGCGCAAACATTGGACGACTGAACATCAGAAAAGCGTTGTGTGGAGTGACGAATCACGGTACACAATGTGGCGATCCGATGGCAGGGTGTGGGTATGGCGAATGTCCGGTGAACGTCATTTGCCAGCGTGTGTAGTGCCAACAGTAAAATTCGGAGGGGTTTGCTGTTACGGTGTGGTCGTGTCTTTCATGGAGGGGGCTTGCACTCCTAGTTGTTTTGCGTGGCACTAACACAACACAGGCCTACGTTGATGTATTAAGCATCTTCTTGCTTCCGACTGTTGAAAATCAGTTCGGGGATAGCGATTGCATCTTTCAAAATGACCGACCACCTGTTCATAATGCACGGCCTGTGGCGGAGCGGTTACAGGGCAATAACATCCCTGTAACTGACTGGCCTGCACAGAGTCCAGACCTGAATCTTAAAGAACACCTCTGAGATGTTTTGGAACACTGACTTTGTGCCAGGCCTCACCGACCGACATCGATACCTCTGCTCAGTGCAGCACTCCGTGAAGAATGGGCTCCCATTCCCCAAGAAACCTTCCAGCACCTGACTGAATGTATGCCTGCGAGGGTGGAAGCTGCCATCAAGGCTAAGGGTGGGCCAACACCGTATTGAATTCCAGCATTACCGATGGAGGGATCCACGAACTTATTTTCAGCCACGTTCCTGGATACTTTTGATCACATAGCGTATTTCGCAGGAACTGTGTACTTCAGTTTCAATACAAGGCAAACTACTTCTGACAGCAATAAATACCAATAAATGCTGCGACATTTGCAACAATCCAACTGTATTTAATCTAGCCTTTCTGAACACTGTTAGACAGTTTGAAAAAATTTAGGCGAACTTATTTCCGGCTTTAGCCAGCTTTCTGTACCTATAACTATTCGAGCTTCAGTTCTTTCCATTAGGGCTTGGAGCTCTGGTTCTTTCAATCTCTCGCCTATGCAGGGAAAGACGACCATCATAGTAACGCCAGAATTTATAAACTGTTACGCAGTATAAACCTGGTATGTACAACTTCTCTATGCTGTTACCTTTAGAGACTTCGTACGTGGCGAGGTATTTGATTACCTTAAGAGAGAGTTCGAAAATGACGAGGCGTCTTCTGACGGTTTCTTGGACACCATTTCACCAAACAATAGGTAAACTACCTGTCAATCGCAAGGACGGTTTATCCCCAGAGTGTTATAATCCTCTTACCAGCATAACAGGTTGACCTCTGAACGTATGCTTGCCGCCGAACGGAGGTGACCCGCATTAACGAACTGTCCTGATACCAGCCTTGTCCAACTAGTATGCAGTCGCATCCTGACGCTTACTGCTGAAAGCTCCACGGTAATAACAACGTAGTGCAGCGCAATGAGTGAACATGGGAAGGGATGGAGATGAATCTCCTGCTAGATATAGTTGTGCAAAACTAACTGTAATATGAATCTAGAACCGTGTATAGTCATTCAGTCTTAATCTTCTTCCCTTCCTTTCATACTCCGTTAGAGCTACGTAGTCACTCTAGTGACGACTTACACTTACGTGCTGCGTTGTATGACGTCATCCAACTACTACAGTTCTTCAACATAGCCACCGTCTTTTCTGCACTATTCATGTATTTGAAGGTGTTCTTTCCCTTGTTAGTTCCATACATGAGCCGTAACACCTCGTATCTATTCTATTTTTGGTAGTATTCGTGCTCTTTGGTTTCCGGCTGTTCGACTCGGCGAGATGGCGGGCGGCCTCGGCTTGAGTGTCGTGGCAAGTTCGGTCGGCTAGTGAGAAAGTGGGCGCGAAATAGGTGGAGACATGGATTGCTTCTCTGTACGGATTTGGCGTTTCTTTGGCCGAAGTGTGACGTGCCTGGGCTAGTGGATGTCCAGCTGTAGAGCCTTATTGAGCGTTGCCGTGTTGCGGAATAAGGTTTGTTTCCGCCATCGTCTTGTTCAGTGACTTATTTCTTGGCTAGGTGGAAAGTCAAGCGTTCCGTGTTCGGAAGTTGGCGCGTATGTAGTTTTTCACTCAGTGCGTTGCAATTGCGTCTGCTTTTACTTGTAGTACTGTTCATTGTGTGATTCAGGAAGTGCCGTTTTAGCCGTTACATAAGGTTCGAGGCTGAATATGTTGTATGTTAATGCCTCTAAAAAATTGAAACTGATTTTCTTCTGAGTGTTATTTAAGCTGCCTGTTGAGCTGGTGTAAACTGTTCTTGATAAGACAGGAGCTCTTTCTACAGTATTGAGAATAAATCGTGCAATACTATTTTCCTATTTTTCTAGTATTAGCATTTATAAGCTAGCCGTTGCGGTCCTTACGGTTTAATAATTAATTTGTTGATACGTCGTGGTATGGGAAAACTTAACCAAAACGTAAGGTAAGCAAAGCTGAAAGGCTCCAGGGAGTGAAAGCGTAGACCCAAATAAGGTTACAGTTTCAAACACAATTTCACAATTTAGTTTTATTAAACATTTATAAACACTTGTTAACTTATATATATCACAAAACACAATAAAATTTTTTAAACTCCAGGCCTGAAGGGCTGCCGAACATTCACAACTGTAATGTCAGAATGACAACCTTAAGATTCAACATAAGGAGATAATCACGGCCTGAAGGACCCAACAGTTTCGATTAATTATTGACCAATGAAATAAGTTACTGAAAGGAATGACTTTAATCATTCGGCCAGAAGGGGCAATCAAGTATAACCACAAATGCTGTTTTGATAATGCTACAAGAATGCAAAACCAACAGTTAATTTACTTCGTCCAAAAGAGCAGTAAAGACCAAAAGACAAACTCATAAACCAAAGGTTTTTTAATGAAACAAGCTAACAAGATAAAATTAATAACCAAAAAGAGGTAGTGACGTCGCCACTCGGTCTGAAGGGCCTGAATATTAGTAGTAATAAATATTTGAGAATGGCTGAAGTTAGTGAGTTAACACTTAAAACCAGTCCGTGCTCCTCACCCCTAGGAAAAATTTACAGTCAGCTGTACTAGGACTGCCTGCTTTAGCAATATGGCTCAGACCAGCAAAACAACTAGAAACTTCACCAACGTGGCGAATCGTTCACTTAGGGCATGAAAGCAACTCTCTATAACACATAAAATAAAAATTACTAAACATTGAAACACATGGTTCAAAATATAACGCCTATCTAGGAAGGAACTGTTAATGACGCCCACTGACCTTCGTAAATCTTCGACGTAGTAAATGTGACGGCCAGTACTAAATAATAATACCACTCAACAGATTGTAAAATACAAGATCGTAATTGCACTTGGGTTAGGATAAAATTTCAACCAAAGATAATATTTTAAGTTCAGTTATTAAGGCACCGTTAACACTCTTTTCTAGTGATAGTTACACTTGACAATATAACAGCAGATCATTGAATTGGGATTTCGGGCACGCCTACTAAAATTGCGAAACACCATGGCACACGACCTTAGAGCAAAACACACCCGACGACACGGGCAGAAATTGAGTGAGACACATCAACTCAAGAAATTTTCACCTTTAGTCCAGAAGGCAGACAAGCATTCGGCGACAGGTTGCAACCATCACCAACTCGAGTTATGTCAATCGCCCCAGTTCCGCCATGGCAACGCGGACGCGCCGCGTCAACAGTTGCCACGCCGAGCTTCCTTATCTCACAGCCCGTCCAGAACAACTGCCACAGTCCCGAGTTCACACGCTCGTAGCACCCACGTGCGTTCACAGGAAGTTATACCACCTTTCCCGCAACATTGCGCAGCCACACCACCGGAAACTAAACTCCCCGTCTCACTCCGACAGCAGCACTCGATACTCCAGTCGTCAGCAGGTTTCTCCCGTGTTGCCCGACAGCCTCGTGCAGCGGCTAAGTCCCGATCAAGGTCACCCGCCTAGCGTGCAACCAAGGACCGTACGGCCACCAAACAAAAAGTGAATACATTTTTTGAATAAAAAAACGGAAGGAGATAAGGAAAAGAGATAAGGAAAGGACAGAACACACTTTATTGTCCGTAATAAATCATACAATCACCGTTGATCTTTATTTTACAATTGCCATTGCCGACTTTAGCCCATAAAAAAGAGGTACTCATCAGCATTTAACTTCTTCTTCTTTCTTGTAGTCAAAACAAATGGCATGCTTGGAACAGGAGTACCATAAGGTTGTTTAGCCAAGAGTCCAGTAGTCTCAGCAACACTCCATGTCTTCCAAGCCAAAATGTTAGCATCTGGAAATGCTTCAAGGCCACCATAATCTGCTTGATTGCCCCATACAACAGCAAGTGTCAGCCAGGTACTACCTCCAAACACTGCTTGCACATAACATGTAAAGTTCAGATGGAGTCTACGAAAAACGTTTGGACCTCCAATCAATTGCTGTTTATTAAACTGCCCAGACAAGTCAATATCAATCGCCTTCAAACTGCGATAGACAGGTACACTGCGCCGCCAGCGACGACGGTAACCACGTCGCAGAGGCATTGCTGTGGCGCGTTAACACAAGTGAACGTAGCAAGCCAACGCCAAGCGAGACACCCAGAGCTATTTAAAAGCAAATGGACCAGTCGCGGCAGAGCAAAGCCATGGCTCCGGAAGACGACACACCACACCTAGGCAAAGATGAAGATGATGCGGTTCATTTGTAATCTACTAACTTGATAGCAATATCTCTTGGGTAACAATTTTTGATCCAGAATGACATGGATCCAGACTACTGAATGTGCTATGTCGTGATCCGAAGGGTGCTGGCAGATACATACACATAGTAAAATGCTTATGTTGTAAGAAGTTATTTAAAGCTGTTCTCGGTTGGTAAACAGCTGTAAATTTTGACTAGCCACTGTGTCCTCGTTTTAGAAGACTGTAAACTGCCTGAAAATGTTGTGGACCACTCCACACTTTTAAATTTCGGGTACTTCAGAAGATATTCTCCCGCAGTTACCAAAAAGATTCCCCAGATCACTAGCGAAATCCCGTCTGGAGCACCGGGACCATGCAGGGGGGAAAGGGGGGGGGGGGGAACGAAACGCAGGGGAACGCCGGTGGTGAGGTCTTAGCGCGGGGCGAGCACCCGAGGGAAATCGTGCACCTGTGCAGCTTACCCGGAGCTCTGATCGAAGCCGCCGCCTGGTCCGCTGTCGCCAAGAGCAACCCTTACCACCTCCTGCCCACCACCCCCTCCCCGCGCAACAAAAACGACCCCTTCTTTCCGCCCTCAAGCGACTGTCACAACCCAGCACCTTGGGCTGGCAATGTTGCTACGCCTCAGGACCGACTGTCTTATTTCATGGCTGTCTTCACCCTCAGAAAGCGTGCGCAGGGCTTCTGGGAAGACGACAGCTTCTTTTTTTCTCGAGTTCGCAACGATATTAGAAAAAAACGAGGCCAATGTGCAAAAAAATATTAAAAAAACTGAATTACGAGATGGCACGAAAGACTCTTTCCAATCTCACATCGCAATAGATGGTCTCCAGCGCAAATGTGGAAGAATGAAGAAAGATTGCGTTTAGCGTCCCGTTGACATCGAGTTCCTTAGAGACGGAGCACAACCTCGGTTTCTGTCAAGAAAGGGGAAGGAAATCGGCCGTGCCAATTCAAAGGTACAATTTAGACATTAGCCTGCAACGATTAAGGAAAATCACTGAAGACAAATCTGTATGGCTGTATAGTAGCTGACCTCCCAAATGCGAGTGTGGTTCAATTTGCTCTGAGGCCTATGGGACTTAACTGCTGAGGTCATCAGTCCCCTAGAACTTAAAACTACTTAAACGTAACTAACCAAAGCACATCATACACATCCATGCCCGAAGCAGGATTCGATCCTGCGACCGTAGCGCCTAGAACCGCTCGGCCACTCCGGCCGGCCGCGAGTACGATGGGCTAACCACCGCGCCTCCTCCATAGGTAAATGTAGAAGAACAAACTGTTGCTTGTGCCATCGACCATCCACATTCCTGTTCCTTATATCGTGCGAAAATGAAACTGATTAAAAAGAAATTGACGAACTTCTAATTAGTCAGTGAAAACTAGTTAAAAGACATGTGCACAGGGAATGTGAGAACCAAAGACAGTAAGAGACAAACCCCTTACATTGTATGTAAGAACCTGGTTCGTTAACTTTATTCAGGCTTAGAAACACTACACTGGCGGATCTGGAATGGGTGATAAAATATTACATCAAATTTCTCTCAGACATTATTCACAAAAGGCTTTCTGAATGGTCTTACAGGGCCTGTCAATTGCAATACGACAGCATACGATGTACTCTGAAAACGTCTTCAGTGTAACTTACCTTAATTGTCTTGCACCTAAATGAAGCAACTGACTGAAATATAAAAAATTTGCTAATGAAAATCTTTCATAAAAAGACTAAGAATATTTACTCAGAGACGCTGCATTCCAGGGAAAACTGCTTTCAAAGTGAGTGAAGTCATCCACAAATAAATAAAATACGCATGGAACCGAAAATAGCCTACACTCAACATGATCTCGTTAAATTTTGAGTGTGGTGTACGACCGTGAACGAGTTCTTGAACATCCCTCTCTTTCAATGGTATTTATTAGCATGGCGTGGTAAAGTGTAATGCTTCAGAATTTTTTATTCTGTTCTTATTATCTGTTGAGATGTTACATATAATGCATATTGGTCCGTCGACTTCCCCGCTTCGCTGACGCAAGCTGCAACACTGCCACTAGACGGTTCCGAATTATAGCGTGCAACAATGCGGCGAGTAACGTAACTAAGTCCGTGGGCAAGAAACAGCAAGTTTCAGTCGAGCTTCTAACCGCAGAAAACGTGTAACCAAATGAAATTCATTGAATGAAGGCTTTGTACGACGATGATAGTATCGACATCAGCAATGTGCTACGTTGCCGGCCGCTGTGGCAGAGCGGTTCCAGGCGCTTCAGTCCGGAACCGAGCCGCTACTACGGTTGCAGGTTCCAATACTATCCTCGGGCATGGATGTGTGTGATGTCCTTAGGTTAGTTAGGTTTAAGTAGTTCTAAGTCTGTTCAAGAATCACAAGAGGAGGAGGTATATTGGGAAAAGGCCGGGAGATACGGGAAGATTTCAATTAGATTACATCATGGTCAGACAGAGATTCCGAAATCAGATACTGAATTGTAACGCGTACCCAGGAGCAGATATAGACTCAGATCGCAATATAGTGGTGATGAAGAGTAGGCTGAAGTTCAAGACATTAGTCAGGAAGAATCAATACGCAAAGAAGTGGGATACGGAAGTACTAAGGAATGACGAGATACGTTTGAAGTTCTCTAATGCTGTACATACAGCAATAAGGAATAGCGCAGTAGGCAGTACAGTTGAAGAGGAATGGACATCTCTAAAAAGGGCCATCACAGAAGTTGGGAAGGAAAACATAGGTACAAAGAAGGTAGCTGCGAGGAAATCATGGGTAACAGAAAAAATACTTCAGTTGATTGATGAAAGGAGGCAGTACAAACATGTTCCGGGAAAATCAGGAATACAGAAATACAAGTCGCTGAGGAATGAAATAAACGGGAAATGCAGGGAAGCTAGGACGAAATGGCTGCAGGGAAAATGTAAAGACATCGAAAAAGATATGACTGTCGGAAGGACAGACTCAGCATACAGGAAAGTCAAAACAACCTTTGGTGACATTAAAAGCAACGGTGGTAACATTAAGAGTGCAACGGGAATTCCACTGTTAAACGCAGAGGAGAGAGCAGATAGGTGGAAAGAATACATTGAAAGCCTCTATGAGGGTGAAAATTTGTCTGATGTGATAGAAGAAGAAACAGGAGTCGATAAAGAAGAGATAGGGGATCCAGTATTAGAATCGGAATTTAAAAGAACTTTGGAGGACTTACGGTCAAATAAGGCAGAAGGGATAGATAACATTCCATTAGAATTTCTAAAATCATTGGGGGAAGTGGCAACAAAACGACTATTCAGGTTGGTGTGTAGAATATATGAGTCTGGTGATATACCATCTGACTTTCGGAAAAGCATCATCCACACAATTCCGAAGACGGCAAGAGATGACAAGTGCGAGAATTATTGCACAATCAGCTTAACAGCTCATGCATCGAAGCTGCTTACAAGAATAATACACAGAAGAATGGACAAGAAAATTGAGAATGCGCTAGGTGACGATCAGTTTGGCTTTAGGTAATGTAAAGGGACGATAGAGGCAATTCTGACGTTACGGCTAATAATGGAAGCAAGGCTAAAGAAAAATCAAGACACTTTCATAGGATTTGTCGACCTGGAAAAAGCGTTCGACAATATAAAATGGTGCAAGCTGTTCGAGATTCTGAAAAAAGTAGGGGTAAGCTATAGGGAGAGACGGGTCATATACAATATGTACAACAACCAAGAGGGAATAATACGAGTGGACGATCAAGAACGGAGTGCTCGTATTAAGAAGGGTGTAAGACAAGGCTGTAGCCTTTCGCCCCTACTCTTCAATCTGAAGCAATGATGGAAATAAAAAAAAAGTTTCAGGAGTGGAATTAAAATACAAGGTGAAAGGATATCAATGATACGATTCGCTGATGACATTGCTATCCTGAGTGAAAGTGAAGAAGAATTAAATGATCTGCTGAACGGAATGAACAGTCTAATGAGTACACAGTATGGTTTGAGAGTAAATCGGAGAAAGACGAAGGTAATGAGAAGTAGTAGAAATGAGAACAGAGAGAAACTTAACATCAGGATTGATGGTCGGGAAGTCAATGAAGTTAAGGAATTCTGCTACCTAGGCAGTAAAATAACAAGTGACGGACCGAGCAAGGAGGACATCAAAAGCAGATTCGCTATGGCAAAAAAGGCATTTCTGGCCAAGAGGATTCTACTAATATCAAATACCGGCCTTAATTTGAGGAAGAACATTCTGAGGATGTACGTCTGGAGTACAGCATTGTATGGTAGTGAAACATGGACTGTGGGAAAACCGGAACAGAAGCGAATCGAAGCATTTGAGATGTGGTGCTATAGACGAATGTTGAAAATTCGATGGACTGATAAGGTAAGGAATGAGGAGGTTCTACGCAGAATCGGAGAGGAAAGGAATATGTGGAAAACACTGATAAGGAGACGGGACAGGATGATAGGACATCTGCTAAGACATGAGGGAATGACTTCCATGGTACTAGAGGGAGCTGTAGAGGGAAAAAGCTGTAGAAGAAGATAGAGATTGGAATACGTCAAGCAAATAATTGAGGACGTAGGTTGCAAGTGCTACTCTGAGATGAAGAGGTTAGCACAGGAAAGGAATTCGTGGCGGGCCGCATCAAACCAGCCAGTAGACTGATGACCAAAAAAAAGAAAAAGTCTAGGAGACTGATGACCTCAGATGTTGTCCCATAGTGCTTAGAGCCATTTGAACCATTTGAACCAATGTGCAACGTTAGGTTGTTCGTGCTCGAAATGAGGGAAACGATGGTGCTAAGGTCAACGTAAGTGATAGAGCTCGGTGTGGACGATAGCATACGACAACTGTCGAGTTCGTCCATACGTGATTAAATTTCTGCATCAGCATTACAATGCCAGACCACAGACGAGTGGTGCGATATCTGCAACAATCCGATTCTTTGGGTTCATTGTCATCTATCATCCTCCATACAGTCGGGTCTTGGCCCCGTCCGATTTCTACCTGTTTCTAAAAAAGTAAAGAACGTCATCGAAAGTTTCACTTTGATAGCGATGAAGCGATGCAAGCGGATGTGAGCTTACGGCACCGTCAAAAAGTGATTCTACAGTGACGGTATCAGCGAACTGGCATTTCGTTGGAAGAAATTTATCCGCCGCCAGGGTAACTTTATTGAGAAACAAATATGTAGACATGGAGAATAATGATGCTGGATGTTAATAACGTTTTATTTAAAAAACTTTAAGAGTTCCCACAAAAATGTTTTGGGAGAATTTCTTTTCAGCTCTCCCTCGCACAGATATTACATACCTCAATTAGTTGAACAGTAGCTGACCGATTCTTTTGTTATTTGAAAGCAGAATACCAACCTATTAATAGACTTAAATTTAACATTTTCGGACAAACTCATCAGAGACGGTTTTATTACCAGGTACCTTCTGTTTCTCTCTCCATTACGTTTCATTTTCCATAAACCAGGGATTCCGTGGAGAGGAATGTACGGGTTGCGGAAAATAATCAAAGATGCACCGCCTTTTTAAGTCCAATACAACGAAATGACTCAAGATTTTGAAAGATTGTTTTGTTACAGCGCCAATGATAATTGTAATATAGAGTTGTAAATTAATTTTGAGAGTTTCTATGAAAATGTATTAAACTGATGAGGGTGGATTATCACATGTTTCTCAGCCGGGCGTTCTTCTTTAGTTCACTCTTAAACTCTAACACGTATCCAACGAGGGATATATTAAACTCCGAAAATTTGATGAATACGTGGTTCACTCCTTTCTGCAGCAGTATTTACAACAGTAAGTCAGTATAGAGGATGCTTTTGGTCCTGGTATTAGATTCACTATTTCATTGCGCTTTCAGTGAAGAGAATTACAGTTAATGAGTAAAGACGTTAATGAACATAAGCATGTATGAGCAAAACATGAAGCACGTTAATCCAACTTCATTACATCTGCGATTTTGCATGGCGTGCATTAGACACATCGTTGGTAAGATTTCTGAGGTATGCGGCATCCGATGTCTACACACAATTCATGCAGATACCAAAAACTGAAAACTATTTGTTAGTAGCCCTAGAGCTGGCTTCCGAATGTAACCATCGGGTTCAGATCTGATGAGTTTGGTGTGCAAGACATCAAAATGAGTTCACTGTCATGTTTCTCAAACCAATGTAGCCCTTCAGCTTATAGTTACTAAATCACCCGTAAACATTCTTATATGAGTAACAAAAGAAGAAGTAGTTAGACATTAAATCAACTAGACGAAAATAAATAAATGTAAAACGACAGTTACCAAACTTTAAAATACCGCAGCTGTGGACACCTAGCACGATGGGGACGATGGTCCGCAATAATTTTCATGTAGTATAAGGATCTCATTGTCGCTTCAGTTACCATGGAATGCCACACGGATGTCCCCCATTGCACAATGCTGTCCTACCTGCCATGACCTCGTGATCCAGTGCGTCACTGTTGGCATGGACAACGGGGTATCTGAAAGCAACCATAGACCATGTGAAACCATCCGACCAGGCGATATGTTTCCACTGATCCGCAGCCCAGTCTCGACGACCCCGAGCCCTCTGCTATCGCAGTTGACAATATCGTTGGGTCAACATGGGAACGTAGGGTTCGTCAGTTGCGGAGCCCCCTATTTAACAATGTGTTGTGAACGGTGGGTCCCGAAAGACTCGTGTCTCTACCAGCACTATCTCCTGTCGACAGATGTGCCACAAATCGCCGCTCATCCTGCTATCAGAGCCGGCAAACCTCCGGCATGTAGTGAGGAAGTTCGGTAAAGTCATTCGTCCTTTTTATGTGTGCTGCCACGCGCTTAAAAACAGGCCATTGGAAAACCGACTACATTCAGTTACAGAAGCACCTCTTCTGCCACGAGTATTGGAATTGCAACTTGTACAAATACGTAATATGTAACTCAACATTGGCTCGTGTATCTGCATAGTCTCTTCAAGCCCTTAGTGTATGCCTGAAAATGTGGCGATTAGAAAACTCGCTCGTGAGGCAATGAAGACCTCCACAACCTACACAACAGCTGAAAAAGTGGACAAGATTTTCGTTTGTGGGCCATGTCGTGAACAGTTGGAGAAGCGGTGCAAGAGTATCTGGAAGGATCCTGATACACTCAAGCTTTCACTGTCTCTCTATACAGTGTGAACTAATAAAACAGGCAACCTGCAGGGACGGGTTCCTGATTGGAAATGGAGGAAGATAGTCTTATTAACATGTCTCCGGAAATGGACGGTGTGTGTACGACAAAAAATCGTCCAGGAACACATCAAAGAGCTGTATTGCATCCATGTCACAACAGATGTTCAAATTGGCCTCCTTGAGATTGCAGGTGACAGATATGGTAGCGTTTGTCATGCCGGATACACATAATCGTGCTTTGGTTGAAATCATGTTGATGAGCCACTTGCCTGGGGCTTGTGTTCATCTCAATATCCTGTAAAACCTGGTCCTCCAAATTTTGGCTACCCACAGTGGCACATCTGTTGACAGAAAACAATGCTGATAGAGGTACCTTTCACCACACATGGTTAAATAACGCTACTGCTCCCAAGTTGACCCAACGATATTGTCAACTGGGGTTGGAGAGGGCACGGGATTGTCCAGACGGGACTGCGGATCAGAGGAAACATATCGTCCGGTCGGATGGTTTCAGATGGTCGATGGTTGCTTTCAGATACCCCGTTGCCATGCGAACGGCTACTCTGGTCATGCACCGGATCGCGAGGGCAAGGCAGGTTAGGACAGCATTGTGCAAAGGGGGACGTTAATTCACTACATCCAATCTCAAAGATAACAAACGCTCACAGCCTTTATAGCGCGTATTTAAAGCAAACCTGGTTTGCATCGTCATATGGCCTCTCTTCGTAGCGATCACAGGCCCTGTAGAACATGTGCTGCATCAACGATCTGCTTCCACCGCCTTCTATCTCTCGCAGCCTCTCTCCACCCTGTGGAAATTCCTAACACTGCAATGTCCTTCTCTACGTCGTCTTTCCACCTTGTACTAGCGCCAACCTTAACAGAAGCGCGAAGTTTGAATAGACGTAGAGGATGTAGAAACACGCCTCCGGACTTTCATTATGTCTCACACCTCCTCTTTGGTGTTGTGGTAGTTTGTGTGTGTGTGTGTGTGTGTGTGTGTGTGTGTGTGTGTGTGTGTGTGTGTGTGTGAGTGTGTGTGTCATCGTATATTCATGTCTGTAGGCGGTGAAGACTAAGTGGAAAAGTGTACGTGATACGTTCCTCTCGGTACTCAAAATGACTCGTGTACAATGTTCAGAGGACGAAGTTGGCTCGCCAGCGTACCAGTCCAACTGTCCAGATACTGAAACTTCCGGGCAGATTAAAGCTGTTTGCCGGACCGAGACTCGGACTCGGGATCTTTGACTTTGGAGGGAAAGTGCTCTTCTTCCAAGAGTGGTAGTTCTGCAAGGTTCGCAGGAGAGCCTCTGTGATGTTTGGAAAGTAGGAGACGAGGTACTGGCGGAAGTAAGGCTGTGATGATTGGGCATGAGTCGTTCTTGGATAGCTCAGTTGATAGAGCAGTTGCCGCCACAGGCAAAGGTCCCTAGTTCCAGTCTTGGTCTGGCACACAGTTTTAGTTCGCCAGGAAGTTTCATATCAGCGCACACTCCGCTGAAGAGTGAAAATCTCATTCTGGAAACATTCCCCAGGCTGTGGCTAAGCCGTGTTTCCGCAATATCCTTTCTTCTAGAAGTGCTAGTTCTGCAAGTTTCTCAAGAGAACTTCTGTGAAGTTCGGAAAGTAGGAGACAGGGTACTGGCGGGAGTGAGGCTGCTTGGGTAGTTCAGAACACTTGCCTCGGAAGGGCAAAGGTCCCGACTTCGAGTCTCGGACCTGCACACAGTTTTAGTCTGCCAGGAAGTTTCATATCAGCGCACACTCCGCTGCAGAGTGAAAATCTCATTCTGCTTAGGTACTAATTTTCTTGACTAACAGCAGACGAAAAGCAATATTTAATACAGGAGAATAACCACATTTCAAAGTGGCGACGTACAGTTTTGTCAACGGCCGTTACGGATAAGACTGTTTCAACTGACGACAGCAACGACTGTTCATTAGAACTCAGCTCTTCAAGTCTGTCATAAAGTTCCGTTGGCACCGTTACACAGCCTTCACCCTAACTCTCCCCAAAGCCAGACAACCAAAATAAGAGACCCAAGAAATTTGACAACACGCAGTTGTTATAGAAAAACAAAAGCTTAAGTTTAGCAACAAATGTCAAATAGGAGACGCAAGATGACATCATCTCGTGCGCCGTTTGCTGGTCGTTATGGAAAAACTATCGCCTGAAACTCAGTTGCGAGCTAGAATTAAAATGCTGCAGATTTTCTTCAACCTCTTCCACTGCACATTCTTTCACGTCATGTTACGCACCGGAAAATACTGAAGATGAAACTATTATTTCAAACCCCAAGCGTATGGAAACATCGACGGTTTCAGTGAACTCTCATGAACATTATTTCAACTGCCTTTCAGGTACGTTATGTGTTAAATGTGGTGATTATATCACTTACAATAACATCATGTTATTAAAAAGTATTTTTTGTACACTTTGTAATATGTACTTACCCGATGTTGATGGTAAATTTCTCGTCACTTCAAATAGCCATCCTGAGATGTGTGTTTTGCTTCTGTAATCTATTGTCTTGTCACAGTCAACACTGTATCTGTCTCTGTACACATTGTGAACTACCAAAATTTTCTTCACCTTTTCTCAAGGCATTGCGCAAGTGATTCCATTATTCAGAAGTCAGCCTCTCCTTGCTAATTGTATGTGTGCATTGACGACTGCCTTTAATTCTGACAGCGCTGTTTCCTATTGAAAACGAATTTAATGAATAGACAAGAAACTGCATCATTCCAAGTCTGCACAGTAGCTACAGGGTGACAGTTATTGAACTAAATGAGATAAAATTGTCATAACTTCGGAACGGTTAGCGCTTAGACTTTCAAACTGCACGGTTGGCCGAGGGGCATGGTGGGAATTAGTATGGTCACGGATGGTTTGGTTTAGTGATGGAGCCCACTTTTGTTGGGATGGGTTCGTCAATAAGAAAAATTGGAGCATATGGGGGAGTGAGAACCCGCATTTCGCGATCGAGAAGTCTCTTCACCTTCAACAGGTGACAGTGTGGTGTGCAGTGTCCAGTCACGGAATAACCGGTGCGATATCCCTTGACGGCACGGTGACTACCGAACAGTAGGTGAAGGTTTTGCAAGAAGATTCCACCCCATTATTCCAAGTGACGCTGATTTTGACAGGTTGTGGTTCATCAAGTCGGATCTGGACCCAAACGAAGCAGAAGCGTGTCTGATGTCCTGGAGAAGCACTTTAGGAACCGCATTGTGGCTCTGGGATACTCAGAGGCCACTGGAATGGGCCTCTATTGGCTTCCATATTCTCCGGATCTGAACACATGCTACTCCTTTTTTTGGGGCTATATTAAAGACAAGATGTACAGCTGAGATGAGAACCGCCATTCAGGATGTCATCGACAGCTTCGATGTTCAAACACTTCAGCGGGTCATGCAGAATCTCTCTATTCGTTTGGACCACATCGTCGCCAAGAACGGCAGACATATCGAACATCTCATAACTCAAATACGAATATCTGTAGAGACGTTTACATGTTGAATAAAGTGTGTGCACGCCGTAGTTTGCACCTAATTTACCTCTTCTTTCATACAGTTTAGTAATAATCAGACTGTACTAATCCCCGTTGGCCGTATTGCACCGTCTCATCGATTTGAGGAGTCTGCTTCGCATCGCATCGCCTCACATCACGGCACATCACATCACGTGCAGTAGGAACGCTCCATCGCATCGCATCGCCTTGGGGAATCTGCTTCGCATCGCATCTCGTCTCATCCGATCGCTTCGCATTGCGGTCAGTGTACATTGTGTCTTAGGCACAACAATACGCCGGCAAGTAGTGTGCCTTGTTTAAATCGTTTAATTTTCATGAAACTGTTGGTATTGGTTCAAATGGCTCTGAGCACTATGGGACTTAACTTCTGAGGTCATCAGCCCCCTAGAACTTAGAACTACTTAAACCTAACTAACCTAAGGACATCACACACATCCATGCCCGAGGCAGGATTCGAACCTGCGACCGTAGCGGCCGCGCAGTTCCAGACTGAAGCGCTCAGAACCGCTCGGCCACACCGGCTGGCAAACTGTTGGTATTCAGTTACCTTACGTTGTTTCTCTTGTTTCTCTACATCTACGTAGGGCACCATAAACAAAATTGCCGCTACGCTGAACAAGTCATCCGGCATTAGATACTTACAAGTAAACCTACCTAAGGTCTACACTTAAATAATACTAATCAGCGTTGAATATGTTGTAGTGCAGAGCAAAATAACAGCCATATATTTCTTATACATGTCCATATGGCCGTTACGGACGTGAAACACCCCGTTAACCAAAATTAATAATTAAATGATCATGAATGATTGAGTTTTGGGTAGAGGGAAAAGGAGGGTTGATCCTACGATTATTCTCAGTAATTATGGCAATTAAAATGTCCGTGGCTTTTATTGTTCGTCCCTCAAAGATATTATAGCAAGAACTATGGTCCATTGCTTCACTTCGATACTACATCTACATCTACATCTACATCTATACTCCGCGAGCCACCTTACGGTGTGTGGCGGAGGGTACTTATTGTACCACTATCTGATCCCCCCTTCCCTGTTCCATTCACGAATTGTGCGTGGAAAGAACGACTGCTTGTAAGTCTCCGTATTTGCTCTAATTTCTCGGATCTTTTCGTTGTGATCATTACGCGAGATATATGTGGGCGGTAGTAATATGTTGCCCATCTCTTCCCGGAATGTGCTCTCTCGTAATTTCGATAATAAACCTCTCCGTATTGCGTAACGCCTTTCTTGAAGTGTCCGCCACTGGAGCTTGTTCAGCATCTCCGTAACGCTCTCGCGCTGACTAAATGTCCCCATGACGAATCGCGCTGCTTTTCGCTGGATCATGTCTATCTCTTCTATTAATCCAACCTGGTAAGGGTCCCATACTGATGAGCAATACTCAAGAATAGGACGAACAAGCGTTTTGTAAGCTACTTCTTTCGTCGATGAGTCACATTTTCTTAGAATTCTTCCTATGAATCTCAACCTGGCGCCTGCTTTTCCCACTATTTGTTTTATGTGATCATTCCACTTCAGATCGCTCCGGATAGTAACTCCTAAGTATTTTACGGTCGTTACCGCTTCCAATGATTTACCACCTATGGCATAATCGTACTGGAATGGATTTCTGCCCCTATGTATGCGCATTATATTACATTTATCTACGTTTAGGGAAAGCTGCCAGCTGTCGCACCATGCATTAATCCTCTGCAGGTCCTCCTGGAGAACGTACGAGTCTTCTGATGTTGCTACTTTCTTGTAGACAACCGTGTCATCTGCAAATAGCCTCACGGAGCTACCGATGTTGTCAACTAAGTCATTTATGTATATTGTAAACAATAAAGGTCCTATCACGCTTCCCTGCGGTACTCCCGAAATTACCTCTACATCTGCAGATTTTGAACCGTTAAGAATGACATGTTGTGTTCTTTCTTCTAGGAAATCCTGAATCCAATCACAAACCTGGTCCGATATTCCGTAAGCTCGTATTTTTTTCACTAAACGTAAGTGCGGAACCGTATCAAATGCCTTCCTGAAGTCCAGGAATACGGCATCAATCTGCTCGCCAGTGTCTACGGCACTGTGAATTTCTTGGGCAAATAGGGCGAGCTGAGTTTCACATGATCTCTGTTTGCGGAATCCATGTTGGTTATGATGAAGGAGATTTGTATTATCTAAGAACGTCATAATACGAGAACACAAAACATGTTCCATTATTCTACAACAGATTGACGTAAGCGAAATAGGCCTATAATTATTCGCATCTGATTTATGACCCTTCTTGAAAATGGGAACGACCTGCGCTTTCTTCCAGTCGCTAGGTACTTTACGTTCTTCCAGCGATCTACGATAAATTGCTGATAGAAAGGGGGCAAGTTCTTTAGCATAATCACTGTAGAATCTTAAGGGTATCTCGTCTGGTCCGGATGCTTTTCCGCTACTAAGTGATAGCAGTTGTTTTTCAATTCCGATATCGTTTATTTCAATATTTTCCATTTTGGCGTCCGTGCGACGGCTGAAGTCAGGGACCGTGTTACGATTTTCCGCAGTGAAACAGTTTCGGAACACTGAATTCAGTATTTCTGCCTTTCTTCGGTCGTCCTCTGTTTCGGTTCCATCGTGGTCAACGAGTGACTGAATAGGGGATTTAGATCCGCTTACCGATTTTACATATGACCAAAACTTTTTAGGGTTCTTGTTTAGATTGTTTGCCAATGTTTTATGTTCGAATTCGTTGGATGCTTCTCTCATTGCTCTCTTTACGCTCTTTTTCGCTTCGTTCAGCTTTTCCTTATCAGCTATGATTCGACTACTCTTAAACCTATGATGAAGCTTTCTTTGTTTCCGTAGTACCTTTCGTACATGATTGTTATACCACGGTGGATCTTTCCCCTCGCTTTGGACCTTAGTCGGTACGAACTTATCTAAGGCGTACTGGACGATGTTTCTGAATTTTTTCCATTTTTGTTCCACATTCTCTTCCTCAGAAATGAACGTTTGATGGTGGTCACTCAGATATTCTGCGATTTGTGCCCTATCACTCTTGTTAAGCAAATATATTTTCCTTCCTTTCTTGGCATTTCTTATTACACTTGTAGTCATTGATGCAACCACTGACTTATGATCACTGATACCCTCTTCTACATTCACGGAGTCGAAAAGTTCCGGTCTATTTGTTGCTATGAGGTCTAAAACGTTAGCTTGACGAGTTGGTTCTCTAACTATCTGCTCGAAGTAATTCTCGGACAAGGCAGTCAGGATAATGTCACAAGAGTCTCTGTCCCTGGCTCCAGTTCTGATTGTGTGACTATCCCATTCTATACCTGGTAGATTGAAGTCTCCCCCTATTACAATAGTATGATCACGAAACTTCTTCACGACGTTCTGCAGGTTCTCTCTGAGGCGCTCAACTACTACGGTTGCTGATGCAGGTGGTCTATAGAAGCATCCGACTATCATATCTGACCCACCTTTGATACTTAACTTAACCCAGATTATTTCACATTCGCATTCGCTAATAACTTCACTGGATATTATTGAATTCTTTACTGCTAAAAATACTCCTCCACCATTGGCGTTTATCCTATCCTTGCGGTATATATTCCATTCTGTGTCTAGGATTTCGTTACTGTTCACTTCCGGTTTTAACCAACTTTCCGTTCCTAATACTATATGCGCACTATTTCCTTCAATAAGAGATACTAATTCAGGAACCTTGCCCTGGATACTCCTGCAGTTTACCAATATTACGTTAACTTTTCCTGTTTTTGGTCTCTGAGGACGGACATTCTTTATCAACGATGATAATGTCCTCTCTCGTAAGCCGTCAGGTATTTTATCGTTTCGCCCAAGGGGGGGTCCCTCTAACCTAAAAAACCCCCGTGTGCACGCCACACGTACTCTGCTACCCTAGTAGCTGCTTCCGGTGTGTAGTGCACGCCTGACCTGTCTAGGGGGGCCCTACAGTTCTCCACCCAATAACGGAGGTCGATGAATTTGCAACCATTATAGTCGCAGAGTCGTCTGAGCCTCTGGTTTAGACCCTCCACACGGCTCCAAACCAGAGGACCGCGATCGACTCTGGGCACTATGCTGCAGATATTAAGCTCAGCTTGCACTCCGCGTGCGATGCTGGTTGTCTTCACCAAATCAGCCAGCCGCCGGAAGGAACCAAGGATGGCCTCAGAACCCAAGCGGCAGGCGTCATTCGTTCCGACATGTGCTACTATCTGCAGCCGGTCACACCCAGTGCGTTCAATAGCTGCCGGAAGGGCCTCCTCCACATTACGGACGAGACCCCCCGGCAAGCACACCGAGTGCACACTGGCATTCTTCCCCGACCTACCCGCTATTTTCCTGAGGGGCTCCATAACCCGCCTAACGTTGGAGCTCCCTATAACTAATAGGCCCGCCCTCTGTGACTGTCGGGACCTTGCCGGAGAATCGGCCACTGGCCCAACAGGCGAGGCACCCTGTGGTGGCTCGGAAACGATGTCATCACCACTAGGAAGCACCCCGTACCTGTTGGAAAGGGGTAAGGCAGCTGCCACGCGGCCAGATCCCACCTTCGCCTTTCGGCCAGGCACGCGCGAGCACACCACTGTCCGCCATTCACCCTGGAGTGATGGCTGACCGGTAAGATGCTCACTGCCGGAAGACGCAGCGACATCAGGGGTTCCATGTGATTCCAAGGCCACCGAAGTAGGCATAGGTCTCACCACAGTTGCCCCAACGCCACTACGAGCCGACGCCTGCGCCTCGAGCTCGATGAGCCTAACAGACAAAGCCTCCACCTGCCCCCGAAGAGTGGCCAATTCTCCTTGCGTCCGCTCACAACAACCACAGCCCCTACACATGACTATGTTTACCCTACTCTATACGGTAACAAATTCCCAAGATAATCTTCTGATGAGCTACTCTGATAATCAAGAAACACTCACTGAAATACGAGACGCGAAAACTACGCTAGGTTTTCCCAGAAAAACTACACTCCTGGAAATTGAAATAAGAACACCGTGAATTCATTGTCCCAGGAAGGGGAAACTTTATTGACACATTCCTGGGGTCAGATACATCACATGATCACACTGACAGAACCACAGGCACATAGACACAGGCAACAGAGCATGCACAATGTCGGCACTAGTACAGTGTATATCCACCTTTCGCAGCAATGCAGGCTGCTATTCTCCCATGGAGACGATCGTAGAGATGCTGGATGTAGTCCTGTGGAACGGCTTGCCATGCCATTTCCACCTGGCGCCTCAGTTGGACCAGCGTTCGTGCTGGACGTGCAGACCACGTGAGACGACGCTTCATCCAGTCCCAAACATGCTCAATGGGGGACAGATCCGGAGATCTTGCTGGCCAGGGTAGTTGACTTACACCTTCTAGAGCACGTTGGGTGGCACGGGATACATGCGGACGTGCATTGTCCTGTTGGAACAGCAAGTTCCCTTGCCGGTCTAGGAATGGTAGAACGATGGGTTCGATGACGGTTTGGATGTACCGTGCACTATTCAGTGTCCCCTCGACGATCACCAGTGGTGTACGGCCAGTGTAGGAGATCGCTCCCCACACCATGATGCCGGGTGTTGGCCCAGTGTGCCTTGGTCGTATGCAGTCCTGATTGTGGCGCTCACCTGCACGGCGCCAAACATGCATACGACCATCTTTGGCACCAAGGCAGAAGCGACTCTCATCGCTGAAGACGACACGTCTCCATTCGTCCCTCCATTCACGCCTGTCGCAACACCACTGGAGGCGGGCTGCACGATGTTGGGGCGTGAGCGGAAGACGGCCTAACGGTGAGCGGGACCGTAGCCCAGCTTCATGGAGACGGTTGCGAATGGTCCTCGCCGATACCCCAGGAGCAACAGTGTCCCTAATTTGCTGGGAAGTGGCGGTGCGGTCCCCTACAGCACTGCGTAGGATCCTACGGTCTTGGCGTGCATCCGTGCGTCGCTGCGGTCCGGTCCCAGGTCGACGGGCACGTGCACCTTCCGCCGACCACTGGCGACAACATCGATGTACTGTGGAGACCTCACGCCCCACGTGTTGAGCAATTCGGCGGTACGTCCACCCGGCCTCCCGCATGCCCACTATACGCCCTCGCTCAAAGTCCGTCAACTGCACATACGGTTCACGTCCACGCTGTCGCGGCATGCTACCAGTGTTAAAGACTGCGATGGAGCTCCGTATGCCACGGCAAACTGGCTGACACTGACGGCGGCGGTGCACAAATGCTGCGCAGCTAGCGCCATTCGACGGCCAACACCGCGGTTCCTGGTGTGTCCGCTGTGCCGTGCGTGTGATCATTGCTTGTACAGCCCTCTCACAGTGTACGGAGCAAGTATGGTGGGTCTGACACACTGGTGTCAATGTGTTCTTTTTTCCATTTCCAGGAGTGTATTTAAAAGCTAAGCGCAGCAAATAAGTACAAAAACGCTTTATACAAACAGTACTCGCTGCTGCTGGTGCTGTCCCTCTGGCTGTCACAAGACAACTGCCGATTCAAGTGACTAGTGGCTAACGGCCGCGAAACAAACAAAAGACGGTTTTAGGGCGCTTTCTGTTCTAAACGATCAAGAAAACACTAAGAAATCTAACACGAAAACTACGTAAAGTTTTATCAAGAACTGTTAGTTACTATGCAGAGCAGATAAACACAAATAGAACCCCTTCCTTAGTGGAAGGTCGTAAACAAAATGCAAAATAAACGCTTTATACAAACAGTACTCGCTGCTGCTGTCGCTCTGGCTGTCACAAGACAACTGCTGATTCAGGTGACTAGTGGCTAACGGCCGCGAAACAAACAAAAGACGGTTTTAGGGCGCTTTCTGTTCTAAACGATCAAGAAAACACTAAGAAATCTAACACGAAAACTACGTAAAGTTTTATCAAGAACTGTTAGTTACTATGCAGAGCAGATAAACACAAATAGAACCCCTTCCTTAGTGGAAGGTCGTAAACAAAATGCAAAATAAACGCTTTATACAGACACTACTCGCTGCTGCTGGTGCTGTCGCTCTGGCTGTCACAAGACAACAGTCGTACAAACTTCGTACTCTTTTATTTTCACAAAGCGAAGTGTCCAATCCCGTTCTTATATTCAATTTAACGTCCCTTCGTATAGTCCACAGTTCCTGTTATCAGTTATTCGGCATGTAATAGAATTTAACACTAAGCGATACTTTTCCTGGATCACACAGTTTCTCAGATATTCTTAGTCTGTAATCATAAGGCAAAAGTTTGTCCCGTAAAAATTAACTGTAGTGAATTTTCTTGCAATTAAACAAAAGTGCCCTGACCCTTCCATAGCACATCACACGGAAATACGCGCTATATCGAGCTCCGTAGCCACATGGACTTATTTAGAGCGCAAAAAAAAGACAAGGTGACTAACAGTACCCGAGCAAGGTTTATGTATTGCAATACGGTATTTTCCATTTTTTTCGTCTTCTTCACTCTAGACGACTTGGTGTGTTTCAGTAATAGTACTTTGTCACTGAAATTATATGTACTAACTTTAATTATGTTGCTATAATACTTTCCTTTCCTTAAGATCGCAGATTGGTGCAAGGCTCGCTGAATTTTAACGTCTATGTATTACGGGATCAGCTAGTCTCTGGAAGTTCTTAATCCATTCCTAGGTTGCTTCCCTGTGGAACATTATTTCTACAGGATTACTCTGGTTGGATGAATGAGGCAGTTCGTTATGTATCTTCTCAAACATACTTACGTATTCTATCAATCTATACTAGTTTTCTTCTATATATGTTCTAAGAAACCCGTTGAAGTCCCGGAATGCCCGCTCCACAGGCGATGCCTCGGGGGAACAAGATACAAAGAAGTATGTTATATTAAAATTGTTCATACATTCATGACAGGCTTTACTAGTATAATACGAAGCATTATCAGTCAATATAGCTGTGGGTTTGCCTACATTTGAAATGAAGTCATTTACCAGTTTACTTAACATTGGTTTTACATTAGTAGATCGTAACGGATACGTTCGTACAAACTTGGAAAAAACACCATAAAATGCTGTTACGTATTTAAATCTTCCGTTCGCTGTTGTTAATGGCAGTATGACATCAATGAAACAAGTTGAAGCAGTTTTGACAGTCCTATGGGCTGTAACCGTAGTTTATTACATAGTTTATAGGTTTAACGTTTTGACGTAGTTCACACTTACGTAAGATTTCTAATACTTTCCTCTAAACATGCTGAGGACAAAACAGTATTGTTTCAGTTTCTCCGAACACTTATTAGCACTAAAGTGTCCCCATGAATAAAGGGTATACCATACAAGCTGTGGAAACATTACCGTTGGAATACACCCTCCATCTTTCTTCCCCATCCATAATCTTACGAAATAGTATAGTTGGATGTAAATTATACTTTAGCATATGTGAATTACGAGAGTTGTCCAGAAAGTAAGTTCCGATCGTCCGCTAACTTGAAACCACAGTGAAAATCAGAAACATTTTATTTGTAGGAGTTAGCTACACTTTCCAGATATTTGTCTACGTCGTCGCCACTCCGACTTAGAGATTTGTCGAAGCGTTATACCAAATTTCCTACATCATCGTCATAGAAGGCAGCTGCCTATGATTTCTGATAATTCTCCACGCTGTTCTATAGTGCGTAGCCTGTGAAGAAGTGTTGTCTTCGAATCCAGTGTTTCATGTGAAGAGAGATGATACTCATGACGAGCCAATTAGGGCTGTATTGTGGATGATCGAACACTACCTATCGAAAAGGCTGCAGGAGCATCTTCACTGCCCCTGCAGAGTACGGCTGAGAATTGCCATGAAGAAGGAAGTGCGTGGCAGTTGTGTTAGGTGGGCTGCATTCATTAGGCGAAGCCTCTCAGTGGGCCCTCCTACTTGGCGGGAGACATCGGAGTTCTAAGCACATTTATTCGCTCACGCTGCGCTCACAACTGAAAAGAGAGTCTTGATGCGATAGACGGTCATACTACACACACTACCCAACACATCTGTGCAATACTTCATCGAGTTTTTCACTGTGGTCTCCATTTCGCGACCGATTGGAAATTACTTTCTGGACAACCCTCGTTTTTTCTTTTTTTTTTTTTTTTGTCATCAGTCTACTGACTGGTTTGATGCGGCCCGTCACGACTTCCTTTTCACGAATTCCTTTCCTGTGCTAACCTCTTCATCTCAGAGTAGCACTTGCAACCTACGTCCTCAATTATTTGCTTGACGTATTCCAATCTCTGTTTTCCTTTACAGTTTTTGCCCTCTACAGCTCCCTCTAGTACCATGGAAGTCATTCCCTCATATTTTAGCAGATGTCCTATCATCCTGTACCTTCTCCTTATTAGTGTTTTCCACATATTCCTTTCCTCTCCGATTCTGCGTAGTACCTCCTCATTCCTTACCTTATCAGTCCACCTAATTTTCAACATTCGTCTATAGCACCACATCTCATATGCTTCGATTCTCTTCTGCCTAGGAGTGTAATTAAAATACAAGGTGAAAGGATATCAATGATACGATTCGCTGATGACATTGCTATCCTGAGTGAAAGTGAAGAAGAATTAAATGATCTGCTGAACGGAATGAACAGTCTAATGAGTACACAGTATTATCTGAGAGTAAATCGGAGAAAGACAAAGGTAATGAGAAGTAGTAGAAATGAGAACAGCGAGAAACTTAACATCAGGATTGATGGTCACGAAATCAATGAAGTTAAGGAATTCTGCTACGATACTAAGTGCCATTGGAACAGCTGGATCGAATTTTTCCTGCCGATATTTCAGAACTGTTTGAGTGTTGTTTGACGACCACATACTTCAAGTGGAATTAACAGTTTTATGAGCAAACGGATGGCGTGGCTATGGGAAGCCCCCTAAGTCCCGTAATTGCAAACTTCTTTATGGAGAAATTCGAATAACAGGCCTTAGGTACTGCCAGCAAAAAACCAAATGTGTGGTTCCGATACGTGGATGACACGTTTGTGCTGTTGAGATATGGTAGGGAGGAACTAAGCCGGTTCCACGAACATTTGAACAGTATAATCTCGAGAATTCAGTTTACAATGGAGGAGGAGGTAGACGGCAAATTACATTTCCTCGATGTGCTTGTTTTTAGAAACGAAAATGGTAGTTTGGGCCACTCAGTATACCGCAAACCCACGCACACGGACCGTTATTTGCACCGGGATTCGAACCACCACCCACAACAGAAGCGGACAACGTTAGCGGATAGAGCTAGAAATATTTGTGAAACTGAGTTGCTCGACGCTGAGATGGAATATCTCCACAATGCACTAATGAAGAACGGATATTCGTCCGCCGAAATAAAACGTTCGTTGAGGCAGCCATGCAGAAATCCTATTGACGTACAGGTTACTGCAAAATCTAAGGTTTTCCTACCATTTATTAAAAATGTAACTGAAAGAATAGGGAGGATCTTGACGAAGTGGAATATTACCGTAATTTACAAGCCCACCAGGAAGATACAGGAATACCTTAAGCCTGCCAAGGACGCTCGAAAACCATTGGAAAAAGCTGGAATGTATAGGATCCCAGGCAGCTGTGGAGGTGTTTATGTGGGTACCACTAAAATAACTGTTTCTAAACGTTTGGAAGAGCACAAGGGAAATTGTAGAAGAGGAGAAACGGAACGATCAGCTGTTGCGGAGCATGATTTCCAGCCAGGGAACCACAATATTCGTTTCGAGGAGACGCAAGTACTAGCGGCCACAAGCGGATATTACGAAAGGCTCTACAGGGAGGCAATCGAAATCGCTAAACACCTAAATAATTTCAACCGAAAGGAGGAGGGCGTAAAATTAAACGGTACATGGATGCCGGTGTTAAAAAGATATGTACCACCCGTCCACTATTGGGTGATGGCAACGGCGATCGACGGCGACGGACAGCGGCCAATTGCACTGACGTTTTCAAAACATGTGACGTCAAGCCGCGTCGCGTGAGCGCGCGGACACGGAATTTAGCGGCAGTCAGTAGCGAGCCAGTGGGTGTGTTGGACCTTCCATCGAGCTACGGACCCCCTTGAAGATGTCTCCCGCAGTCGGAAACGAAACGTTGGGAATTGACACAGAATTCATCAACCGACCACGGCATAACAGCCCGGATAATTATAATGGACATAAGCTAAGGACATTCCACACATCCATACCCGCGGCAGGATTCGAACCTGCGACCGTAGCAGCAGAACCACTCGGCCTCAGTGGCCGTTTGACACACGAACCCACCATTGTCTGCCACCCATTAACGAATGAGGAGCCGTCCGCTGTGACAGCTGTTCTAGGCACTTCAGTCCGGAACAACGTGACTGCTACGGTCGCAGGTTCGAATCCTGCCTAAGTTTTGTATAAATGATTTTCTTTTGACATATGACCATGTGCAGACTTCGTCACCTACGTCAGTTACAAAACCCTTCAAAATTAATTAAATTCTTTTTAAAGTTGTCTCTGTATGGTTCTTGAACGAAACTGTAAATAAAACATCATCATTTGAGTCGTATGCGCATAATTACGTTACTCAGTCCAATTGGTTTGCGCAAACTGCTTTCAATTTAGATGTCGTTTGTTTCTTCTCAGAAATTATATTAATACAAGTTATCTGCTTTAATAAACATTAAAACTACATTGAATACACTTTTAAGACTCAAACTCGCGATGGACGTTGTCAAAAATTAATAATCTTGTAAAAAAAATCAGTAATACTTCTTCCTTAATATAGTTCTTCATAAATAAATTCTCGGAACACGTATTTAAACTTTTGTAGTATACACTAGTTTGTTATGTTCTTATATACTACATACAGACGTGAACATGAGCCTTGACAAGATAGGTCTGAACATTTGCAACATGATTAAACTTTCTATGACGTCATTGTTGTAGAAACATTACAGATTCATATTTTTCAGTTTTTAGAAGCACGACGCAACAACTCGGTGTCTGGATCTTCTGTTGCTCTTTGGCTGTCGACCCGCCACGTATAGTGGCCAGCAATTTTCTCTCTGGTCCCGGCAGTGAAGATGCTGTCTCCGTTCGTTGCGCCGCCCTCTCCGTACGTGAAACATAAAAATAAATACAAAACTTTAGATAATTCACAAACATTACAAATATTTCAAAATACATAAACAAACACTAAATTAATCTTATATTCACCTGCAAACTGGGCTGACACTGGTGGATGGATGACGCTTCAATTTCGCGTCCCAGTACACCGGAAACATGTCGACAGTAGCCAAAGTAACTTCTAGCTGTTTACAGACAGCAATCAATTTTACTTGTGGCCGCTCACAACAAGCACAGCCCCAATGTAGTTTGTAACAAATAGATATAAGGTCTCAAATGGTGCTTCCTAGTTTGGAATGGACGCAGAATATAACTAGAAGAATAAAGAAACACTAAATTCTACTCTGTAGATTTCTCACTATATCATGAGACGGAAAACTCTCAAACAGAAATAAATTTCTTTATTGTAGTGGACGTATCTACTACCACCAGTTACTAGAAACTCTGCTTACCCAAAAATTATTGCACGAGACAATTATGCAGACTGGAATGCACTGATCTAAACTACATGCTGTGTACCAACACGAGATTCAAACTTAGAGGCGTGACGTGGAGCTCCTGGCAGCGGGAAAAATTATACTATGCAGCCGCGTTACAGAAAGATACGCATCAAGAATTGCCCAAAAATTAATACTTACAATAATTTGCTAACCGCTTGTCTGCACAGTAAAATGCGCAGGTATAGTTCACTTCTTTGCAAAGATACACATGAAAAGAGAAAAGGAAACAGAATCTAAACTAAAATAACAATCAGATAACATCAGCTGCTGCTACCGCTGCCGCTGCTGGTGCATCCTCTTAGCTCGGCGTCTGCGTCATGTGACACCCCCAACTCAACTATTGAAAAATTTGTTTAGATTTCTCCAGGAACAAATTCCTCACCCATCCTGTGTGTAATCCATGACATAACCATACAGACTGTCAACAGATGTTCGATCGTTTCCTGCACAGAAGATGGCATTGCGGTCAACGGATAACAACGCCAACGATGACGGCAGGGCACCCTGCAAACGGTATAGTGTTTGACGAATAGTCCTACAATGACAATCGCTGTATAGGCAGTCACAGATGGTGCAGTACGCCACAGAGAAGACACCTGCCAGATTCCCTGCGGTGGAGGGCCACAGGATGAATGGAAGCAGGACAGTGGCAAAATGATGTTGCCCGATGGCTTAGTGTGAATCGTTCTATTGACCTCGGATGTGGCGACTGTTAATAGAAACCTAAGGCTTTGTCAGACTGGCTGTTACTTGCGGAGACCTGCTGTATGTGTACCTCTGACGTGCCTCTACAGAAGGGAAAGTCAAAATGCCCACTTGGACAGTCAAACAGTGGATCAATTTTCTTTCCACAGATGTGGATAGTGATTGTCGACGGATTCGCATCTGGAGGGAATTGTGGAAAAAGACCGATATGGAGAATGATCCCTAATGTTGTGGGCAGGGATTACGTTGACCACTTGAACACCTCTTGATGAAATTGTACGGGTGAATCGGTAACGTTTAACTGCTGTCAGGTACCGTGACGAGGTCTTGGGACCTTATCACCGGTTGTTGCGAGGTGCTGTGGGCCCAGACTTCGTACTGATGGACGATGATGTTCGATCTCATAGAATAGAAGTGGTTGATGTTTTCTTGGAAACGGAAGACATTGCACGCATGGTGTGGTCTGCTCGCTCTCCCGATCTCAGTCCCAAAGAGTGTGTTTGGGATGCACTAGGGAGATGGGTTGTGTAACGTCAGCATCCGCGAACCACTCTCCAACATTTGCGAGCAGCTCTGCAGGAATAACGGGTTTCATTGTCTCATTCAAAGCATGTCCCGTCGTCGTCATACCTGTATTCGTGCCAGAGGTGGACCCACCCTGTACTGAGAACATTAGCCAATTGTCAGAACGTGTGTGCAAATCCGTTAAGTTGGAAAAAAAGGAAGAACATTTTTGTCTGCTGTTGAAATTGTTTACGTCTGTATTCTCTACGTTGTTTCTATTGTACAATCACCTGTATACACTGTTTTGTGGTAAAAGGAAAGCAACCCTGGATAGTTTTTGTTGGTTGCTTTTATTTTGGACGCCATTATACATTGTTTACCATGGTGGGAGAATCTTCTGGATTTTTAATCACAGGATAGGGAACTTTAGCCTGAAAACTGCAAGATACAGGTGTGTCAGGATCTTGCTGCTCTGGGAGAGCAGGCTCAACTGGTGAAAAAGCGTGAATATGTCAAGACCTTTTGATTTAAATCTCTTTGATGCTACCAGATAAGTCTAAAAGCTAGCTGCATTCTTATATATCCCTGACGCTATCCAGGGCAAATTCGCCTTTTTTGTGCAATGGTAGGAGCATTTTTCATTGGTTCACAACATTTACTCATACGTAATATTGACATTAGACCGCCATAGCTTGACAAACGATATCGATTTTAGTTGAGTCGTGCGACGACTGATAAGGAATGGGTCTTCTTATAGTCTTAAGAACCATGTTGCTTTAGCTGATCACTGTTAGTTAGCTCATCTACAGTTACCTGACTGGTATGGTTGAACCTGTCGAACGTGTCCTCAGAAAACACAGGCCTCACCACCAAGTCAAGATCACCTGCCCGTGGGAGGACTGTGTTTCATTTCCTATTCTTTTATCTTTTCATATTTTTACTTTTTATTATTTAGTTTTTTTACGTACTTTTACTTTGTCTTTCATGTTATCTTCTTTTATACTTACGTTTTATTCATATATGCATGAGACCGTACGCAAACGTATGAAAAATAAATACTTAATATAGTTCACAAAATAACAGCAGGAATAAATATGATACCAAGTGAATTATTAAATGCTGTATGAAGTTTATGATAATAGTGGGTGTTTTAAGTAGATCAAATTGCGATAAACCGTATTCCACAGATAAACATACTGTTGAATCTTACTATATTTCAAGCTCAACGTTTCGCGCAACGAATAATAAACAATTGAAAAGTGTACATCTTAATATCTGTCATCTTAAAAGTCATGTCATTATTTAAATGGGCAATAATAAAATTTGAAAATTAAGTAACTGTCTCTAGAAAAACTCTCGTTAATAATTTTGGCGCGAAAAGTTGCAACTGCCAATGCGAATTAAGTATGTAACTGGCTGAAAAAAGCAGAAAGGGCTTCGAAACAATGTATACACGACAAAATATAATCAACTTCTCGATTCTGAACGAAAATTGACGAGCCTGTTTTTTATCGTCCGAAAATAAATTTTCTGCACGCTAGCTTAGTAGTTTTTGAAGAAAAAGCAGTAAAACATTTTCCGTTGTTTGGAAATCAGGTGACATTTTTTCTAACAATTATTTTTATAGTAGTTTTCGGGTTAGTTTGATTTACTGCATTTTTCCGGCCGGAGTGGCCGTGCGGTTCTAGGCGCTGCAGTCTGGAGCTGAGCGACCGCTACGGTCGCAGGTACGAATCCTGCCTCGGGCATGGATGTGTGTTATGTCCTTAGGTTAGTTAGGCTTAATTAGTTCTAAGTTCTAGGCAACTGATGACCTCAGAAGTTAAGTCGCATAGTGCTCAGAGCCATTTTACTGCATTTTCACCGATAAAGCTTTACGTGCTCGATCAAACACAAAAATCATTTTTCACAGGGCTCGGCATAATTCTGGTTTGGTACGAGCATTGTTTTGCACGTCCAGAGACTTTGAATGGTTTTAAACCACAGGTGAATAAAGTCTTTACGTATAAACAACGAAACGATAATGAGCTGTAATAACCAGTGTTTTTTATTATATTCAAAAGCAGCGCTTAAAATGCTACGTATTTCTACGAAACACAATTTGACATGGGAAAAGGTGATATTTCTCGCGAAAAACCCGAAAGGTGAAAGATTTTTACAAACGCTCCTTGTAATTACCGTAATAATGTTATTCTTATTGTCATATGTATCACTTTAAATAGTCTCAGCACGTGCGATTCTAGTAAAACCGAATTTAACTTGTATTTTATGTGCAACTTTATACGGCTATGTCAGTATCGAATAAAGCTAAAACATACGTCATGCAGTAGTTATTCTGAAAAGAAAACTAAATAAAATAACTTTCATCATACTTGTAGTAGATTGGTTACACGGCAGACGGGAATGGTAGAGAGCAAACCTTACCACACAATCTCCTAAATGTAAGAGCTAGTAATGTTATTGTTCTGAATCACCGAAATTGTATGAATTAGTGCAAGTGTTAGCTAGCAATTGACTCAATGAAAGGAATTAATTACTATCCCACCACGACACCAGAGGAATCCACAAAGTAGTCACCACAACGTAACCTTGGACACCACAAGAATTTCCCAGCAGAGGGGTCGATACATCCAACACACACAATAAATACGACGCAGCGCAACAACTGGAAGATCTTACCATCTATATGATCAAGGCTCTTGAAACCTGAAGCTGTCCGGAGACAAAAATAAAAGGTACGATGAAACAGTGAGAAATGTAGGTAAGAGGCCCCTTTTTAATCATTTCGCTTCCTAAACTGCTTGAAAAGATCGCAAAAATTTGGTATCGTTAGCTGTCCTACAACTACCCTCATGTCGCAACGCAGTATCTTGATTCTGCGCATAAATGTAATCGCGTTTTGGAGGAAGTGGGTCCTGGGTCCCTAAGTAGGAATGTTCTCCGCATTCCAAGCGCTGGCAGGTCGTCCGTCTCTCAGCACATTCGCGGGACACAATTTGGCAATACCATTCCGTGCGGGCGCGCAGCTGCGGCGACCCGCCCCCGCTACGCCCCTCCCATAAATACCTGCGCGGGGCAGCGGAGCTACCTGCTGCTAGCGGCGCTCCTGCGGGCCGGCGCTATCTCCTTCACGGATGAGTGCTTGGCCGGCCGCCCGACTCACTTGTGCGCTCGCGACCTGCAAACATCCACGAGCGTGAGAACTCTCTGCTGCCCTGTTGCTAGCTCGGGCATACTCCACGGAGCAAAAATACGAAGCGTACGGGCACACGTTCTCCTTTTCCTGTGTTGCAGCACTTACAGCAATTCTTTTCTTACATTTCACCCTCATCACGAAATAATTTTTCTAATGCTTATTACAGCAAAAAAAAAAAAAAAAATCTTAAATTTTATTCTTTTACGTAAAAAATGGAGGATTCATTTGCAGTCGTCGCCCTTTCTTTCGTAACTTTTCGTAAATCGGTATCTCGTTTTACATACATGCTTCCTGAACCCGCTATTAGTCATTTCCTTTCCTGTTCCACTCGCAAAGAGCGCGAGGAAGAAACAACTATCTATATGCCTCTAAATGAGCTCTAATTTCTCGCATCTTATCCTGGTCTTTACACGAATTGTCTGTTATCGGCAATAGAATCGTTCTACAATCAGTTTTGATTTCACTCTCTTTGATGCTACCAGATTAAGTTCAAAGGCTAGCTGCCTTTTTTTATATCCGTGACGCTGTCCAGGCAAATTCGCCTTTTTTGTGCAATGATAGGAGCAATTTTCATTGATTCACAACATTTACTCAAACGTAATATTGACATTAGCTCGCCATAGCTTAAAAAACGATATCGATTTTAGTTGAGTCGATCGACGACTGATAAGGTATGGGTTTTCTTATTGTCTTAACGAACCATGTTGCTTGATTTGGCCATTTTTAGTTAGCTCCTCTACCTGCCTGGTATGGTTGAACCTGTCTAATGTGTCCTCAGAAAACACAGGCCTCACGACCAAGTCAGGGTCACCTGCCCGCGGGAGGAGTTTGTTTCATTTCCTATTCTTCCATTTTTTTTATTAGTTCTATAAATGTTATGAATAGTGTTCCTAAAAAAGAACGCCGTATTACTTCCGGGCATTCCCATTTCAGTTTCCGAAGCATCCCTGTTATACTTGCGTGTCTTTCCAATTCCCCGGTAACGAATCTATCATCCCGCCTCTGAATTACTGCTGTTTCTTCCTTTAATCTGACCTAGTACGGATACCAACCACTCTATCAGTACTTAAGACTAAGCTGCACTAGCGTCCTATATGTGATCTCCATTGCAGATGAACCACAATTTTCTAAATTTCCCCCAAAAAACCGAATTCGACCATTCGCCTTCCCTGTTACAGTTCAATTTCATATCGCTTTGTACCGCTACTCCCAGATAATTAAAGACTTGACTGTTTCAAACAGGACACTAATAATGCCGTATCCGAACTTGCATTATTCTGCATTGAGAAATAGCTGTCATATATCACACCAGCTAGAAATTTTGTCTAAGTCATCATGTATCCTCAAACAGTCCCGCAACTTCGACACCACACACCATGCACCATTACACCGTCAGGAAACAGCCTTATAATGTTGCTCATCCTGCCCGCCAGATCATTTAGATCTATTAAAAATAATAGCGGTCCTGTCACATTTGCCTCGGGCACTCCTGACGATACCCGTACTTCGAAAACTCACTGTCGACGGCAGCATACTGGTTTCTATTAAGAATTTTTCGAGACACTCAAGCATCTAGGAAACTGTCCCGTATGTTCGTAACCTCGTTAATGGGCTGCAGTGGGTCACTTTGTCAAATGCTTCTCCGAAAACTAGGTATATGGACTGCCAAGGGGTAGGGGACCATGAGAAAACGACTAAATAATAAAGGAGAGGATAACATTCTACGAATCTGGGCGCGAAATTTCAGAAGGTTGAATGTGGTAGGGAAACTCGAAATATGAAAAGGGAATAGCAAAGGCTCAATCTAGATATAGTAGGGGTCAATCAAGTGCAATGAAGAGAAGACAAATGAGTATAAGGTTATATCAACATCAGCAGGAAATGGTATAACTGGAATATGATTCCTTACGAATAGAAAGGTAGGGCAAAGAGTGTGTTACAGTGAACAGTTCAGTTATGGGGTTGTTCTTGTCAGAATCGACAGCAAACCAACACCGACAACGACAGTTCTATTGTGCATGCCGAAGACGCAAGCTGTAGGTGAAGAGACCGAGAAGATATATGCGGATATTGAAAGGGTAATACAGAGAGAGATGAAAATCTAATAGTCATTGGGGAGTAGAATGCAGCTGTAGGCGAAACAGTAGAAGAAGAGGTTACAGGAGAATATAGGCTTGGAACAAGGAATGAGAGGGGAGAAAGACTAATTGAATCCTGTAATAAATTTAAGCTCGTAAATCCGAATACTCTGTTCAAGAGCAACAAGAGTATGAGATGTACTTAGAAAAGACCAGTTGATACGGAAAGATTTCAGTTAGATTAGATCACGGTCAGACAGAGATTCCGAAAGCAGATACTGAATTGTAAGGCGTACCCAGGATCAGATGTAGACTCAGATCACAATGTAATAATGATGAGCAGCGGGCTAAAGTTCAAGTGATTAGTGAGGAAGAATCAATACGAAAAAAAGTGGGACACAGAAGCACTAAGGGATGACGAAATACGCTTGAAGTTGTGTAAGACTATAGATATAGTAATAAGGAATAGCTCAATATACAATACAGTTGAAGAGGAACTGACATCTCTGAAAAGGGCAGTCACAGAAGTTTGAAACAAAAATATAGGTACAAAGAAGGTAACTGTGAATAAACCATGGGTAACAAAAGAAATACTTCAGCTGATCGACAGAAGGAGGAATTAAGAACTGTTCCAGGAAACTTAGGAATACAGAAATAGAAGTTTCAGAGAAATGAAATAAATAGGAAATGCAGGAAATCCAAGACGAAATGGCTGCATGAAAAACGCGAAGAATCGGAAAAGAAATGATTATCAGAAGGAATGAGTCAACATACAGGAAAGTCGAAACAGCCTTCGGTGACATTAAACGCAAGCTTGGTAATATTATGAGTGGAACGGGAATTAAAGTGTTAAATGCAGAGGAGAGAGCGGGTAGGTGGAAAGATTATATTGAAGGATTCTATGAGGGGGAAGGTTTGTCTGATAGATGAAGAAACAGGAGTCGATTTAGAGGAGATAGGAGATCCTGTATTAGAATTTAAGAGAGTTTTGGAGGACTTACGACCAGATAAGGCAGAAGGGGTAGATAACATTTCATTAAAATTTCATAAATCGTTGAGGGAAGTTGCAACAAGACGACTGTTGACGTTGGTGTGCAGAATGTATGAGTCTGGCGACATACCATCTGACTTTCAGAAAAATACCATCCACACAATTCCGAAGTCGGCAAGAGCTAACAAGTGCGAGAATTAGCGCACAATCAACTTAGTAGCTCATGCATCCAACTTGCTGACAAGAATAATATACAGAAGAATGGAAAAGAAAAACTATAATGTGTTAGATGACGATCAGTCTTGCTTTAGACAAGGTAAACGCACGAGAGAGGCAATTCCGACGTTGCGGTTTATTATGGGATTAGGACTAAAGAAAATCAGAAACACATTCATTAAGATTTTGGACCTGGAAAAAGCGTTGACGATGTGGAATGATACAAGACTTTCAAAATTGTGAGGAAAATACGGATAAGCTATAGGGAGAGATGGGTGTTTTACAATATGTACAAGATCCAAGAGGGAAGGGTATGAGTGGACCACCAAAAACGAAGCGCTCGAAATAAAAAGGGTATAAGACAAGGATTTAGTGTTACCCCCCTACTGTTCAATCTCTACATCGAAGAAGCAACGATGGAAATGAAAGGTAGATTAAGAAGTGGAATTAAAATTCACAAGGTGAAAGGGTGTCAATGATACGATTCGCTGATGAGTGAAAGTGAAAAAGAATTAGATTTTATGCTGAATGGAATGAACATCCTAATGGGTACAGAATATGGACTGAGAGTAAATCGAAGGAAGACGAAAGTAGAAGTAGCAGAAACGATCACAGCGAGAATATGAATATCAGGATTGAGAATCACTAAATAAATGAAGTTAAGGAATTCTACGACCTAGGCAGTAAAACAATGACGGACGGAACAAGGAGGACATTAAAAGCAGAGTAGCACTTTAAAAAATGGCATTCCTGGCCAAGAGAAGTTAATTTGAGGAAGAAATTTCTGTGAATTTACGTCTGGAGCACAGTACTGTTTGGTATTGAAACATGAACTGTGGGAAAACCGGAGCAGAAGAGAATCAAAGAATTTGAAATGTGGTGCTACAGGCAAATGTTGAAAATTACGTGGACTGATAAGGTAACGAATGAGGAGGTTCTTCATAAAATCGGAGAGGAAAGGAATATGTGGAAAACACTGATAACGAGTAGGGACAGGATGATACGACATCTTATGAGACATTACAGAATGACATCCATGGTACTAGAGAGAGCTGTAGAGGGCAAAAACTGTAGAGGAAGACAGAGATCGAAATACATCCAGCAGATAATTGAGGACGTAGGTTGGATGTGCTGCTGTGAGGTGAAGAGGTTGACACAGGAGCGGAATTCGTGGCAGGCCGCATCAAACCAGTGACCAGTGAGAAGACTGATGACCCAAAAAGAAAAAAAAGGAGTACTAAATCTCTCTGTTGCCATTCATCCATAGTTAGCAGTATATCATGTGAGAGAAGCTGAATTCCGCACGAGCGACGCTTGATGAAACCGTGCGGATTAGTGGACAAAAGCTTCTCGGTCTCTAGGAAATTTATTGTATTAGAACTCAGAACATGTACTAGAGCTCTACGGCAAACCGATGTTAAGGAAATTGGTCTGTTATTTTGAAGGACCTTTCTTGTACACTTATAAACACAAGTGTAATCTGCGCTTTATCCAGTCGCTTGGGAATCTGTGCTGGGCGGAAGATTCGTGATAACTGCAATCCCAGTAAGGGCTATTTATATGGTTTCAGCTATTTCAGTTGTTTCTCAACTGTATCGTCCATACGAGACTGTGTGCGATGTTCAAACGACGATTCTCTTGCGTGAAAAATGTCTTAAACGCGAAATTCAAAACTTCAGCTTTTAGTTTGCTATCTTCTACTGACACAGAAGACTGCTCAACGAGTGACTCGAACGAAGCCTTAGATCCGTTTATCGATTTGCTTAGGATCAGAATTTTCTCGGGCTCTCGGCCAGATGTTGTGTTAAGACATGACGATGGTAATTATATGTATAGATCTTTTCTCGGTCCCACGTATCCCTTCTAATGATTCCCTGTCGTCATTTACGCGTTCTCTTTTGAACTGAGAGTGCAACAACTTTTGCTTCCTCATCACTTTCCAAATTTCGTTGTTAAGCCACGGTGTGTCTAGATCGCTCTTTCTCTCTCTCTCTCTCTCTCTCTCTCTCTTTCTCTTGCACAATAAAAGTAGGGGATAGTATTGTACGTTGGGTCACTTTTCAAACTTTCCCAACATTGTAAAAGAAGTTTAACACAATTTCTTACTCCATTTTGAAGTGTTGCCATCATGTTGTGCTGTCTTTTACTGAAATTAAGGTGTTTACATACGTAAAAAAATCTTCCATGGTTAAATATGGTCATGTACCTACGAAAAAATATCATACTGATACTAAAAAGCGTCGCAAAAGACTAAATCTTGTCACTACTGTATTCAGCCGTCTATCTGTTACATCACTATTATACCACTACACATCAATGAACAGTAAGCGAAGTCAAATTAAACAGTAGTCTCAGAAACTAGTTAAAAGTTAAATACATGTTGAAACTGAATCTGTGGGAAACTAGCATAAATTTTACCTATTTCAAGGGAGAAAAGGTTGTTAAGACAGTAACGAAACTCAATAAATAGGAAAATATTCCATATTCCATGTTTAATTATATTTTTCTCCTCCAAAGTGCAAAATGATACAAGACCGACGAAGTTCGGTTTTACCGTCCAAATTTTATGTACCTAGTTCTAAAAACACATAAACGTTTTTATGTACCTAGTTGTGAAAAAAATATACATTTCATTTGCTATAAACATTCCAAACAGCTTTAACATATTATGCAACACATAAATGTGCATAATTCGAAACATTTACAAAAAAATGGCTCTGAGTACTATGGGACTTAACATCTATGGTCATCAGTCCCCTAGAACTTAGAACTAATTAAACCTAACTAACCTAAGGACAGCACACAACACCCAGCCATCACGAGGCAGAGAAAATCTCTGACCCCGCCGGGAATCGAACCCGGGAACCCGGGCGTGGGAAGCGAGAACGCTACCGCACGGCCACGGGATGCGGGCCCGAAACATTTACAATTGCATCAAAAGAAAACTTCACATCCAAAAACAACAAAAGCTTTAAAAAATGGCGAAAACTGCTCGTAGTGGTCTTTAGTGCGCTATTCTAAAACCAGTCACTAGACTGAAATACTGAACGAAAAACATTATGTCTTCTAAGATACACTGTCATCTAGGTATAATGCGCAACCTCACGTGGCGGATTGGGACTCGAGCTACGTAACTAAGTTTTAAATGGAATGATCTTTCAGAGTAATTAATTTTTGAGAACATTTCTCGTGAAGAACGGCGGTTTTTCTTAGTACTTTAAAATGAATATAAAAAGACACGACCACAAGAAATGTTAATTTTTGTGGTCAGTAAATGATCGAAACCAGTAACCTCAAAAATAAATGTTTCTTCCCGTTCACTCTGTTTATGTTCATTTAAACTTCCAGAGTGAGATATACAGATACAACACATAGATTTGCTTTCACCGTCTTTGCTACCATCAAAACTTCAAAGAATTGCTGCGTTCATTGCAGGACCACTCACGGAAGGAAGTGCACTGCGGAATAATGTTTTATCCCTAGCATAGGAGATTGTTCCCAAATTTAATCCCTTACTTCGAAGCGTACTGAGCGCTGTTTAGGAATTACGTTGTATAATAGAACCGTGTACCAGTCCGCGACTCCAACACAGAACCTCTCATTTGGAGGGCAGTGCTCTTACCGGCTCAGCTATCTAGCTGCAGCGCACGAACCCCTCTCACACGCTTAATCCCTTAAATTTATTGATCTACATTTTCCCACGGTCTATATCGCAGTTCCATGAAGACCTGCCATTCAGACATAACACTGCCCTATACACCTTTCTCAAATCTATTATACCAGCCAAGTTGTTTGTTGAAGAATACTGTGTACCCTTTAACAGATAAGATTCACCGATCTTGAGCATAAATAACTATCTACAAATTAACCGCATTAACAAAAAAAAAATCAGAGAGAATTTCATGAACATGATGTCGTAAGATTTACATAAAGTAGATTTATGTATAAAACAATATCGAAAGAAAGTAATTCTAAATTATTTTTGATACCATGAGGCACGTTGTAAAGTGTAATAATTAAATAGAACATATAATTGGAAAAATAATGAAAAATCAATGAGTTCTTCTTTTTTGGGGGGAGGGAGGTTGGGGCGGGAGGTTGGGGGGTTACGGGGCAAAACATCTAAGGTCATAAGCGCTCAGTATAAAACCACAGAATACTGGCACCATGAGGGTAAAAAACCTTTTCCAGATCCAATACAGAAAGGAAGGAAAAACAAATCTAAAACGTCAAGACGTTACAGGAGAGTATCTGAAAGACATCGACAAGACACTGGAGTCACCAGGTAGAAATCAAAACTCTTTTCTAATACTAGTGCTTTTTAAAAAATTTAAAACGCGAGCCACAGCTCGCACGTCATCCGCTAAAATGTCCTGCAAAGCGGGCGGCAGCCCGACCCTGAGACATAAGTGGCTAAAATATGGGCAGAGGATCAGGAAATGTCTGGTTGTTAATGGCTGTCTACAGAAAGGACAGCTGGGTTCAGGATCGCCACTCAACAAGTGGCGGTAACTGAAGCGACAGTGCCCTATCCGCAACCAAGCTAACATTACTTCCTCAAGGCGAGACGGCCGGGGAGAGGTTTTACTTCTCTGAGTTTGTTCCCATTAAGGGAAAGTACGAAAGTACGAATATCTTGCGAGGTAACAGAGTAAGAGGCGGGCCGACCGAGATGGACTGCGGCCTTGGTTGCAGCATCAGGATCGTCATTCCCAGGCACTCTAACATGGCCAGGAACCCACATGAACATCACTTGGACTCCCCCATCCGGGAACAAATGTAGGCATTCCTGGATCCGTCGAACGATGAGGTGGACTGGATCTGGATCTTCCAGACTCTGAGGGGCACTGAGGGAGTCAGAGCATACCACACAGCGAGTGAGCTGGCGCCTCCGGACGTAGTGAACAGCCTGATAGAGGTCAAAAACCTCTGCGGTAGAAATTGTGCACTGATAGAGAAGCCGGTATTGAAAATTATCATCCCTGACAACAAAATCACAGCCAACACCGTGGGCGGTCTTGGAACCGTCAGTGTACAAAAATGTGCTATAGGCCAGTTATGAGCGAAGTTCCAAAAATTTGCAGCGATAGGTCAGCTCTGGAGTCGAATCTTTCCGGAAAGACCTGAGGTCAAAATAAACACATACCTGTGCTGAAGCCAAGGTGGTGAAGGGCTCTCGCCCAGTCGGAAGTGGCAGTAACTGTGAACTGATGCTGCTGAAGCAGGTGACGAAAGCGGGCGCAGGGAGGCCGCAAAGTAGAAACTAGCATCTCGTATTGGCGGTCAAGAATGTGATTAAGAAAAGGGTCAAATGTTAGATGGCCTGGCATGGAAGAAAGCCGACACGCGTATCTACTGAGCAGGGTGTCGCGCTGGTATGACAGTGGTGGTTCACCGGCTTCTGCGTAGGGACTCTCAACTGGGCTAGTACGGAAGGCACCAGTAGCGAGACGGATCCACAAATGCTGTATTGTATTTAGACGGTGTAAGGTAGACGGCCATGCAGAGGAGTAGACAATGCATCCATAATCCGACTTCGCGCGGACAAGAGATCGTTGAAGGCGGAGGGGGACAGTTTGGTCAGCTTCCCAAGAGGTAATAGTCAATACACGAAGGATATTGAGCGACCGGATGCAGCGTGCAATTAGGTAGGACCAACTGCGTTTCCTATCGAACGTAAGCCCTAAGAACTTCTTTGCATCCACTAACGGAAGAACATTTTGGCCCAGTTACAAGGACAGTGAAAGAAACCAGAAACTGACGCAAAAGGATTTGGTAGCAGGAAAGAGGAAACCATTTGCGACACTCCACGAATAGAGGCGGAGACACTTCCACTGGGATCCGCAATAAATAGCAAAGTTGTCAACGGAAAGAGAGCCGGAAATGCCAGCTGGAAGGCAGTCCATAATTGGTTTGATGGCTGTGGCGAAGAAGACGACACTCTGTACGGAGCCACTAGACACCCCGTTCTCCTGTGAAAAGGTTTGGGATAAGGAGGAACCCACACGTGCCCAGAAAATTCGGTCTGTTAAAAATTCCCGGATGCAAGTGGGAAGACGACCGCGAAGGCCCCATGTGTGATTAGTGCGTAGAATGCCTGTCAGCCAAAAGGTATCATTGGCTTTCTCCAAATCAAAGAATATGGCATCTATTTGTCACTTCTGCACGATGAACGTCGACAGAGTGACGAGATGATCAACCGCTGAGCGGCGCTTTCGGAACCCACACTGAGCATTAGTGGGAAGATGGTGTGACTCCAGACACCACAATAATCGACCACTGATCGTGCGTTCCATCACCTTAAAAACGCTGCTGGTAAGTGAAATTGGACGATAGCAATCTTTACCAGGCATAGGTAGGGGAACAATAATAGCTTCATGCCAAAGCGTGGGAAATACACCGTCAGTCCAAATACGGTTGTAGGTTTCGAGGCGAAAGCATTTACCGCAGGAAGAAGATTCTGCAGCATAAGGACGTGGGTTGTATCGGGCCCAGAAGCAGAATATCTGTATGAGGAGGGAGCATGTTGGAGCTCCCTCATAGTAAAAGGAGTATTGTAGCATTCTCGATTCAAGGAGAGAAAAGAGACCGCACGAGCCTCCTCCGCCTGTTTCCGAGGAAGGAAGGCAGGTTGGTAGTGGGTGGAGCTTGAAACCTCCACAAAGACCGCCCCAAAGCGTTGGAAATATCGACAGGGTCGACTTTGATGTTTCCCGCCACAGACAGACCAGGGATCTGGGAGTGGGCAGTAGTCCTGGAAAGCCGGCGCAGGCCACCCTAAACAGAGAGGACGGAGTAAAACTGTTGAACGAGCTGGTGAAGGAAACCCAGCATGCTTTCTTGCTTTCCTTAATAGTGCGACGCACTGCGCATTTAGTTGTTTGTAGCGGATGCAGTTCGTTAACGTAGGATGACGGTGAAAGATCCGAAGAGCACGTCGTCGGGCACAAATCGCATTGCCGCACTCCAAAGTCCACCAAGGGACCGGGGCCCGATGGAGAGAAGTAATACTACGAGGGACAGAGTATTCGGCAGCCGAGAGAACAACTTCCACGACCTGCTCGGCCTGATCATCACAGCTGGGAAACGGTCGTTCGTCAAAGACTGCCAAGGAGGGATATAGCCTCCAGTCAGCAAGAGAGAATTTCAAATGAGCAGGCCGCTGTGACGGGCTATGACTGTACCGGCGAGTCACACAAGGGAAAAGGTCACTCGAGTAAGTATCGGAAAGAGCACACCAATCGAGATGTCGAGCAAGCTGGGCAGAGCAGATCGAGTGTGCGTGGAATCAGAGAGAAACATGGCTTCGCCAGTGTTAATGCACACAAGATTAAGATGATTAAGAAGATCCGCTTAAAGATAACCCCTCGTGCAGGCGACAGGCGAGCCCCAAAGAGGATGATGGGCATTGGTGTCACCGAGGAGCAGAAGGGGTGGAGGAAGTTGAGCAACAAGCTGCATCAGGTCCGCCATAGTGACAGCAGAAGACGAAGTGATATAAATGGTGCAGAAGGAAAGGTAAATTCGAGAAGGAAAACAAGGCAACAACTGCTTGCAGGTGGGTATGCAAGCGTATTGGACGATGACATACATCATCTCGTAGAAGCAGCATTACCTCACCATGAGCAGGAACCCCCTCCGTATGGGGAAGTTCCATCCGTATCGAAGTAAAATGGGAAAAAGCAAAATGGTCTTGAGGACGTAGCCTGGATTCTTGAGGACAGACTACAAGCGGACATTGCGATCGCAGGAGCAGCTGGAGGTCCACCCTGTTAGACCGAAGACCATGGATACTCCATTGTAAAATGGTCATAAAATTTAGGAACACTGGAGAATGAACAAGCAACACTCACCTCGACGGCCGCTTAGGGCGAGCCGTCGGGGAAAGACGGCCAGTGGAATCCACAGATGGAGGATCTTCGTCCATCAGCTGAGCAGGATCAGTGGAGCTTACCCAGTGTCGGCCAGTTGAAAAGGACTGATGAGTCGAAGAGGGACGACGAGTCGGAGAGGGGGAAGACTGTTTGCCTTTGGATGATTGTTTTCACTGTTGGCAATTGGCAGAAGAACCAGACGGCTGTGAACTCAAGGTACGCAAGAAATCTTCCAGGGAATAATCCTTTTTGAATTGACGGTTCGGTGGCTGCGTTGCAACCGTCTTCGCCGGTGAGGGCGAAGAACGGGTAGCAGAATCTACAGCCCAGGAAGCGGGAGATGGAGTGTCAGCTTGAAGGGGAGGCGACTTTGCCACCATTGAACTGAACTGTAAGTCACAAGTTTGCGTAGCCATGTTTTTCGTGGGACGGGGAGAGGCTAACACAGTGCCGTAGCTTCCAGGCGAAGCGACATTTGGTTTACGGCTCGCCAACAGTATCCGGCCAACAGGAAAAGGTACCTACTCCTTCACTCTTATCTCCTGAACAGCTCGCTCGTCTTGATAGACGGGACAAGAACGAGAAGAAGAAGCATGTTCTCCATGATAAGTAACACAGTGTGGGGAGGGGGGGGGGAAGGAGGTAAACAGGCGCCCTCGTATGCATCCCTGTTACAAGTGACACATATACCTGCGTTTTTACGTGATGTGGTAGTATAATTCATTTGATGGCATTTATAAGACTTCAACGGATTGGGAATGTAAGGGCACACAGAAGTGACTTCATACCCGGCCTTTATCTTGGTAAGAAGTGTTAACCGATGGAAAGTCAGGAACAATGTGGGAGCGGGCACCAAATCGGCAGCTTCCCTCTTCATAACTCGATGAACATCAGTAACGCCCTGATCCGATAGATAATTAGTTATTTTGTCCTCCATCAAACCATCCAACAGCCAGGTGTAGATAAAACCTTGGTATGAGTTAAGCGTCTTGTGAGCCTCTACTTTTGTAGGGTATTCGTGGAGGGGTTGGGCCTTGAGTAGTTTATGGGCCTGTAGAGCACTATCAATTTCCAAAAGCAGAGTTCCAGTGCGGAGACGGGAGCATGACTACACGGGGCCAGGGATGCCATCCACGTGTTTTTGTAAAACAAAGGGGTTTACAGTAGCAAAAGTCTGGTTTTCCTAAACGTGAGACTACTAGATATCGAGGAGCAACAGGAAGAGACATTGTGACAGAAGCCTCATTCCACTTTCTTTTATGTGAAACACTCGGAGAAAGAGAAGGAAAGTCAGTCATTGGGAAAAAGTCCCCCATGACAGCCAGCGTCTCCAATGGCACGCTCCTTCCAGCAGAGGCCCTCCAAAGGGGAGCCACCCGCCTTAGGTTATTGTCCTCACCTTAGGTCACACCTCCTGAACGACAGACAGAGGGATCAATTAGCAGAGGAGGAAGGTAACAGCTCAGGCAATCACCCCTCCCTGGGCCTGGGCTGTACCAGGGTGTACATGCGGGCCGTGCATGCCAACCCAGAGCTGGGAATTACCTGTTACCCAGTCTCCTGCTATGCATGGATGACCGTCAGGCACTCACAGCTAGGAGAAGAAAAGATAAGAAGGAAAGGAAGAAAGGAAGGATGGCCTCAAACGCCGCAGCGGAGGAAAAAGAGAGTATAACAAGGAAAGAGCAGAACAAGAAAAGAAAGGGACAAGGAAAGAGTAGAACAAGGAAAGAAAGGGACAAGGAAGGAACAGAACAGGGCAAGAGCTAAACAGAGAAAGAGCTAAACAGGGAAAGAGCAAAAGGAGGAAAGAGCAGTACACGGAAAGGGCAATACTGGGAAAGGCAGTACAGGGAAAGAGCAGTACAGGAAAATGGCCGTACAGGAAAAGAGCAGTGCAGGGAAAGAGCGTACTGAGAAATAGCAGTACAGGGAAAGAGCGATACTGGGAAATAGCAGCACAGAGAAGAGCAGTACAGGGAAAGAGCAGTACTGGGAAAGAGCAGTACTGGGAAAGAGCTGTACAGGAAAAGGGCAGTACAGGAAAAGAGATGTACAGAGAAAGAGCAGTACAGGGAAAGAGCAGTACTGGGAAAGAGGTGTACAGGAAAAGGGCAGTACAGGAAAAGAGCAGTACAGGGAAAGAGCAGTACAGGGAAAGAGCAGTGCAGGGAAACAGCAGTGTAAGAGGGAATATTCCTACAACAAAACCAACGCAGATGAGCTTCAAGAGCACACGAAGGCACGAGACATCGCCCCAAGAGAGGGGAAATGGACAGGAAAAGAGGAGACTTGCAGTGCAGAAAGAGAAGCGATGCTGCGAGGTCTGGGGCCCCGTGGTCACCACGCACAAACTCACCAAATAGAGGAGAGGCCCCTGGGGGTAGTGAGTTCATCTAGCCTATATTCTGACAACTTATAGAAAGACTAGGGACGACAGAAGAACACCATGCAGCGTAATTTCTACCCTGTGGGAATATACCATCTCGTCCACTATAAAGAAAGCACATGCAGGAATTTGTAGATCCGATAAATAGAACATTAACGAAACTCAATAAATCTGCAAAAATCCCATGTTCCATGTTTAAGCATATTCTTCTGTTTCAAACTACAAGATGATACAATACCGACGATGTATTGTTATGAACCTAGATGTAGAAGGTGACTAGCTTGATCTCAGTGTTCGCAGAACCACTGCGCAGGAAATATACGCATATAAAAAAAAGTTTTACATCGCCCTGGTTCTCAGAACTCCTGAAGAAAGACGTTGACTGTGGATATTGTGTCAAAGACACAGTCCCTTTGATTGTTCAGATATGTCACTAAACCCGCCCAAAGAAGTAAACAACGATGCATGTGCAGCGCCTATTAGACGGAGGGGGTCCAACGCCGATCAGTCCCAGTCATTCCACCAGGAGGAGGTACACGGCTCGTGATGTCTGTTGTTCAACCATACCTAGACGGTCCATACCGCGGTTCGATCGCGTCTGCATTGTTACTTTGTGCCAGGAAGGGTTCGCAACAAGAGAAGTGTCCAGGCGTCATGGAGTGAAATAAGGTGATGTTGTTCGGGCATGGTGGAGATACAGAGAGACAGGAACTGTCGATAAAATACCTCACTGAGGCCGCCCAAGGCTACTACTGCAGTGGATGACCGCTACCTACGGATTATGGCTCGGAGAAATCCTGACAGCAATGCCACCATATTGAATAATGCTTATCGTGCAGCCACCGGACGTCGTGTTACGACTCAAACTGTGCACAATAGGCTGCATGATGCGCAACGACACTGCCGACGTCCATGGCGAAGTCCATCTTTGAAAGCACGACAACATGCAGCGCGGTACAGATGTGCCCACCAACATGCCAAATGTACCGCACAGGATTGGCATCACGTTCTCCTCACCGATGAGTATTATATACGTCTTCAACCAGACAATCGTCGGAGACGTGTTTGGAAGGCCTTAGACACACTGTACAGCGTGTGCAGCAAGGTAGAAGTTCCTTGATGTTTTGATGTGGCATTATGTGGGGTCGACGTATGCCGCTGGTGGTCAAGGGAGGCGCCGTAACGGCTGTACGATACGTGAATGCCATGCCCCGACAGGTAGTGCAACTATATCGGCAGCATATTGGCGAGACATTCGTCTTCATAGTCGACAATTCGCGCCCCCATCGTGTACATTTTGTGAATATGTAACTTGGCTGCGATATGTAGCGCTTTGCATTAATAACTCTGACAGTGCTGTGCGGACTTGAGGTTGGAAGCTAACAGTCAGCGGTGATGGAAGTTGGGATTGAGTAGTCAGCACTGACGGGGCTATGGGTTAATAATTAGCAGTGTTGGAGGTTGGCAGTATTAGAGCGAGCGGCTGGTCTGGATGTTTATCCGTCATTGAGATTTATTACTGATGATTATATAATTTTTGAACTGGTTGTCTCCTCATTAAGGTAAAATTTCGTAAATACAGCCCTCAGTAGTTAGAATCTTTTATGCCGGCCAGAGTGGCCGTGCGGTTCTAGGCACTTCAGTCTGGAACCGCACGACCGCTACGGTCGCAGGTTCTAATCCTGCCTCGGACATGGATGTGTGTGATGTCCTTAGGGTAGTTAGGTTTAAGTAGTTCTAGGGGACTGATGACCTCGGATGTTAAGTCCCATAGTGCACAGAGCCATTTCTTTAATCATAAGTGGCGTGATTCAAAGAAGGAAGGGCCCTCTTGACAAGTTGAAATTGTAGAAGTTAGATCTCCAAATTCCAAAACGAGGCACGACAACAAAGCTATAATAGACAATGACTTGCACCACAGGCAGCCACAGAACGTACCTACGAAACTGACTACGTAGCTGGCATGAGTGTTAATTAAGACAGTAATTTTATGATTCCCTTTTATAGGGAATAGACGACACAATCTTATTGTGTGTACATTTCTGCTTGTTTTTTTGCACGATTATAACGACTATAAGGCTTACATACTTGGAACATGTACTGCTAACGAGGTTTTACTGCAACATTCTGGTTTACTTGGAAATACATTTTTTATTTAAAGTACTTCCTGAGAGATTACATATGACACATGTAGGGAAGCAGCCTACTAACGCCTTATAAAATTCACATCAGTCTTTTCATTGTGTGCCAACCAGTCCGCTGTAACTAGCTCTGACGTCATAAATGTTGCGCAATACTTTAAAAATCAAGTAAATAACCTGAAACGTTTCTAGCATGTCAGGAGTAATACAAAATCAATATGTGTTGGATATCAGTTCAATAACTTTAACCATTTTCGAAATTTGGATGTTTTTCTGTAAAAATCATTGGCGCAACAGAAAAGAGCTAGAAACTTAAAAATTTATATTTAGATTCCATTTGCATAATAATTTAGTAGAAACAGTATTCTGGATCTCACAAATTAAAATTTTTGTTGAAATTCATGTTTTTCTGGTTTTTGTCTTAGAAATTAAGGAAGCAAGATAGATTAAGCAGGCGAATAAATAAAGCTAGGATGTTTAAATTTAAGTAGAAGGGAGATCCGCTATAATCATATGAATGTGAGAAGTTTCAACAGAATAACTATAAAACTATAGCTATAGCGTATCTCCAAAGAGCAAGTTCAGAGCTCGTCTACTGCGTGTAGTGTAATTAAATTAACTCTCTCGCCCAAAATATTTGACTTAGCCACGTCAGACTTTTATTATGATTACTTACTTGAGTGCTGATTGCACAATTAGATTGAAAGCTTCATTGGCGAGAAAGAGAGAAGGCCCCAGTTCTCTCCAGACGCTGATTAGCGCACCACCAGTGCCAGGAGTCGCGTCGCGTCGGTATCGTTGATATAAAGAGCCTCCGATGCAGTAATAAGTTACTCGGGACACGCGTAACCATGAAATCGTTTTCGAGTGAAGTGTTAATTTTGGGATGCCGTTAATGATCTATACCTAGTTTGTGTATGTCGTATTTTCACATGCCGCCGCAGGACAGACATTCTACCATTATTAGCATGGCGTTTGATGAACATTATCATCAAATTATGGCGAGCATTGACTTAAACATTTAATTTGAACAGTTATAGTGGCATCAGCCCATTAGACTCTGAACTGCTCTGGAAGTTGGATTGTGTGACTTTCAGAATATAGTGAACATTGTAGAGAGAGAACGGTTCTTGATTATGAATCCCAGACAATCTCCTAATTCCTTAGAGCTATAAGCTGTAGCTATAAATGTATTTCTCAGATGAAGTGGGCACTAGGAATTCTAATTACAGGCTCCACGTTTTGTAATCACTTTCTGGTTTCCAATATTGTAGTTAGAGAGCCAGTGTTGAGAACGGCAAACAACAGCATAAATACAAAACATTTATTCTATTATTCCACCTGCCACCCCACACACAGTTTCTGGTTTGTTTGACAGCTACACGATTGTATTACAACGCTATTAATGAGTGACACATTCTTCATTATTGCTTTTGGGCTGTATCTGTTTATGTCTGCACGGATTTCTGTGGTCTTTTGGAAAGTAAAACATGTTTTGGTAATGACTTTTACGGCACAGGTATTTTTCGTTACACAACAACACGTTACAGTATAGTACTTCCAAGGTCACAGCAATGAGCATAATAACTACGACATTCATATGCATAGCAAATTATTTTGGTAAATGATAAGGTAAGTTCATTTATTTCTGGAGAACTTTGTTTATCGACAATAATAACGACGACACTTGGTACATTTTTACCGTTAAGCAATGACAGAAACTATTTTACAGCCAGAAGCACTGTTTAGCGCTACAGGACACTCATCTGAGTGATTAATTTTTGTAAATGGAATATTTATAAGAAATATTTTTGAACTACTGTCATACAGAGAAGGTTTTCGGCGATACATTTTACTCTGCAGTTTTAATTTGTAACATTTGAGGGTATAATTACATTATCCCTCATGGGGGTACGCCTGCTTTGTGTACCATATATGTGGGAAGTGCATGGACCGTAGCTAATATGGTGTTTTCTAATACAGTTTTACATCGGTACCATATTTCTTTAACACAGAATTACATAGCTATCTGATCACTTAACTAAGAGGAATAAGATTTCTTTAAAATGTGACTTGTGAGTACTGCATCTCTTTCCAGTCAGTATAAACTTTAATTTTATTAATGTATTATAGACATAATATGTTTTAGACCAGTTAGTTTAATTCTGAAGACGACGCTCATAGTAGCGTCGAAACCTGGTCAATTTTGACTTAATATTTGTGACCAAGAGCTTATTTGTTCTAATATAGGACTGATGAGTTTCTGCAGAGACAGCTGGAATGCAAACGGACTACATTTCCACTCCAGAGCACTAATCTTGTGTTGTGTAAAAAGTCGTGATAGTGAAGTGCAGTGATGAAATGATCGATACCAATAAGTGGTCTGAAATGAATACCAAGGCACTAAAACACTTTTCCTAATTGCTTGGTTGAGTTTAAATTTACGTTATTGAGAATTTGTTTAATGTGTCGTAATATTATAGTTTGTGCCAGATCATACACCACCACAAAGATACTTCCATTATTATTCTGATACACGAGTTGTCCTTTTATTTATTACCTTATGTAAGTATTTAAAATTTGGTGCGACTTAATGTGCTAATTTTGCAAGGTAGTGTGTCACATTAAGAGGAGATGAGTAACGCTAGACGTATTTAGATGAGTTATTTGGGCACCTGGAATTGGTATGGGTTAAGGTGAATTTATTTGCGCTGCATTGTGCTACCCGGCGGATCCAAGGTCATGCTGGGATCTGCTTAGTCAAAGTGACCGGTACGGGTCAGAAGAGGTACTAAGGCGACCAGTACGTAACGTGAAATAGATGAGCCCAGAGCTGGAAAACTGTGGACGGCAGTTGCTTGCATACACGTAGAACAGAAGATGCACCAGAAATGGTGAAATTTAAGGCAGTCTGGAATATGGCTACTTACAACGTTTAAAAACTCAATAGTTAATCACATTTCCATAGTAAAGCAAATGTCATATGTCTGTGATCTCAGAGAAATGAGGTGCAGCCAGTGAAACAACAATATTTTGAACATTTTAAAAATTGCGGAAGTGAATATTTTACAGTGACTAAATTTTTTCACGATTAACCTTAGAACTACCGGTAACAACTGTCACACGATTCGTGCGATTTCAACGTGTGATAGTTCACATGATAGCATTGCACAGTAGCTATCTTCCCTGGAACCTCCATATGAGTATTTATTTTTGTATTGACGTATTATGCAGTATTATATGTCATTACTTAAATATTCTCTGAAGATAGTATCATCCACAGTAACAAATTAAATGAATGTGGCATGAATACTTAATATCTTGTCATATTCTATAACTATTTAATGGAAATTATTCTGCCTTTGTCCTCCACTCGTGGTCTCGCAGAAGCGTTCTCGCTCCCGAGCACAGGGTCCTGGGTTCGATTCCCGGCGGGGTCAGGGATGTTCACCTGCCCCAAGACGAATGGCTGTTGTTGTGTCGTCTTCATCATCATCATTCATCACCATTACAGTCGGAGGAAAACAACGGAAAATCATATCCACTAGGACCTTGCCTAGTACGGCGATGCGGGTCTCCCGCATCGTTCCCCTAGGCTCTGTCAAGAAGCATGGGACTTCATTTTCAATTCCATACTACCTTTTCCAATAGCTTTGTGTATATATGGTTACGGTTAGTGTTAAAAAGCACTGCAATTTAAAAGTGCTGAATGGCATGTATTAGATGACATGGACATTAAAAATAGTGCCGAAAGGCACTTGCAGCAAGCAGAAATAAGCAATATTTAAAACATGTTACTGTCAATCAATGTGAGAGCGCACATGTGTAAGAAAAAAGGCTATTTTCTTTTATAAACTAATGATACTTATATTTACACTGTGAGTGGTTTGAGTGTGTCTGAATGCGTATAACATCCTCATTAATAAAAACTGTTACAATATACAGACATCGAAAAAAGTTTCGTATCACCTCGGTTCCGAGAGTTCCGGAACTTGTACAGAAAATTTGAATAGAGATCAACATAAACATCATTTCCCACTTTTTATTGCTCAAGAAAACCACACATTGCATGTTGTACCACCATACAACGAGACCTTCAGAGGTGGTGGTCCAAATTGCTGTATACATCGGTACCTCTAATACCCAGTAGCACGTCCTCTTGCATTGATGCATGCCTGTATTCGTCGTGGCATACTACCTACAAGTTCAGCAAGGCACTGTTGGTCATGATTGTCCCACTCCTCAACGGCGACTCTGCGTAGATCCCTCAGAGTGGTTGGTGGATCACGTCATCCATAAAAAGCCCTTTCCAATCTACCGAGGCATTTTCGATTGGGTTCATGTGTGGAGAACATGTTGGCCACTCCAGTCAAGCGATGTCGTTATCCTAAATGAAGTCATTCGCAAGATGTGCACGATGGGGCTCGAACTCTCGTCCATAAATACGAATGCAAAGCCAATATGCTGCCGATACGGTCGAACAACGGTCGGAGGACGGAATTCACGTATCGTACAGCCGTTACGACCCCTTCCATGACCACCAGCAGCTTACGTCGGCCCCACATAATGCCACCCGAAAATATCAGGAAAGCTCCACCTTACTCCGCTCACTGGAAAGCGTGTCTAAGGCGTTCAGCCTGACCGGGTTGCCTTCAAACACGTCTCCGACGATTGTCTGGTTGAAGGCAGATGTGACACTCCTCGGTGAAGAGAATGTGATGCCAGTCCTGAGCAGTCCATTTGGCATGTTGTTGGGCCCATCTGTACCGCACTGCATGGTGTCGTAGTTGCAAAGATGGACTTCGCCATGGACGTCTAGAGTGAAGTTGCGCATCATGCAGCCTATTGTGCACAGTTAAACTTGTAACAAAATGTCCTGTGGCTGCACGAAACGCATGGTGGCGTTGCTGTCAGGGTTCTTCCGAGCCATAATTCGTAGGTAGCAGTCATCCACTGCAGTAATAGCCCTTGGGCAGCCTGAGCAAGGCATGTCATCGACAGTTCCTGCCTCTTTTGTATTTCCTCCATATCCGAACAACACCGCTTTGGTTCACTCCGAGACGCCGGGACACTTCCCTTATTGAGAGCCCTTCCTGGCACAAAGTAACAATGCAGACGCGATCGAACCGTGGTACTGTCCGTCTAGGAAAGGTTCACCTACAGAGAACACGAGCTTTGTACCTCCTTCTTTGTGGAATGACTGGAACTGATCGCTTGTCCGACCCCCACCGTCTAATAGGCGCTCCTCATGCATGATTGTTTACACCTTTGGGCGGGTTTAGTGAAATATCTGAACAGTCAAAGTAGTACAACATCCACAGTCATCTTCAAGAGTTCTGGGAACCGGGCTGATGTAAAACATTTTTGACATGTGTTTCATCATGGAAAGTTTTCAAGTTGAGTCTAAGAATGACTGTAAAACGTAAGACCCAATTTTTTTGGCTGGGTGGTCTTCGGCCACTGGTGAAGTCGACAGGGGTGGTACACTACGGCAGTCAATTGGATACATTCACTTTTAGGGGGTGAAAATAACGGAGTGATTCGAGGTAGTTTACACTGAGATCGGGAAGGAGTCGAACCTGCCTCTGGTAACGTGTGATATTCGATTGTTTGGGCAGCGCGGGGTAGTCGCGTGGTTGAAAGGCGTCTTGTCATAGTCCACGCGGATCCAACCCCCCCCCCCCCCCCTCGAAGGTTCGAGTCTTCCATCGGGAATTGGTGTGTGTGTCGTCCTTAGCTTAGTTTAAGTAGTGTGTAAGCTTAGGGACCGATGAACTCAGCAGTTTGGTCCCATAAGATCTTACCACAAATTTCCAAATTTTTCGATTTTTAAGAGTTAGATCTATGGATGGTGAATGGCCTCGACAATACGAACTATTGTGACACTTACGTCGAGTTCTGGAAGAAGGCAGAAGACAGACCTCCCTGAGGTAAGGAGTGGTACTCGGTCGTGTGTATGTCCCATTAGAAAACTGTAACATGTGTAGCGACCTCAATATTCTCGAAGTCTGTATGTGCCCCAGTAAGGGTTTTTAACTTTTCCGCTCGCATTACAGAACTGAGACGAGGCAGAGTACCCCTTCCAACTCGTTATCTATCATGTGTTAATATATATATCATCAGGCTGAACTCTGAATTATTTTGGCGGATGTTTCGTTTAGTATAATCACGAAAAGAAACGGTTTTTGGTGTGTGTTGGACCACTATTTAGCTTGGGAATTCTGCTACCATTCTTGTTGAGCAGTTATTGCAACTTCATTGCAAATTTAGTAAAGTTACTTTTCTGCCTGTCTTGTAACTGATAATCCTATGACCCTTTCTGTTGCACTGAGGTTGCTGGCTTGAATAAACACTACTCGATGAAATACTCTAGTGTAATTTGTATCAATTTTAGACCATAGAATACAACACTTTTCTCTTTTTTTCATTTGTCTTACATTTCACATATCTGGTTATTTTATTAGCCAATGCATAGTCTATCTGACTGCAGGATCAGGGCTACAAGTCATCGTTTTGCAGCGTTTTAGCTCTACCCTAAGACTTCATCAAGGCATTCATTTTAAACAGAGCTTTGCGTAGAACAGTTATATAAGGTTCAAGTAACCACAAGCAATTGACGGAAATTGTTTGGTAGCCGTGGCGTTATCCAGCAAATAAGCTTACAGTGAAGCTCGCTCTGTGTGAGACGAGCTTAACATTTTCTGTAAGTTTACTTGACGGCTTGTACAACGGCTTTCAAGGAGGTACTGTTGCCCCATAGGTTTCTTGCATCCGAGAAACTCTGCTTGTTTTCGGTTACAAGCTCTGATTCTATTTTCCTTAACGGCAACTTGGGTTGACCAGACAGTAGTCCTGCCGGCGTCAGCCGTCACAACTTGCCAGTCGGGATTCTGCCGTATACGTGGCCGCGCTACAAAGGTATTCTGCTGGAACTAAACACAACGTTTGCGTTTTAGTCACCGCCGTTGGCTCTGCAGTTGAGTACTTCAAGTAATATTGATTTAATTGATGCATATAAGGAATAATGGTCCTTATAAGCTGAGAAAATTCTCACTCACTAAAACAAATATCAACATGTGATACAGATTCTCTGTCACCAAACAATTTGCCGCATTCCTAACACCATGTGGCCGTTTCCACATGTGAGTCAGCCGTCTCCACTCCCTACTGGCGAAGGATGAAGCACGCCATTAGCAACCTTGAAGCGAAACTTGTTTTGTGTCACTTGGGAACAAGAGCATGAAGATTATGGTCATAGCCGCAAGTGTAAATTCTCACGGTGCCATGGAGACACCGAGAACGGAAGAATGGAACATTACAGCTCTTCCAGAGACTGAATCCTCCTATGAAACACCGAAGAGATGGAAGGAAACTGTAGACAGTGATCAATGCAATGGACGGAGTAAGTTGCTCACAGACTACATCTGCACCGAATTTTACTTTGACAGCAAACGATTGATTGTAGCAACCGATTGAATTGCGTTCAGCAAGTGACATTGGTGATCGTCATTATGGCGCATTTAAATATTTTCGAGGATTTCCTTTCCACCTATGTCAACTTGTAATTGTACTGGAACTTCGATCTGTACTGTATTATAAAGAAAAGTTATTATCGTGTATCCAGTAGTGCCACCGACGCACACCAGAAGATGGTAAAGCGTGTCGTCCGGTTGATCTCACCCGTTATCACAACGCTTCTGGAATTTGAGGTGTCACGCCGACCACATATCGAATCCGCCCGGCACATAGTGGGTCAACTCGCTTCAAAACCTGCTCATAATATAAAAATAGATATATAATCCCAAGAAACTGTGTATTTTGTAGACTATTTTGCCGCTGAGTAGAAATCCCATGTGCGAACTACGAAATGCAAAGTGGCGCATCCAAACCGGAGGATAAAAATATTATAAATATAGTAGATTTGAGTAAAACTTCGAGTGTGAAGTATTGTAATGTCAACTATAGGCAGTTTTAGGTCGAAATTGTCATAGTGAAGTGTTTTATTCGATTTTTTTTACATTTTCCGGTCGACATCGTAATCGTGTTCGTCACTTGTGTCATTGCTGTCTTCAGTAGGATCACTGTCGGGTTGTTCACTGGGAGAGGATTAGACAAGCAGATCTTTTACCTCTGGTGGAGTCCGCCCCCGGTAGCTGAGTGGTCAGCGCGACAGAATGTCAATCCTATGGGCCCTGGTTCAGTTCCCGACTGGGTCGGAAATTTTCTCCGCTCAGGGACTGGATGTTGTGCTGTCCTAATCATCATCATTTCATCCTGATCGACGCGCAAGTCACTGAAGTGGCGTCAAATCGAAAGACTTGCATGCGGCGAACGGTCTACCCGACAGGAGGCCCTAGTCACACGACATAAATAAAAAACCTCAGGTGGCATCCGTTTAACTTCTTCGTTGCTGAGCCGTGCGCGGCTCGTGTTCGTGCCGTTGATTATTAGACATCTTGCCTTTGAGATACTACTATCCCGTTTTTTATTCGATTTACTGGCGTCACTAAGTTGCTGGCTCCAATGACCGTGAGTGGCAGCAGCAGCGCTTATCGATAAGAGCACGGTCGTACTATCCTTGGAGCGGCCGCCAGTACTTCCGGGTTGTTTTGTGTCAGGAGTTCAGTCGGGACGGAGCAGCAGTAAGGTCTTCAGCCGCGTGTATATAAGTACTTTTTATAACTTATGTTCAGGCCTTAAGTTGTTCTTGTTTTTGGTATGGTTTTCGGCCTTCAGCCCAGGAGGTACTGTAAGTTTAACTAGGCCTTCTGCCGTATTGTTTTAATTTGATCCTTTTAAGGCAATTTGTAATTAAGTTGTTCTTAGAAAAATAAAGTTTGTGTGTTTTGTGCAACTAACAGTAACTGATTACGGCGCCCTCCACAACCATAACCTGATCCGCTCTATCCTGCGAAATCAGATTTCAGTTGTTATTTCCCGGAACACTGCGATGGGTGGACCCCAATGTGTCGGGATCCGATGAAATACGTCATGCACCCTTCCCTCACTGGAATATTTGCTCTTAAAATCTTCTCGGTAACGCCGGATATCGTTATCCCGCGCTCCCTGCGCATCTTCAGATACCCGACCAATCGATTATGGCACCAAGACTATGTGGACTGAGATCGGCATTGGGCATTATTGCAGAATGTTCTGAGTCCGGGGAAGTTGGCACGCGACTTTCGAGAAATATACATTTTTTTCGCAATTGTTGATAGATATGTTTTGATTATAGAGCTCTCTGTACCAAATTTGAATAGCTCTGCAGCATTTCGTGGAAAAACAACAGGATTATTCCGGAAAAAATTAACCTTGTAAAAAAATTATTTGCCCATTTGCGAAATAATTATGATCTCAATTCCGAATAGCTCCCCAAGAATTCTCAGGAAGCCCTAATGACATTTTTTGTGCAGACAACAGTTTTTGAGATTACTTCAATAATGAGAGATCTATTTTTATTGTATGACACTGCAGAACGGTAGAGAAATGATTGTCTACTAAAAACGTTCCAATATGTGCACCCAAATACGTTTGAACACGCTTACTATACTGCTACGTAGTATGAGAGTCATTTACTTAACTGGAGCCACGCACGGCTAACGTCGGTTAGGGTTTAGTTTGAAGTGGATAAAAGTAATCACACTGTTTAAAAATATTAAACATACCTTCTAGAGTGCTATCCATTCTACTTTATGTTAACAACTAGGTATGGTCAGTGCCATACGTTAGACACGCCACAAAAATATGAAAAGCGTCGTTTTCCAATTTTCTGTTTATCGCTGTCACGGCATCGACTTGGGATTGGAATGGAAAAATAGAAATGAGCGTTTGGCGCCATTGGCCGGGAGGCCCCTTGCGGGGCAGGTCCGGCAGCCTTGGTGCAGGTCTTATTACATTCGACGCCACATTTGGCGACCTGCGCGCCGGATAAGGATGAAATGATGATGAAGACAGCACGACAATCAGTCCCTTAGCGGAGAAAATCCACGACCTAGTATAAAGTCGAGCCCGGGCCCGTCGGATGGCAATCCGTGACGTTGACCACTCAGCTATTGAAGCGGACAGACTGGAATGATATCACAGAAATCTCCAGTGGATTCCACACATGATTTTGAAGGTCTAAAATCGGTGTGCAAACCTTTTCCTCTGTTGTGTCCAGGTTTTGGAGCGAGTTGGCCCGCTGTGCAGTGACTCAACACGGCTCAACACGAAGATCAGTGCGCCTACCAGCCGAGATGTGATTATTAGGCGATTCTCCACATCCAACCAGGTAAATACCGGCCTGGTACCGACATACAGCCTCAGTTATAGATTCGCAAAATTTCACTTTTAACAAAATAGATCGCCGACAGATGGTTCAAATGGCTCTGAGCACTATGGGACTTAACATCTATGGTCATCAGTCCCCTAGAACTTAGAACTATTTAAACCTGACTAACCTAAGGACATCACACAACACCCAGTCATCACGAGGCAGAGAAAATCCCTGACCCCGCTGGGAATCGAACCCGGGCGCGGGAAACGATAACGCTACCGCACGACGCAGACAGATGGAGTAAACAAATTTCGTCCTGAGCAGAAATCGGGGTTAACTTCCCCACGCCGTAAAAATACGGGATAAGGTCAAGTAAAAGGAGTAAGATAGTCACCTGTGATGCTGTGTAAGCGTACTAATTGGTACAAGACAGTCGCGCGGAACGAGTACTTCCAAATCAATATGCCGCAATACAGGTATGACATCAGGGCACTTTTAGAGCTGATCGTGAAGGCATTCTCATGTTGGGAATAGTCACACGAGATTACCCGGGCCACTATGATTCTGATATCAACCCTGCTACGACACAAGCCCAATTCTTATTTTTCTTTTAAGGAAATTCATTTTCTTTATTGCAACTGTCGCCAGCAAACATCTACTTCGGGAAGACAGTGCCCATCCTGGAATACTTTGAGTACTTCTCTATGGAGGTGCTGGGCATGGTGTCGTTGACTAGGTTACCTCAAACCAGTCTCGTTGGGAAAATTCGAGCTTTCGTCTGGCGAGTAGTCGGCGCCTTGAGCTCAGATTATATCGTTCTCCAAGAGCTGTGCTCGGTCTTGAAGCTGTTATCGATCAGTACGGCTCCCCACTGTTTTCAGTGTCTTACGGAGTCCCTGCGACGAATCGCTCTCACAGGTATAAGGCGGAATAGAAATTCTACCGACTAAAAGCTAAATGTCTCAGGAGTCATACTCAAAAGCAATTCATTCCAAGGGGACGCAGTGCTATTCTTCATCGTAAATTCCTACTTGGGTGGTGAGAAGCTGTCCGAAAAACTTGTAAGGGTGTTGTAGGGTTGGTTGTGATTAGAAACAGTTGCCAAGAAAAATTTTGATGCGTCGTACCGCTTCTAATTTAATTAGCATTCACGGTAGCCTGTCAATAGTTCTCATAGCGAGAGATGTTAGCACACGAGAAAGCTCTGTGCCTCTGTCTTTGGCTTGGGTTCGGTCCTTACTGCCCACAGCCACTAACAATCCGAGGTCCAGGTTGACTTGCTGACGTCCTGTAATTATAATTTTCGCTTCGCTCACTTGTTCGATTTTAGGAAACCAGACGAAGAACTCTTATGTCGGCAATATCTCTGGCCGGCGGCTTGAAACTGCATGCGCAAGTACCTGATTAAGTAACTTCAATGATAACTGACTGGGAATCGGCGCACGTATCGAACTTTTTTCTTAACAATTAATCCTGTGTACAATCGCCCTGCAACATCCTTTCAAGTTTTCAAACTGTTTCTAACCGCCCTGTATAGACGGAACTTAGTGCAGAGACCCTATGTCTTTGCATTACATATACAGTGGGTCCTAAAACCAGAAGCCTGTGCAGCGTCGAGGCGATCTGTAATTCCTGCGAGAGTCGTCCTTCCGGGAACCGCCGGTAAGAACTCTCTAATAAGGATTAACGGGCCCCTCTGGAACTCGTGACTCTGCGGTCGTAATGCTCTAATGTCCTAGGCCGCGGAGAGAGGGGCCGGCTAGCAGCAAGAAGCGGAGATGTTCTCTTCTGCTCCGCAGAACAAGTGTCGAAGGAAAGTTCTGCACATATTTACCATGCTGAATAAATCATCATTCATAATAATGTTAAAATACATCTCATTTTACCTGATCCAATGACGGCAAGAAAAGTTACTTTATCGATTCGCCGTGTAATCGTACGCTAGGGCCCTGTTTTAATAAACAGGTGTCACTACCACGAAAGTTAAATCAGCTGACGTAGTCATTTCTTGGCTCCATTGACTTTGCTGTTGTCTTCTAGTAGGTTTTTACCCACTTCATAATTTTTAGTGTACTGTTACTATGGTATACAGAGGCTCGCCTCTCACTGTTTATAGCAAAGCAAATATCCACATAGATGTCCCGCCATAGAAACACTATGCGGGGTGACCATTAATAAAAGCAACAAACTGCATGGACGGATTCCTGATTGGAAATGTAGATAAAAGGGTCCTATGAACGTGTATCCAGAAATGCAGTGCAACGGTAGAGGGCGCTGACGAATGACAATTCCTCTGACGACGTGCCATACGCTCCTTGTGTGTTACACTTTGTATGATAGACGCAGCATATTCTAAGGAGTAGAATGGATCTGCATTCATGTCGGGAACAAGCCAGGATGGTGTCTGTGAATGGCCAAGCAGACGGAAACGATGGAAAGGCGGAACGGCTGTACCAAAACAAGTACCTTCACAGTCACCAACCATATTTCAGGCCCTTTTGGGGCGTTTGTATGATTATGGGTCCTTTCACACAGTCGTATGTCCAGAGAGGACTGTGCCTACACCACATTTAGAGGATCAGTTTCGACAGGATATTTAGACAAACCTAACACTAGCTCCAGGTAAGTGGCCCGCCAGCATGGTGTAAGCCAAAGCAGTACTGAGGGTGTCCTGCATGGTAGCCACTACCGTCCATATCACTTGCAATCCCACGGATGGCACTTCGAACATATATTACGACGTGGGTGCGACGCAGCCCTGTACAGTGTTCCAAGAATATTTGTTGTCACTGCATCCACACCGTTCATTCCTGGACACATGTTCATAGGACACATTTTCCTCCGTTTAAATTCAGGAATCAATTAATGTTCACCGGGTACAGACAGTTATAAGTTGCATTTAAAAGCTGTCATTGGACTCTAGTAAATGATGACATCTTGAGTTGTCAGGTGTTCTGCCGGATATCAGCGTCGTACTTGCACGATATTTCGATCACGTAGCTCGTAACCTTCATCACATGCGACCTGAGACTGCTTCTCGAGTGGACCTGGTCCAGTATTTATGCCTATGGCCTTCCCCCTCCACCAACGGCTACAGGCGCTTCCTCTGTGGTCCGCGCCCATTCCCTGTGACCTGCTGGATCGTTGCTGCTCCGTTTTCCGTCCGCTGCGGTTCTAGGTGTTCCCTCTGCGGTCCGCGCCCACCAAACCCGCTCCTGGGGGCTTCGTCTACGGTCTCGGGTACCAAGCGTTCCCCCTGCGGTCCGCGCCCGCTCACCACGACCTGTTGGAGCGTTGCCGCTCCGATTTTCGTCCGCTGCGGCTCTGGATGTTCCCTCTGCGGTCCGCGCCCACCAGTCCCACTTCTGGGTGTTCCATCTTCGGTCTGGTGCGCCTGGCAGTCCGTCAGGAGATCGTTTTCCATCTCCATGTCTCTGGTTCTTCTGTTTGTGTAGTGTTGCAGGTGGCCCCGTTGCTCCTTTAACAATTCCAGAGCCGGATCCCAGGGTCTGCTTAGCTGGTACCCTGTGTCATGGTTCATAAGATCGTCAGCCATTTTAATTTCTATAGATTATCTTATAACACTGTCCCAAAATCTGGGTGATTGTGCTAGAATCTTGGTATCCTCATACTTCATGGCATGATCTAGCTCTAGACAGTGTTCAGCAATGGCTGACTTAGTCACCTGTCTTAATCTAGTGTGCCTCTGATGTTCTTTGCACCTGATCTCCACAGTTCTTGTCGTCTGGCCAATGTAGGCCATGCCACATTGACAAGGTATATTGTAAATCCCTGGTTTTCGTAACCTCAGGTCATCTTTGACACTCCCCAGCAGTCCCCCGATCTGGTTGGATGGAAAGGAAACACACTTGATATTGTGTTTACGGAGGATCCTACTGATTCTGGCAGAAATAGAGCCAGCATAGGGCAGGTATGCCACCTTCTTTGCTTCATCTTGGTCTTCTTCAGGAACCTGTGGTATGGTGGCTGGTTGGAGTGCCCTCTCAATTTGTCTGTCTGTGTATCCACTCTTGGAGAAAACTGTTTTGAGACGTTCTATCTCAATACGTAGATTGTCTTGGTCTGACAGGGCCCGTGCTCTGTGGACCAAAGTCTTCAGAACCCCATTCTTCTCTGCAGGGTGGTGACAGCTGCTGGCCTGCAGATATAAATCAGTGGGTGTTGGTTTTCGGTACACTCTGGGGCCAATTGATCCATCTGCTTTCCTCTGGACAAGTACATCCAGAAATGGCAGCTGGCCATTCTTCTCCAGTTCCATGGTGAACTTGATACTAGGGTGGCATGAGTTAAGATGTTCAAGAAACTCATTGAGCCTGTCCATTCCATGTGGTCAGATCACGAAGGTGTCATCCACATACCTAAAGAAGCATGTGGGTTTAAATGTGGCTGTCTCCAATGCCCTCTTCTCAAAACTCCCCATAAACATGTTGGAAACCTCAGGGGACAGTGGGCTGCCCATAGCTACACCTTCAGTTTGCTCGTAATATTGGTTTCTGTACAGGAAATACGTGGATGTCAGTGTATGACTGAACAGTTCCAACAGAGCACCGTCAAATTTCTCAGCAATCAGTTCTAGTGAGTCCTTCAATGGGACCCTGGTGAACAGCGTTACCACATCAAAACTAACCAGTTGTCCGAATCTGTGATGTGCAGTTGCTTGAGGCATTGCAGGAAATCTTCTGAGTTGCGGATGTGGTGAATACATTTCCCCACATAAGGAGACAGGAGACCTTTCACGTACTTGGCTGTTGTGTACGTAGGTTCCCCAATATTACTGACAATTATTTTAGGCAGACCATACAGTCTAGGTGGCACTGGCGCTTTTTCCCATAGTTGTCTGATGACCTTATCAGGCATCCCTGTTTCCTTCAAGAGAGCACTACTCTTCTTGGCCACCTTGTCCGTGGGGTCACACTCCAGAATTCTGTATGCAGGGTCCTCCAGAAGTTGGCGTCCTTTCTCATCATAATCCACCAACTGCAAGATGACAGTGGAGTTCCCTTTGTCTGCTAGCAGTACCACAATGCTGTTGTCTTCCCGGATTTTCTTGAGTGCAAGCCTCTTCTCGGTTGTGATGTTCGTTTTCGGCGGCCTGGCCTTGGTGAGGGCCCTGCAGGTCTCTCGGTGGACTTCCACTGCCACATTAGGTGGAAGTGTGGCTGCAACTTGCTCTACTGCACTGACGAAACCTGAAATGGGTACGTTTCTAGGGGTCGTAGCGAAGCTGAGACCCTTACTGAGTACCTTTAAGGTTGTATCATCAAACTGTATGCCACTCAGATTCGTCACAGTGCGTGTCTCTTCCATCTACTGTGCTTTCTTACTCATGCCGTCAAACTTTGCAGATTGGCAAGATGAGGCATTCCTTCTAGCACACTCAGCTAAAGACCAGGAGGCACAGTCTACCCAATCCCAATCTTCTCTTGTTAAGGAGGCTGCCATGTACAGATGAATGTGTAACAGCTCCCTGGCCACAACATCTAACCTGTGGCGCATATCTCGAATCCTCTCTGCGTTTTATCTTGTTCGCTGCTCTGGAGTTGACGTGATGTTTAATTCTGGCAAATACTGGTACCACTTCTCATCTCGACACCTCAGCAAAAAACAGAGAGAACTCAGCATCTTCCCACATTTAAACCCACATGCTTCTTTAGGTATGTGGATGACACCTTCGTGATCTGGCCACATGGGATGGACAGGCTCCATGAGTTTCTTGAACATCTTAACTCATGCCACCCTAGTATCAAGTTCACCATGGATCTGGAGAAGAATGGCCAGCTGCCATTTCTGGATGTACTAGTCCAGAGGGAAGCAGATGGATCAATTGGCCCCAGAGTGTACCGAAAACCAACACCCACTGATTTATATCTGCAGGCCAGCAGCTGTCACCACCCTGCAGAGAAGAATGGGGTTCTGAAGACTTTGGTCCACAGAGCACGGGCCCTGTCAGACCAAGACAATCTACGTATTGAGATAGAACGTCTCAAAACAGTTTTCTCCAAGAGTGGATACACAACAGACAAATTGAGAGGGCACTCCAACCAGCCACCATACCACAGGTTCCTGAAGAAGACCAAGATGAAGCAAAGAAGGTGGCATACCTGCCCTATGCTGGCTCTATTTCTGCCAGAATCAGTAGGATCCTCCGTAAACACAATATCAAGTGTGTTTCCTTTCCATACAACAAGATCGGGGGACTGCTGGGGATTGTCAAAGATGACCTGAGGTTACGAAAACAAGGGATTTACAATATACCTTGTCAATGTGGCATGGCCTACATTGGCCAGACGACAAGAACTGTGGAGATCATATACTAGTTTCAACATAGGATTATACAGCCAAATAGAGCCAACCGGATGCTCAAGTCAAAGGTGAAGTGAATCGTTCTTTGCCACGTGGCTGCAACGCTATTTAGCAATGTAATTTTGCGATTTATCAGAATATCAATCTGACGGAGACACCCCTAGTAGGTGTCCAAATTGTGGTCAATGTACCAACCAGTCACATGAAATCGGTTGGCGGTATAATCCTATGTTGAAAATGTACATAAGACTTAAACTAGAAGAATCATGTAGCATATCTGTTAAAACATTTATTTGCCGCTATTTTCCCATAAGAATGACTGCCAACTTTGGGGATATGCAAGTGAGGGACTTAACATATATTGCATCTTTTGATTCACTGATCGCTCGCTGGGTAACCTTCTGCAGTAACTTTACACGAATGTCTCCTCATTCAGCCGACATGTCTTTATTGCACAAAAGGGGTTAACTTGAATTAAAAATGTCATGTGATTAGGACCTCCTGTCAGGTAGACCGTTCGCCGGATGCAAGTCTTTCGATTTGACGCCACTTGGCTACTAATGCGTCGTTGAGGATGAAATGATGATGATTAGGACAACACAACACCCAGTCTGTGAGCGGGAAAAATCCCCGACCCAGCCGCGAATCGAACCCAAGCCCTTAGGGTTGACATTCTGTCGGGCTGACCATTTTCTTTTTAATTTCATTTTGTTCGGTGTCGTTCGTTGCATCTGCTCAGGGCGGACGCCGTAAGACATCCGTTTAAGTTCGTTGTTGATCGGTTAACTCAGTTTTTTTTTATTACAGAGGGCAGCTAACCCTCTGACTGAACATGCTGAGCTACCGTGCCGGCACCACTCAGCTACCGGGGGCGGACGTTAACTTCAATGATGCCTAGGTTTTGCGCATACATCCTGTAGGCATCTCTTCAAGCAGTTTGTGATATTAACCAGAATCTCAATGTACATTTATTCACTTACGAAAGTTGCCATCAACATTCCAGCTGATTTTAAGAGTAACAGAGGTAATTCACACGTGCACTACCAGAGGGAAAAATTATCTGCATTACCACTGATTAATCCTGCTTTTCCAAGGAAAGGTGTTTGATTAATCTACCTGTTTCGTACATAGTTCTGCGTAGTCAACGCGTACACAACGTTTCCACTAGAGCGCGCCCCGCTAAGCATAACAGTGCAGGCGCAGCGCTCGTCCATCTCCGCTCTACGAGATGGCGCTGCCATAGAGACGGACCACATTCTGCTTCCACCGATCCGCGTATTAATTTGTAACGCAGTCAATGAGATTGCTGCTCATGTAGAACCTTTTCGCCTCTCGGATCACACTCGCGCAGTGATACATGAATTCGTGAGGTATTATAACGAGTATACAGACCTACGATTAGTCAGGCTGCATTTGTCTGCACCAGTCTGTACCAGTCTGCATTAGTCTGTACCAGTCTGTATGAGTTCTACATTTGTCTGTACCACTCTATAGTCAAGTTTCAGTCTGCGCCTAATAAGATTACCATATTCCTGTACATGGCCATGAAGATAAATGTATAGACACTTTTGTCAAGTATCAGAGATATATGTGAGCATAAGACTAGAGTACCAATACCAAAGGAACTTCAGATTGTCAATTGTAAATAGCATCCAGAACCAAATTAAGTAATTTTTATGCTTGTTATTATTTTAATAAATGTGTGTCAAAATTAATTAAGTTCTGTTTAAAGTTGTTCACCGTCAATCTGCTACTCTAAGCGTGAAAGTGGCATTTCTATCGTCTGACCTAACGGCAGAAGATAAACACGCCACGATAAGACCATGAGACATATTGCTGACACTCGCCTACTTTGTTAGAGTGACAAGTCAAATAATCTGATGGTGTGTGTACGCACACCACACTACCTCCGGCAGCGAAATAGGGTAAAATAAAGCATTATAAACCATTTTGACGATCCACCCACGGAAATTAAGAGTCTGAGAGAGAGAGAGGAAATGTTTTCAGATTTTAAGATATTTCTACTTAACAACCCTTTCTTTGCCACGGAGAAATCCTTGAATAGAAATAATTTGTCATTTATATAGAAAAAACTAATATTATTTAATTATTTATTTATTGTTTTGAGTCATCAGTTTTCTGACTGGTTTGATGTGGCCCGCTACGAATTCCTTTCCTTTGCTAACCTTTTCATCTCCTCTGTTTCCCTTTACAGTTTTTGCCCTCTACAGCTTCCTCTAGTATCATAGATATTATGACGTAATGCTTCAATAAATGTCCTATCATTCTGTCCCTTCTCCTTGTCAGTGTTTTACACATATTCCTTTCCTCTCGGATTCTGCACAGAACCACTTCATTCCTTGCCTTATCAGTCCACCTAATTTTGAACATTCGTCTGTAGTACGACATCTCAGACGCTTCGATTCTCTTCTTTTCCGGTTTTCCCACAGTCCGTGCTTCGCTACCATACAATGCTGTGTTCCAAACGAACATTCACAGAAACTTCTTCCTCACGCTAAGACCTTTGTTTGATACTAGTGGAGGGGGGTTGTTTGGGGAAAGAGACCAAACTGCGAGATCATCGGTCTCATCGTATTAGGGAAGGACGGGGAAGGAAGCCGGCATTTGCCTGGAGCGATTGAGGGAAATCACGGAAAACCTAAATCAGGATAGCCGGACGTGGGATTGAACCGTCGTCCACCCGAATGCGAGTCCAGTGGATACTAGTAGACTTCTCTTGGTTAGGATAGCCTTTTTCAAGAGTGCTAGTCTGCTTTTGATGTCCTCCTTGCACCGTCTATCGAAGGATATTTTGCTGCCTAAGTAGGAGAATTCCTTAATTTCGTCTTCTTTCTCATCCACAATTTTAATGTTAAAATCCTTGCTGCTCTAATTTCTTCTACTTCTAATACCTTGGCCTTCCTTCGATTTACTCTCAATCCATGTTCTGTACTCATTAAAGTGTTCATTCCATTCAACACATTCTACAATTCTTCTTCACTTTCACTGAGCATAGGAATGTCATCAGCGAAACTTATTATTGTATTTCTTTTACTCTGAATTTTAATTTCACTCGTCCATATTTCTGTTATTTCCCTCATTGCTTCTTCGACATATAGATTGAACAATAGGGCCGAAAGACTGCATCCTTGTCCTTATAGATTACCCCTATTTTCCCAGAATTCCGATAATCTTACAGCATTTTGCATTATCGAAAGCTTGTCCCAGGTCCACAAATCCAATGAACGTGTCTTGATTTTTCTCATTGTTTCCTTTATCAGCTGCAAAGTCAGAACTGCTTCTCTGCTCCCTTTTCCTTCCCGAAGCCCAAACTGATCGTCATTTAACAGATCCTCATATTTTTTCCTTTCTTCTGTATATTATTCTTGTCAGCAACTTGGATGCACGAGCAAAATTTGGAAATTTGTGGTACGGTCTTACGGGACCAAACTGCTAAGGTCATCGGTCCCTAAGCTTACCAACTGCTTAATCTAACTTATGCTAAGGACAACATAGACACCCATGCCCGAGGTTGGGCTCGAACCTCCGACGAGGACTGCCACGCAGACCGTGACTAGGCGCCTTAGACCGCACACCCACCCCGCGCGGCTGATGCACGAGGTGTTAAGCTGATTGAGCGATAAGTCTCGCACTTGTCGTCTCTTGCTGTCTTCGGAATTGTGTGGATGATGTTTTTCCGAAAGTCTGATGTATATCGCCAGTCCCATATATTTGACACACCATTGTGAATAGTCGTTTTGTTACTAATTCACCTACGATTTCAGAAATTCCAACGGAATTTAATCTCTTCTTTCTGCCGTATTTGATCTTAAGTCTTCCAAAGGTCTTTTAAATGCTCATTCTAATACTGGTACCTCTAACTGTCGACTCCTGTTTCTTCTTCCATCAAGTCTCAGATAAGTCCTCCACCTCACAGAGGCATTGAATGTATTCTTTCCACCAATCCGCTCTCTACTCTGTATTTAACAGCAGAATTCCCACCGAACACTTAATGTCAGCACCCTTGCTTTTAATTTCAATTAAGGTTGTTTTGATTTTCCTGTATGCTGAATCCGTTCTTCCAACAATCATTTCTGTATCGATGTCTTCACATTAATCATGCAGCCAGTTTGCCTTAGCTCCCCTGTACTTCCTGTTTATTTCGTTCCTAAATGAATTTTATTTCTGTACTGTTGCATTTCCCTAAACGTTTTGTACTTCCCTCTATCGTCGATCAGCTGAAGTATTTCATCTGTTATCCGTGGTTTCTTCGCAGTTTTCTTACTTGTGCCTACGGTGTCCTTTACCATTTCTGTGATTGCACTCTTTACTGATGTCCATTACGCTTCAGATGTACTGCATAGTGAGCTACTCATTATCACTGCACCTGTAGCCTCAGAGAAATTCAGACATATCTCTTAATTTTTTTTAATATTTCAATATCCCATTTCTTTGAGCATTTATTTTTCCAGACTAGTCTTTTAAACTTCAGCCACCTCTTCATCACTACTAAATTGTGATCTGAATCATTACCTGCTCCTGGGTACGCCTCACAATCCAGTACCTGACTTCGGAATCTCTGGCTGACCATGAAGAAACCTAACCTTCCCGTATCTCCCGACCTTTTTCTAATATTCCTCCCCCTCCTGTAATCCTTAAGAGGAGTATTCGCCGTTACTAATATTTATTGCACAACTCAATTAGCCTTTCTCCTCTCTCACTTCTCTTAGGAAGCGCCGTGCGGTCGGGGGCGTCTGATTACGGTTCGCGTGGCTTCTCCCATCGGAGGTTCAAATCCTCCCTCGGGCATGGGTGTGTGTGTCGACCTTGGTTAGATTAAGTAGTGAGTAAGCTCAGGACTTTACCACAAATTTTCCTTCTTTCAAAAGCCCACACAATCCGTAACTCATTCATCTCGTCCCTCCCCTACAGTCGCGAATAGGTAGTGGCTCGCTATGGCATTCGTTGGCCGGCGGCTGATTGGTATGGTAACCCTCTGTTAATAAAATGGTTCAAATGGCTCTGAGCACTATGGGACTTAACACCTATGGCCATCAGTCGGCAGACGCACATGACTGAGGGCTGAACCCTCAGCTGGGGACGAAGTTCTAGCGCTTATTGAACTTCGCCTTCTTAAATGGTGTGGTGATGATGAGGGATGACATGGGGGTTGTGGTTGTTACTTGACATTTCTCTAGAACTTAGAACTACTTAAACCTAAGTAAACCAAGGACATCACACAACACCCAGTCATCACGAGCCAGAGAGAGTCCCTGACACCACCCGGAATCGAACCCGTGAACCAGAACTACTTAAATCTAACTAAGCTAAGGACATCGCACAACACCCAGTCATCACGAGGCAGAGAAACTAAGGACATCGCACAACACCCATCATCACGAGGCAGAGAAAGTCCCTGACATCAACCGATCGTTGTTACTTGACATTTCCCTAGAACTTAGAACTACTTAGACCTAACTAACCCAAGGACATCACACAACACCCAGTCATCACGAGCCAGAGAGGGTCCCTGACACCACCCGGAATTGAACCCGTGAACCAGAGCTTAGAGCTACTTAAACCTAACTAACTTAAGGACATCTCACAACGCCCAGTCATCACGAGGCAGAGAAGGTTGTAAGTAGGCTGTTTATGTTTTCTCTATGTAAGTAGGCTGTTTATGTTTTCTCTATGTAAGTAGGCTGTTTATGTTTTCTCTATGTAAGTAGGCTGTTTATGTTTTCTCTATGTAAGTAGGCTGTTTAGGTTTTTTATTGGTAACGCCACCTCTGTATGAAAATCACTGGCTGTGCTGTGTGCAGTCTGTGGCTGCTTTGCATTGTTGTAATACTCGCCATTGTAGTGTTGGGCAGCGGCAGCTGGATGTGAACAGCGCGTAGCGTTGCGCAGTTGGAGGTGAGCCGCCAGCAGTGGTGGATGTGGGGAGAGAGATGGCGGAGATTTGTAATTTGTCATGAACTGATATATATATTATGACTTGTGATGATATTAAGGTAAATACATTGTTTGTTCTCTATTAATATCTTTCATTTGCTAACTATCCCTATCAGTAGTTAGTGCCTTCCATAGTTTGAATCTTTTATTTAGCTGGCAGTAGTGGCGCTCGCTGTATTGCAGTAGCTTGAGCAGCGAAGATTTTTGTGAGGTAAGTGATTTGTGAAAGGTATAGTTTAATGTTAGTCAGGGCCACTCTTTTGCAGGGATCTTTAATAGTCAGATTGCGTTGCGCTAAAAATATTTTGTGTCAGTTTAAACACAGTCATGTATAATGGTTAAAAAAGGGGACGTTGCATATGTCGACCCTTAGCCTAGGATACCTCACTGGAATCTTCTGATTTTTTTTTCTTGTAGTTTGTCTATTTAGTGTAGCTTTTGTTTATTGCTAGCGCGTAATTGTAGAGAGAATCTCCTTTGTAGTTGTAGCCTTTCATTGTTGTACAGTAAAACAGTTGTGGCATGCATGTAGATTTGCACCAAGTATTTCGCAGCTACGCTTGCAATTAACTACATATTATTTTCAGTGCTATGTTAATGTGCTCTCCTATTTTTGCACTTCAAATTGTGCTTTTCTGTGTTATCGTGTGAAATATTGTGACAATTATGGCGTGTGAAAAACGTAACACTAGGCTCCAAACTAAATTGAGAAATGACAGTGAAGACGAAAGCAGTGTGTCAGCGCCGCCGAGTAATGAATTTACTAATGTTCAAAGTAGTAATTTGGTAACTGTGCACAGGGAAATGGAGCGGGCGTCAAACAATGGCGTGGACAGTGAAACAATTAGTGAAGAGGGAAGCATTATCGATCGATCGGTCGGCAATAGCTCGCCTCAGGAAGCCGAAATGACACGACACGATCTCGCAAATACTGTAGATTCAGGTTTTGGATCCTCACCGTTTTCTCAAATAAGTCAAGACACATTTTCTGCTTGTCAAAATGTGAATGTTGCCGATGCAACTTCACTGCCGAAAAGCACTGAGGAACATGTTTCAGACACCAGTGCATTGTTATTACAATTAATGCAACAAATGGGACAAAAGCTTGAAAAGTTAGACACAATGGAACAACATCAGAGACAAACACAGCAACAGTTAGACACAATGGAACAAAATCAGAGACAAACACAGCAAAAGCTTCAAAAGTTAGATACAGTCGAACAAAATCTTAAAAAGTTAGACACAATGGAACAAAATCTTCAAAAGTTAGACACCACACTTGAACGAACAAGTGAAGATTTAACTACTGAGTTACATAACATTGAATCGAAATGTCAAAAAGTCTGTAATGACGTAAAAACACAAATTTGTGAGCATTTTCAACCTATTTTTTCGCGGCATGAAAATGCATTACAGAATCACGAAGCAGCCATAAAAGAACTGCAAACCATTGTTCATGAAAATCATGAGACCTTGTGGGCTAAAATTGACTCAGTTGCATCTACCGATTCGGTTACGCAACTTGCAAAAACTCAGGAAAACTTAAAGGACACAGTAGATTCGATTTCAGCACAAATGGATACTCTGAAACTTGGTTCAGAAAAACACACTGAGGAAATGTGTTCACTATCGGAGAAAGTAGCCGAACTTTCGGATCAGGTCACTAACTTATCTACAAAGGTAGATGATGATCTGAATGACACAAGACCTGTAGCCTTCACTGACACAGAAGAGTATGAACAAATTAGAAAATTCAAACAGAATCAAAATCAAATCAATACACAGTACAAAAGAGAAATCCGGGAAGTACAAGATCAGCTGACACAGGTAATTCAAGAATTACGTATTTCAGAGGATACTCGCACCCCAATACGGGAAGAGGAACACAGAAATACGGAACAGCCACAAAATAATAACACAGGGCATTTCGGAAGTTATGAAAGAAATTGTCAATGTGCACCGAATTTTGATATGGAACGGCCGACACGACCTAACAATGACCGATATGCGACTCGCCGACATGATGATTTTGACTATAAGCTGTTCATTACTACACGTAAATTCAAAACATTTAAGAATTCTGGCAACGACAACGACATTCATCCACAAGCATGGCTCCATCAGTTCTCTCATTGTTTTCCTCCCAACTGGTCGTTGGAACACAGATTAGAATTTATGTGTGGCTACTTAGAGAATGAACCAGCTGTAAGAATGCGATTGGTAATTCACGATTGCCACAGTGAAGGAGAGTTTTACCATGCCTTCCTCTCAGCATATTGGTCTCAAGCTACACAAGACCGTGTAAAACATAGCATCATAATGATGAAACGTTTCGAACAATCTGAATTTTCCAGTCTTATGAAATATTTTGAAGACATGTTGCACAAGAATCAGTACCTGTCAAACCCATACAGCCCCTCAGAACTCATCCGCATTTGCTTAATCAAATTACCTGAACATTTACGACATATTATTTTGGCAGGACGTTGCAAAGACGACATTGAAGCTTTTCAGGGACTATTACAAGAACTGGAAAGTGACACTGACAATCGCGGAACGCGAAAAAAAGGACACAACAATTACAGGTCACATCCGTCACAATTCCGTGACGACAGAAACAATAACCGGACAGGACTGGTCTATTCTTACAACGCAAATCGTGACCAAAATAGACACCACCCGTACGACAACCGTTGGCAGAGTAATAATAGTTACAGAGAAAGATCGCATTTCCGTGGTAATGACTATCACAGAGACAATAAGAGAAACAGACAATATGGCAACCAAAATAAATACTATCAAGGGAGACAGAATAACTTTAGACGCAATGGACCAGCGTGCAGTTACGATTCAGGGAGAAATTCTCCACCATGTGACCGACAAGAAAGAAACTATGGAATCTACCGACATGACGACAGACGATGTGATCGTAACGACAGACCTGAATTGCATCAGAACTGGCGGGATTCGAACAGAGCAGGGCCCTCTCGTCACGGTGAATTTGTAGAAGTTAGGTATCCTAATCCCAATAACGGCGCGCACCAACAAAGAGGTAGCAGACAATGACTCGCACCGCAGGCACCGGCTGGCTCAGGGAAAAATAACATAGACGCTAACCTTGAGCAAAATTCCAGTATTCTTTACCGACGAATACCGCATGATAATTGCGTTGAAGTTGAAACTCTGCGTACCAGGAAGAGTAAAGGATTGCACCACACTTCACATGTAAAACCGCTTACTGAGAGATAATCTGCTTTTTAACTTTGTCTTTGCCATAAAACTTTTCATTTTACATTACTAGTATTCTTTGAAAGACTTAAGAATCTGTTAACATACAACAATGTTTGAAGTTAAATATCCAATCAAGAACCAAGAGAACTTATTTAAACAGAAATGACGAATGCATTGTTATAGTGAACAGACGTCACAGTGTTATTGTGTGTGTACATTCTTGCTTGTTTGTTGCACAATTACGTAACGACTATAAGGCTTACATACTTAGACCATTTACCAGTACTGCTAATGAGATTTTAATGCAACATTTTGGTTTACTTGAAAATATATTCTGGATTTAAAGTACTTTCAGTGAGATACCAGATGGCACAGTGGTTAGTTTATGTGACAGCTACACGATTTTATCACGACGCTACTAATGAGTGACAATTTACAATGTTGCTTTTGCGGTGTATCTGTTTTATATCTGCACAGTTTTTCTGAATTCTTCTGGAAAGTAAAACAGGTTTTAGTAGTAACATTTGTGGTATAGCTACAAGGAGACAGCCTTTTCCATAGCACAACAATACGTTACAGCACAGTACTTTCATCATCACAACAATAAGCGTAATAACTAAGACATTTATACGCAAAGCATTTCACTTTTGTTTATCATGAGGTAAGTACATTGTCTTCTGCAGAACTTAGCTTTCGGAGGACGATAACTACGACACTTCCACAGAGATTATCTTACAGCAAGACGCATATTTAGCGCTACAGGACACGTATTTGAGTGATTAATTTTGTACTTAAAACATTTATTTTTAAAGATTTTTGAAGTACAAAGAAAGTTTTCCGTGATACATTTCATTCCATTGCTGTAATCTGTAACGCCTGAGGGTATAATTACAATAATCCTCAGGGGGATACACGCTCACTTTGTGTACCATGTGTTTGGCAACCACAAGGAACCCTAGCTAATATGGTATTTGCTTATACAACTTTACACATCGGTACCATATTTCTCTAACACACAAATTACACAGCTATCTGATCATTTAACTGAGAGATAAACATTTTTTTACTACATCAGTGACACATATTACGCAATACACAGTTGGGTAACTTCTCACTTATGAAACTGTATTTTGTCTGTACTTTGTAAACTGTTCATTTTTTTCGGAATCATTGTGATACCATGAGAGCTTTGAATGATGTATTTGGTAAGGGAGCATGATTTTAAAGTACGTTTGAGGCAGATGACACTTTTGACATGAGCAGAAAATTTTTTTAATTATTGGAGGAAGCTACGACGATTTTGAGATTTGACTGAGGTGTTATGATGTTATTTTTACGACGACGATGTGTATTATGCTGCTGAGGTATGTTTATGATCAATAAGCTAATGCTATATGAGTTATTTGATTATTCCACGTATGTTATGATGAAATATTGAAGAAGTATTGACGAATAAGGTAAGGAATAATGAGTAGTGTAGGGACTCTTGACTTGTGGAAAAGGATGTTGGAAACCAAGAATCGTACTTTATGAATTATGAAATGTGTGTGTAGATGCGTGAATGTATCACAATGCCGGCGAAACTTTTTTGGACACTGTTATATTCATAGGATTTTGTTTCTACACATTTGCAACGCACATTCTTGACCTGTTAAATATTTTTATATGAGACTGTCACTGTAGCGGAAACTGCTGTCGTAAATATTTCCGTAAGAAAGTTAAGTGACCACCTGCACGTGCGTCGTCGGCACACAGCTGTGTCAGACACCTGGAGAACAAGCCATTAGGGTGTGCCTTTCATCGCTAATGCGACACGCTCGTTACTTGAAAACATATGATTTTTGTAATGAGTTGTGGGCACACAGCTGGGTCAAACACCTGGAGAACAAGCCATTAGGGTGTGCCTTTCATCGCTAATGCGACACCCTCGTTACTTGAAAACATATGATTACTCGCACTTTGTGCTAATTACTGAAATGCTTATGAATTGATGGGAAATATTCGTACATCTGCACACCTGATTATGACAAGTGTCTTTCTCCGAGAGTTGAGTGCTACTGACTTACGAAATGCCACATGACTATTGAATGATATTTTTATGCTTTGCTTTTCATAGTTGCTTATTTCATTTGATATCTGGTTTCCAGCTGTGTTGCAGCATTGGTTTCATAAAATAAAATTAAATGCATTTGCTAATGTGAACACTTTCTGTCAACAGATTTATTAAATAATTATTTTCTGATCCACATTCTTCGAAAAAGGAGCTTTTGGAATGGAGAGAACAATAAGAAAGGACTAATACCAGTAACTGCATCTATAATTTTCTTTTCAAGTACATGGTAATATTTTTTTTTTTACAATAAGTTGTTGTGGTGCACCACTTTAATTACATAGACATTAAGATGTGAATATACATTTCCCTTGTCTGCATTATCGTCTTTAGTATAATATTTTTTCTGCTTGCGCTATGTAATGTTTAGGTATAAGTTGCTGCTGTTTGCCAGGCATAGTGTTATTGAATTTTACTTTTGCTAATTTATGCTGCTAGCTTTGCCAATTTGCATTTTTTGTCATTGCTGTTTGTGTTAATTTGTTATGTGATGCTGCATTGCCTCGTCCCTTGGTATATATATCTCTGAGCTCAGTAGATTTAAGTTAGCTTAAGAGGGGGTAGACTATATGAGAAACTGACTATGGAGAATAGGTAAAGAATGCAATGCGAAGTTATATGAAAAAGGATTTGGGCCCAAATGAGTATTGTACAATCAGAAATAATTATTTTGAAAGAAATATGAACAGAATACAGAAAGCATGCTTGGATAAGATTTTTTTGGTGGAAGCAAAGGTTGAAATAAGACGAAAGATCTATAGAATGAAGTTTTGGGATGGACTGCAGTACCAAATGTTACACTGAAAACGAACCCTGTCCTTTCCTATTGGTGTTATCCCACTATGTGTTTGTGTACCCTTGTGTATTTGTTTTCTTCCTGTCTCTGTGTAGTTTCATAGAATTTTTTCTTCTTTTAATATTAAGCTACATTCACTATGATGAGGAATACTGTTATCCTCGAATATAATTGGCATTAATAATATGTTATTTCCTTTGTAAAGATGTTAGACATTATTAATTCCGTTCTGTTTAATGCTCATGTGTGAAGTTGATGTTTCGAAAGTTATTCTGATCTTTTCTGTATCTACTTATCTCATAATTCCTGTAACACTGATGTATATGTTTAATTCTATTCTTTTGTAAAGCTTGTGTTACTACAATTGTTATCTATATTGCTATGTTGTTTAATGATGTATTTTGTACCTTTGTAATTGTATTCTTATGTTATCAAATTGTAATTGTCACCAGTTCATGATATTATTAACCTGTAAGTTACATTTCACTGCACACGTTTCTGTTGGTCATAGTACATGGACAATATGTGAGAAGTAGGGACTGATAGTGTTTGCACGTGTGTTAATAATTCAGCAAGGGACTGGATAACAGCATTGCTGGTTCTAAGGACAATTCCAAACACTTTGTGAGTGCACAAGTGGTGGTTTATGGACTTGCTATATTCTCTGCAAGACTCTTCGATGGTGTATGTGGCCCTGCACAATCGCAACAGATGGCTGCTGGCCTTCTCTACAAGGACTGCAGTGGGTCTGCACCTCTGGTGGCCCACCGATACCGTAATCTCTACCAGGACTACAGTGGGTCTGCTCTGTGATGACCTACCTACCAATATTCTTCCAAACTTCGAATGACTCTGCTGTGGGTTTGCTCTGTTGTGGCCCATTACCTGTATGCATGTCAAGAGTCAGCACTGTCTTTCCGTTGGAAGGACAACACTACTTCTTCAAGACTGCATGGAAATCCACTACTTCTGTGTGCAATTTATTTTACTAATGAGACTTTGTGAAAAAAAACCTGTAATTACTGTTATAATGAATGATCAGGACTATCTTTATGGACTGTGAGAAAATTTTAGCTTTTGACCAACATTGTATCAATAAGTGTGTGCATTTGATTTCTTTGTTATTATAATTATGAAAAATTTTATCAAATCATTATAGGCCACTGCCCAAAAAAATTTTGTAAAATTTTTTGTGGGGAGCATGGGGGCTATGTAAGTAGGCTGTTTATGTTTTCTCTATGTACGTAGGCTGTTTATGTTTTCTCTATGTAAGTAGGCTGTTTAGGTTTTTTATTGGTAACGCCACCTCTGTATGAAAATCACTGGCTGTGCTGTGTGCAGTCTGTGGCTGCTTTGCATTGTTGTAATACTCGCCATTGTAGTGTTGGGCAGCGGCAGCTGGATGTGAACAGCGCGTAGCGTTGCGCAGTTGGAGGTGAGCCGCCAGCAGTGGTGGATGTGGGGAGAGAGATGGCGGAGATTTGTAATTTGTCATGAACTGATATATATATTATGACTTGTGATGATATTAAGGTAAATACATTGTTTGTTCTCTATTAATATCATTCATTTGCTAACTATCCCTATCAGTAGTTAGTGCCTTCCATAGTTTGAATCTTTTATTTAGCTGGCAGTAGTGGCGCTCGCTGTATTGCAGTAGCTTGAGCAGCGAAGATTTTTGTGAGGTAAGTGATTTGTGAAAGGTATAGTTTAATGTTAGTCAGGGCCACTCTTTTGCAGGGATCTTTAATAGTCAGATTGCGTTGCGCTAAAAATATTTTGTGTCAGTTTAAACACAGTCATGTATAATGGTTAAAAAAGGGGACGTTGCAAGGTCCCTGACACCAACCGGAATCGAGCCCGGGAACCCGGGCGTTTCAGTTAGTGTAGGGGCTGTAAATACATATATTTATATATATATATATATATATCATGAGGTGGCGCGTTTCGCCTGCGCGAGGGAAATATTTATTCCTTGATTTCGCGTTGCTCCATGCTGAGCGAAGAATAGTACGAAGATCGAAATGTGACTGGAGTTTGTTACGAGACAGGAGAACGAGAGAACGTGTGGGAAGTGTGTGCAATGAAACAGTAATTGTTAGCCACATAACTATATAATTTGTGTTTTTTGAGATTCTCAAGTGATATGTAATGTTAATGTGGAGTTCAGTAACGGCCATAATACAGGCTGTTGGATTTCAAAGGTATTTGTGCGTATTTAATTTTGATCAAAGGATTCTGTGGTGAACTGGTAGGTACTACAAGTTTGTATAGGACTTCGAACAATTGGTGCTCGATGTCTGCTGTAGAACCTCCTTCAATAACAAGGTCAAATGCGTCGAAAAAGTTTTCTCTGCTAAACAGAACTCATTTCACTCGCAGACTATCATCGAATGACCAAATGCGAATGGCAGTGTTCCAATTTGCTCATTTCACTAGCAGACTATCATTGAATGACCAAATGCGAATGATAGTGTTCCAATTTGAGAAAATCCTATAGACGTTTTCTTTCTCTTACATTTCAGGAATTTTACAAGCAACCTCCGGAGATGGCAGCTGCTTCTATACTACGAAAGTAACTTGTCTACATGTACGAAACTACGTATGCTGTAGGAGTAGTCGCCGCTGATCATGATATTGTTCTTCACAGACATTCAAACAGAGACATTACACATCCTAGTTCAATAACAACGAGGTTTATGTTACCAGCTTAAAACATTAATTTCTTCTTTTGAGCAGTAAAGTATAGTAAAACTGGCTAAAACATGATGGGACCTACAAGGAGTGAAACATAGAAACTGTCAACTATTTTATGACCAAAACTAAATTAATACATGACGATCCAGTTACATGTATTTACGATATTGTGTGATTCGTTGTGATAAATGTGTATATTATGTTATGTATATGTACTAATTTTGTGCTTTGAGTAATTTCATTCACGACTGATGGAATCATTCTGCGTGAGCTACATTCGACAAAAGACAGCGACAACAACGCGGGTCCATCACATATCAACGTCTGCAGTAAAGGCAAGAACAAGAATGACGTGCTAACTCATTGCACACATCAGTCTGGTATTGTAGATAACGATTGGGTTAGGAATATTTGTAGATTTAGTTATTATATGCTTTAGTATATGCAGAGTGATATGTGTTTTCTTTTGTGTGTTCACAAGTGTGGAGAGATATTCTGGTTTATAGTATATTTTCGTGGGATAATGCTGAATTGTGTCCAGAATAAAGTAATTAAAAAAATAGTGAAGTACTGAATTCTTATCGTTAAAACCAGATAACAGTTTAAAATGCAGAGCGAACAGGAAACGAATGTGCAGCCCAGTGGTGATGAACAAAACCCAGAGAAAACGTTAGATGTTGGCCAAGGAGAATCCAAGGGTAATATGGCTGAGCTCTTAAATCAAATGAAACTTTTGATGAATACAGTAGCTAGTTTAGCGGCAGAACAGTCTCACATCTCTGCTATTCAAGAGAATATTTCAACAAGAGTTGAAAATTTAGCTTCCCAACTTTCTCGCATATCTGCCACGCAAGCGAATATTTCAACAACAGTTGAAAATTTAGCTTCGGAAAAGTCCAACATGTCTGTTACTCAGCGGAAACTGTTTGCTGAGCAAGCGAATATGTCAGCTGTGCAGGCGGCTGTTTCTGCAAATGTCGAAACCATAGCTGAAGAACAGGCAAATATAGTGGCTAAAGTAACAAATCTGACAACCGCTGTAAGCAATTTAGTTTCAGAACAGGCAGAGTTAGCCGAGAAAGTAAAGGGCATAACAAATAAAGTGAACGAACTGCCCACAAGGGAAAATTTTGTTGAAGTATTAGCTAATGTGAGTACTTTGACAAATGAACATACAGAAATCAGGAAAGAATAAAAAGTGTGAAGCAAACCCACAAACAATTTCCGATCGAAATAAACAGAATAAATGGTGAAACTGAAACCGTGCGGGAGAGACAACAAACGGTAGTAGTAGAGGCAGAAAACCTGGTCTCAACAGGAAAGGGATTAGCGTCCGGATGTGAAGGGCAAGTAGAACAAAAGTTTCAAGAAAACACCCAGCAGTTTAACCAACAATTAGACGATTGGGTAGTAGATAACGATGAAAAGGTGTCTATTAATAAAAGTATCAAAGAAGCGGTAGAAAATATGAGTGAAGACCATTTTTACTACATTTTACTGCTCAAAAGAAGAAATTAATGTTTTAAGCTGGTAATATTAAACTCGTTGTTATTGGACTAGTGTGTGTAGCGTCTCCGTTAGAATGTCTGTGAAGGACAATATCTTAATCAACGTCGACTACTCCCACAACGTACGTAGTATCGTATACGTAGACAAGCTACTCTCTTGGTGTAGAAGTAGCTGTCGACGCCGGCGGTGGCCTGTAAAGTCCTTCAAATATAAGAGAAAGAAAACTTCTATAGGATCTTCTCGAATTGGAACACTGCCATTCGCATTTGGTCATTCGATGATTGTCTGCGAGTGAGATGAGTTCTTATTAGCAGAGAAAACATTCTCTATGCTTTTGACCGTGTTACTGAAGCAGATTCTACAGCAAACATAGAGCACCAAATGTTCTAAGTCATATACAAGCTTGTAGTACATAATAGTTCATCACAGAATCCTTTAAGCAAAATTAGAGAAGCACAATTACCTTTGAAAACCAATAGCTTGTATTATAGCCGTTACTCAACTCCACATTAACATTACATATCGCTTGTGAATCTCAAAAAACACAAATTATACTGTAATGTGGCTAACAATTACTGTTTCATTGCACACACTTCCTACACGTCCTCTCATTTCCCGTTCTGTAACAAAGTTCAGTCATATTCCGATCTTACTTTCCTTCGCTCAGCATGGAGCAACGCGAAATCAAGAAATATATTTTTCGCTCGCACAGGCGAAACGCGCAACCTCGTAGTATATATTAAATGTAAAACAACGGCGTTGTGTCACGCGCCACACCTTCACCTGTCCATGTTAGGCAAAATTTTTCTGCCTGACTCGTGTAGCACCATCACTGCCAGAGGGTGGTACGGGCAAAATTCCTCTGCCTGACTCGCGCGGCACCATCACCGTCAGAGGGTGGCATGGGACCACAAGCCCCACCGCCACACCCCCAAAGTGAATGCAACCGCCCTGTGGAAATTTACCGCTTCACAAACACAGTTAGACCGGTGATGCTGTGGATTGTAAAACAACGGCGTTGTGTCACGCGCCACACCTTCACCCGTCCATGTTAGGCAAAATTTTTCTGCCTGACTCGTGTAGCACCATCACCGCCAGAGGGTGGTACGGGCAAAATTCCTCTGCCTGACTCGCGCGGCACCATCACCGTCAGAGGGTGGGACGGGACCACAAGCCCCACCGCCACACCCCCAAAGTGAATGTAACCGCCCTGTGGAAATTTACCGCTTCAGAAACACAGTTAGACCGGTGATGCTGTGGCTGATCGTTGCAGAAGGGAAAGACAGTACACAGAATGCTTAGCCGCTTCACACTGGTGATAGTAAATTATGGACTATGACACATGTAACTATCCAAATAATAGATCTGTCGCTCAACGGACGTCAAAATATAATCTTTCTGATGTTGCGTTGATAGTAGACTCTAGTAAGTTGACGGTGCTGTATCACAATGACTACATTTTCGGGAGGATGGCTTTTCATCCATTTCCGACCATGCAAGTTTACGATTTCTGTGATTATCCTTAAGTTGTTTATGGCGAATGTCACGATGGTCATTTGAAATGGCACAGACGACAGCCTTCTCCAGACTAATGACTTAGTCTTCGGTAGGACGTTAAATCTCAGTATCACCTTCCACGAACTTATTCCAAAAACCGGGCGGGAAACGAAAGAAAGCTCTTCTTTCGAATGTTATTCATAAGTGGCTAGGTCGAATATAAAAGCTAACTAAAGACTTAACTCAATGACAGCATTTTTAGCTGCAGTTAAATTTCTCTATAATTTGCGATTCTAGTGCACTTCAGCTTTTGCTGTAGGGCGATGAGATAGAAAAGTCAACTCATAAGTTGTAAGTGATAAAAACGACAACCGTGGACCACACTTAACCTTCAGTCACCCTAGAAATATTTTTCCACGTATCGCACAATACATGTTAGTCGGTGAAATGGCAAAAGGTTCATAAAACGTAGACTGCAGAGCGTATATACACCGTTATCGATATTTCGGTTAAAACCCAATCAAATCGAGCGCAGATATTAACGGGGAACAGTCTTGTAAATGAAACAGGGATAGGAACTGTGTGGGCAAGATTATTTTAACTAACAGACTAGCTTCATTCTTTACATTTGCAACTGCTGACTTTATCATCAGATACCGCACTTACTGAAAAGTAGGTACGTTCCAACTGCGTTTCAGCTGGAAGAATATACATAAAGTGATTAGATTATAACTAAAAAACTAAGCCATATTATTTGTTAACTCAGTTCCATTCCTTCAGATCACTTCTCGTTACATCCAACATTCACGATTTTAGTAGTAGCACGTTAACCCCCTCCCCCCCCCCCCCCCCCCCCCCCCCGCCCCCTGCCCCCTCTCCCCTCCTCATCAGTACCCATTTCAGATCAATTTTTATAAAGTGTACGAGTTGAAGAAGAATGGCGATGATACTCCACTAATGCGATTTTGACTTCACAACCAGTGAGCATATCTTTTCTGTAGCATTTGTTGACCTAAACTATCGCTGCTCAGCTCATCCATTGCAATCGACCGTTTGATCGACATGGATTTATGAGTCGATTTCCCAAAATATTTGTCCAATAGCTGCATAAAAGAGCTGTTTCTGTAGAATATCAGTTTGTTTTGCACGGTATTTGTAGGGGGCGAATCAAACAACATTGTTTCCGCATTATACGTCTCCATCCACATTTCACAGCCTTTAACACTGTCGCCGAGCTACAGTCTTTCCCCCTGCATGGTGAGGTTCCTACAATTGAACTGCAACTCGGCGCGTTGAGAGCATGGATTGTAATGAGCGGGGAGAGCGCTTAGAGCTTCCTGCTGAATGAGATGCGGTGTGAGATGCGACGCGGAGGAGAGGGAACAAGCCGCGCCTCCAGTAGACAAAATAAAAGAAAAGACTCTCATGAAATAGCAATACACACGACGGAGGTTATGATAGTCACTGTACAATCAAAGACGATTTGGAACAGAACAAGTGGAAACATGGCCAAATATATTGCTGGAACAACATAGAGGTGAAAGTTGTATATCTTGAAAGTCCAGTTTATCGGACCAAAATAAAATACTTATTATATGGAGAAAATATTTTTACCCATCTCTGATAGCAAAACGAATACTCAAACGTTCCACAAAAATTAAATTGTATTATTTCTCAAAATATTTGACATTACATTCACAAAACGCATGTGGCAAACCTGTCATAACTTAACTGTTCCATAGAATTGAAGGAAATGTATATGACTTGCATGTTGGCACTACTGACAATGTATAGAAGTTATGCAGCTCTTGTTGATAAACAAAGTTTGATTGTTGCACCACACTTTACAGTCATAGTGAATCTTCCAATGGAATATTTCCAAATCCAAATGGTCTATATTACTTATTAAAAACGTGCAGTACGCTTACTTGCATCTCTTAAGTAAATTGTGTGTTAATAGATGAGCGTAGTTCGATCTTTGCACCACAAATTGTCTTCACAAAAAAAACCATAAAAACTGGTTCTGTAGCACTGCAAAACACATAAGATCCTAATTATAGTTTAAAGTGCATTTGTGACTGAGGATTATCAACGTTTTTCCCAGGGGTCAACTCATCAGAACATGTCACTAAAACCATATGCAAGTCTGCCAAATTTTATAGTGATCTTATACTAGGGATTAGCTTCAGCTAGAGTTCTAAACGTTGATAATTCTTGCTGTCTCACAGAACGAACTACATGACACACTGAAAAAACAACATACTGGACAGTAAGAATACACATTTTTATTGTTAAAAAACGAGGGCTGCTATCCTTTAAAACTCATTTATACATTGTGACGCAAACATGCTAGGATAGTAACTTCACCAGTCAGCACAAAATGTTCGCCATCTTCTGCTTATAATGGCTGGCTGGATCTGAGCACTATCCGACTTAACTTCTGAGGTCATCAGTCGCCTAGAACTTATAACTAATTAAACCTAACTAACCTAAGGACATCTCACACATCCATGCCCGCCGCAGGATTTGAACCTGCGACTGTAGCGGGCGCTCGGTTCCAGACTCTAGCGCCTAGAACCGCACGGCCACTCCGGTCGCTGCTTATAATGCAAAACATTAGTGTAGGACACATGCTAACGTGTAAACATTTTGTTGCAGTACAACTCAGTTCTCATCTTAAGCTGATAATTCTAACTACTGCTGTCACGTAGTGGAGGCTACATGGTCCTTCAATAATTCCTCCGTCTGATCTAATGTATCCAGACACCTCTACATAATGTGAAATTGAACCACTAGACGTCTCAAGCATCAGACCTGAAGTATAATAGTACTTTCAAACCAGAAGATCATACAACATGTGCCATAATGGCATTGGGTGTCAGTGACTGTTTCTTGATACTGTAATTTAATACCAGTAGCTGACAGTATTACTGTAGTGATTGTCACCTGTTGGGAGTGTCACCTAATGATGGGCATCAGCTATTGGGATTGTATTCTTCCCTCCCCCCTCCCCCCATTCTACCGAAAGGCTGTAAAGATTTGCCTAATGTTACAGAAAATCTGTTTTAAGCTGCCCACAATGTTACACCAAAATTGAAAGAAGCGGCATCCAATGTTGCCATGAAATTGTGCACAACTATTGTGTCTTGGATCAAATGGCTCTGAGCACTACGGGACTTAACATCTGAGGTCATCAGTCCCCTGGAACTTAGAACTACTTAAACCTAACGAACCTAAGGACATCACACAAATCCATGAACGAGGCAGGATTCGTACCTGCGACCGTAGCAGTCACGCGGTTCCAGACTGCAGCGCCTAGAACCACTCGGCCAAGGCGGCAGACTAATGTGTGTTAAATGATGATGTGGCACCAGAAGCTAACCGTGCGTGTGAGCAGGGGATCTCAGTTGTTGGGAGAGGTGACGGGGTAGGGGGGGAGGGGGGGGAGAGTGAGGTGTTCGTCTATAGCACCACATCTCAAATGCATCGATTCTCTTCTGTTCCGGTTTTCCCACAGTCCATGTTTCACTACCATACAATGCTGTACTCCAGCCGTACATCCTCAGAAATTTCTTCCTCAAATTAAGGCCGGTATTTGATATTAGGAGACTTCTCTCGGCCAGAAATGCCTTTTTTGCCATAGCGAGTCTGCTTTTGATGTCCTCCTTGCTCCGTCCGTCATTGGTTATTTTACTGCCTAGGTAGCAGAATCCCTTAACTTCATTGACTTCGTGACCATCAATCCTGATGTTAAGTTTCTCGATGTTCTCATTTCTACTACTTCTCATTACCTTCGTCTTTCTCCGATTTATTCTCAAAACGTACTGTGTACTCATTAGACTGTTCATTCCGTTCAGCACATCATTTAATTCTTCTTCACTTTCACTCAGGATAGCAATGTCATCAGCGAATCGTATCATTGATATCCTTTCACCTTGTATTTTAATTCCACACCTGAACCTTTCTTTTATTTCCATCATTGCGTCCTCGATGTACAGATTGAAGAGTAGGGGCGAAAGGCTACAGCCTTGTTTTACACCCTTCTTAATACGAGCACTTCGTTCTTGATCGTCCACGCTTATTATTCCCTCTTGGTTGTTGTACATATTGTATATGACCCGTCTCTCCCTACAGCGAACCCCTACTTTTTTCAGAATCTCGAACAGCTTGCACCATTTTATATTGTCGAACGCTTTTTCCAGGTCGACAAATCCTATGAAAGTGTCTTGATTTTTCTTTAGCCGTGCTTCCATTATTAGCCGTAACGTCAGAATTGCCTCTCTCGTCCCTTTACTTTTCCCAAAGCCAAACTGATCGTCACCTAGCCCATTCTCAATTTTCTTTTCCTTTCTTCTGTATATTATTCTTGTAAGCAGCTTCGATGCATGAGCTGTTAAGCTGATTGTGCGATAATTCTCGCACTTGTCATCTCCTGCCGTCTTCGGAATTGTGCGGATGATGCTTTTCCGAAAGTCAGATGGTATATCGCCAGACTCATATATTCTACACACCAACGTGAATAGTCGTTTTGTTGCCACTTCCCCCAATGATTTTAGAAATTCTGATGGAATGTTATCTATCCCTTCTGCCTTATTTGACCGTAAAAAAAAGTCCTCCAAAGCTCGTTTAAATTCCGATTCTAATACTGGATCCCCTATCTCTTCTAAATCGACTCCTGTTTCTTCTTCTATCACATCAGACAAATCTTCACCCTCATAGAGGCTTTCAATGTATTCTTTCCACCTATCTGCTCTCTCCTCTGCATTTAACAGTGGAATTCGCGTTGCACTCTTAATGTTACCACCGTTGCTTTTAATGTCACCAAAGGTTGTTTTGACTTTCCTGTATGTTGAGTCTGTCCTTCCGACAATCATATCTTTTTCGATGTCTTCACATTTTTCCTGCAGCCATTTCGTCTTAGCTTCCCTGCACTTCCTATTTATTTCATTCCTCAGCGACTTCTCTTTCTGTATTCCTGATTTTCCCGGAACATGTTTGTACTTCCTCCTTTCATCAATCAACTGAAGTATTTCTTCTCTTACCCATGGTTTCTTCGCAGCTACCTTCTTTGTACCTATGTTTTCCTTCCCAACTTCTGTGATGGCCCTTTTTAGAGATGTCCATTCCTCTTCAACTGTACTACCTACTGCGCTATTCCTTATTGCTGTATCTATAGCAACTTCAAACGTATCTCGTCATTCCTTAGTACTTCCGTATCACACTTCTTTGCGTATTGATTCTTCCTGACTAATGTCTTGAACTTCAGCCTACTCTTCATCACTACTATATTGTGATCTGAGTCTATATCTGCTCCTGGGTACGCCTTACAATCCAGTATGCGATTTCGGAATCTCTGTCTGACCATGATGTAATCTAATTGAAATCATCCCGTATCTCCCGGCCTTTTCCAAGTATACCTCCTCCTCTTGTGATTCTTGAACAGGGTATTCGCTATTACTAGCTGAAACTTGTTACAGACCTCAATTAGTCTTTCTCCTCTTTCATTCCTTGTCCCAAGCCCATATTCTCCTGTAACCTTTTCTCCTACTCCTTCTCCTACAACTGCATTCCAGTCGCCCATGACTATTAGATTTTCGTCCCCCTTTACATACTGCATTACCCTTTCAATATCCTCATACACTTTCTCTATCTGTTCATCTTCAGCTTGAGACGTCGGCATGTATATCTGAACTATCGTTGTCGATGTTGGTCTGCTATCGATTCTGATTAGAACAACCCGGTCACTGAACTGTTCACAGTAACACACCATCTGCCCTACCTTCCTATTCATAACGAATCCTACACCTGTTATACTATTGTCTGCTGCTGTTGATATTACCCGATACTCATCTGACCAGAAATCCTTGTCTTCCTTCCACTTCACTTCACTGACCCCTACTATATGTAGATTCGCATATCCCTTTTCAGATTTTCTAGTTTCCCTACCACGTTCAAGCTTCTGACATTCCACGCCCCGACTCGTAGAACGTTATCCTTTCGTTGATTATTCAATCTTTTTCTCATGATAACCTCCCCCTTGGCAGTACCCTCCCGGAGATCCGAATGGGGGACTATTCCGGAATCTTTTGCCAATGGAGAGATCATCATGACACTTCTTCAATTACAGGCCACATGTCCTGTGGATACACGCTACGTGTCTTTTATGCAGTGGTTTCCATTGCCTTCTGCATCCTCATGTCATTGATCATAGCTGACTCTTCCGCCTTTAGGTGCAATTTTCCCACCCCTAGGACAAGAGAGTGCCCTGAACATATATCCGCTCCTCCACCCTCTTTGACAAGGCCGTTGGCAGAATGAGGCTGACTTCTTATGCTGGAAGTCTTCGGCCGCCAATGCTGATTATTTATCAAAATTTAGGCAGTGGCGGGTACCGAACCTGGGACCGAAGACGTTTTGATTATGAATCAAAGACCCTACCCCTAGACCACGGGTTCTATCTGCGGATTCTATAACACAAATTTAATATCTAGTAGCTGATACCACAGTAGCTGAGAACTGAATACCTGCCATCCGACTACCTGATATCCCAGTGACTCACAACTTCAGTATCAGACAGCCCCAGCAGCAGGGACATTGCAGCAGCTAACACACCTAAGTATCTTATAGCAGACTGCCCACAGTAGTTGGCAAAACCTAGTAGTTGTGACCTCTAAAGTAGCTGTCATCAACTGCACATACACATTGTTGGATTCTTTAGATAGCAAATAACTTAAGAATAAGTAGCGATGTAGAGTTTTGCTGTAACATGGGGCACATTGTTATTGTACATTGCAGCATGCAGGGCAACTTGTTGGTTCTGGTGTAACATTCTGCATCGTCTTACAGTTTTCCTGTTATTTAGGGCAATTTCTAACTGTTTCACAATATTATGGGGCAACATGTTACAGTTTCACTACAACATGGGGCAACTTGTCAGTTTTATTGTAGCACGAGGTTAAATTATTACGGTGTCACTGTGCCATAGAGAGAAATTTGTTACAGTTTCGCTACAAAAACGACCATCTTTCTACACCTGTGCTGTAACATGGGTAATTCGCCACAGTTCACCATAACATGTGCAATTTTCTACACTGTTTCGGTAAATTTGAGAGCCTATGGTTACAGTTTTTATGTAACATGGAGCAAAGGGCAAATTTTTATAGTTTTCCTGTACGTGGGGCAACTTTATACATATTTCATGTAACATGGGCAGTTTGTTACAGTTTTATTGTAATATGAGGAAACTTGTCAACGGGAGGAATGTGCGAGATCAAAGGTTGAAAATTTTAGTCGATATCACAATAAAACTTTTGTTGTCTCCATCGGTACATTGACGAAATCTCCAAGCATGTCATATTTTGCCGAGTTATGATCGATGCATGAGTAGAAAAATAACTGTTACCATATCAGCTTATCACAACCAATCGTATGAGAAATGGATACAATGGAAAATCCTGTAGTACGGGACAATATACACTCCTGGAAATTGAAATAAGAACACCGTGAATTCATTGTCCCAGGAAGGGGAAACTTTATTGACACATTCCTGGGGTCAGATACATCACATGATCACACTGACAGAACCACAGGCACATAGACACAGGCAACAGAGCATGCACAATGTCGGCACTAGTACAGTGTATATCCACCTTTCGCAGCAATGCAGGCTGCTCTTCTCCCATGGAGACGATCGTAGAGATGCTGGATGTAGTCCTGTGGAACGGCTTGCCATGCCATTTCCACCTGGCGCCTCAGTTGGACCAGCGTTCATGCTGGACGTGCAGACCGCGTGAGACGACGCTTCATCCAGTCCCAAACATGCTCAATGGGGGACAGATCCGGAGATCTTGCTGGCCAGGGTAGTTGACTTACACCTTCTAGAGCACGTTGGGTGGCACGGGATACATGCGGACGTGCATTGTCCTGTTGAAACAGCAAGTTCCCTTGCCGGTCTAGGAATGGTAGAACGATGGGTTCGATGACGGTTTGGATGTACCGTGCACTATTCAGTGTCCCCTCGACGATCACCAGTGGTGTACGGCCAGTGTAGGAGATCGCTCCCCACACCATGATGCCGCGTGTTGGCCCTGTGTGCCTCGGTCGTATGCAGTCCTGATTGTGGCGCTCACCTGCACGGCGCCAAACACGCATACGACCATCATTGGCACCAAGACAGAAGCGACTCTCATCGCTGAAGACGACACGTCTCCATTCGTCCCTCCATTCACGCCTGTCGCGACACCACTGGAGGCGGGCTGCACGATGTTGGGGCGTGAGCGGAAGACGGCCTAACGGTGTGCGGGACCGTACCCCAGCTTCATTGAGACGGTTGCGAATGGTCCTCGCCGATACCCCAGGAGCAACAGTGTCCCTAACTTGCTGGGAAGTGGCGGTGCGGTCCCCTACGGCACTGCGTAGGATCCTACGGTCTTGGCGTGCATCCGTGCGTCGCTGCGGTCCGGTCCTAGGTCGACGGGCACGTGCACCTTCCGCCGACCACTGGCGACAACATCGATGTACTGTGGAGACCTCACGCCCCACGTGTTGAGCAATTCGGCGGTACGTCCACCCGGCCTCCCGCATGCCCACTATACGCCCTCGCTCAAAGTCCGTCAACTGCACATACGGTTCACGTCCACGCTGTCGCGGCATGCTACCAGTGTTAAAGACTGCGATGGAGCTCCGTATGCCACGGCAAACTGGCTGACACTGACGGCGGCGGTGCACAAATGCTGCGCAGCTAGCGCCATTCGACGGCCAACAACGCGGTTCCTGGTGTGTCCGCTGTGCCGTGCGTGTGATCATTGCTTGTACAGCCCTCTCGCAGTGTCCGGAGCAAGTATGGTGGGTCTGACACACCGGTGTCAATGTGTTCTTTTTTCCATTTCCAGGAGTGTATTACGGATTTGCTTCAACATGGAGGCCAACTTCTTATAGCTTCCCTGTAACACAGGGTCAACTTGTTACAGTTTTGCTGTGAAATGGCGTGCAAATACAGTAACTGACAACCTCCACCTCCCCAACAGCAAATGTCCCCAGAAGCTGACACCCTCTGCGCTATCAGCAACCACTGTTGCGTAATACAGACTTAAGATTGAGTATCTGATACCTGTTGTCCATTTATGGGACATAAACTGTCAAATAATGGTAAAGACAATGTCAGCATCTTGTTTTAGAATACTGTTTCACTTCTGCATGCCTATTTCTTTGTCTCAAATGTCACTGCCTTGTATTCATAGCATAATCAGCAGAAGATGAAAAACATTGTGTACTACAAGATATTTAATGTCCTAGCCTGGTGTTACTATAGTGTTTGACTACCTTAGATAGTACCTAGCTACGAACATAGGAACACTAATTCCTTACCTATGTGAAAGTGTATTTTCCTATTCACTATTCTATTTCATCAAAGTGTCTTGTTGGCTCCATTGTGTGACACCACATGGAAGCATTATCAGTAGAAGATGAGAACCGTTTCCTACACCACAATGAAGTAAATGTCCTAGCATGAGTCTAGCTGTAATGTTTGACAGTATCAGCTCAAGATGACACATTTTTTTACTGCCAGATAAAGTTTCTATCCTAGTGTGTGATAGTATAATATTTGGGTGACTTGAGACAATACCACCCCTTCTTTCTTATCTTAGAGATGTGTTTTGCTACTATTCAGGATACCATTTTATTGAAGTATCATGTAGTCTCCACTGTGTGACAGCAGAAGACGACAAGAATTTGAAGAGCAATTTGAACTTCACACCCCAGCAGGACATAACTATAATATTTGGCTGACTCTGACATTGCTTTGAGAAGCAATTGTGACGAATTTACACATGACGATAATCTTCGTAGTTTTTAGAAACAAACGCCAGCTAAACTGAATCTTACATAAGTATTAGTACTCTTTTGTGTTTTTCAATGTTACAAAATGTTCAAATGTGTGTGAAATCTTATGGGACTTAACTGCTAAGGTCATCAGTCCCTAAGCTTACACACTACTTAACCTAAATTATCCTAAGGACAAACAAACACACCCATGCCCGGGGGAGGACTCGAACCTCCGCCAGGACCAGCCGCATAGTCCATGACTGCAGCGCCTCAGACAGCTCGGCTAATCCCGCGCGGCGATTTCAATGTTACAGGACACAGATAAAGTTGAATTATTGCTTGGTATGAATGTGTGGTACAATGATCGAACCACGCTTATCTAGTAGCCAATCATACATTTAAGTGGAGCAAATAAGCATTCTGTGAGTATTTTAATAAATAATATTGACAATTTATACTTGGAAATATTTTATTTGAAGCTTCATTGTGGTTGCAAAGTGGGCTTCAACAATCAAACTTTGGTCACTAAGAAATGATGCTTAATCCATGAGCTTTGCAGGTAGTGCCAGTATGTAAACCATATGAATTACTTTTAATCCTATTCAACATTTAAGTTATAACGTTAGTATCATGTATGTTTTGTGAATGAAATCTCACTTATTTTTAGAATTCATTTTTATTTCTGCAAAGTTTGATTATTCGTGTTATCAGAAATCTGCAATTGTACCTGCATATTATGATAAGCAACCTGTGTGTGTGTGTGTGTGTGTGTGTGTGTGTGTGTGTGTGTGTGTGTGTGTGTATGTGTGTGTGTGTGTGTGTGAGAGAGAGAGAGAGAGAGAGAGAGAGAGAGAGAGAGAGAGAGAGCACGTTTGTATATTAGAGATATAGGTCTTTCATCTCTGTCTTGTTCCACCAGTAATTTTGGCCCCCCTTCATGTTTGTCTTGTTTGACTACTGTCGTTGCTCATTTTCTGTGGCGTGTAAGCATTTCTTATTACATAATTCTCCGTGTGCATTACGAAAATAAGCAGTTTAAGTATTACCCACAGTCAAAACTCTCGTCAAACTATTACTTGCTCAAATCGTTTGTGGCCAGTTCGTTTGCCTTTGGCTTTGTTATATCATTTTACTTCGCATATTTTAGTTAGATTTAGTACTATTTAGTAACTGACTACGGGAAATACAGTCTGTAGAGGTTTTTGAGAGCATTCTCACCGTAGTTCTACTTGGTAAATATTTCAGCCACCCTTCAATATTCTTTTTTACAGATAACTTCTAGCACATCTGAAAAATCTGTAATCAAAGCAATAATTGTCAATCGGTATGATAGATTATATTTTTCTAGTGTATAATATTATGGAGTACTTCTTCTTCTCTAAAGGGTTGCTTTGCTGAAGTGAGATACTAGTGAAAATCTTCTATAAACTAAAGGTGATGATGGTTCATTCTGTGAACCATCAGTAACATAGCATGAGATTGAAATGACAACATCTTTTACGTATTGAAGATACCAACATAACAACTGACAAATATCATAAAATAATTTGTATGTAGGAATGCTTAATGTGAAAGTGCATTGTGCCCTACACCAGGAGTTGGCCAAAGAATGGATTTAATTAAATTCTTTAGTAGCTGCCTAATTATTTGTGATCTAGCCTGCTAGTCGTTTTGCAACACATTTTCTGCAAGTTAAAATCATGGCAATTTTGTTTTGCTGCGTTGCCTCTTTTAAGCGTAACATGAAATCTCAACTGTCATCATAGCACGTTATTTGTAATTATTTAGGTATGAAAACTGTGTTGGGGTAGTGAATTAAGGACTTTGCAATCATCTTTCAGTCAGCAGTATGAAAGATAATTGAGCATGTGTTGGGAGAGGGAGTATGGGATAACACTGTGATACTTCACTTAAGCATTGCATTTTTAATGTTGCAGGTGATTTTTTGCTAATATATTATATGTTGAATTAATATTGTGATACTTGAAAACCATCATAAAATAAACACATGTGATTAATATGTATTCTGTGGGTCTGATGTGCCGTACACCATGTATGGTACAGAAGCAAAACTTTGCACCTGCACAACTGATGCTTAACTTGCAAGTTATGGCACAAACATTGTGCCCGTGCATATGTGGTTATGTATGTGTGTGTGTGTGTGTGTGTGTGTGTGTGTGTGTGTGTATGTGTGTGTGTGTGTGTGAGTGAGTGTGTGTGCGTGCGTGTGGGTGCATGTGGTTACGTTTGCGTGCGTGTGGGGGCGTATGGGTGCGTGTGTGTGGGGTGTGGATGGGTGTGGGTTGGTGTGGGTGCGTGTGTGTGTGTGTGTGTGTGTGTGTGTGTGTGTGTGTGTGTGTGTGTGGATGGGTGTTGTCCTGACATATCTGAGATGTGTACATTTTGCTAGTTACCGCTTTTAGATAAATTTTCTATAAATATTTTGAATATGACGCAAAAAAATTCACATCATTCAGATACTTACGAATACTTCCACAAGTGGCTGCACTTGGCCTACATTTTAATCCGCCACTAAAATACTACATTCTGATAACCTGACTCGTTTTAACCCATGCGTTTTCAGGTGATTTATTCTGTCACAGATTAATTTCTTCCCAGTGTAATTTTATCTGAAGAGCTTAGCATTTGTGGTTTCATGGCTTTGTCCTAAAATGACTGACTTTTATTCACTCTCGTGACTAGCTCTGCTTTTCTTATGTCTACAAATATTAATGATGGTATACGTTGGTGGGGTCATAAGACTACCCTGAATTGTAGTAAATGTCTCATTTTCTAGTTTGTCGTAAACGAAGGTCATCGCGGAAAGTGGCACAGTGGTTAGCACACTGGACTTGCATTTGGGAGGACGACGGTTAAAACCCGCGTCTGGCCATACTGACTTCGGGTTGCCGTGATTTCGTTAAATCGCTTCAGGTAAATGCCGTGATGGTTCCTTTGAAAGGGCACGCCTCACTTTCTTCCCCATCTTTCCCTAATCTGATGGGACCAATGACGCCGCTGTTTGGTCCCCTCTCCCGAATCAACAATCCAACCAACCAACAACCAGTTGAAGGTCTTACAATATATTTCTTTCAATCATCATCGTTATTTAATTGTTCCATTGTCGAACTTTACCTTCACCCATTTCTTAGCTAAAATAACATACAGGGTGTTCAGAAACTCTCTGAGAAACTTGCAAGGGTGTTTCAGGGCACGTTGTGCTGAGAAATAACTGTTGAGAAAAAAAAAATTAGTCCCCAACACCTAGTTAATTAACATTCAAGTTATACAGTCAGTTGTCTGTGTGTGCAAATTCAAGTGGCCACCAGATACAATTAATGTTAGTTTTTCTCATAGCATACAAATCAGTCCACGACGCTGCCCAGCCTTTGTCACCGGTTCAGTCGTCATTACAGTCCTGTGTCCAGTTTTTGTATCGCTACATTTTTCAATTTTAGGAAACCAAACGAAGAACGCGTTTTGCGACACCATCCCTGCTGAGCTGCACAACGGCCTGATCGGCCAACTTCAGTGCTAATTAACTCGGAAGGGGCGTAGCGTATCTGAATTTTTTCTTTAGATCTGTCTCGCAGCACAACCCACGCTGCAGAACCCTTGCAAGCTTTCCAGGCTGTTATGACCACTCTGTATATTGTCTCAGTTCAGTATTGTCGAATTGAAACCGACATTCAGAGTTGAACTGAAAACAAATGCTTCCAGATGTCAACTGTGTTTAATGATTTCTGAAGTACTATCTAGAGAATACTGTACATCATTGACAATTACGATGACTATGACAATGAGAAACCACATGGAACGTCCCGACGAAGGTCATATCATTCCATCAGATGTTGGAGTTGAAGTATCAGAAGACAACACACATTCACGTGAGAAAATAGAGGAAGATGAGGTAAACATTGGCGACGTGTTTGTTTGTAGGCCCAGGCTGGAATTTAACAGTGAACCATCAAAAGATAGGTGGAGCTGACTTCAGAACATTTTGAATGTAGCACCTCTTCAAGCGAACAAGGGGAAAACATTCAGAACAATCACATAATTATTTCTGTTGTTTGTTTCGCTAGAAATTGTGAGCATTATTGTCGAAAAAAGAAAAGGTAAGCGAAAAGTGTAAGTGTAATTTTTAATGCAGCTCATTGCCAGAAACGTGCAGCTGAAGTGTATGGTGGATTAACAGTTCCTATGGTGACAGGTCGAACTCATGGACATCCTGCAGAAGCTTCAGATGTGTAGGAACGTGATGTAGCTTATAGGCAGTCTTTTTATTCTGCTGCCATGTCAAGAAAGAGATTGTTGTCCGTACTGAAATATCTGCGATTTGGCAACAGAAGTTCAAGATAAAAAAGAATTGAAGATATCAAAGACAAGTTACATCAGGATAGTGTCTGATGTATTTCATTCTAATTTGTGTAAGAACTTGGTATCCTAATGAGTAGATTACTGTCGATGAATGACTAGCAACTAGCTCAGGAAATAGCACTTCTATGGTTTATGTGAAGAATAAGCCTTTAAGTAAGACGTTCAAATTAGCTTTCGTGCCTCTGAGATGACATCCTACACAGTACTTGTCCACGTTTACACGGGATATGTAGAGAAAGATAAAAGATGTGGATCGGATGGGAAGGTCATGACGTCACTAATGGTAATTTTATCACTTGTTTTTCCTCTGTTACTGAGCTGTTAAAACGAAACACAACACTGGTTGGGAGCCTGCGTATCAGTGGTAAGACGTCCGAAGGAATTATTGCCCAACAGAAAGGCAGTATTTCTTTTTTTTTTCCTTGGGTCCACAGCCTCAGCGTATTTTGAGAACGAAAACATGGTCCACATAGGCTTAATTATTTCTTTATTGTGCTTGTGATTGGCCAATTTCGAGATTTGGTGATTTTCAATCCCGTATCTTAATCTTTCAGATTTATAGTTTCATTTTGCAGTATAAAATATCGCTGGCACATGTGGACGGTAAGCTTAAACGACGTACTTTTAAATAACCAAAGGTCGAGAGCGGCCAATCGCACAGATAATAAAGAAAATAATACAACTTACCAAGAATATCATTCTCAAAAGAAATGAAGTACTTCGTTCTTCATTGTTTGGATTCTCAAATGTCTGTATATCTACATGTATATACGTACTTCATTCTTCATTGCTTGTATTCTCAAATGTGTATGCATCTACACATATATACGTATTCCGCAAATCACCGTATGGTGCGTGACGAAGGATACGCTGCTCCGCTACTAGTCTCTGCTCCACTCGCAAATAGAGCGAGGGGAAACAATTACCTATATGCTTCCGTATGAGCCCTAATTTTTCGTATCTTGTCTTCGTTGTTTTTAATCGTAATATATGTTGGCAGCAGTAGGGTCTCTCTGCAGTTAGTTTCAAATTCCATTCTCTGAATTTTCTCAGTAGTGTTCTTTGACAAGAACGTCGCCATCACTCCAGGGATTCCCATTCGAGATCCTGGAGCATCTCCGTAACATTTGCGTGTTGCGCGAAGATGCCGGTAACAAATCTAGCAGTCAACTTCTGAATTGCGTCGATGTCTTTCTTTAATCCGACTGGGGATGAATCCCAAACAGTCGAGCAGTACTCAAGAATACGTCACACTAGCGTCCTACATGCGGTCACTTTCACGGATGAGCCACACTTTCCTAAAACTCTCCTAAGAAACAGAAGTCGACCATTCACCTTCCCTGCCACATACCATTCCATTTCATGTCGCTTTGCAGCGTGACGCCCACATAATTAAATGACGTTACTTCGTCAAGCAGGACACCACTAATGCTGTATCCGCTCATTACTGGTTTGATTTTTCTAGTCATCCGCTTTAATTTAAATTCTTCTACATTTGCAGCTGGCTGGTTCAAATTCCTTAACATCGATTTGCTGCAGAATTGTAGAATATATTTTGAGTTCGAATATAATAAATTTCCTAGAGACTGAAAGGCTTACGTCAACTAATCAGCACGGTTTTTAGAAACCATCGCTCGTGTGAAACTCAGCTTACCCTTTTCTCACACGATATACTGCAAACTATGGATGAACGGTAACAGGGAGATTCCATGTACCTAGTTTTCCTAAAAACATTTCACACGGTTCCCCACTGATGGCTGTTAAGGAAGGTAAGGCATAGAGAACAGGTTCCCAGATATGTGAGTACTCGAAGAATTCTTAAGTAATCGTGCTTAGTATGTTGACCTCGAAGGGGAGTGTTCAGCGAAGACAAGGGTATCATCAGGAGTGCTCCGGGAAAATGTGACAGGACTGTTATCTTCTGCATACATAAATGATCTGTCAGACAGGATGGGCAGCAATCTGCGGTTGTTTTCTGATGATGCTGTGATATACGGGAGGATGAATGACTGTAGCAGGATACAAAATGACTCAAAATTTATACTTTGTGTGATGAATGGTTCAAATGGCTCTGAGCACTATGGGACTTAACATCTGTGGTCATCAGTCCCCTAGAACTTAGAACTACTTAAACCTAACTAACCTAAGGACATCACACACATCCATGCCCGAAGCAGGATTCGAACCTGCGACCGTAGCAGTCCCGCGGTTCCGGACTGAGCGCCTGAACCGCTAGACCACCGCGGCCGGCTGTGTGATGAATGACAGGTTTATTCTCCAATTTTGTAAGTGCGTATTCACGCAGTCAGTACCGCAGTAGTTGCTCATTTTCATTTTATCCATTGTTTGCAGTGTTATTGTGTTGCAAAATGCATCGTGAATTTTAATAAAATCACGATTTGTATATGAAGGCGGCTGTTCTTTATTATTATGAGAGTTGCTCATTTGTTTGTTTCGAAGACAGTGTAGTTAGGCACCCAACCTGTCTCCAGTTGTCCCCTGTGACACGTCTGCAGGGCGGAAAGTTAGGTATATAGCTTTTCCTGTGTTTTCTTAGAAGCGTATACTGCTTAAGTCTTGTGCACGGTTTTGTGTTTAAAAGGTTTAATCTCGAATTTTGTAAGTGTAAATTCATGCAGTCTGTACGTCTGTTGCATTTCTTCTGAAGCCAGTTACACTGTTCATTGAAGTATCAGTGTTCATAGATGACACGTCACGAAGAAAAAAGTTGCATATTTAGGTATCTGTCAGTCTTAAATGTTTATTTCTTGAGTTTGTCTTTCTAGGGTAGGATGTATAAGTGCTATATGCAGACTCATGAGCAGCTGGCCGCAGTTTGCGAACAGTTGAAAGTGGTTTTTGCTATGGTCAGCCGCCTTCAGACTGCTGCGTCAAGGTGTAGCACTGGCGGAGAATCTCGAGCATCGCCAGGGATACCTCGTGTGTCGCTTGTTTCGGCCCTGGACTATGCCGTCGAGGCACCTCATCATGTACCTGGCGCGGCAGATGTGCCCTCAGAGCAGGGTGAGTAGCGGGATGCAACGTGCTGTCGTCGCTCGAGACGGAGGCCCAATGTGAAAGCTAGGCCTCCGGCCTCGCCTATTCGCCATGTAAGTGAACAGGTGGCCGTTCCTTGAGCAGCTTCAGAGCGGCACACGTGGGAGGGCTTGGTAGTTATCGGGAGTTGTAATGTTACGTGTATTATGCAGCCCCTTAGAAAGACAGCGTTCAAGACTTCAAAAAAAGCTAATGTGCCCTCGATATGCTCGATATGTCTGTCGGTTGGCCTTATCCGAGATGAGGAAGCGGCCTTCTCTGCAGCTGACAAGTGTGTGGGATGCTGTCGTCTGCAAGTTGTGGCTTATGTCGGCGCCAACGACGTCTGTCACACTCTCAGTTCATGTAGGCTGCTGGCGGAGGAGGTGAAGGCTGCTGGCCTCAAGTGCAGGGTTCAAGCAGAGTTTCCAATTTCCAGCATCGTGGTGGACGTTCTTTGGTTAGGAGTCGAGTGAAGTGTGTCAACCAGTGGCTTCGTTGACTATGTGACCGTCTTAGCTGCAGATATATAGACCTGCTTTATCCGGTAGCGAATTATAGAACTTGATAGGTCAGGTGTGGAATACACAAAGGACACATGTAGCTGTGTAGTGGAGTACTTGTAGAGTGCATATGAGAATTTTTTAGACAAAGCAGTAGTTTGAGGCACTGATGAACAGTCACTAGTCGATTGGTAGATAGAGATATCAGACTGCGTTCAGAGTAAAGCCATTTCCATTGTCGAAAGATTATCAGAATATCGTCGAATTATTCGTAACAAAATTCCTCAATTAACTACCCTTCAGGTAAATTCTCACGGTACGATTAGTCTTTGAACCGATATCAGGCTAAAGCCCTAAGTAGGAAACTCAGATATTTAACGAGTCATGGAAGGATTATGTGAAAGACAGACTAGACGCCAAAGGATGGGTAGTGTGCATTGCATTTGACAAAAATATTGTCTCTGTTGAGGTTGAAATAGAGTGTGACACAGAAGTTATCTGGTCTAGGTGAATCTTAGTAAAAGCTGGTTGTTTTTAACGGCCACTCGATTACGCTGTGACAGTTCTGGATTCACACAAGGGAACTCTACGGTCGGTAGTTCATAGATACCAAGATCATGAAAGACCAGGTGGAGGTGACTTTAACCTACCGAGCATACACTGAACGTCAACCAATACGGACAGGAACTCCTGCGAAACTCTTTAGGATACATTTTCCGAAAACTGTCTTGAGCAGCTAGTTCGACAGCCGACACGTAACGGAAATATTTTTAGACCTTGTAGTTACAAACAGGCCGGCCTTATCGATGGCATCGGTGTAGAGAGAGAGGAATTAGTGATCATTACATCGTGGCGACGACGCTTACAGATGTTAACAAATTAATCAAGTCTAGTAGAGCATTTTTGCTAGACAGAACATGTAAGCTATTGCTATCATCCATCTTAAACAATGACTGGAGACCATTTAACTGCAGTATGATGGAAGCAGAGAAATTATGAAGAATGTATAAATAGAATGTAAATCGTGCTCTGGATAGGTATGTACCTAGTCAGTGGATTAAGGATGGAAAAGACACGTCGTGGGTTAGCAACGAATTTCGCAAAATGCCAAAGAAGCAAAGGCTGTTGCACTCTCGGTTGAAAAGAGAAAGCGCCAATGACAACAGGCAAAGGTGTGTCTCTGAAAATATCTATGCGGGGGCATACACCTACCACTGTCAAAACGTTAACAAAAAATCTGGCCGAAAACTGATGAAATTTCTGGTGCTATCTAAAATTCCTAAGTGGGTCTAAGGCTTCCATCCAGTCCCTCATTGACCAACATGGTTTGGCAGTAGAAGAAATCAAACTGAAAGTCGAAGTTTTAAATTTCGCTTTTAAGAAATCGTTCACGCAGCAGACTCGTACAAACATACCGTCGTTTGACCATAGCACGGAGTCCCATATGGTTGACATACTAATAAGCATCCTCGGCGTAGAGGACCAACTGAAAGGGTTGAAAACCAATAAATTGACAGATTCGGATGGAATCTCAGTTCATTTTTACAAAGAGTCCTCTACGACATTGACCCCTTATTTTGCTTGCATTTATCATGAAACTGTCGCCCAGCGCAAAGTCCCAAGCGACTGGAAGTAAGCCTCCTGCATATAAGGATGTGTTAAAGAACGGACCTCTCAGATACATAAACACAAAATTTAAGCAATATATATTACTAAGAAGCACAGGAAAAACTAAATATGTAACTGGCTGCTCTGGAGATGTGTCGCAAGCGACAACAGGAACCGGTCTCCAACGTTCCACGAAGGGTAAGCTGCAAGTACCCAGCTTTCTACTGAGCCTCATGAGGGGCAAGTAAGCGGTGAGAAAGTGAATACAACTCAAATCGTGTTCCGTCAGAACAAAACTAGAGGTGCCGTAGATACAGGAAAAAAATAACAAGAGGGTAAAGCTGTGTTAGATGATCCAGGCTGCGGCCAGTGAGACTCATCACGGACGTGGTAAATACTGCTGCGCTGAATGCACATACTCTGTAGTCACCAAGATTTACTGAGTCGCGTTATTAATCTGCGATTTGGACTCAACAAAGACCAACTTGGAGGAAGGTGCTAGAGATGTCAACCATCTTCTTAGGATGTACACGCTGCACAGAAAGGTTATGGTATTGGTACTCCGACACCAGTGATCCAATCTCAGTGTTTCAAATCACAACCAACGCGGTAAGGAAAATAAGATTTTGCTGTCGAATGTGCTAGAAACCTGTTTAGAAGAAAGGTAGGGACATTAGCGTTTAACGCACCGTCAACATCGAGCTCACTAGCGATCGAGCACAGGTTCAGATTGCTTGAAGGATGGGGATGGAAGCTGGCCTTGCCTTTTAAAAGGAATACACAGAGAAAAAACGTATTGTGAAATGCTTGTGCATGTCGTACAAAACTTTAACGGCATGAACACTTAAAAAATGTTATTCGTTATTTTGAGATCAAGGACTTGTCTATTGCATTGACAGCCAAAATGTAGACATTTTCCATGTTACAGCTGTCCTATAGTGAGTGCCTCTTGTGAATGATATGAAATAGATTGCAACTCACTTCAATTTTCGGTTTAAATACTTTCAGTGATTTCAAACTCTGTATTCCAGTACTAACAAGGTTATTCACTGAAAATAATAGAATGTAAAAATAAATATTACACTAAACCACCTTGTCATCAACAAACTTTTTTGATCATCTGGTGGCCATTGCATATTTGAAAGGTCTGTAAGAAGTTAAGCATACTACGTTGGTCCTCCGTGAGATGAAAAAAAGTGTCGTTCTTTCCTTTCGTGGGCGCACCATTACATACAAGTTGTATCAAAAACACACAACAATTTTATCCAGAAACATAACTAAGAGAATAACCCCCATCTTTACATTCCAGTTCTTCGTCTACGAGTTTACGTGACTAGTCCCAGTATATTGACTGTGCCTTAAATCCGTGAGGAAAATACATAAGCGACGTGCAGCTCTGTCAGAAAACTAGCGGCGAAATTCGGCGTTGCTAATTATTTACTCTTGTTCGTCCACGCCTCTACCACATTGCATCTGGCCTTTTGCTTAACATGTATGAAGTCATATCTCAACTTTACGTTGAACAATGCTTTAACTTTGTTAAAGTTTAACTAAAGAAGCCCTCGGTCGCAATTTTAAGTCCTTTTGACCAGGTTTCAAAACTTCTAAGAGTGTCTTCATCAGAATTTAAATATTTAAAGTGGCCTATAACAAAGCTACAAATTTATGTGGAAAGAAAAATTTTTGTTTAAAAGTGTAAGTACTGACTAACAGTACAAGAAAGAGACAGTGCTTAAATGTCATGTAAGAAATAAATAACAAGCCAGACGGGCTTTTGTAACAAAATTTTATAAAGAATACATGAAAGTCGAGCCACTATGCGCTGCTCATACCTATAAAGCCGCAGGTTAGCAACAGACTGCATTGTCCGAGTTAGCAAGTGCGGGCTGGTGAACATTATACCAAGAGTGCCATCTAGTAGCTGTAAATATAAGTAGGTTACTTAACATTTAAAATATAGACAGCTAAATGTTAGACTGAACAGTATTTAGTAGATGAACTCATAGGCAAAGTTTCATATGACAACAGCCAACATGGTAACTTTTTGCTTGTGTAAAAGCTTAGAAATACAAATTCAAAACTGCAAACTGATTAACAGTGGGAAAAGAAGCAGTAGTTACAGGTCACGCATAAAATAAATATTAAGTGAAAAAGCTTTAGTCACAATTTTAAAATAAAATGCGTGGAACGCGAGCCACTACGGACTGCTCGCGTATTTTGAGCTACAGGTAGCATCAGACTGAGGCACCAACTGTGGGCAGGTGAACATTGCACCAAGTGCGCCATCTACAACTTGGCTACTTATAATTAAAATATAGTCAGACGAATATTATGTAGAACATTATTCAGTATATGATGTAAAAGGCAATATTTTGTTTAACAGCGGCAGATAAAGTAACATTTTGTATACCCCAGAGCTTAGAAGTTCTATTTAAAGTATGAAAACATCATTATAGAAAATACAAAAAGGGCTGAATAACACAGCCCGTTGAGAACAATGTAACATGAAATACAGCCAATAAACCATTTAATTATGAGTTGACTTAGATGGAAAAAAACATTTCGGTAACTGCACAAGGAGACCCGAAATTAAATGTCAAATAACGGTGTTATACCGTTGAAGAAATTTTTATTACGCAACTCATTGAGAATGAGGCTACCATTTCGAGAAAGATCTTTAAAAATTTCTAATTCTTTAAGAATACCTTTCTACGCCTAATCACTAGGCACTCTCTCCTATTTTAGATACGTTGACGATATTTTAATGTGTGTGTGTGGGGGGGGGGGGGGGGGGGGAAGGGAGGGAGTGCTGTGTATGTATTACAGCTTCCTACAAGAGTCATGGTGCCGCACAGTCCTAAGGTACGAAGAAAGATACTTTTTTGAATCAGACAGTGCGTCAGGAATAGTCACGAAAAGCTAATCTTTATATTCTAATTCTTCATTACTCTATTTTCTCATCATTTTAATTTCTCCTTATTACGTACAAGCGCTTCCAAAAAGAGTTTCTGTGTTGTAGGCAATCGACTGTGGTGTAACTAGTCACATATTTCACTTACATAATTTCTCAAAGAAATGATGGCTTATATGTCGTAATGTGAGGTTATCCTAACGCGGCCCTTGCTTCTAACTAATCGCTGCCGTCCACTGTTCCAGTATTCTGTTACGAATTGTTATGATTACGTTGTGAAGCAGATTTATACTCCAATTGGCCAAGAATTATGTTTGTGTTAAAGTAGGTGTTTTTATTTTGTAAGCCGGGCGGTTTGGTCGAGAGGTTCTACTCGCTTCAGTTTGGAACCGCGCGACCGATACGGTCGCATGTTCGAATCCTGCCTCGGGCATGGATGTGTGTGATGTCCTTAGGTTGTTTAGGTTTCAGTAGTTCTAAGTTCTAAGGGACTGATGACCTCAGATGTTCCATAGTGCTCAGAGCCATTTGAACCATTTTTTTTCTATTTTGGAAATAGTGAGTTTTATTCAAAAGCCCTAATCTGGCAACACAAAGAAAAACAACATAAATGAAATTAGTAGCTATCCGGTTGCCGAGCGTCGCGAACGGCAACGGAACAGAGTTCGGTTCTACAAGTTTCAAAGCTAATGTAGAATCTAGGATCTAGAAATTAACTTTGGTTATTAATTCAAAAGATAATATGTGAAAAAGCCTTGTGTGGACTATCGTCACGGGACCTTAAGGGCATAGACAGGTGTGTAAAGGAGGCCGCTAAACTTAACAGACCCTGCAAAAGAATCGTCATTAATTGTATCCCGTGTCCCTTTACTCGTATTTAAGCATCTAGCTGAGCCGCCCGATTGTTGGCAGCGTTGACCACTGGTGCGATGATAAGCATTTAAGTTGCAAATCACATCGGCTGTTATTTCAGAGGAGGTTGTGGGACGGCGTCCGACGAGTTTTCTAAGTAAAAAGTGAATAAAATAGGCACCCATGCTAGCCAAGTGTTGTAAAATATAAATACTATTACTCTACAGATAAGAAAAGGGGAAGAAATTAAAATTTCTCTTAAGTTCACGCTGCACAGCCGCAGGCAACACCAGACCCAGACAGAGGTGAAACAATCAACACTTCAAGAAGGTCGCACACATGAGCACAAGTTGCTATATAGGCACCAATCATCAGGCACACGTTACATATTCAACAGTGCAGTTAACAGCCTGTGTCTAAATGTTAAGTAAACATAGCAGTACGAGGACGAATGATCAGTAGTAAAATAGTAGGTCACATTCGTTCATAATGAACAGAGCCTCAATTCATTACTTCCCTCTTGACTCTATAAATACAGCAGTTCTTCAGTTTTGAATTCAGTTGGTCATTAGTATCGATGCTGTTCGTGTCAGAGCACTCAGTTCAGTGAATATTTCAGCGTAGTGACATCCATGCATCCGACGTTCCAGCACTCCTCGTGAGCACGCTGAGATGACAAAATTCAAGTAACCACGACTTACCATTCATAGAACTCCTCACTCCGCACTGCTGATGCGGACCCTGAGTTTCTTCCCACATCAATACATCTTGTGGTATTTATTGCACTAGGACCATCGCGACTGCCTGTTGAGAGGACCATTTGTTGCTTCTGTTCCTGACCATCGTTACAGGCACTTCCGGGTTCCCGGCCCTACCTGTCTGTTGGGGCCAGGAACAGACGATTATGCCTTCCAACAGCACTGTAAATCTCGATGGGTAACCGCAGATGATCGTTAACTTCCGGAGGATCGAAGACGCTCTGTCGCAATGTAGAGACATAATCTCACGGTAATGCTTCTCCTGCTAGACTGCATCATTCAAGACTTCGGCCGAATTGCTGAAGCAGCGGGTTTAGAGACCGGCCAGCCAAACATTAAGTCGGGTTAGAGGTATGCCTCGATGTAACTGGCAAGGGGCCGCGCGGAGTTGACGCGTGGTTTGAGACCCCATGTCATGGATTGTTCGGCCCCTCCCGTCGGAGGTTCGAGTCCTCCCTCGGACATGGATGTATGTGTTGTTCATAGCATAAGTGAATTTAAGTAGTGTCTAAGTCTAGGGGACGATGACCTCAGCAGTTTGCTCCCTTAGGAATTCACACATATTTGAACATTTTGAACTGGCAAGTGGCGTCAGAAGAGGCTGTCAAGAGAACACAGAACTGTAAATTGTAATATATAAACATTAACTTTCTACTCATGTTTTATTCTCACCAAAATAAGCTCTACAGGTTGCACAACACCACTCTGACAACGTAGAGTGTCACCTCCTTTCTCTCTTGGTCAAATACTGACAAATGAAATTTACTCCTCTTCAGAGAATCAAACCGAAACTTCCTCGCAATAACGGATTTGACTTCCAGAGTGAGCAACTACACGATACACATTCCTACCTATTAAAAAAAAGCCGGCCGGAGTGGCCGTGCGGTTCTACCCGCTACAGTCTGGAACCGAGCGACCGCTACAGTTGCAGGTTCGAATCCTGCCTCGGGCATGGATGTGTGTGATGTCCTTAGGTTGGTTAGGTTTAATTAGTTCTAAGTTCTAGGCGACTGATTACCTCAGAAGTTAAGTCGCATAGTGCTCAGAGCCATTTGAACCATATTAAAAAAAATTATGTTGAGATGTTATTTAATATGTCTAAAATCCTATAATAAGAAGTGAAAGTGATATAGGGTACATCTTCAGTCTCCCAATTTGTAATGTTACTATCCTATAATGTTAATATCCTATAATACTTCTGATTATAAATGCCTTGAAGCAAACATCCGTTTTAGTGTCACTCTCAAAAAACAGCTTTCTACTGTGCTGGAGGTTGTAAAAGTCGCAGCAAGCACCACAGCAATTACGATCATAAATATTTGTCTCTCTTTCACTTCTCCCCTTCTCTTTCTTTATCCCCGTCTTCTACTTTCGTACTATGTTTTTTTTCAGAAATTCGAAATGCTATCTGATCAAAAACGCTATTTTGACTTGTATGTCTCCTTCCACTCTTAAATCGTTTAGAGAACCGTGAAAAATCTAACGCCACAAGAAAAACGACCAGAAGCAAAGTGGGAGAACCAGACGGCCCACAGTGGGTGCGTGAAAACTGCCGCGGGCAGCTGCTCTCCCATCACGGCCCCTGCTCTGCACTCTGCCGCGCTACGTCCGCCCGTCGCCACCAGGGGAGGGAATTAGCGGCCGTGGCGAACATCAAAAGCCCTCTTCCTGGCTCACACCACACGCTGTTTGCTGGCAGGTTTTTCGGCCGTTAATTCTGCAGCCAGCCGCGGCAGCTCGCATGCCACCCAGAGCAGGCCGCACGTTGTCAGCGGCTGCCGCCATTCACCAGCACTTAACTCCGTAAAAGCTTGTGGAAATCTCGTCTGCTTCTTCGATCTACTTCATGTGCGCTGTTACAAGAACCAATCACCATATTGGAATTTTGTGGAGTGTAAGAAGTAATTGTAGTTAGATGATCTCCTCTGGTAAATATCATTTAGTCTTCCACGGATCCAGTCAGTAATTTCCGTTTCATCGAACAGATATATTAGTATGTTACGTCGTTCAGCCATGCGCTCGTGATAATCAATACCTGCTACTCATTAAACTTCTGTGTATTCATAGCGACGCGTTCTCACAGCGTCCCGTAAAAGGTAATTTAGTCGCGCATCGATATGTTTTAGCAGCAAGCGCGCTATCTTCATGCTAAATGTTCGCTATCTGTTCCACATGGTGACTAGGGTTGATCACTGGGGAATGAGGTTAAATTCGTCGTCTTATTGGTGCCCATGCCAACGGTAACGATTGCGTCTATTACATGCGAAGAATTACAGCTTTCTTCTGGCATCGTGGTGGCAATCCTGTCTCTTCAAAGATGGCATGCTGCTTATTTCTCCCGCTTGGTTTGTGAATGTTGAATTCCCTGTGTTTACTATACAACCAAGGACCGGAGTAGAAAGAAAATCGAGAGAAACTTTTGCAATGTGTGACTGCAGTAACGGTTATGATTTCCGATTTGAGCTGTTTTTTGTGCCAGGCTTTCTTACAGAAGTGTAATTTCGGTTAAGGCGTGTAACGCTGTATCGCTGTGATTAGTGACCTTTATATTGATCTTAGTCCTCAGTGTGTATCAGAACTCCGAGATATCAGAGCATAACCCAGTTATTTTCAGGTATACTTGTAAAGAGCTTTAAACGTACCTTCCCGAGTTGAAATTCTTTTTTAATTGGTACAATCACGGATCGACATTAAAAGCTTAATATTTTTAATTGTTGCCCCCTTTTTAAGTACATGACTGTGTCAAAATCGTTACAAGAGGTTAATGTTTTAAGACGTTTGCTTTCTTTAAGCACTCTTGTGTTAAACTATCACAATTATTTGCTACATTACTGAGCACAAATATTTTAAGGTGTGTTGTTCACAAGTTAAAACGTGAAAGGGCCTTATGAGAATGGAGCGGGCGATGCCTGGGCTAAGCTCAATCTGGTCACCTCATGTCAATGCCTGATTATTAATCGGAAATATTTGTATTCTGCTCCTTGAGTTACGCTTTGATACTGTTAATATTTTCACTATCTAAATTTTGTTAATATTCGTTCTCTGACAGATTATGGGAAAGAATTTATAATTTTGTTTCAATATTTAAAGGAACATTTCGAACGTTATTTTCATCGTGGCTCTCATAACGCCTGCTTTGGATTATCAATTTTTGTCAATACAGTTTAAGTTCCTCTGAAGCGAATAAATGTTGTGAAAAAACTTACTTTTTGATGCATATGTTTATTCCATCACCATACCACTGTCTAAAAATGGTTCAAATGGCTCTGAGCACTAAGGGACTTAACTTCTGAGGTCAGCAGTCCCCTAGAGCTTAGAACCACTTAAACCTAACTAACCTAAGGACGTCACACACATCCATGCCCGAGGCAGGATTCGAACCTACGACCGTAGCGGTTGTGCGGTTCCAGACTGTAGCGCCTAGAACCGCTCAGCCACACCGGGCCGGCATACCACTCTCTATTCCGTGTTATCTCCCATTTCAATTATGTTGTGTTGTCTATGGGTGACTGCAATGTAAACTGAAGAAGTATGAACCAGTGCCGTCTTACACATTCCTATTGTTCTCAATCGTTTTCTGGGACGCACTTTTGTCACCTTCTTTCCCTGTGTTGGGGCGGTATACTCTCATGTGCCAGCTCATCGTTTCAGAGATGCCCACACAGCCAATTTCCTCATTTATTCATTGAATGTATCTGAGTTTCTACCCTCGCCTATAGCTTTTAACCTCCACCGCTCTCTCTAGTAGAATGGAAGTTATTTTCTGATACATGCACTTTTATCTGGTTCTTTCTGCTAGTTAGAGTTTTCTATGTATATCTTTTCGCACCGATTCTCTCCTTATCTGTCCACATAGTTATTCTGTGACTTCCCACTACATACCTCTTTTCTTCCCTTCCAATTTATCGAGGGCAGTGATTCGTTTCTACTGAACGTCGCTTTCCGAACGTACATTTTCTTAGAAATTTGTTCCTCCGTTTAAGAGCAATGTTCGATACTAGCAGACTTCCTTTTGAGAGGAAGGCGCTCTTTCTCCTCGCTTCATCGCTCACGCATGATTTTGATTCCCAGGCAGCACCATTCCGTGATTTTTGGTTTACTCTCACTCCATGTTATGTAGTCAGTAATCTGAGAAAAATAATGTTCTCTCATTTACTTAGCTACCTATAATATTATTTTATTTCACATTAGTGAACCCTACGCTGCTTCGCATTTGCTAAATATGTATGAAAATTCGTTATACGTCCTAAGTTGTGACATCCCAGGGCATTTTTTCAGGACGCAAATTTCGGCTCCCGTTTCGTGAAAGGGAAACACACACCTCACCAGGCGAAAAATTTGTGTGTAATGGGTTTGTAATGGGTTCACGTGCAAATATTTCTATTGACGAGTGAGGAACATATACTGAACAGCATTTATATTATATGCAGACTAGTAATTATAGCTGCAACAAGTCTATATTTTTATGTGTTTTAGTACCTCCAACTACATGTGGCAAGAGCAAACTGTTAACGCTTTTATTCCCATAGGCAGCAGGTCACGTGTTGAAGTGCGGACACTTGAACGAAAAATTGTTGGTCTATACTAACAGGCATAATCCATTTTGTGGGGCAATACGACGGTGCAGAAAACGTTATGACGTAGAGTTTCTGAATTGTTTGTGAAAAACTATTCGACTCAGAGAAAAAACATCCAACACACTGATGTGCGTACATGTGTACGTATACCCGTTACACTATATATATATATATATATATATATATATATATATATATATATATATATATATATATATAAAAGGTGATTCTTAATAACGTTTAAAAATCTTTGAAACGGCGTAGATGCCGCTGAGACAAGTAATTTAATATAAGGCACATGGAGTCGCAAATGTCGGGGAATACCCCAAACGTGGATGACAAATGTTGAAGATGTGTCATTACCAGATGACGATCGTCGCCTCACCTGCAGTGTTCTGTCACACCTGCTCACCCCAACCCAAGTATTCAAGTCAGTGTGACTCCGGGCCTACGTGCGCGACGTTCTCGCATGGGGCTCAGGGTAGGAGCCATGCGTCTGGCAGGCAGGATCTTTTTCATTGCGTTAGGCAAATACACAGATCAGCCAGAACATTACGACCACCGACCTACTATCGATACAAACCCCTCCAGGCGTTCTGGCGAGGAATGAATCCTATACACACACAAGCACGCTGCGTGTACTCTCAGTGAACGTGCTGTCTGTGTGGAGAATGGGTCTGAGCGAAGGCAGACTGTGATGGCCCGGAGGCTCGGCACCACTTGCCGAGTATTCGAAGTGTGCTGTGTTGAGTGTCGTCAACACGTGGCTAAACCAAGTTGAAACCACGTGCAGACGCTGGGAGTTGGGCGGCCTCCCCTCATTAGAGCTCTCGGGTGTTGATAGGTTGGTCGGACTGGCAAAACAGGGCAGACGGCGAACTGTGGTGGAACTAACATCAGACTTTAATGCTGAGCAGAGTAATAGTGTGTCCCAACACAGTGCACCAAATACTCCTAAGTGATGCTACTCTGCAGCCGACGACCCACGTATGTGCCAACGTTAACATCACAACATCGGCAATTACGGCTGAAAAGGGCACGTGACAATTTTCACTGGACGTTGGCGCAGTTGCAGGCGCAAATCCCTCGTCTTCCAGGGGAACATCTTCGTGACACATGTACTGCAGGACAAAAACAAGCTGTCGGCCGCTCCATTATGCATTGAGGACATTCGCATGGGTATCCACGGGTCCAATGGAGCTAGTGCAAGGCACCATGACGGCCAAGGAGTATCGTACACGGGTTGCAAACTACGTACACCCCTCCATGACGCTCACGTTTCCCGAGACCAGTGGCATTTTTCAGCAAGATAATTCGCCATGTCATGGTGCCAGGAATGTGATTGAGTGGTTCGAGGAACAGAGGGACGAGTTACAATTGATGTGCTAGCCCCCCAACTCACCAGATCTGAACCAGATCGAACATATCTGGGATGTTATTGAAATTAGTGTGTTGTGTGTACATGGAAATAATGTTGTGGCTAATCAGTACACACATATATATATATATATATATATATATATATATATATATATATATATATATATATATATGTGTGTGTGTGTGTGTGTGTGTGTGTGTGTGTGTGTGTGTGTGTCTGTGTCTGTGTCTGTGTCTGTGTGTCGGGAAATACCGCAAAAGTGGACCAGGAGAAATATTGAACCTGTGACATCACCAGATGACGTGGATGAGAATCGTTGAATATGTGACGTCACCAGATGTCGTAGGTAAATCTAGCTGTTGTTTAAAAGTATATACCTTGTGATATATAGCCTTTGGTATATAACATGTGTACTAACAGTACACAGTATAGCACAGTTTTGATGCAGTTGCCTTTCAGCAACCGTATGTAAGTTTCAATGGACAAATATCACCGTCAACCGACCGCAAATAATTGTTTAACAGATTTACCTACGTTTCGACACATTTAGGGATGTTTTCATCAGAATGAACATTTAAAAGCAGTGAAGTTACATTGCGAGAGGGGAATAGTCAAAACATAGAGCAGATATGCTCAAGCGAAAAATTTGGTACGTACACCTTGCAAGGAACAATGTCTGATGTTATTTGGAACCGGTTGGCTGTGTTATTTCTCCGTTGATGCAATATACACTCCTGGAAATGGAAAAAAGAACACATTGACACCGGTGTGTCAGACCCACCATACTTGCTCCGGACACTGCGAGAGGGCTGTACAAGCAATGATCACACGCACGGCACAGCGGACACACCAGGAACCGCGGTGTTGGCCGTCGAATGGCGCTAGCTGCGCAGCATTTGTGCACCGCCGCCGTCAGTGTCAGCCAGTTTGCCGTGGCATACGGAGCTCCATCGCAGTCTTTAACACTGGTAGCATGCCGCGACAGCGTGGACGTGAACCGTATGTGCAGTTGACGGACTTTGAGCGAGGGCGTATAGTGGGCATGCGGGAGGCCGGGTGGACGTACCGCCGAATTGCTCAACACGTGGGGCGTGAGGTCTCCACAGTACATCGATGTTGTCGCCAGTGGTCGGCGGAAGGTGCACGTGCCCGTCGACCTGGGACCGGACCGCAGCGACGCACGGATGTACGCCAAGACCGTAGGATCCTACGCAGTGCCGTAGGGGACCGCACCGCCACTTCCCAGCAAATTAGGGACACTGTTGCTCCTGGGGTATCGGCGAGGACCATTCGCAACCGTCTCCATGAAGCTGGGCTACGGTCCCGCACACCGTTAGGCCGTCTTCCGCTCACGCCCCAACATCGTGCAGCCCGCCTCCAGTGGTGTCGCGACAGGCGTGAATGGAGGGACGAATGGAGACGTGTCGTCTTCAGCGATGAGAGTCGCTTCTGCCTTGGTGCCAATGATGGTCGTATGCGTGTTTGGCGCCGTGCAGGTGAGCGCCACAATCAGGACTGCATACGACCGAGGCACACAGGGCCAACACCCGGCATCATGGTGTGGGGAGCGATCTCCTACACTGGCCGTACACCACTGGTGATCGTCGAGGGGACACTGAATAGTGCACGGTACATCCAAACCGTCATCGAACCCATCGTTCTACAATTCCTAGACCGGCAAGGGAACTTGCTGTTCCAACAGGACAATGCACGTCCGCATGTATCCCGTGCCACCCAACGTGCTCTAGAAGGTGTAAGTCAACTACCCTGGCCAGCAAGATCTCCGGATCTGTCCCCCATTGAGCATGTTTGGGACTGCACGTCCAGCACGAACGCTGGTCCAACTGAGGCGCCAGGTGGAAATGGCATGGCAAGCCGTTCCACAGGACTACATCCAGCATCTCTACGATCGTCTCCATGGGAGAATAGCAGCCTGCATTGCTGCGAAACGTGGATATACACTGTACTAGTGCCGACATTGTGCATGCTCTGTTGCCTGTGTCTATGTGCCTGTGGTTCTGTCAGTGTGATCATGTGATGTATCTGACCCCAGGAATGTGTCAATAAAGTTTCCCCTTCCTGGGACAATGAATTCACGGTGTTCTTATTTCAATTTCCAGGAGTGTAGTTATAGTTTTGGAATACTGTATGGTGAAATTTAGTGAAAGGGCAAGTTTAACTGACCATTGTAAAATTGCTCTGATCGTAAATAAAGTCCAACGAATATGAATGTGCGACCTTCAGCCTTCTTTATTGTTATCGCAAAACAAATATTTATTTGTTTAAACTGAATTGGTAAATCGGGTGCGATCATTGGTGTGTTAGATCTGCGAGACACATCAGCAGCTGAAGGATCTGTGAGGATAATAGCTTCACATTATTTTCCATAGTTTTAATCTGCAAACAGGTAGCATTGCAAAGTTTCGGACGATTAGGATCTCATAGTAGTACTCCAGTCATTAGCCAGTTAGCCACAAATATAACTCCCAAAATATGCAATGCTGTCTCTTAAACAGCATACAATTTTTTGTAGAGGATTATGTAGACCTTGTGCAGAGAAAAACTAACCGTCTGAAAGCTTGTTAGATTATCGTGTAAAATAGGACAAGAACTTCTCGAGATGTTTTCTAACAACTTTTCCCTTCCTTTTCCCCTTATATATTAAAATACATTATCGGTATCAGGACATTCCATCCCATCATTATACGCTACTGAGAACTGTAATACCTAAATAGAAAGTAAGAAAAAATCTGCTGCAAGTATCTGTTTTCAAATTTCACCGTTAATAGACATTATGAGACAAGCTGGAAGTAAATGAGGTCTCAGATACTGAGCCAAATATTCTGGATCCAGTCACCCTTCACAGCCGCCCTCAGACATAAGCTGAAACTAAATAAGATTTTACTTGATGAGTCAAAGATTCAAGATGTTATTATCATTCACACAGCACATTAGGCACTATCTGAGAGAGAGCAGGATACCATTTGATGAGCCTAAGATTCGAGGTCTTGGTCTCCTCCTCTGGGAGCTGGTTCAGTCTCAGTTTTTGCCTCAAGCGTCATGCAAATTGCAAAAAGACCTACATGCAAGAGTTCGAGGCATACTTACCCTATCATTGAATGCTATACCGTCCTTTTGAGACACGTAATATGACTAGGAAGCATATCCAGAAATGGAAAATGTGGAATACGAGATATATATCGTTAAATCTACAGTATATCTTAGTGAGTCGCTTGAAAGAATGTAACAATTACGACATAGCACTCCACATGTCAAATGATGAAATTCACGAAACATAACTCCACAATTACCGCATCATTTGCATTCAGTGATACAAATGTCATAACATTTTGGACATTCACAAAACTTAGCACTACTTGTTGTTCCTATGAGTGTAATAGACGCTCTTAGAAGAAGACTGGGTGTTTATACCACCAGCAGGTTTTAAGGCGGTATTTGCAGCTGTTACTGTTAGAATCACTCTCTACACTACGTGGAATCCAAAACAGTACCAGGTCCACAATCTTTTAGATCTTTTAGATCTTATAGATCTTTTCGATCTTTAGAACCTTTAGATCACGTCACAGACATTCTGAGTAATCTCTACCTATCTCCTCTACATTTAAGAGTGGAACTCCCATTGTACTGTTAATGTTTCCGTCCCTGCTTTTATGTTCGTAGAAGGTTGCTTTGATTTCCTTGTATGCTGAGTCGGTGCTTTCGACAATCTTTTCTTCTTATATTTCGTTTCATTTTTCATGCAGCCGTTTGTCTAAGTTCCCTTCACTTACTACTTATTTGATGCGGAAGAGATTTGTATTTCCGTGTTCCTGAATTTCCCTGAATAGCAGATACAAAAGTCCTGAATATACATGACTCCCTCCTCAGTCTACAAGTCTGGGAGGAAGGAGGTACCTTTCTGCTGCGTGACAGAACACTTGGGTGTTGTGGAGAACGAAAGGGTGAATGTAGCAGGCAAGGAGGCGTGTCGAGATCGTCAGTTAGTACAATTTGCCACCACTCTGCATGCTGTTGAGGTATAAAGTAATGCGTCGATAGGAGGAAGTGTGGCTGGAAGTGACAGACAGTAGGTTTTGTAATGAAGGCCACAGTCCTGCCTTGGGGTACGTCCTTCCAGCCACGCAGGCCCGACGAAGTCCCCCTCACTCGTCTTCGCATAGGCCACAGGTTTATTAACCATGGCTTCCTGCTCTGGCGACTCGACCCTTCAATGTGTGGAGCTTGTGTCGTACAGATAACTGGGCGTGAAATTTTATTACACTGTGTTTTACTTTTAGACTAGATGGCAGCGGCAGATTTATCCACAGATCTTACCTGTACATTAAGTGACGTGTAGATGATATTTTTCCGAAAGTCACATGGTATGTCACCAGGCTCATACATTCTACACACCAATGTGAATAGCCAGTTTGTTGCCACTTCCCCAAATCATTTAATAAATTCTGATGGACTGTTACCTATCCATTCTACCTTACTTGATCTTAACTCCTCTAAAGCGCTCGTAAATTCTGATTCTAATACTAAAACCTCTATCTCTTCTAAATGGTCTCCAGTTTCTTCTTCTCACATAGGACAAGCTCCCGTCTCATAGAGGCCTTCTGTGTACTCTTTCTAGCTTTTCACTTTCTTCTCTGCATTTAGCAGTGGAGTTGCCATTCCATTCTTAATGTTAGCACACTATCGTTTAATTCTTCGAAGGTTATTTCACTTACCTACATACCGAGTCATTACTTCTGAAAATCATTTCTTTTTCAATTTATTTACATTTTAATGTATTTTCCTTGCACTTCCTATGTATGTCATCACTCAGCGACTCGTATATCTGTATTCCTGTATTCCGCTGAACGTTTTTCTACTTACTTATTTCATGGATCAGCTGAAGTATTTCTTCTGTTGCCTATGGTTTCTTCGCAGTTACCTTCTTTTTTTCCAATGTTTTTCGTTCCAACTTCTATGACTGTCCTTTTCAGAGATGTTCATTCCTCTTCAACTGTAGTGCCTATCAAGTTATGTATTATTGCTATATCTGTAGCCTTAGAAAACTTCAAGCTCATTTCGTCATTCCTTAGTACTTCTGTATTCCACTTCTTTGTGAATTCATTCTTCCTCAGTAATCTCTTAAGCTATATCCTACTCTTCATCACTGCTGCATTTTGATCTGAGTCTACATCTGCTCCTGGATACGCCTTACAATCCAGTACCTGATTTCAGAATCTCTGTCTGATCATGATGTAATCTGACTGAAATCTTCTTGTATCACTCGGCCTTTTCCAAGTACATCTCCTCCTTTTTTGATTCTTGAACAAAGTATTCGCTATCAGTAGTTGAAACTTATTACAGAATTCAACTAGTCTTTCTCCTCTCTCGTACCTTGTCCGAAGCTCATATTAATTTGTAAACTCTTCACTTTCTCCTTCCCCGATAACTACATTCCAGTCCCCCATGACTATTAGACTTTCATCTCACTCTACGTACTGTATTACTATTTCAACATACTCATACATTTCCTCTATCTCTTCATTATCAGCTTGCGACGTCGGAATGTATACATAAACTATCGATGTTGGTGTTGGTTTGCTGTCGATTTTGATAAGAACAACCCTACCACTGAACTGTTCACAGTAAAAGACTCTCTGCGCTAGCTTCCTACTCATAACAAATCCTACTGCCGTTATACCATTCTCTGCTGGTGCTGATATTACTCTATAGGCATTTGATCAGAAATCCTTGTCTTCTTTCCACTTCATTTCACTGATCCTTGCTGTATGTGGACTGAGCCCTTGCATTTTCTTTCCCAGATTAACTAACTTCCCTAACACGTTCAAGCTTCTGACATTCCATGTCCCGCCTCGTAGGACGTTGTCCTTTGTTGGGTATTAATTCTTTTTGTCTTGGTCTCCTCCCTTTTAGCAGTTCTCTCCCGGAGGTCCGAAAGGGGGACTATTTTGGAATCTTTTGCCAATGGAGAGATCATCATGACACTTTTTCAATTACAGGCCACATTTCTTTGGGAAACGCGTTATGTGTCTTTACTGCTGTGGTTGCCATTGGCTTCTGTATTCTGATACCTTTGATGACTGCTGATTCTTCCGCTTTTAGGGACAGTTTCCACGCAAAGGGTGGCGGGTTTCGAACCGGGAACCGCGAACTTCGATTACTAATGAAAGGCCATATCCATGCAAATATTAGCAGGAACGATTGTGGATAAGAGCTTAGGAACTTATCACACGGTCTGGAGTAATCATACAAAATGACACTCACTCACCTCCACCTCATTTGGGTTGACCCACACACTCACTCTATCTCATGATCCTTAAGACAACTGAAGAGTGATGAAAGATGCTGCACATTAGTAAAACTACAGAGGAGTTAAAACAAAAGGATAGGGAAATACGACTGGCCGACCACTTACAAGAAACGTTTGTGAGACAGGAATCTTTTAACAGATTATCAACATCTTCCTAAATTTTTGGAAACAAGTCGGACATATCACAGAACTTTAAAACTCTCACCAAATTCATTCGAACGTCACTTAATGTACAGGTAAGATCTAAGGATAAATCTGCCGCTGCCATCTAGTCTAAAAGTAAAACACAGTGTAATAAAATTTCACGCCCAGTTATCTGTACGACACAAGCTCCACACATTGAAGGGTCGAGTCGCCAGAGCAGGAAGCCATGGTTAATAAACCTGTGGCCTATGCGAAGACGAGTGAGGGGGACTTCGTCGGGCCTGCGTGGCTGGAAGGACGTACCCCAAGGCAGGACTGTGGCCTTCACTGCAAAACCTACTGTCTGTCACTTCCAGCCACACTTCCTGCTATCGACGCATTACTTTATACCTCAACAATGGGGCGACAGCATGCAGAGTGGTGGAAAATTGTACTAACTGACGATCTCGACACGCCTCCTTGCCTGCTACATTCACCCTTTCGTTCCCCGCAACATCCAAGTGTTGTGTCACGCAGCAGAAAGGTACCTCCTTCCTCCCAGACATGTAGTCTGAGGAGGGAGTCATGTATATTCAGGACTTTTGTATCTGCTATTCAGAGAAATTCAGGAACGCGGAAATACAAGTCACTTACGAATCAAATAAGTAGTAAGTCAAGGGAACCTAGACGACATGGCTGCATGGAAAGTGCGAAGAAATCTAAAAAGAAAACATTGTTTAAAGTACCGACTCAGCATACAAGGAAATCAAAGCAATCTTCTACGAACATAAAAGCAGGGACGGAAACATTAACAGTACAATGGGAGTTCCACTCTTAAATGTGGAGGAGAGAGAAGATAAGTAGAGATTACTCTGACTGTCTGTCTACGACGTGATCTAAGAAACAAAATATGTCAATAGTGAAGATTTAAGAATTAATGTAGAAAGGATAGATAATATTCCATACGAACTTCTAGAAGAATTGGGGGAAGTGGCAACAAAACGACTGCTCTATGGTATGTTGAATGTGTGAGATTGGCGATATACCATCTGACTTTCGGAGAAACATTAACCACTGAATACCGAAAAGAGCAAGAGCTGAAAAATGCCAAAATTTTCGGACAAGCAGCTTAAAAGCTCACAAGAATGATATAGAAAAGAATGGAAAACCAAACTGATGATTTGTTAGGTGATGATCAGTTTGGCTTCATGAGCCGTAAAGTTACCACAGAGGCAGTTATTACGTTTTGGTTGATAATGGAAGCAAGTTTGAAGATAATCAAGTGACGTTCATAGGATTTGTCGACCTGGAAAGACCGTTCGACAATGTAAAATGAGCAAGATGTTTGAAATTCTGAGAAAAATAGGCGTGACCTACTGAGAAAGGCGGATAATATACATTATAAAAATGGAAATGTCGTGTGGCTAGGGCCTCCCGTCGGGTAGACCGTTCGCCTGGTGCAGGTCTTTCGGTTTGACGCCACTTCGGCGACCTGCGCGTCGATAGGGATGAAATGATGATGATTAGGACAACACAACACCCAGTCCATGAGCGGAGAAAATTCCGACCCAGCCGGGAATCGAACCCGGGCCCTTAGGATTGACAGTCTGTCACGCTGACCACTCAGCTACCGGGGCGGACCATAATATACATTGAAGAACCAAAGAAACTAGTACACCTGCCTAATATCGCGTGGAGCCCCCGTGAGCACGCAAAAGTGCAGCAGCACGACGTGGCATGGATTCGACTAATGTCTGAAGTAATTCTGGAGGGAACTGACACCACGAATCCTGCAGGGCAGTCCATAATTCCGTAAGTGTACGAGGGAGTGAAGGTCTCTTCTGAATAGCACGTTGCAAGGCATCCCAGATAAGTTCAATAATGTTTGTGTCTGGGGAGTTTGGTGGGTAGGGCGGATGTGTTTGAACTCAGAAGAGTGTTCCTGGAGCCACTCTGTAGCATTTCTAGACGTGTAGGGTGTTGCATGGTTCTGCTGGAATTGCCAAAGCCCATCGGGATGCACAGTGAAAATGAATGGATGCAGATGATCAGACGGGATGCTTACGTACTTGTCACCTGTCAGAGTCATATCCAGACGTATCATCGGTCCCATATCACTCCAAATGCACACCCCACACATCATTATAGAGCCTCCATCAGCATGAAGAGTCCCCTGCTGACATGCAGGGTCCATAGATTAATGAGGTTGTCTCCATACCCGTACACGTCCATCGGCTCGATACAATTTGAAACGAGACTCGTCCGACGAGGCAATATGTTCCCTGTCGTCAACAGTCCAATGTCGGTGTAGACGTGCCCAGGTCAGGTGTTAAGCTGTAAGTCTTGCACTCAAGGGTTCACGAGTGGGTTTTCGGCTCCGAAAGCCAATATCGATGACGATTCGTTGAATAGTTCGCACGCTGACACTTGTTGATGGTCCAGCGCTGGAATCCGCAGTAGTTTGCACAAGCGTTGCACTTCTGTGACGTTGAACGATTCTCTTCAGTCGTCATTGGTTCCGTTCTTGCAGGATTCTTTTTCGGCAGCAGCGATGTCGGAGATTTGATGTTTTACCGGATTCCTGATATTCACGGTACACTCGTGAAACAGTCACACGGGAAAATCCACACTTCATCGCCACCTATGAGACGCTGTGTCCCATCGCTCGTGCGCCGTCTGTAACACCACGTTGAAACTCACTTAAATCTCGATAACCTGCTATAGCAGCAATAACGGTTCTAACAGCTTGTTGTCTTCCATAGTCATTGCCGACCGCAGCGCCGTATTCTGCCTATTTACAAATGTCTGTGTATTTGAATACGTGTATCTGTACCAGTTTCTTTGGCGCTCCAGTGTCTAATCCATACAAGTAGAGGGAACAATAAGAGTAGGAGACCAAGGGTGAAGTGCTCCAAGTAACAAGGTGAGACAGGGATGTAATCTTTCACCTCACTGTTCAATCTATACAATGAAGAAGTAATGACGAAAATAAAAGGAAAATTCATTTGCGTGATTCAGATTCAGGATTAAAGGGCATCAGAGATAAGACCCACTGATGACATTGCTACTCTCATTGAAAGCGAAGAATAACTGGAGGTTTTGTTAAATGGAATGAACAAGCTAATGGGACCTGAGAGTAAATCGAATAAAGACGAAGGTAATGAGAACTAGGAACAGTGAGAAACATCAGAATTGAGGATCACGAAGTAGACGAAGTCAAGTACTTCTCGTATCTACGCAGCAAAATAATCCATGAGGAATGGAGCAAGGAGGAAATAAAAAGCAGACTAGCACTGACAGTAGGGGCAATCCTGGGTAAGAGAGGACTGCTACTATCAAACATACGCTTTCATTTGCGAAATAAATTTCCGAGGACGCACATATGGAGAACAGTATTTATAGTAGTGAATCATGGAGTGTGGGGAAACCGGATCAGAAGAATTTGGAGGCATTTGAGAAGAGCTGCCACAGAAGAATTTTGAAAATTAGATGATCTGATAAGGAATGATGAGGGGTACCTGCAAAATCTGTGAGAAAAAGGTATGTATCGAAAACGCTGACAAGAAGGGACAAGATGATAGCACATCGGGGATTAACTTCCATGATTCTAGAGAGAGCTGTAGTCGGTAAAACTGTAGAAGAAGACAGAGACTGAAATACAAAATACATCCGACAAATAATTGCAGACTTAGGTTGTAAGTGCTAGTCTGAGATGAAGAGGTTGGCCCAGGAGATGAATTAGTGGTTGGTTGGGTCAGATCAGTCAAAGACAGATGACCTACTTCAGTAAGCAATAAATATAACTGTGAATTTAATTTTTAACCATGTATTGTTTATACTTACAACATTTATGTTGTTTATTTTAAGTTTTAGATAAAAAATGAAAATGAACAACTTGAATGCGATCACAGCATTGTAGATAGGGGAGGGCACTCATGGGAATATAAATATACACGGAATTTAGCACCCATAACACGTCTAATACAGTAAACTGGTGATGCAATCGTAAATTGAGGACACGATCAGGGAAACTACAGAGCAAGCAATGGAATTTCCCTGTTTAGGTCCATACGTAAACATGGTTACAGAGTTGTGGTGTTCAGTTAAAGTGTTATAAAACAATGTATTAAAAACATATGCAGGACTGCAACCTAGTGATGGCGAATATCGGCGAAACAACCAGTTTTCGGTTATATAGGTTATTTCAACACCAGTTAACCTGACTGTTAAGTTTCAGGTAACTGGTTTCTGGAATAACCGGCTTACTGTCCTAATGAACCAAGCAGAGACATCATAATCAAAAGAAATATGCTACAATTATATAATTAAATTAAAAAATATTCTGTAGTTAAATGAACACAGCCAAATTGACAAAATATGAAAAATTGGCATAGAGTACGTGCGACTTTCCAATATTATAAATTTTTATTTTTTGTCAATGTGATTGTGCTAGTTTAGATACGGAATATTTTTGATAATTATGTCTCTGCTGATCTCATTAGGACAGCACGTTTCTCATCTAAAATCTTGAGGTACGTATTGGTTTTAGTAATTAAATACATGTGTAGTTCCTCAGCATGTCTCATCGTCAGATCCTAAGTATTGACTTGTACAACAACTAATGGGTAGGATATTTATTGTTGTTAACTGTGTCTTATGATGTGCGGTCTATATTATGTGTTGTATTTCGTGACTGCATGATTTTCATCCCTCCATACACCATATGGATAGCTTCTGTGACGTTATATTTCGCATATTGCTGTTTTATGACTTCTAGAGGCTTGAATTTATGATGGCCAGCTTGCTCTCTGTGGCTATTTTTGTAGTGAGAATTGAGGGTAGTGTTGCTTGTTAAGAATATTACAGTCTGGCTCAGAGACGCGTGGCTTATGAAGCCAGTGCTTCTTCAGTACTCATCTTTGTTTTTAATCCCCTTATTTTACACTATTTTCATTTAGAAGCTTCTCTAATTTTTAGATATGTTTCAGATATATGTTAGGTTTTATGGCATATGGCAGTTTCCCGTTCTCCATTGATCTTGCATCATCACCACGGTGTTCTTTATGTACGTCTTGGTTGTTTAGATTTGGTTTTACGGTGGTTAGGCATTCTGTTTACATTCATTAATTTTCCTCTTTATCTCCATATAGGTGAATCATTTTGTACCATCATGTCCCTATAACAATATCCTCGTGGGTAAACTTTGTCTAATTTTCTTGATTTTTGTATAATCTATCCCCCCCACTCACACACACATTCACATACATACATTGTCTATACAAAATATGTCATTTTAATGACTCTCCGTATTTCCCAAGAGAAGTGGTAACTACACAGTTATCTCGTCAATGTGATGTCTGGAGCTTCTCCTTAGCCCATCTTCAGTATTTGACTTCCGGCGAGTTCAGGTTATTTGATCTTAAAGATACGTTTAGAGTATGACCATTGGTCTCGTCTGGTATGAAGTTTCATGCCGTTCAGTATTGTAAGTTGCTCCGCGCTATTTCATTGTATACCGGTCGTAGCGTAATAATGTGAAGACCATTGAGTATGCTACTCAAGACGTTTTCCTAAATAGTACAACTGCTATTTTCATTAGTTGCACATAATACACAAATCACAGGTAACTAATACCACGTTATACTTCGTAAGTGGTAACTTCACATTTTATGTGAAGAAGGATGTTTTTTCTTTTTACAGTTAGGGTTGTTCTTACCCTTATGACTTGAACGTGTCTCACATTATGTATAAAAAAGTGCACCCTCTACTAGCATGTGGTCTGATTTATGATTATGCATTGCATTTGAGTGGTTATGTCTCTCATAATAATTCTTTCTTTAGTTTCTATGAGATGTCTTTTACGTGTAAAATGATACTTTGTTGCTGCCAACCAGTATGTAAACATCCTCTGTTACAGTGCTGTTTATGTGCACATTTAACTCTTTATTTTCCTTTGTCACATTCTGAATTTTGAAGTGACCTTTACCGGTCTTGCTTTATATTTGTATTATTATCCTCTGTTATACACTATACATACTCTAAAGTGCATACCTGTTGATGATATAATGTACAGGGGCCCGGGGATGATACTAGTGAAGTGCAGAAAGTGATAACGTAAAGAAAAATAAATAAGAAGTGATTGAAGTACGGCTGCTGGTTGGTTTTCATTCTACATGCTGTGTGATCAGCAGCTCTCCCGATTCCATCACGGATCCAAGAAGACATTCAGTTTTAATTTCGCTTTTGGGAATATCCTCCAGATCCCTGTGCGTCACAAAACCTTTGCTGTAGTTCAAGGTGGTATGGAGCTCAGTTTTAATGGCATATTCCCTAAAGCTTTTTGCTTTCTGTCGGTTTGTCGTTTGTTTATAACTATAGGTTTCGACCAACTGCCGTTCCACCTCAAATACCAAGCATCTCATCGGTGCGAGGCCCACCTTGAGAGTGGTCTTTTTTTTAAAGATGTTTTTAGGATTATCGCGATCCAGGTGGTCGTGACAAAATCGCGTTTCCTTATGGCACACAACTTTTCAGCGCCGAGGCATACGGCAGTCACTGCGGCTTGCCCAGAATTTACAGTGACAGAGGCCTGGTGGCGCTCACCAGTCCGTAGCTGAGGAATCCTTGGGCAGCCGAGTCGGTATCCACAAAAAGAAACTGAGCCCCCTGAGGGCAGTTCACAGCTTTGGAAAATGAGCACATAATTATCGCTGCTACACAACTTAAACCTCTACAGACATGATAGTATGAGAGGCAACAGAATTGATTATGTCGTATGACAACTGCTTTTCCATTTCGTTGCTTTTCATTGTGAGTCGGTGTTTGTGCTCCCGTTGGGTGGCAAAGTTGTGTAGGCGGCCTGCCATCAAGGCGTTCTAAGCAGTTTTCTGTCACAGTATGTACGCTGAGAAAGAGAAAAAACTGTTCTGTTTAACTGGTAAGTTACACACCTTTTGTCTAACGTTCGACTGCATTGTACGATGCTGTTGTACACTTTTTGTAACAAGCAAATGATAGGGGAGTACTGTTGGTAACGTGGATCTTGCTCTGCAGAGGACATGTTTGGTAATCTTTTTGGTTACGGTACTTGATCATTTCAGTCGACCACAAACAGTCTCGGGTAAAAGTCGTAAACTCGAAACTGTTTTAGTTGAGGCTTTAGATACGAGTGCGCAGGAAAGCCGTCGGCACACGGACCGTGCATCCGAAAGTTCAGCGTTGAGCGTGCCGAGTTTCTGCCGTCATAGCGTGGAATAGCACGTTCGGGAGTGTTTCCGAACGAGCAGAGCAATATCTGGCATGCCAGATATTCTGAGCATGCATCTGAGCGTTGACCAATGAGATGGCACAACGCCACCTACGTCACACACACGCCGTCTTCCTTCAGTACAGAGTTGTGAGGCACCATATTGGCGTTCATTTCAAACCTATATGTTGAAACACATATGCAGCGATGGCGAGCCATGACAATCTCTGACCAGAGAGTAGTAGCGCGTGCGAGATGATTAAATTGCGAGAGAGCAGTTGCAAGCAGTCTGTCGGTAGTTGTAGTCTTGTACAGTGGCGGGTAGAGTCGCGAGTGGGACGCAGTCCGCGGGCGTCGACATGGGTCTCTGGTCAAGATGCTGAATGAGGTATATTGTTAAACAAGATAATGAAGCTGCATTGCGCACATCAGATAATGTAATGTATATTTATTGTAATTAATTTTCAAGAAGTGCCCCAATAATAATTTTGTTTTCAAAGCATTTTTAACAAAAGAGCTATTTAATTGAAAAAATATTTCCCTTGTTTTTCCTTAAACAAAAGTTTCAGTTAAATTCAAAGAATATGTGCGATGCATTTCCTCCTAGCTATGGCGAAAGATAAGAGCAGATGCAGTTTTAGTGAGGTAAGAAATTAATTCTGATTTTTTTGCACAGGGCCAAAGATCGACTTTTCGGTCTAATTGAGTTTTCATTGTCACTGAGATTTCATTATCATTGAATTATCTTCCATTTTTTGTGGGGAGCTTACACTTGGGTCAGATTGCGATTCTTACATTTAATTGTCATTGTCAGTAGATTTCTGTGGGGAGGTTACACTTGGCTCCCACTTATTATTATTTATTTAAATATTTCTGAGGGGACGATATTGCTTCGTGGCTCCATTTTTATTTAACTTTGCTATACTTAATTTTCGGTGGGGAGGTTACACTTGGCGACATCCGGCCAGGATCGTATTTCTTTGGGAATCTTCTAAGAAACAGACAGATATCTGCTCTTATTTGCTTAAATATAATTAGGATTTGGCGCAACGCTTTTACTAATTTTGTGACTTTCTTTCCTCAGATCATCGGCAATTCGTTGCTCTGTTGTATTTGTGTTTGTTGCTTTTTGCATTGTGCTTATTTCATGTGAACAATTGTGACTATTGTAAAAATGCCGCGAAAGACTGTGAATAGTGTGTCGCGAGGTATTATGAACGAAATTACCGACTTAAACAACGTGACCGATAGTAATTGTGACACGCAGTGTAATGATGACAACCCTGCGTTCACTGACAATCAGTGCGTTCCAACCACTAATGATGATTTTTATCTTACTGATGTACAAAAGAACTCAATTGTCTCCTCTGTTAATTTGACGACAATTGATGACGCGGGAAGCCCTATTGTAATGAGCGCTGCCCAGCTTAACACACCCGGTTTTGAAAATTCAAATAACGTACAGACAAATTTTTCTAATGAAAATGGACAGTGTACTGAAAGTACGACGGATACATTTAATTCCGAAATAGTGACTGACAGTGTACGTTCGACTTACAAATCTTTTTGTAAACCACAGAATGACCAAATGGTCACACAAAACGTGACAATTGCATGCACTGCCTCACAGAGCACTGAGAATGCAACAGCTACTTTTGGTTTGGATCAATTTATGGCAGTTTTGCTACAGTTTAAGAACGAATTTAATGAAAATACGAAACAACAGAGTAAAAAATTAGACAACCTTAATGAAAATAATAAACAGTTTAATGAAAAACTAGACAAACTTAGTGAACAGGTCAGACAACAGAGTGAAGATTTCAAACAACTTAATGTACAGGTCAAACAAGATAACGAAAAACTCAAACAACACTTAAATGAAAAATTAGACAACGATTCCAAACAGTTAAATGAAAAATTAGACAACAGTTCCAGACAGCTTAGTGAACAAATTAGAGACGTTGCCGCACAATGTCATGATACTAAGGAACACTTGCGCGAGGAAATTGCGGCTTGTTCAAGAAAAAGTAGCGAAGAAATTAAATCTGTTGCTCAAGAATTAAGGGACATGCAAACAGCTACAACAGAAGCACTTAGAGAGGAAATTATCGCAGTCGGTAGACAATGCTCTGAAAAAGCTACACAATTACGCGACGAGTTTAAAGCAATGACAGCAGAACTTTCGCGCACAATGGATGAAAAGATTGACGCGAAATTCGAACAACAGAACACTCAAACTAAAGAACGTCTTAGTCTTCACATACAAAACAGTGATACGCGTTTCCGCAAATTTATTCAGGATCAATATAAAGTCAAACGTCAAGTCATGGAAACAATCACTGCTCAGAGACAAGAAGACAAACGTAAAATGTTTGCGAAGGCAAAAACGTATGTAGACAATAATATTGCCACAGTGTCCGACGAAATTAATACCATCAAACAGTCGAACACAGAATTACGTGACGAAATGTCGGATCTTAAATCGAAAACAGACACATACACCACCGATTTTCAAACAGTGACCGACAGACTCGAACAATTAGAAATAACACAGGATTCCGATGTCGTCAAAGCTGACGTTAAAAAACTGAACGAAACTGCACGTAAATTGCAAAAACAGATTAATGCCACTGACACTAAAACCGATGATCAGGTAAAAATACTGACTGAAAAATGTGATGAACTGGCCAGTCGTATTGACGTCATTGAAAGTAATAATGACAGCAAATCAGACGATACTTCACCGGTTTCATTTAATCAAACACCTGAATTTCAAAATCTACAACAGACAATAAATGAGATCGATTCGTCTAATAACACCTTGCGTAGAAAATTGTCCAATTTACAGCAAGAGGTAACAGAGATAAAAAAAGTTTCAGCGTTTAACACATCACAGCAGGCGCCACTTAGTGAACATTTGTTAGACTCACGCAGCGCGTATAATTCGGGTAATCTACAGAGAGTACGGGACTTAGATTCCGAACAACCACAGTTCAATAGATTCTCCTACAATACAGAACTTGTTCCATCATACAGAGATGATAATTTCGATTACAAACATTTTCTATCAGTGAGGAAATTTAAAGTGTTTAGGAATGACAGAACACAGATTCACCCACTGGACTGGATACAACAATTTAGCTTTGCTTTTCCACCGACTTGGCCCGTAACACACAAACTAGAATTTATTTGCAGTTTTTTGGAAGGCGAACCGGCAACTCGTATGAGACCGATCGCGAGGCAATGCTATTCAGTAGAAGAGTTTCAGAATGCTTTTCTGTCAGCGTATTGGTCGAAGACGACACAGCGCGGAATTAAAGATCAACTAATTAGCTTACCGAATTATGAGAACACAAATTTTCCCACTGTCACACAATTTTTTGAGCCCATGATCCAACAAAACCAGTACCTAAGTGAACCATATAGTGAATCTGCACTGATACAATTACGCATTTCTAAATTAACACGGTCATTAAGGGTGTCACTTCTAAGGGGTCAGCAAAAAGAAAATATTTCGGCATTCAGGGGTCTGTTGCAGCTTTTAGAAGTGCAGCAATCAGACTATTCTTTCGTAAACAAAAACTTTTCGTATAATAACGAAAGTCAACAAATATACAGTAATTATGATCAGGCACGTAATTTCAATAGTAAAAGTAATAGACGCTTTAGGAATGACAACCAACAGAACTTTAATAACAGGCAAAATTCCAATTACCAATACCGTCAAAATTTTCAGCAAGAAGAATCACATTTTAGTAACAATAGACGTTTTTCTCCGCAACAGCATGAAAATCAGCCGGTTAGCATACGTAACCAACAATGTTACGCACAAGGTCAGCCAAGCTTTAATGTTTCGCCGCGTGCACGTATAGTCCCTGATACAACAAATAGTAACGCACGGCAACAAAGAAACAACTACGTACAGTAAACACAGTATTTCAATTCCTACCGCAATGCACCGTGTAGGAATGACTATCACGACGGACGTAAAAACGATGAGCACAATTATCAGCGTACATATAATAACCAACAGCAAAATCATCCGCAAGAACATATTCTCATGAATGAACCCGAAAGTAGGTACCATCCAGAATGTAATACGTCTGGAAGAAGTAATAGAACATTGTAGAAATGCCACAACATCCTCCTGATAATAATAACACGTCAGATAGAACCTGACTAGATACTGTACAGGTCGCATCTTCCAGTAACACAAGCAGTACTTTAGACACGCAGAATGTTATTCACGAAAATGTTATTACTTTTGACGACATACGAGACACTCTTTTGCAAGAAAGACCAGTTGTTCAGAAAATCATTTCACATCCTGTCATGGAAATTAAAATTGGTTCAACGAAATTTTCAGCAGTAATCGATTCCGGATCACCTACGTCAGTAATAAATGAAGAAACTTTTAACAAGTGTAACAAAGAGAATACATAGCCTACATTACCTTTAGGTAAAATGAAAGTAAAAGGAGCAGCATCGAGTAAAGGTGTAGCCGTTAAATTACAGACGTATTTATCATTTTGTATTGCTGGTCACACATTTCACTCAAATTTTTGGATTGTTCCTTTATTGACAACAGACGTCATTTTAGGTACGAATTTTCTCGTACAACACGACGCAGTGGTTGATTTTCAAAATTCCTATTTAATGTTGAAGGATGAAAATGTGCAATTGGCTTTAGAGTTTCAGCATTCATTATCTGCGGAAGAACAAACAATTAACCGCACAGAGGTCATTTCCGCAACACGTAACATAGACTGTAATTCCACATTGTTCACTGATACGTACGTACATAACTATAACACTCCAGACGAAGCTGACTACGACGTAATGCAGATGATTTCTGACAAAGTTAAACAAAGCAGTGCAAATACAGACGACGAACGCGCTCAACTACACAAAATTCTTTTACAGCAAGCTCCAGTTTTCGACAACATTCCTGGTACCATGTCCGGATTTATGTATGAATTTCAATTCAAACAGCACGATACATTTAAAGCAAAGCATTATCCCATTCCATATATCCACAGAGAACAAGTTAAAAAAGAATTGCAGGATATGATTGACCAACGAATTATAGAACCAGCAGTTAGTCCGTACATAAACCCGCTACATATTGTTAAGAAAAAAGATGGCTCACTTCGCCTCGTACTTGATTCACGTCACATTAATAACATAATTATTAATGAAACAGATGGACCACGGACACTAGAGGAACTTCTACAGAAATTTCATGGTACGGCTATTTATTCCACACTAGATTTGAAATCGGGATTTTGGCAAATTCAGCTTCATCCGAATTGCAGAAAGTATACAGCTTTTCTTTGTTTTGGCGACTGTTATCAATTTTGTAAATTACCGTTCGGATTAACTATTTCTTCAGCAGCTTTTATTCGCGGTTTGAACACAACACTTCCGACAGATCTTAAAGACAGAATCACAACGTACGTAGACGACATTCTTATTGCAGAAGCTAACTGGTCTGAACACAATCTGATTTTAGAACGTATGTTACAAACTTTTCATGCACAAGGACTCACAGTTAATCTTAGTAAATCGCACTTTGGCAAAACTTCTATAAAATTTCTTGGACCCGTAATTTCAGCAGAAGGCATTGCGCCTGACCCGGAAAAACTTCAAGCTCTACGTGACATTACTATTCCTACAACGAAGAAGCAATTACGCAGTTTTTTGGGATTAATTAACTTTTTTCGTAAATTTATTCATCACTTTGCTTTAGACACACCTAGATTATGCCAATTAACAGGTAAAAATGCTATTTGGTCCTGGAATAAGCAATCACATTCTGAATTTGTGAACCTGAAACATGCTTTATTGAATGCACCACTTTTATCGCACCCAGATCTTACCAGAAATTTTTCCAGTGCCACCGACAGTTCCAACACAGCTTTAGGCGTACATATTTTCCAGGAAATTGAAGAAGACGGCTCTACAGTAATTAAAAACATAGCATTTGCAAGTCGCATTCTGTCATCTGCTGAACGAAATTACTCTGTTACAGAACTGGAAACGTTACATGTAGTTTGGGCTTTTACGAGATTCAGACATTTTCTTTATGGCAGACATACCACCGTTTACACAGACCACAGAGCGATACAATTATTACTTTCAGCTAAATTCACACACGACAGACTAAGTAGATGGAAGCTTTATTTACAGGAATTTAATTTTACAATTGTCCACATTCCCGGCACACAAAATGTTATAGCAGACGCACTATCTCGTTCTCTCAGCAACAATCAGCAAGACATCGCAACCAACTTCTGCAAAGCAAATTTCAGTGTCATGTACATTCAGCAAGTTGCATTTGTAGATTTTGTTTCATCGTCATTACAGGACATAGCAAAAGAGCAAAATAAAGACAATGTGTGGAAAGAAATTAAATAGCTTTGGCAAGATAAGAATAATGTTACGATTAGAAACCATTACACTGTACGCAATGACATTCTGTTTCACCGCTCTCATCCTGACAGCAACAATTGGTTATTATGCATTCCTGACGAACTGGTTAACAAATTAATATGGTATACTCATTTAAGTTACGCACATTACGGAGCCAGAAAATGTTTTCTTATACTGAGACAGAACTGTTATTTTACCAACACGGAGAAACGTATACGACGAGTTTTAGCGTCATGTAAAATTTGCCAGAAAGCTAAATCAGACACCACTTCACATATTCCTCCACTATATCCCATTGTACCTATTAATTTAAGACACATGGGCGCAGTAGACATTTTTGGTCCGATTCCGAGAACTAGCAGAGGTTTTTGCTACATCTTTGTCGCTGCTGAACTCACTTCAAAATTTGTTACCTTCACTCCGTTACGAAAAGCTACTGCTGTAACTGTTTCGAAAGCATTTGTAAAACATTTTCTGTCTCATGTAGGGCATGTGATGAAAGTAATTTCTGACAATGGATCACAATTTCGTTCTGCTATATGGACACGCAATGTTACGAGCTAGAAACATTTCTCCGATCTATATATCCAAGTACAATGCTTCTTCGAACCCCTGTGAACGATTAATGAAAGAAATTGGTAAACTGTGTAGAATATACTGCCACAAGAGACATATTGATTGGGACACACACATATTCTCATTCCAAGATGTAACTAATTTCATTCCAAATGAATCCACTATGCTATCTCCGTCTGTTATACTGAAAAACGATGAACCACCAAACAAAATTACAGAATTAGTAAATTTTCCTACATCTCGTCGATTACGAAACCACGAAATAATTGACATTGCGCTGAACAACATCAAACTTGCCGCAGAGCGCCGGAGAAGACAGCAAAAACAGGTTTGTACACGCTGAGACTTTCACGTGGGACAGAAGATATTAGTAAGTACACACTATTTATCCAGCAGAATAAAAGGTAAGTGCATTAAATTTGAACTTCTATATGCAGGACCATATCGGATTCGCAGCATTCCTCACCCCAATGTTGTACACGTCGAAACTTTGAGAACCAGAAAAAGTAAGGGGAACCACCATGTATACAATGTTAAACCCTTTATTGAATGAAACCACTTTATGATGTAACATGCTATGATGCCATTTCCTAATCTTTATGACCACTTATGCAATTATATTCACATGACTATTTACTGATGATTATCGTATTTTTCTTGGCAAGTGCCCAGCAAGGTAAGGTTAGCAGGTCGCTTTTCTTGTCGTTACACATCAGACCGTGCACATTTTTCAGATGAATTTACACATTTTATGACCACTTATGCAATTATATTTATGTGACTACTTACTGATGATTGTATTTTTTCTTGGCAAGTGTTCGGCAAGATAAGGTTAGCAGGTCGTTTTACTAGTCGTTACACATCAGACCACGCACATTTTCCATTTTTTTGTGTGTATGATTGTTTTCCTGTTTTGTTTGTATACATTATGAAATAGCTAAGACATAGCAAACACCAGTTGACTTTGACATTTTGCTTTATGATATCTCAACATCGTGACTGTTTTACATTTTTTTTTTTTTTTTTTTGCATTGTGATATTCTCTGTACATTTTTGACTTTGAATACTGTCTATGCTTTTGACATATTACGTTTTCTGTCATGTTATGCTGTATGCTTAATTATGTCACCATAAACCAGTCATTATTTAGTGAGTATATGATTTAAATGCAAGACATTAATCTTTGTTCATCAATTTAAGAAAGAAATGATGCGTAAAGGAAGTAAATTAAACAGAAATGGGAATTTCAACTACGGAATAGACGAAAGAAGATACAAAAACCTTATGAGGAAGAGTAAATGGATCAGAATTAACAATAATATACTATACACCTCGTAGAATAGCAGTCTCAACTAATTTTTTCTTTCAGAATACAAGGCGATTGATGCAGGCTGTCAGGCAGAACTACACATCTTAGTTTTAGTGATGAAATATGCTAGAGATAAGGAATAGTTGTGTAATGAGTAATGAGGTGATTTTTTGCAGATGATAATGAATGCTGATGAATAATGATGAAGAATATGGTACTATGAATAATGAAGTTTTTCTTTACAGGTGATGATAATAATGGAGTTATGATAATATAAGAAATGAAGTGATGGATAATTAAGTTTTTTTTTTACAGATGAGGATGATGTGAAGTTTATGTATTTATGCTGTGTAGTTATTTAAGTATTTGTTGCAGTTTGTTTTGACAATATGTTTTATATCGTATGGTATGATGACTGAAGGTTTTGGAAAGGACAGCTATGGAACACATTTTTTATACACATTTCACTACCTGTTAATTCGAAGTTCGCTACTTTTCAGCATAGTATGCGTTTCTTCTTTCAGCTCAGTAATCCATTTTGTATTTTTTCCAGGAGAAGCCTTTCATGATACTTACTAAACTTGTTACTTATTAAACCTATACTAGTACTTGCATTTTTTTTTTACCCAGTTGTGTCACAACCTTGCTCCAGCTGACTCATGACGAATGACGTCACACATTTTTCATTTACAGGAACAACCTAGAAGCAAATTTTTTTTCTCTTCTTGCTTTCCCTTATAATTACCCAAAGCAATGCATTGCTAACAAAAAAAAAAGTAATACCAGTCCCAAATAATGATACCAGTTTAAGAGAGTTCTGAGTAATGCTGATCAGCTATGAATAATATGTCACCTGAAACATGACTACTGATTATTACTATATTGAAATAACAAATGATTAATTAATTACGCCTTGTAACTGGAAAATGAATACTATTAACTCATAATGCTTTGTAATTAGGAAAAGAATGTTACTACTTATGCTTTGTAATTAGAAACTGAATGCTATTCATTATGCTTTGTAACTGGGGAAAGAATGCGATTATTTAATAATGCTTTGTAAATAGAGAATGAGTGCAAATATTCTATGTCAAACAATTAATGAACATTTTTCTGTAATGCTACATACATGGTACAGAAATGTTCAATACCTGGGCTATGAATGCCGCAAACTACTAATGTAATTCCTAATTAAGACTAGTATGTGACTTAATGTCCTTCACCTTCTGACCTAACTACCCTGAATTACTGTAATATCCATTTGTCCTGTATATCCTCTTGATCATGGAGCACTATATTTGGTTTTGCACTAATTCTACGTTGGTGTGCCTTGTAAAAGCGTGGTGTTGACACGACATGCTGTCCACCACCGTGAGCGATGGAGACGTTATTATGGTCCCACTGTTTGGTGTACCTGATGTACTGCCAAAATGATAACATGGAAGATTACTACGACATTTCAGTGTCTTGGCTCCACTGATAAACACTTCTGGGAAAAGAACTTCACATTGGCGAAGAGTTCTCGGGCTTCCAGCCGGGTGGCGGTGTCTTCAAACAGCGACGTTTCGACGAGTGACATACTCATCATCTTCTGGCGAAGTGCCGAGACTTTGCGGATGCCGTTCCCTTTATACCTGCGGTGTGCCCCCCACCACCTGGCCGCGGGAGGCTGGGTCCAGTGGAGCCGGCGGGCGAGGTGGAGGGGGAAGCGGGTGCGCCGTTCGTGTCTCCGTCAGAGCATTCTGATCGCGTCTCGTTAGCTCGTTCACAAGGTGAACAGGGACGAAGGCTATCAACTGAGCGCGGTCTGGAATCCAGCATTAGCCACAATACGCCAGGAACGCAACAAGAACCGTCCAGCTCACGAGACGCAGTCAGAATGCTCTGACGGAGACACGAACGGCGCACCCACTTCCCCCTCCACCTCGCCCGCCGGCTCCACTGGACCCAGCCTCCCGCGGCCAGGTGGTGGGGGACACACCGCAGGTATAAAGGGACCGGCATCCGCAAAGTCTCGGCACTTCGCCAGAAGATGATGAGTATGTCACTCGTCGAAACGTCGCTGTTTGAAGACACCGCCACCCGGCTGGAAGCCCGAGAACTCTTCGCCAGCTGTATACGCCGGGAAAGCATACATTCGAACTTCACATTGTCTCACTTGGTGTTGTACTTCTGTGGGAAGATATGGACTTTCAGAGCAGCTGTGTGCAACCTAAGTGCTACAACCATGACGCAATCCTTCCTATTCCTTCCCTAATTCTTGTAAAATGAAAAAGTCATATACAGTGCGTGTGCACTTCCTTTCATTTGTTAATAAGATCAGTTATCCTGAAATTACTAAACACTTCTATAGTGCATGTGCACTTTATTACGCTCCTTGATTTGTTTGTTTGTTGTAGAAAAATACTAGAGAGTACTACAGTACCTGTGCACTTTTGTCATTTGTCAATATGATTTGTACTCATTAGGTTTATTTGTCGTAAAAATATTAGAGAGTTTTTCAGTGCGTGCGCACTTTATGCCATTTGTACTCATTACGTATATATTTTTTGTGGTTTTCTGATATGTTCTGTACTACAGTGCATGTGCACTTTTGTCATTATGATTTGTACTCATTAGGTTTATCTGTCGTAAAAATATTAGAGAGTTTTTCAGTGCGTGTGCCCTTTATGCCATTTGTACTCATTATGTATATGTTTTATGGTTTTCTGATATGTTCTGTACTACAGTGCGTGTGCATTTTTGCCGTTTATTAATACATTTTGTGATTTGCTGATATTCTCAACTGCAGTGCATGTGCACTCATGTCACTAATCAACAAGATTTTTTTGCCATTCTGTTTATTTGTTCTGAAAATGCTAAAGAGTTTTTCAGTGCGTGTGCACTTTTGTTATCTGTCAAATAATTTGTATATACATTTTTCTGATTTACTAATATGTTTTGTACTCACATTTTGTCATTGTCTGATATGTTATGTACTCGGTGCATGAGCATCACGTTTAATTCATGTTCTGTATATTCTGTGATTGTAAAAATTAATTAGTTAACAAAATTTGTTGCTCATGGCAAGTCCAAATTTTTGCCCCCCAGTGGAGAGTTATGAAACACGTATGCAGCGATGGCGAGCCATGACAATCTCTGACCAGAGAGTAGTAGCGCGCGTGAAATGATTCAGTTGCGAGAGAGCAGTTGCAAGCAGTCTGTCGGTAGTTGTAGTCTTGTACAGTGGCGTGTAGAGTCACGAGTGGGACGCAGTCCGCGGGCGTCGACATGGGTCTCTGGTCAAGATGCTGAATGAGGTATATTGTTAAACAAGATAATGAAGCTGCATTGCGCACATCAGATAATGTAATGTATATTTATTGTAATTAATTTTCAAGAAGTGCCCCAATAATAATTTTGTTTTCAAAGCATTTTTAACAAAAGAGCTATTTAATTGAAAAAATATTTCCCTTGTTTTTCCTTAAACAAAAGTTTCAGTTAAATTCAAAGAATATGTGCGATGCATTTCCTCCAAGCTATGGCGAAAAATAAGAGTAGATGCAGTTTTAGTGAGGTAAGAAATTAATTCGGATTTTTTTGCACAGGGCCAAAGATCGACTTTTCGGTCTAATTGAGTTTTCATTGTCACTGAGATTTCATTATCATTGAATTGTCTTCCATTTTTTGTGGGGAGCTTACACTTGGGTTAGATTGCGATTCTTACATTTAATTGTCATTGTCAGTAGATTTCTGTGGGGAGGTTACATTTGGCTCCCATTTATTATTATTTATTTAAATATTTCTGAGGGGACGATATTGCTTCGTGGGTCCATTTTTATTTAACTTTGCTATACTTAATTTTCGGTGGGGATGTTACAATGTATATATACCGTTTCTGAGAACCAGCAAATTGAGAATCACTGGAAAACCCGTTGGTAGTTGTGTGTTTCGTTCCAATAAAATAATGAGAAACATCAAATTCGTGGCAAAAAAATTATTGTAACTTGCGTATTATGTTAGAAGGCTATTTGAAGGCAGCGACACACTTGAAGATCCACCCAAAACGCATTGTTCTTGGTACAATGTGTTATAATTCAATTTCAATTAGTAACATAATTATCTACGCTTATCGATTTTAGCACGTAGTAACACATTATGAGTAAGTTCTAGGAGTCTGTTGTTGCTTTAGCGTAATGAGTGGCGTTTCTGTACGGTAATGGATCTTTGATGGGGCAGTGGTTCTCGTCTTGACACTTCCAAACTCCTTTTTCCTAACAATTGCGTTTTTATTAGCTTATGATACTTTATTATTAGTTTAATATAAGTATATGCTATAATATTTGATGTTATGTAAATATAAGTCACCTTTTTTTGAGGAGTGACTGTTCGATTGGCTTAATCTACAGGACAGCTTGCGCTACTTGTATAAAGATATTTTGCTCCTTTTTCTTTTACTCTTCGTAATTCACAAGTTGCAAAGATTCTGCTACTGGGTAGGAACAGTGATCAAGTAAGACTGACCTTGGGGTTTTGCTAAAATGTGGAAATGATGAAATAATGTTTATCTTATGTGGAGAAGTATTCCAAGTTCGTACCGCACTGTTTGTAATGGAACTTTCAAGCCTGTGCCCTTATTGATTGGACATGGTACTTTCCTTTTCGTGGACTATGGAGGAAATGTGCGTTATAATAGAGCTAACGTGGGAATTTTACGCGCGCCCGTTGAGTAAACAGTGTGATTTAGGAACTAGAAACATCCCTCAACAGCCGCTGGAGTGCGTTGCGATCGCATATACCACGCTGGGGCCGACGTACCGTATGCACAAGTCGCATCGCTCCTGAGCGTTCTGCAGCACGTTGAACCTGGCACGCTCAACGTTAACGTTCGACAGCACGGTCCGTGTGCCGACGGCTTTAGACTGTGAGGGATAAAAGATACTCATGTAAGTCCGATGGCAGCGTTAGAAAGTTGCTACGAAACAAAACGAGTTGCATAGCAAACTTTAACGAAGTGATGACAATACTGGCAACAAAATCTCAAAGGTACCAAAATTATCCGAACAAGAGCATAACGAGAGATCTAAGCTAACAACGGCGGCGAGAGCCGCACGGTGTAGCCTCGTGCGTTACGGAAACTTCACCGCGAGCGAGCTGCGCTGTTTATGGAAACAGCTTTTCAGACATCAGACACATGACATGAGACTAAAACTAGACGCGGTGTTCTTCATTGGTCCGTCACATGGCGGCATCTTACTGTGGGTACTGCATTCTGCTGAAAGTCTTCGAGCCACTCACTTATCGGAGGACCTACTTCGTGAACAGTCTGCAACTGGTGACTGTGTCAGACGATTTCCAGTGATCTACGAATATGGAACCCGCTTGTTGCCCTTTATCCGTGGTACGTAGGATATCATGAGAGAGAAGCGATGGCTGATTTTCGTTTTTACTGTGTTTTATAGTTTTGTGATAAATCGTAGACAGAAGCTTGATATAGAAGGGTAAGAGGACACGGACTGCTGGAGTGGAAGGACCAAACCCAAGTCGAAGATACAGCAAAAATATTATATTTTATTTTATTTTTCGAGACACAGAACATCGGTAGCATGCATAGAACAATTAATCAGCTTACGTTTTTTTACATATAAGCTCAACCATTTGAATACTATAACGTTCAGACGAAAGTTTAGACAGCCTTTAACGAAGGTAAAGAGTTAACTTGAAAGTATTAGAAAAATATTGAAATGGACCTATAGCCACCTTTCAGTAGTCCGGTAACCCACTTTCACTCGCATTTCTCTTTCTTTTCCTTATTCCTCTTTTTCATAACTGATTGAATGAATGTGGTGGTGTGTCACGTTGCTAGACGGTGGCGTAGTCTGCTGCAGAAAGTCTGCGATAGTCATACAGATTCAGCAGCAGTTGCACAGAATAGCCAACTCTCATAGTGGTCAAGTAGGCAAAGAGGTTTGCGCTACTTGTGAGAAATCTACCTGCGTTACGTTGGTGGCGGAAATGACATCTTTGGATTTTCCGGGACACGCGGACCGTAGAAGTGGTTGGATGAGAAAAACCGAGGCAGACTTCCGCCGGTACGGGAAGCGTCCACAGCTGTGCTCCAGTCGAAGAAGGGTGAATTAGACTGACCGCGTGGAGCGTTGTTAGTAGGCGAGAGGAGAGCTATTAGCTTTTGGTCCCGCTTTTCAACTCCGAAAGATTGTTTTACCCTGTCGCTGCAAGGAATGCAAAACTTTGACAGATTTTTCTTTTAGTAAATTTCTGTAGCAGTCTTGGATCCGTTGGAAGAGCCCCACACAAAGGTGTCGCATCAATAAGAAGTGAGTCCTCGCTTCTGTATGAATGTCTGTTTGCCTTCAGCTGTGCCTGTATACGCTTTTAATTTTCTAAATATTATTAGCTTTGCCTTCTCGTAAATTTTCCTTGCTTTATGTGTCTTTCGTCCGTGGGATGGGGCAAGCCCGTTGTGAGTTTGTTGGGCTACCGTCATCACGAACTGTCCAATCTCATGTGTGTTTTAAAGAATGTTAACTGTTCATGATTGTGATGTGATATTGTTGCTGTGGTGTCACCGCCAGACACCACACTTGCTAGGTGGTAGCCTTTAAATCGGCCGCGGTCCGTTAGTATACGTCGGACCCGCGTGTCGCCACTGTCAGTGATTGCAGACCGAGCGCCGCCACACGGCAGGTCTAGAGAGACGTCCTAGCACTCGCCCCAGTTGTACACCCGACTTTGCTAGCGATGGTTCACTGACAAATTACGCTCTCATTTGCCGAGACGATAGTTAGCATTGCCTTCAGCTACGTCATTTGCTACGACCTAGCAAGGCGCCATTATCATTTGCTATTTATCTTGTGATGCATGTACCGTCAGACCGATGTTTACCAATTATTTCCAGAAGCTCCATACTTTTTTTTACTAGACTCAACTCCTTTAACTGTTCCAGACCTCACGCCATCCTGCGTGAGCTTAAACGCGTGCCTTTCGGCTACCTCATAGTGGCTTGGCTGTCTTGCCAAGTCACAACAGTTGCAACTTCGTCACGATACCTAGAAACTGCGTCTCCATAAACCACGCGGGCACACGGGTGTACAGCGAAACGTGTACCGTTTCACGAGCTATTGCAATCAGTTATCACGCATCCGCATTTGAATGAATGATTCACACCAATGATTTTAGGTGTAGATTATAACGGTGAATATATCGATGCTTTTCTTTAATGTTTTAGGAATTAATGTTATCAGGAATTGTGTACATGCCTCACATCCATGTCTTAGGATTAAATAATTTCATCCACAATTTTCTCTTGTATTCCGAGGTTCGTTTTTGCACCTAAGCCACATCCAGCGCGTTTCCTTACGCACAGCAGTGATTAGTTTAACCGTTTATTATAAAACAAATGCTTTAGATTAAGTCTCATTTTCAGATGTGTTGCTGGGAGCTGATCTTATGCACAATGTTCATGCACTTTCTATTTTATTTTAAACGTGAACAGTGCACGGGCAGTACTATTAATTACATCGCTTCCCCTATGAGCGATAACATAACGTATGCACTTTTGTGAGTTTTTGGTCTGTGATCAAATTGATTTATTTTCCGACTCGGCCAAACCTTTGATTAGTTGTATGGTTGGAGTCGGTGGAGACCCTAATCTTCTCACGTTAATTTCACAATCAGTAAGCATTTGCATTTACATATGGTTCATTTAAATATTCGGACACAGTTTCGAGCGCTACGTTTTGTTGACTCAAAGGCGCTTCATGCCACTTACACAGAACGGAACATGTACACGGCTGTCTTACACGATTTATTCACACAATTTATTCACAGCTTCCGCAGGACGACTCCCAGCACCGACCATTTGCCTATGCTTTAGTTTAATAGTAAGAAGTAACCAAGTCGGTGCCGACCCAATAATAACGGAATAACCCGCAGGACCAGGTTAGTTACAATATAACTTTAAACGAAGGCGCAATAATCTAAATAGTGAGGCACAGAATCAGAGTAAACGTTTAGAGAGACTTGCATTAAAGCGAAAATTAACTTCAAGGAGTTAAAATATGATTTTACAGGAAGATATAACAAACTCAAAAGAAGTTTTCAGAGAAATCTCAATGAAAGAAAACTTTGGCTGTAATTCTACAAATACTATAAGTTTTCCAATGCAAAAAACTGAGCAATTTCAGATACCAGAAAATAAACATGCACTCAAATTTTGTGGCTTTCCGTAAGATTTAGGGACAAGGAAGTTTTCCCACAAGGTGGATAACAACGTATAACAAACTGATCGCGCTTTGGTCATCATAGTTGACTAAGCACCGAGCTACACGCGGAATAAATTCAGTGATATTACACAAATAAGTTGAGATGATATAAACACACCAAAAGGCAATGATCACATCATGTTCTTTTAATGAACATATGATTAATACTTGGGCTTAGTATTACCATTAACCACAGCACAAGGAAAACGGTGGAGTTTAGTTTAAACCAATGCTTACAAAAGAGCACAAAACATACACACGCCTTTAATGGACGGATTAAAACCTTTTCCTAATTTTAATTTTAATTACTCTGAAGTTTTTGGGTGGAGTAAAATAAATTGATCCTGAGGTGCGGTTTAAAAAAATGAATTTTTAAAGTTGTTCTGAAAAACCTAAGCAGATTTTCAGGAGGGACGTAAATCTTTAAACAAACGTTCTCATAAGAAAAATAAGAAGGTTTTACTGAGCGGTCTTTAAAGAGTAGTAAAACTCTATTGGTCGTTAAGCAAATTCACAACACTAAGGTTACACTGTGCCACTCTCAAAGAGCGACCACGTTGACTTCCAGATCTGAGACCCCTCAGGAGGAAAAGTTATGGAATTACAATTATGAACAGTTAATCAACAAGCGGAAAGTTCCATAGAACGTGGCATGCTGGAGAGGACAAAAACGCGGGAACTACCAAGCCAAATCATATAGCAACCACGCCGACGTGCTGTGGGAAAATTCAGTACACTGGGGACAGGGGAGCTTTAGCAGTATTAAAAAGGAGAACCGAAGAAAAACTTCCAAAGCAGTAACGTTCAAATAGAGCGGCTCGCCAGCAAGGGTAATAGCCAGCAGAGCAGCTCACAAGGACTGTGTACTGTAAACAATTCCATGAGACGGCACACACATAGCGCAGATGACAGCTAGTTCCGCCGTACAATGCGCTCCTCTCCTGCCCGCGAGCATTTGTCTCGCTTGACGCAGAGCCGTGACCCTCTGCTCCTCCACACACGCAGCCATTCTGCCGTCAGCCCGCATTGCCCGCTCCCCTCTCTCTGTCACTCTTGAACACAGTCAACCAGCTTCCTCTCCTGACTTGTCTCACAACTTCGCGGTCGCTCCCTCTTAAGAAGCTGCAAAACCAAAGACATCACGCACCGATGATACCGTCCTGCCATCTCTACCCCCTCGCCCCGTCACAACCGCAGGTAAACCTTGTGGCCAACGATATGGGCGCTACATGCACGGAACAACAACGTCAAAGCTTTCCTGCCACCGGAAATTAATTATATTCGTAGTTAGTGAAAACTCAAGAATTCAGCAACTAACTGTCAGATTAAAAATACATGTCTCTAATTTTGGGGGTCTGATGTTATATTTCCGTATTTTTTCCAGTCGCTTCAGATTTTGCACTGCGTTACAAATTCTCAACGAATGCAAGCTAAGTAATGGTCCAATGTTGAAGAGTATTCCCTGTATAACCGAACTGTGATTCCAACCGGACTTAGCGATTATTTGCTTCCAATTTTATCAGGTGCATCTAACCTATAGGGACGCCTATTTCTGTGTTCTCTATTCGAGAGTCCGTGCTCTCAAACAACAGTATGACTGTACGATCTTCGAACAGGAGCCCTCGATTCATTTAGTGATTTTACATGGAACCAGAATTTTCCTCGCTTGTTGGCAAGTTTTTGATAATCTTTAGAGGTGGAGGATTCCGTATGCTTCGCGCTTCCATCTTTGTATAGACGACGAATAACTACTCTCTTTTGCCTATCGGTATATTTGCATTCTGGTTTGTACCGAAAGTGCTACCATATCTGTTTCCTTAGCGTCTTCGGACTTTTGTTATTGAACCAGTATGTGTCCTTCCGTCCAGGATCCACTTCTCGACAAGTACTTCAGCAGAACGCTATTAACAGTCACTAAACTATGCCCATAAATCCTCCACGTTCATCATAATGAAATTAAAGGACCTCCATAAGTTGTCTACCTAAAATGCTCTTTCCACCATAGAAACTCTCCTAGTCTTCTTGACCTGTTTCTTAACTCGAGTAACCATCGTCGTTGAGATGACATCTGCGCTGACACTGTCAATAATGTAAGGTCTGGTTTTAATTAAAAAGTCTAAAATTTTTCCATTGCGTGTGGCTTCTCAAACTAGCAGCTCAAGACAGTTTTCGGGGAATGTCTTCAGAACTCCCTCACAAGGCTATTTGCCCGTATCACATACAATGAACGCATAGAAGCTCCAGACTGTACTCGTTACTTGAAGATCGTCTCCAGTTAATGTTGCATTGTTGGGATAATACCAGGCTACTGACCGTAAACTCCAGAAGTGTTATGGAAGAATCGGGCGGACGCTAAAAACATCCCATGATTAACTTCATTTCACGTAGACAAATTACTCATGCCTAAATAAATTCGAAGGCCTTCTCAGTTTCGAACTAGATAGGCGCAATATTTGTTTCGACTAATATAACACTTCCCCTTCTAACACCTGCATTTTCGATACATGTTTCATGCCTCGTGAATCATTTCTGAGATTCCTACTTCTGGTTTCACGCATACTTCGGTTCCAAGTGAGACAGCTTTCCTGTAGTGTAGTAATTTCAGTGACTTTGTTATAAATGTTTCAGCAATTTACTGTCAGGATCTTTACATACATTCTCCACCTTGAGTGATACAAACGCGCTACATGCTGCCACTGAGCCTACGTGAGCGCGATTCTCCGACACCGGGTGCACTGGAAGAGACGTTGCCAGTAGAGTCCGCGGGTGAAGCAAGTGCCGCTTAACGGTGATCCATGCGACACTCCAGTTTCGCCACCACCGCTACACTTGTCGGTAGTAGCCTGCAAATGGCTGACAGTGGCCAACAGCGTCTTCAGCTGTTCGCAAGGTGGAGCTGGTTCCTCTTGTGTTCACACAGAGCAAGCACACTCCCTACCAAATCTATAGCTAAATTCGAATGAAAAGAATAGTTAAAGTTGAAACGAGTCCTGATTACTTTTAGGCAAGGAATGCTAACATCGTTAGAAATACGAACCTAACTTGCTACACTGAGGGTTTCACTGCCACTACATCACTGCATTCTGGAAGACAGCCATATGAGAGTAGGAGTGCACACAGTACTACATTCAAAACTACGCGACTGTGGCGCTGCAGGTGGCGCTATGCTACGATACAAAAAATGCGCGCAACAAACAATGTAAACAATAACAAAAAACAGCCATTTTGTCTTGTCCAACAGAAGATCGACACTTGGAAAAGAGACTACGCACGACATAAGTCAATCTGAAGTAGTGTCTGATGAAAAGCAGAATGTTCCGTTTATCTTAGATTAGATCATTGGCGCTATAGCTTTGCAAACAGTTATAAATGCAACGTATATGGGAGTAACTATTTGAAGCAAACCAAAGTAAAATTACCACATGAAATATCTTCCACGAAAACCTAATGTCAGACTGGGATTCAATGAAAAAATTCTAAGGAAATACGAACAGTTCACTATGAAGAATCTGACGAAACCCTCGGTAGAAGTAATGTTGAAAACTGCCACTCTGGGTAGCACTCTTGTTTGTGGGACCAATAGATGATATTGAAATGACCCAAAAAAAGAGGAGCCATTTATTGTCATTGGTGCATTTACTTACAATGACCATTAAATCACAATGGTAGACGGAACAGGATGAGCATTGTGCTTGATCGCCTGAAATTCAGAAAGTCTACGTTAGAAAAAATCAGAGTTCATACAGAGTCGTATTGACAGTCGTTTTTCCCCTGTACGTCGGAACAGTGTGAAATCCTACCATCTAATTGCCTGCATAACTCCTTGCATAAAGTCCGATATCCACACAGTCTATTATGCATTGTCTCTAAAATATTATACGCAAAACAGCTACAGATTTGGACACCTAATAAATAAAGTGTGCGTACGTAAAGTTTCCACATGTAAGGAAAAGTTTATTTCGCACTCCAAATTTTTCCTAAGCTGTTAGCTACTAAATCATCGGCCCAAGTGATAAAAATTCACGAAACCCTTATACAATAAATGAGCGCTTAAGCCCACGTATAGCACTGAAAGTAACACTTTCCGTTGAAATAGGTTAATTATCAGTTGAACATATGCATGCACTATGCATTTTACGCAAGTACTTACCTCATTCATTGTCAGCCACGCAGTACCCTGCATCTCACCTACTGACGTCTGAGATATCATTTCCTCTCTTCGTTCCAGCCGCCAACTGCGTTTCAGGCGTTCACATAAGACGCAGAGCCTGTGATGTCACAACACAGTAGTGGACAGAAAAGTGGAACACTATTGCCCAGACCTTCCAAAGACTTGACACAAGATTAGCCGGTATGGAACTAACGCGACGTGCCTGGAAAACAATTAATCGGATCCGCACAGGCCACGGCATCTGTGCTGAAAACCTCTACCGATGGGGGAGGACTTCATCTTCTCAGTGTGACTGTGGAAGTGAACACCAGACAATCCATCACATTGTAATAAGCTGTAGCAGAAGAGCCCATCATGGGAACTTGGAAGATTTCTTTCAAGTGACAGAGGCAGCCCATGAATGGATAGACAAATTAGATATTAATTTATAGACTTATTTTTCAAATTATAAATCATGAAAGTAATATATTTTTTTTTAAATTTTGTAAAACTTTGTAATTCACAATCGCTAGTCGCCGTTCATATGTAATGCCATACGCTAAATAAATAAACCATCAGGGAGGGGCGACGATAGGGAAGGGAAGAGGAGATCAAGAAGTGATGGTAGTACCACAAGAGGACGCGGTCACTGAACGTAAACAGCTGGCGCAATATGAGGGGTAAGCAGAAAGGAAACATTGTCAACTAGATACTAAATTCTGACATACCGATTAAGAAATGAAGACTCTCTCGCTCACTAGCAGCCACTTTAGTAAAAATTGTTGGAACAAACATCATGGCAGCATTGATTCCTCGCAGAATTTAAAAACCATCTGATGGAATGGTAAAAAGTGCACTATTCGTATAGATTCGAATATTATTTTGATTTCCTTACGCACTTAATAACAACCTTGTGTTTGATATTATTACATTTTGTTAAATCTCGAATCGTATTCTATCACTTGTTTCAATAATAAATATTTTGCAGCCAAATTAACTAACATCTGTTCGTTTACACAGTAGTGCTATTTCGTTTATTCCACATTTCATGCAACTTGCCGGCCGCGGTGGCCATGCGGTTCTAGGCGCTGTAGTCCGGAACCGCGCGACTGCTATGGTCGCAGGTTCGAATCCTGCCTCGGGCATGGGTGTGTGTGATGTCCTTAGGTTGGTTAGGTTTAAGTAGTTCTAAGTTGTAGGGGACTGATGACCTCAGATGTTAAGTCATATAGTGCTCAGAGCCATTTCATTTCATAGCATTCACGTGTGTAGGACAGAAAATTTTAGACTTCAACCAGCTCGTTCGTTCAAATACCTTGAAAAGTCTTTTTTGAAGAGAATTCAGGTACCGAAAACACATTTTCGTGAAACAAATGGTTCATCGGACACTTAACGACAATATCGACTTAACGAGTTTTATATTATTACTAAATTATGGTTCTGCCTCTTCTTCCTCTCCAAGAGGTAATGAAGGAAGCTACTATTGTCAGGTATTCGCGTGATCTTTGCGCTCTTCCGTTTGTTCAGATACTATAACGTGGTATGAAACTACAAGCCTACTACTCAACTAACGCTCTTATTTAATTTAGTTTATGATTTTAGGAAATTTCGGACGCATTTCAAGTACGTGCAACTACTGTCCATATCTTCAAACGTTATCATATATTTCGTTCTGAAAGTTTTGAAAAAACGGTAACACCACTCGCAGTAGTAATTATGTACTAGAGACACTATCTCTCCAGGTGTTCTGCTTTATATCAGACTTATTTTCCACAGAAATAAACGCAGTCCAGTTCGTATTTGATGCATGTGATTCATTCGGTATTTTTATCTCGTATAATGATGCAGGTAACGTCTGTGAATCGACATTACAGTTCCTCACTAAGGCAGAAGCTTCTGCTACGGTAGCGACAGCTCAACGAAATCTTTCCGCAGCATTAGGTATTCAGATTGGGTGTCGTCGTGGACTTGTTTTCCAGCAACCAAGAGGATGTTCGCTGCTTACCTAAAGAAGACAGTAGTGCAAAGCTGAAATCTAATACTGTGCAGCGCAGTTCATGAACAGAAAATTCGTGCTGAATAACAAATTTTTCGTTTCTAATTTTTCGTTATTCATTCCATGAAACATCAAGGAAGAACTTTAGAAAAACGTTGTTGACGAAGGGTTGAACAAAAGACCTGAGATTAAAATATCTACACTCCAAAATGCAGATAGTTAATTGTAATGAACTTGCCGTTTCTCAGTAATTCTTTCATTTTATGACGGTTCTGTCCCTGTTGCTAATACGTTTGTGCTTAAAGATTAAAGACAGTTATGATGTTACTGCTTCACATTTAATTTGTTCAAGAAACAGGCTGATTTCCTCATTATCCTGGCCTTCAGTTACTTATTAGAAATAAATTGGTGGTAATAAATGGTTCAAATGGCACTAATCACTATGGGACTTAACATGGGATGCCATCAGTCCCCTAGACTTAGAACTACTTAAAGCTATCTAACCTAAGGCAATCACACACATTTATGCCCGAGGCAGGATTTGAATCTGCGACCGAAGCAGCACCAGCACAGTTCCGCACTGAAGCGCCTAGAACCTCTCGGTCACAGAGGTGTTGGTAATAAAGAATCAGAGTACCCATTCTGTCTGCATCTAGTGTAAATCACGGACAAGTGCGGATGTGTGTCAGATGTCTGTGTATCGTGTAACTGAGGCGGGGCGTGGGAACCAGCCGGTATTCACCTAGAAGGATGGGGAAAACCGCCTAAAAACCCCATCCAGGCTGGCTGGCACACCGACCCTCGTCGTTAATCCAGCGGGCGGATTCGATCCGCGGCCGGCGCGCCTACCCGAGTCCATGGAGCAGCGCATTAGCGCTCTCGGCTAACCTGGCGGGTACAATGTAAAATGGTCTAAGACGTTCGAAATACTCAAAAACGTAGTGGTGCGCATGGTCTAGGGGGCATAGTTCCTCTTCGAGCGCCGAGTGAGGAGGTTCTTGTTTATTTCACTTGCCACAGTGTCGCTTATTTGAAGTTTTCCTCGTTAGTGTTGTTCTATCTGCCGAGTAAGTTGTAGCGCCTCCGCTCCGCCTTACAGTCTGTGTGTTTTCGTCTACTTGCAGCGGCGTCGGCCTCTCCGATATGGCTTCCTTGGTTTTCACGTGTATTCCACTAAAGATACTGCGAGCTTCACTTTTGATGAAACAACGTGACAGGTGCAGACCGGCTCTCTAGAAATCCACGATTGGCTTGTCGATACCATTCATGTGAACTCTGATCTAGCCCGCGCCGCTTATTTTGACGCAGACGAGTATGTGTTTTACGCGAAATTTATGGGTCCTCTTCAAGTTGAAAGATTACTGTCACAACATGGTTCTCAAGTTCCGTTCAAGCACTGCGATAATTCCGTTAGTATGGTGTCACTCGCAGATGCTGAAATTGAGTATACCTCTTCCCGGAGGTTGATGACAACTTTCTAAAGGACATATTAACTTCTTATGTTAACGTGAAAAACGTTGATCAACTCAACAAAGATTACGGTGTTATAGCGGAATTCGTTCTGTGGAAATGCATCTCAGACGCAATATTCCATCACATGTACAAGTGTTTGGTTACCGCGTTCGTGTCATGCATACTGGTCAAGAGGGGACCTGCTTCCTATACAATGAAAGTGGACACGTTCTGTCTAATTACCAGCGGATGGTTTTTGTGTTGCAGACGTCATTAGTGCAGCATCCCAAAATGACGTTTTCTGATCTTCTTCCTTGTACTTCCGACGTCGGACCTACTTATGCTTCGCATCATAATGAACAAAAAGTCAGTTCTCATAATAGTGTAAATGAATTTCTGCCTTTACCTCCGCGACATGTCCAGTATGCTGTTGCCCCCAGGATAGAACTTTTAACAGTTACAAACAAATGACATCGCTGTACCTTTTGCCCCAACATCCTCAGCATCAACTGTCACCTGCTCCTCTCGACGCTACGATTGCTCCCATCCGTGTTACGATGAGTGGCGAAGAATTTATCTCCAGAATCCCTCCTGCTCGCGAAGTGGCCCCTAATCAGCTGCCTGCGTGTGCAAAGGGAACGGAGTCTCCTCCCCTCCCCTTTTCGTCTCTGTGTCCACCGTTACAGTCTGGGATGACGCAATGTCCTGTTCCTTCGTCTTCAGCCGCCGACGGTTTCCTGAATTTGCCGCCTACAGCAGCTCCTGAGAAGAAGAAAATTAGCAACCATGTGTCATCTGTTGCAGTGAGCCGGCCGCGGTGGTCTCGCGGTTTTAGGCGCGCAGTCCGGAACCGTGTGACTGCTACGGTCGCAGGTTCGAATCCTGCCTCGGGCATGGATGTGTGTGATGTCCTTAGGTTAGTTAGGTTTAAGTAGTTCTAAGTTCTAGGGGACTGATGACCACAGCAGTTGAGTCCCATAGTGCTCAGAGCCATTTGAACCATTTTTTTGTTGCATTGGCAGTTCCACAGAATGCTTCCACCTTAGTGACTGGACCTGCATAACGTGACCCTCGTTTTGAGGGGCAGGAAGCAGTGCCTCTGACTCCGTCCACTGCTCCGTCTGCAAAGGCCGCCATGCCACGTAGCCTATATGCACAGCATATACAACCTGACCCTGCGGTGGCATGTAAGAAGTCTAAGAAAAAAGGTTGCGATGACCAGGTCCCCCGATGTCTGATGCATCTGTGGACTCCGCAATGGACATTGACGCTGAGCTGTTTAAATAATTCTGGTAGGTACGTTCCGTATAGCCCTGTTTAACAGTATTCAATGACCCAAGCCTGCCCGTTCCATTCCTTAAATGTGAACCGTGTGGAATCAGAATTTCGATTGGCTTCACTGCGGCAGTTCATTTATTATTCATGTGCAGACATAGTATTCTTGCAAGAGATGTTATTTAGGCATTTCTCCTTACCTGGCTTTCGTGTGATCTTTAATGTAGCACCCGAATATTGTACAGGGACTGCCTAATTCTTTCGTAAAGGTATTCCTACATTATACACGACGTTAGTTAAATTTACCCAAATTACTGTGGTTCCTAGCAGCTTGTTAGATAGATTTCACTTATCACTCTGCCTGCACGTTAATGTTCTTAACGTTGAACTCATCCCAGCCTCCTTCACGGATCACTGTGCTGTGACTACAACTCTCAATCTTGAACGGCAACCACTTAAATTGTTTAGCACTCCATGGATGTTAAACGTTGCTTACTGACTGTCCTCTCTCTAGGTGACGTGATGCGAGCCGTGAGGGAGCGTACATTACGGTCCACTGGGAAGTACTGGCAAAGTCGAGGCTCAGGCAAACTTTGATACTTTCCTTTGCTGCCACAGAGCGAGACTTTCTGAGAGCTTACGAATATTACTATTCCATCCTGCGTGAACTTTATGTTGCCCCGGATCATACCCTTCTCCGGATTGCGGATGTTTGGCGTGAAAGGCAAAATCTTTGACATTGAAGAGAACACAAACGGAAGGTTTGAAAATGCGATTCAAGCCACGTTCATTGGTGACAGAAGAACTAACTTCTTTATGTCATTTGCTTCTGCAACGGACTCGTCACCGACGCGCTTGTATTCACTGTCTCACAACAAATAATTGACATATCGTAATGGCGCAAGCTGATATAGTGCGTGTCTAACCTCAATACTACGTAGACATCTACGACATCGATTGGTCCAGTGAAACCTTTTACGACCCACAAGTAATAATTTTGGATACAATTACAGCTGATCATAATTAAACGCCCTTAGCTGTCTTTCAGCCTGAAGAAGTTTACGAACTTATTGTGGATTCGCCTTCTCAAACGTCTGCGGGTATGGATGGACTTCCCAAGGAATTTTGCGTGCGCTTTTGACCGTCGTTGGGTGCTACCTTTACGTCCGTTTTGAATAAAGAATTACAGTGTAGACTACGCCAACCTCGTTCAAAGTGGAAATAACTGTTTTAATACCGAAACACCCTGGACTGGTTGGCATTGACAGCTTTCGCCCAATTACTTCGTTACACTTTCATTATAAGCCTGTGGCGAGGGCAGTTAATACTAGACTGTAGGCTCTGATGGAGACAGTAACGAAAAACATCAAAGCTGTTTACCTGGTCGTACCATTCTTACCCCTATAGTCGAGTGTCGTGACGTGGTTTTGGTTGCTGCTGTAAGGTCCGTCCCTTGTGCTCTTGCTTCTCTAGACTGTGATAAGAGATTTGACCGTGCTAATGACAACTTATTGCTTTTAATTCTGGTGGCAAGTCGTTTTACAGTTGACGGAAGCATCCCAGCTGATAGGTTGGACGCTTTCCGGAATGACTAAAACTGTTCGTGCATACGCGGATGACGTGATGGTCTTACTTCGCAATCCTGCTAAGATACCTCGACTGAAAGCTGTAATCTGTGATTGTTGTCGGAGTTCAGGTGCACCCCTTAATGAAGATAAATGCAGGCTTCTTACTTCGCGAGGATTTGATAACGTGGTTGTTCCAGTGGCTACTGCAGTGGGCCGGCATACGTCTCTCGGCATCATCATTGATCGATATCCACTCAAAATGGCGACGCTCAACTGAAAGTTTGTGACGGAAAAAATTCAGGGGGCATACTAGCGCGTACAAGGCGTCTTCTCATCCTGCTCCAGGAAGTCCGAATACTGGATACGTATGTCTTATGCAAAGCTTATTATGTGGCCAAAGTTTACCCGCTTCCCTCGATGATGGCGAAGGAACTACAATTGACTGGTAGTTTCTTTTGGAAAAGAAACATATTTCGCGTACGGTATGAGGTGCTGACGAAGCCTGTTTCCTTTGGGGGTTGGGTCTGGCTGATATACGAAGGAAGACGTACATGCTATATGTGCAACGTACTGTTTTGACGATGACTCGAGAAACGCTCACTTTCACGTCTAGTTTGTTTCTCTGTGTTCGGGTGCTAGTCTTGAATCCCTATTGATGTTGGTCGCATAAATTATAAGTTAAAAGACATTCGGGATTTCTATCTTGTGGTGAGCTATTTAGGGGCGGATATTTTATGAAGACCCGTCGTCACACTGAAATTCCTAAAGACTCGTTGGGAGGCGATACCTTGCCTGAACCTCGTTGAAAGAGTATCATCGCAAACAACCTGAACGACAGTTTGGTACAATCTCAGTCTTTAGATTTTGCTGATGCGTGTAGCGTCCTCGTGGTAGAAGGTAGCAAATAACTTGATTCCAACGTACGACAGATTTTTCCTTATTGGGCTTAACGACACCGATTTATGTAGTCGTCGTCTACAGATTCAATACGGCATCGTCTTACTTGTGGGGGTCATATGGCAAAGGGATTGGATTAGGACACAGTTGGTCTTCTATGCTCGATCTCCTAAGAGTGTGCATACTGCGGACATCATATTGCGTCCATATTCTTCCTTTTTCCATGGATGAAAACCCATACCGTTATGTGTTCGCCGGGACGCTTTGTTCATTATGTTGTTGATGGGTTGGGGGAAGATAACATGAACTTCATGCAGTACACGATCATGGCTTATTGGATATGCTTGCGAATGCTTCAATATCCAGACCTCTTCACCAAAATGTTAAACCTTGTTTTCCTTCGGAAAGGTGTTGGTTAATTTCATATATGTGATGCTAGGTATTTTCTTCGATATGTATGTTCACATCTGATTTTCTTCGGCTTGTTCTCTTCTAGTTTTCCTGCTCGTTTTGATTAGTGTTTTCAAACAGTATCGCTCCAATTCTATTGTAAAATATTTATAGATGAAGTATATATACACATAAGCGTATAGAATCCTTGCAATGAAATTGGGATTTCTTCGTTTGCTATGTAGAATATAATCTGATTTCGTTGCCTTTGTACTTTAGAGTCCGTATAAAACTAATAAAGAAATAAATACATAATATGCTAAATAAATAAAAATGTTTAGAAAAGTAATAAAATATAAGAAATTATGTAAAATTGTTCATACATGTCATGAGGGCTTGGTGGTGGTTTTTTCGACTATGTTCACGTTTTTTTCCTTTCTCTTTTATTTATTATTCTGTTACAATAACTAATTATTTCTCCCATCTGCAGCTTATATTACACGATGATTTGACTAAGGTCTGCTGAAGTTTCATCGTAATACCAAGCCTCTCTGGTAAAGAAAAAAGTGGTAGCGTCTTTCAACAGTGATTAAAACTGTCCTCGTGCCCGTTTAGAACACCGCCAGCGTTTAAATTTTCATCAATATTCAGTGTTCTCAACCGAAGACTTCCGGCATAAGAAATCGCCCGTATTCTGCCAAAGGCCATGTCGAAGAAGGCGGATGAGTGGACAGAGATCAGGGCACTCTCTTTTTACTTGGGGAGGGAAACGTCCCCTATAGGCGGAAGAATCTGCCACGATCAACGGCATGAGGATGCAGAAGGCAATGGAAACCATTGCATTAAAAACATTTAACGTGTATCCACATGCGGCCAGTAACTGAAAAGAGTCATGACGATTTCTCCATTGGCAAAAGATTCCGGACAAGTCCGCCATTTGTATCTCATGGAGGAGACTACCAAGATGGAAGTGATTGGCACAGAGGAGGAATTTGTAGTGGGCTGCATCAAACCAGTCAGAATACTGACGACAAAAAAAATAAAAAGGTTTTTGCTTTGATAAACTACAAGTATCAAAGCTAATAATTTAGGCATCCGTGCCGGGAGATAGAGAGTAAGGTCTTGTGAGCGGCTGCATTGTTGTGCATCGCAGTGGCTTAGCGGTTCTAGGCGCGTCAGTCCGGACCCGCGCTGCTGCTACGGTCGCAGGTTCGAATCCTGCCTCGGGCGTGGTTGTGTGTGATGTCCTTAGGTTAGTTAGGTTTAAGTAGTTCTAAGTCTAGGGGACTGATGACCTCAGATATTAAGTACAATAGTGCTTAGAGCCATTTCAACCATTTGATGTGCTCCTTGTCGCAGCAATGCCTTAGCACAAATTCTTTTGAAATTTCTTATTTTTTTGTTATTTAGTTTTCCTCCGGATTATAAAGAATTTACTTCAGTTGAGGTTGTTTAGTGCACATAGTGCTAAGAGAGGAAGAAATGGGTGTATTAGACGAGTGCGTAGAATGCCGTGTCAAATCGGTCAGACAAGTCAGAAGACTGACCGGACTTCCCTGGCAGGATACGTATTCCGGACTGAGACTGAAACCTGGCTTCATATCTTTCGTGGGAAACACACAGAGCGACTGAGCTGTCCAGTTACTGTCAAGTGAAGGTAAGGTATAATTGCTTGTGGCCGTAATGGTTACGTTTGAGACCCTTGTCTGTGTGGAATAACAAGTCTTACTTATTTCTATTTTCTGAGACAGTAACTTTTATTTGTTTAATATTTAACATGAAGCAGCGCGTTTCAAGCATATTACGCTCATCTTCAGACGTTTACATGTTAAAACAGTTGGTACTTAAGAGTAAAATGTCTGAAGCTAAAGTAATATAAGCCTTTTGGTTGTTTGTTCGCTGATGGTACTGGTTTTGAGGTATCTAGGGGAAAGTGTGGCCAGTAGTTGAGCAGAAATTGATGTCCAAAGAGATCTTCTGCTAGTGTCGAGCTGTGTCTCGTCATTTATTACGATTAACACCACAGCCTTTGTGATGTGCACATTGTTTTTCCTCAGTTGCTATGGTGCGAAAATCTTGTGATACAATTCTTTGTTTGGCAGTTGTTCACTTAAGATTTCGGCATTCCTGAGATTCGTTTCCATTATTGGTACATTGGCCGTTCTCTTGTTGGACATTACACTACTGCATTATTTATTTTTGTACTGTTTTTCGACGTCCAAGGAAAAAGTTCTCGGATTAAGAAGGGTGTAAGATAGAGTGAAGTCCTTCACCCCTGTTCAATCAATACATCGAAGGAATGATGGAAATAAAAGAAAGGTTCAGGGATGGAACTGAAATTCAAGGTGAATGGATATCAGTGATACAATTCGCTGATGACATTGTTATTCTGAGTGGAAGTGAAGAAGAGTTACATGATATGGAAAAGAATGAACAATCTAATGAGTACAGAGTATGGATTGAGAGTAAACCGAAGAAAGACGAAAATAATGAGAAGTAGCAGAAATGAGAAAAGCGAGAAACTTATCAGAATGGATGGTAACGAAGTAGATGAAGTTAAAGAATTCTGCTACCTAGGCAGCAAAATAACCAACGGCGGACGGAGCAAGGAGGACATCAAACGGAGAGCAGCAGTGGCGAAAAAGGCAATCCGGCCAAGGGAAGTCTACTAATATCAAACATTGACTTGTATTTGAGGAAGAAATTTCTGAGCGTGTTCGTCTTGAGCGCAGCACTGTATAGGAGTGAAACGTGGATTGTGGGAAAACTGAAACAGAAGAGTTTCGATGCATTTGAGGTATGTTGAATTGTAGGTGGACTCATAAGGTAAAGAATGAGGAGGTTCTGCGGAGAATCCGAGAGAAAAGTAATGTGTAAAACATTGACAAGGAGAAGGGACAGAATGATATAACATCTGTTAAGACATCAGGGACTGATTTCCACGGTACTAGTGGAAGCTGTAGAGAAATATATCCAGCAAATAATCGAGGGCATAGGTTCGAAGAGCTACCCTGAGACGAAGAGGTTGGGATATGGAGAAATTCGTGGTGGGCCGCATCAAACCAGTCAAGACTGAAGTGTCCCGCCCCCCCCCCCCCCCCTAAAAATGCCTCAAGATCTTTATCTGGCTGGTTTATGTGGTGGATACGTTTTACACTTAGGTTGTTATTGGTGTTGAAGTTTATTTTTACGTCTGTGATTTTGAATAGCCTTTCTAATTTGTCAGATATTATACCAAGCTATGGAATTTTATATATTTAATTGCTGGGATGCTGCCAGTTATGAGTGGAGTTTCATTTTTGTTCAGTTTCTTTTTGTATGTGTTTTGGTGTTGTTTTAATGAGTGAAGGTTAATGTGAATTGCGTATTCTGCTATATTTTATAGTTTCTATTTCTTGTTCGAGTTATGTATGTTGAAGTGGAAATTTGTGGACTGGTTAGCACTGATATATACGCAGCTTTCTTGTGGGAGGTGCGATATGTGGAAAGGTTTAGTTTGATGGCGAGTTTTTTGTAAACATTAAAATACACCTTTTGTTTCAGTTTTTATATATCCATGTCAAGAATAGGCACGGTGTTATTCTCTTCATGCTCAGGGGTGAGTTTGATATTTTTATGTGGGCTACTCAACTTTCTAGTACTTCATCATCTATGCTATCAAATAAAGTGAAGGTTTCATTCACATACCTCTTATAAAATTTAACTTTCCTTGTGATGCTATCTTTTAGTGTCAGTGTTTCATTCTCTACACAGTTCATTAATATTTCTGCTATTAGGTCACAAAGAGGCCCTCCCATTTCTTCCCCTCACCCTGCTCGTATATTTTGTTGTTGATAGAGAAATAAACACGTGAGAATACTACAGGTAAGTTTCCAACTTTGTGTCCCGGTCCGGAAAAAGAGTTTGTAAGGAAATCATTTTCAACAGGTGTGCACATTTTTCCATCTAACCTAACCGTTCGATGAACGTAGCTTCTAGAATGCTAATTAAATTAGGACCTGAGAAAGGACAAAAATAACATTTGCCAGAAACTGAGGAGCTTCCATAAAAATTTGGTAGCTGTTGTAGTTGTTTCCGTATTTTATCCCCACTCTGAATGTCTAAAGCGGCTCTCACGCGTTCAATATTTAACGAGCAGTACTGACTTCAGTACAATAATATTCACTGTCTAAGGGCTGTATTAAAGGTTGGTACAATATATTGAAGGAGAAGGGAAAGCTAAAAATATTGACGACTTCTCATTATATTGTGCAATATATTGTATTTGGGAAGGGTGATAATGCGCAATGCACGCCTGTTTCTGGCGATATTGCGTTATTTTCTAACAGGCAAACGACCAATGCAGATACACCATCTGAATGTGAATTCATCGGAAGAGATAGACGAATTGAATGATCTGTAGAGCTGCATTCAGGGGAGAAGCCTGATTACATATTACATATTTATTCAGTAATTAGACGAGTACATGAAAATGCATTTTTTACCTTCTTAAGTTGAAATACACCAATTCGTTGAGACATACCTCGTTAACCTCAAACGTTCTTCTGATCGGTCTCTTAGTATGATAGCGTGGTAGCGTGTAGAACGCCTTCCGAGCCACTTCTGCCAACCAAAGCAGCTTCCTCTTGCTTTCCTTCTTGCAGCACGTAGCAAATGATGTCGCAACATATGCATGTCGCAAAATACACGTCTGTCCTACATGTTCGCTAAGAAGGCAGATTTCTGACCAACGTGTCGCCGGGCGTAAATATTACGCAGTAGTATTGCTTCGTGTTTGGCATCGCACTTCCGATCAGTATATTGACAATATTGTTGCGCAATAAAAATGAGCGTGTGATGTCCCATTAAGGGCCCACGCAGACGAGCAAACTTGTTTGACAAATTCGCCATTGTGTGGCTCCGGATTTGTCAAAGAAGCCCATGTAAGTACCAAAAATGTTTGCCTATTTAACCTTATTTTTTGATGGAGCTGCTTTTGGTGTAGGCTGTATTTTGACACAGGTGGAAATGGCTACAAAAGCAGATAAAGCATTTCTAACAGTGACTCTGGCACCGTCTTTCAACAAGAGGACGCTGGTCCAGGAAATGATTTAAAATGAGAGAGACATATTCACATGAAAACCTGTTAAAGAAAATGTTGCTCTAAGAACCAGGTGATTACATTAACTTTCGAACGGACAGTGAAACTTCTAATGAGTTAGTTTAAAGTTTTTTTTTATTTATTTATTGGTTTTCGGGACATGCTCATGCAGTCACCTCAATAGTGTACGGCAAGTGGAAGAAGAGACACACAGAAGTATCTGCGTGTACCTCCTCTGTGTTACCACAGATGAAGTGTCATTGATATCATTTTTACTAAGATTGCAGTACACGCGAGGTGCCTAGTTGCTTCCATCGAACTGAGTGGAATGCATAAGTTCTGAATAGCGCTCACCAACCTGCAGTATGCTATAGTTGTTGTCCCTCACGCAGAAAATAGCACGTAGCATGTGAATCCGTTATCTTGAGGCTGTAATAAACTCTTAGCAAGTAACTCATATTGCATGGATAGTTACATTCACAAATAGTTTTTTTATATAGGATGCCACACGCCTTTCTTAAAAGCAGCATACAGAAAGGAGCACGAATATATCCACTTTATGAATGACGAGTAATTTCCGTTCTTCACACATTCATAAAAAGTAAACAAATCAATGAACTAAGAATTTGTGTAATTACCATCAATTTGTTACCAGTTACATATCCAAATAAACACAAATTGCTAACTACGATCTTAACGGATGCCGGCGAAATAGACAACATGTCTGTCGTCCGAAACCGCCGTACCAGCTATGACCTCACAGCCGAACCACTTCGCCAGCCATCTCCGAAGTGTTTCGCCTGCCTTTTCGTTGAGTAGTTGTATATTACCAGAATGAGATTTTCACTCTGCAGCGGAGTGTGCGCTGATATGAAACTTCCTGGCAGATTATAACTGTGTACCCGACCGAGACTCGAACTCGGGACCTTTTCCTTTCTTTCAGGAGTGCTAGTTCTGCAAGGTTTGCAGGAGAGCTTCTGTAAAGTTTGGAAGGTAGGAGACGGGATACTGGCAGAAGTAAAGCTGTGAGCAACGGGCGTGAGTCGTGCTTCAGTAGCTCAGGTGGTTGAGCACTTGCCCGCGAAAGGCAAAGGTCCCGAGTTGGAGTCTCGGTCGGGCACACAGTTTTAATCTGCCAGGAAGTTTCAGTTGTATATTATTCTGCTGGTTGTTAAGACTTTCGAAATAAATGGAATAATAGCCTGCTATTGAGAGATGCTTTGCAATGCAAGTAAGTTCACTGTTCAGTTCTTTTAATATTGATTAACTGAAGTTTATCATTTTGGGTGCCTACTTTCGAACGCAGCAGCTAGTCACGGAGTAGGATCACCATTTACCAGGTTTTTCTCACGATACACGTACCAAACAAACCGTCTGTCACCTATACCTCTCACCACATTACATTATCTTCCGTTGCTGTCTTCTCCACTGCTCTAAGAACAGCTTCTTGTAGCTAAACGTGGTGGCCGTAAATCCCGAAGTATTACAAGTGAATGTGAATTATGGCAATATGAACGTGAGGGCAACATGATATCCAGTCCCCGAGTGGAGATAGTCTCCGACCCACCCAGGAATCAAACCGGGCTCCTACAGTTAGCAAGCACATTTGGAAAAAGACACACATATGGAAAAATGTATTCTCTTCTACTTGGTGCTCCACTGACACACTCTCAAGATGCCACAACGTGGAAAGGTAATACCCACATCGTCCTTGGCAGAACCGGAGAACTTAGATTTCGTTTAATTTCGTTGCATTCCCGCGTAGAGTATTTACATTCTTCTTAGCATCATTGTGAGTAATATTTGGCTGGGTAAGATGTGACACCATTTCCCGTTTGCTAACTGCCAGTGCTGTTTTGTTTTTAGCCTTTATCGTAGTTTATATTGTTGGGATAATTTCCGATGCAGTAAGATAAATTGTAGTAAAACTATTTCTCACTAAACATTCACCGCGAAACATACACACAAACAACGTACGCTATCTTCTCGAAGTTTCCGTCTATCAGAGTATCTCTCAAACACGTCAGACACGATCTATGCTTGGGGAAACGCGTCAAACAGCACCGTATACCGTTAAATGTTTGTAGTAAAGTGTGACAAATTTTTTGGCACTTTAGGGTCGCCTCAAGAGTGAGAGAGAGTTGGAAGAGGCGTGGAGGGGTGCAGTAATGAGTCGAAGATGAGAGAGAGAAGACAATGAGAGCCTCCTCGCTGCCGTATCGGAGTGAGCAGCACAGAGGTCCGTGGCGCTAAGTGCCGACACCTGTGCGGCCGCGGCGGCAGCGGCAGCGCGTGGGATCGACCGGCAGCTGTCGGCTGTAAGTGCCCCCGGGAGGCGCAGCTGGTGCTCACTTTACTGCGCCAGCCGCCAGCTCCAGCCGCCCGCCTCCGCAGGGAGCGCGTCTCGCGAGGCCACCGCGCCAAGGCGCTATCAGGTTGCCGTCCTGTGCTTCAAGTCACTCCGACAAGTCGTTGCCAGTTCCAGGCGAGGATCGTGTAACAGCGCCCTCGTTGCTTCCTCCTCCATCATAGCAGAATTCGAAATAGTTTGAGCAACTTCTGAATGCGTTATTTGTACGTGAACAATGAAACTGGCAGCATGAGAAACGCACAGCTCAAGGAGTGAATAAAACCGATGTCAGAAACGACTAACAATAGCACAAAGCAATGAGAATATGTCGTAACGTCTCTCCACAGTATTTTGTAATTCTTTAAAACAATAAGGTCCGCTCGATAGCTGGAAGAGTAAGAAATTGACCTTCATTACTACAATGAGCCTCATCACTATAGACTTAAATGTTGTTTTCCAACAAGAATGCCACGTGTTCCCAGGAACCAAACACCCTGTGGTGAATAGTCAGGGAAAGAAACTGAAGCACTGGTTTGGTAACAATAACTCTAACATGATCTAGTTATAGTCACATGGTCACTCAAGAATATGCATATGACCGTTACATTTCATCGAAAGACATAGAAGTAATAACTCCATTACGTTACATCAATGACCGAGCATTGTGACCCGAACCGAAGTAATGTTTGCGTATCTTGGCTGAGCAGCGAAAGATTTGAGTGCACACATCTGTTAGTCACAGGCCGTGTGCGTGTTTTTCTCTCACAACCCCTGCTGGCTGGCTTCGTACTGCCATATAATATAGAGTAACAGATTTATCAGTAATAGTGCCGTATTTTTTTCTCAGTTTATGGGTTTGCCCATAGTGTAGGATAGTATTTGAAGATGCCAGGTACTAAGTGATATATTTTAAGACTATGTCTACATGTATTACAAATGAGCTTATGTTCAAGCCGCTTCCTGTGCATTCTTTCTCAGGAAAATAGGAGAGAAAACTGGATTTCCAACTGCAGAACTATCGAACTTCGTTCGAAAGACGAGTAACCTCACTAGACGTTTTCTGTATAATAATAACACCAAACTTGCGTTGTTAGCCGATATCGGTTATCGAAATGGGGTGTTTTGGTGATGATCCGTGCAGGATCAGCCTTTCATACATTTCGCCCATTGTTGATGTTTATCTGGATAATGGTGGTCGTGGGGGAAAATGGCGGGAAAAGGACTCAGCCTGTGCTGGATCGCTGGAGGGAGAAGAAAGAGTGTACATTATTTATTTTGGAACAATATACACTCCTGGAAATGGAAAAAAGAACACATTGACACCGGTGTGTCAGACCCACCATACTTGCTCCGGACACTGCGAGAGGGCTGTACAAGCAATGATCACACGCACGGCACAGCGGACACACCAGGAACCGCGGTGTTGGCCGTCGAATGGCGCTAGCTGCGCAGCATTTGTGCACCGTCGCCGTCAGTGTCAGCCAGTTTGCCGTGGCATACGGAGATCCATCGCAGTCTTTAACACTGGTAGCATGCCGCGACAGCGTGGACGTGAACCGTATGTGCAGTTGACGGACTTTGAGCGAGGGCGTATAGTGGGCATGCTGGAGGCCGGGCGGACGTACCGCCGAATTGCTCAACACGTGGGGCGTGAGGTCTCCACAGTACATCGATGTTGTCGCCAGTGGTCGGCGGAAGGTGCACGTGCCCGTCGACCTGGGACCGGACCGCAGCGACGCACGGATGCACGCCAAGACCGTAGGATCCTACGCAGTGCCGTAGGGGACCGCACCGCCACTTCCCAGCAAATTAGGGACACTGTTGTTCCTGGGGTATCGGCGAGGACCATTCGCAACCGTCTCCATGAAGCTGGGCTACGGTCCCGCACACCGTTAGGCCGTCTTCCGCTCACGCCCCAACATCTTGCAGCCCGCCTCCAGTGGTGTCGCGACAGGCGTGAATGGAGGGACGAATGGAGACGTGTCGTCTTCAGCGATGAGAGTCGCTTCTGCCTTGGTGCCAATGATGGTCGTATGCGTGTTTGGCGCCGTGCAGGTGAGCGCCACAATCAGGACTGCATACGACCGAGGCACACAGGGCCAACACCCGGCATCATGGTGTGGGGAGCGATCTCCTACGATCGTCTCCATGGCAGAATAGCAGCCTGCATTGCTGCGAAAGGTGGATATACACTGTACTAGTGCCGACATTGTGCATGCTCTGTTGCCTGTGTCTATGTGCCTGTGGTTCTGTCAGTGTGATCATGTGATGTATCTGACCCCAGGAATGTGTCAATAAAGTTTCCCCTTCCTGGGACAATGAATTCACGGTGTTCTTATTTCAATTTCCAGGAGTGTATTTAGGGATGGATTTCATGTAGTTCATTTATTACACTGATACAAAATACTCCCACTGACATGCTTGACGTCACTCTATATAGCCTACAGACCTGCAAACTACTCGTAATTTATCGTAATAACGCAGTTCACTGATTTGCAGACACGAAAACAACTCGAAACTTGTCAAAATAATGCATGTAAAATGCTCACTACTTGTGAACTGTCCAGTAATGCAGTACACAGCATACTGACCGGCAAACTACTCGCAAATTACTGAAATAATGCATAGCACAGCCTTTAGACCTGCTCACAAAATAATGCAACAGACATAGAAACAACTCGTAAATTGTCAAAAAATAATGCATATAAAAAGGCTCTTCAAACACGCTCGCAAAGCTTAAACAGCCGAAAATAATGCAGTGCACAAACACTCAGTGGACGTAACATACACTTTCGAACTATCGTCAACTGCGATGTATCAGCGAACTGTTCCAACGCGTGCACACGCCGACGCTGCCGCGAGCCACTGCTGGACAGACGAATGCAGTGACCCGAGCTGTTGCTCTCAGGCCGCTACTGCATACAGCCAGTAGGTGAAAATCGCATCCATTTTCTGGCGTAGTTAGAGTTCTTCGAGGGTTATACTGACGTCACATGTCTATGTAAATAAGAGTCAAGTCACCCTCTGGACGCGCATGTGTTTTCCATTGTTGACGCGATGCCTCTCTACCTGCGTCCTGCAAAGACGTAATTGCCGGGCGACTCACCCTTGCAGATGCAGCTGAAAGGTTCTCAATGCTATACTGACATCACATGGCCATGTAAGTAAAAGCCAAGCAGGCCTCTCGGAAATAGTAAAGTGTCGCAGAAATAGTTAATAGTCGCTTTTGTAGGAGCTTTTGTGGTGTCTCAGCTTGTCCACATGGAAATTCGTGCCCTAACAGAACCTCTTTATGAATAACGCCAAATGCATTCCTCCTGATGGTCCTAACGTGGCACCCCATCCATCACGTGTTACCCTTCCTGGAAATTGTTGAGTCTTACATTCAACGAACATTTTCGAAATGCAAATGTTCTCACCACTATATAAAGGCTCCTATGTCCCAGCACAAAGTATGAATGAATGGAGCATTATGATCGGCTCTTATTGAATTTACCCACAAAATTAGTAGTGTTGCTGGTGTGGAAACACTGCCCGCCTTTTTCTTTCTGCAGAAGAGACTTTCAGCAGAAAAACTATTTTTCACAGGTAGTCATACTGCACTGACAGTTAAACCATGCAAAAGTGGCCTACAGATCATCAAATACAGAGACTCTTACTCAATTACACTGTTCTACCACTGAGTACAGAAGCTTTAATATTAGATCTTGAAACCAAACCCCATCCTTATCGATGTTTGGCAGACTTTATAATCTAGTTGGAACGGCCACACCAGGATGTAGTATTTTGGTAGTGTCGTCAGGAAAGAAGTGAAATCGTAGTCCGTTTTATGCCATCCTTGGGATTTACTTAGGGATCTGTCATATCCTATAGTACAAAAGGATCCGGCGGATTGCATAAAATAGTCTATGGTTTCACTTCTGAAGAAGAGTTCCTTATCTGAAGACACTTTCAAAACACTACGTCCTGGTGTGTCCGTTCCACCTAGATTATACAGTTTGCCTAAGATCTATAAGGATAGGGTCCCATTGGACCCTATTGCTTCTAATTTTGGTGCTCCAACTTACAACTTGGCAAAATATTTAGCGTCAGCTCTCAGCTCTCATGTGGGTACATGTGAACACTATAATTATAACTCCATGGATTTTATTCACCGTTTAAAGTTGCTTCGACTTGGTCCCTCTGATTTACTTGTTAGTTTTGATGTAGTGTCACTTTTTAGTCGGGTCCTTCTTGAAGAGACATTGATTTCAATTAATGAGAAACTTGGTGTGTAAATGACAAAGCTCTGCCGCCGTGTTCTGACGTCCACCTACTTTTTGTTTGATGAGTAATAAAAACGGCTATGCGGAGTCCTTTATCCCCCATAGTCGCTAATCTTTTTATGGAGGACTTTGAGAATATGGGCCTGAAAACACCTTTTTTGAAGTCCTCGTGTTTTCTGAGATATGTTGACGACATGTTTCTTGTTTGGCCACATGGAATAGACCCTTTGCACCAGTTACTGGACGATTATAATTGTCTTCATCCGAACATCAAATTCACGATTGAAATAGAAAAGGAGGGAAAGTTACCTTTTTTTGGATGTAGTAGTTTATAGAAAAGAAGGCGGAACTCTTGGACACAGTGTTTACAGGAAACCGACTCATACCGACAAGTATTTACATGATACCAGTTGCCATCAACGTTTGCAACGTACAGGAGCCCTGCGGATCTTGGGTAAATGAGCCTATGCTGTCTCGGATTCTGAAAATTTACCACAGGAGCCGCAACATCTTAAGGACGTGTTCAATAATGACAGCTATACGGACCGACAAATTCGACGTTCTTTTGAGTTTGGACCTCTACCTGAACCTTCTGAAGACACATTTAGGTCTGTGGCATTTCTTCCGTATGCTGGGAATGTGTCCGCCAAGATGGTAGACTTCTGAAGAAATGTGAGATTAGATTTGTTTTTCGTCCGCCAGCTAAGATTCGAACACTGTCAAAGATGATTTAGGTTTGAGGAAGTCTGGCGTTTACAAAATACCATGTGAGTGCGGGAAAATTTACATTGGCACAACTATTCGTACCGTCAAAGACAGGTGTATTGAACATTATCGCCATACGCAATTATTACAACCAGAGAAATCTGACGTGGCTGAGCATTGCCTTACAGAGCAACACAAGATGCTATATAATGAGACACAAGTAGCTGCAAACGCTTCTCGGTATTGGGATGTTGAAATCAGGCTAGCAGATAATATAATTAATCGTGATAATGGATACCCGCTAAGTAAAACGTAGAACCCTGTTTTATCAGACACCAAGGAACAACAGCATCTGAGTCGACCGGCTATGAATTATCATTTGTAACGATATATCGTTGTGCCGGGCGGAGTGGTCGAGCGGTTCTAGGCGCTACAGTCTGGAACCGCGCGACTGCTACGGTCGCAGGCTCGAATCCTGCCTCGGGCATGGATGTGTGTGATGTCCTTAGGTTAGTTAGGTTTAAGTAGTTCTAAGTTCTAGGGGACTGATGACCCGAGAAGTTAAGTCCCATAGTGCTCAGACCCATTTGAACCATTTTTGATATATCGTTGTCAACAGTATTCACCACCGGAGGCGCTGCAACTCTCTTTGCGCCAGGGGGCCAGGGGGCAGCAGGGATGACTGAGCGCATGTACCCTGTATCTAGCACATGCGCTGTTGTACTTCTGATGCGTATAAAGGTGCAATCATTTGCAAGTAGAGCTAGTTATCGACGCGAGCAGCGTAGCATTTCTCACCTGATGATGGCGGCCAGATGGACCGCTGAAATATTGTGCTCAGATGACAGTTTTGTCCGGCTGGAAACCCGACAAGAATTTGACCAATGAAGGTGCTTCTCATGTCTAGAGAGACAACAAACGTGTATTCACCTGTCTTTCACTTTCTAGATGCACACACCGCGATCAATATCCCCTCAAACAAATAAAGGCGTGAAATGTATAGAAGCAGTCAACCAGACAATTTCCAAGGGAGGGAATAATTTTCCATTGTAAACACACGTCCATATCGAATCTTCTCAGATATCCACGCGGTCACGAAAGCTATCCAACCCGTAATAAGTATTACTCCGGAACTTCGTGGCAGATTAAAACTGTGTGCCAGACCAAGTCTCGAACTCGGGACTTCTGCCTTTCGCAGGCGCTTTCTCTACAATCTGTGCTACCCAAGCACGACTCACGACCTATCCTCACGGCTTGCTAGAGCACTTGCCCGTGAAAGGCAAAGCCCCCGAGTTCGAGTCTCGGCCCGGCACACAGTTTTAATTTGCCACAAAGTTTCATGTCAGTGCACACTCCGCTGCAGAGCGAAAATTTCATTCTGGAAGTATTAGTCCACTTCTCGGCCGTCTAGAGGACGCCATGGTTCAATCAGCTACATTCCTGCAACCCAACAGGCCTCTCCATTCGGACAGCTCCTACCATTATCCAGCAACGTGAATCATATATAATTACAATTAAATATTACGATCGCGGTCTCAATTGCACGACATTCGATAATGAGCGAAGTATCGGAAACACACCCTGCTGAGGGCTGTGGCTCTGGAAATAGAAATATCTGTACCATTCTTATGAACTGACATACTTTCCCCTAACGTCAAAAGTTATACCGGCTTCATAAATCGAGGTATGGAATTACCACCGAATAAAGTGGTTTTGGGAGACGATTACCGCGACACTGAATATAGATAGTGATCGCCGGAGTGTATATTATCAGACCAACAGTGCGGTTATACGTTACCGACGGAGCAACCTCATAAAAAAATTACCGAATATGGAAAGTGATTTGGATAATGAACGTGGTATGAATCTGGTATTTGCCACTCCGTCATGCCGCCGCTAGATATTTCTACGGTATTTGTAACACATTCTGTTTCGATGCAATGTCGCAGGTTCTGCGATTTATCCACTGGGTTACAGGCGAAGGTTGACTGAGAATGATCACAAACAGTAGGTATTGAGATGATTGAGGTCGTAAGAAATATATACAGGCTTTTCAGATCTCTGTTTTGGATTTGGAATCAAGTCTTTCCGTACAACCACTTACTGCATTGGAGCCTACGGAGAAGTCCATTATTGATTACAGCCGCTAGTGAATATTTCTGGCACTCTTATATTTCGAAACGAGTCACCTTTCGCTAACCTATCTGATACAGTAAAATTATAGTATGCTTTTAGGTAGGCCCTATGCATCTTGCAACTGTCCCTCAGACTCTGCACTACCATCCGTGCAGCTTTGAATATGTGATCGTTCAAATTTAAGTCAGAACTTTAACCTGAGTTAGTGCGGCAGGACTGTGTTTTGACCATTCAATGAAAACGGGAACATGTTGTCGTAGCTCTGCCAACTATGCACGATGTGTAAGGTCAGCACCAAATGAAGCCTGCTCCTTCAAAATGAAGTAGTATAAAGGCCATTACGGGAATTGGGAGAAGGACGAGGATTTTGCTACTGCATTGTGGAGCTTCTCCAAACTACATACAGATACTGCAGTCCAAAACAGATTCGCATCCTTCAGGGTGCATTCACCTCTAACACTCCAATATGCTATCGTCGTTATTCTGTACCATCCAACAGAGAAAGATTACGAACTATGAAAGCTCCACTATCTTCATCTGATAGATAACTTGATGACATTATTACCGCATCTCTCACCTCCCATATATCAAAAACAAATTCCTCATGTGTGGCGGCACCGATCACATGTGAATATCCTATTAAATATACAGGTGTTGATCCACTGCAGAGACCAGTTTACAGGTTCATCACATGTACTGTAGGAGGATGACCATACCCCACAGACTATACTGTAAGTTGCAAGAGACACTCCCTGTGACCTTTTTTCGTTGTTTGAGACAATAACTTTTTCCTACTATAACACTATTTGTATATTGCCATACATTTTATTTGTTCCACCACGACTTCAAGGTCTGTGTCAGGTTCTAAACTGACATTAACACGCTCTGATCCATTGCCTCTCAAAGAACACTAGACGTCACAGGGTGTGAATCATGTTGTTACTGCTGCTACCGTAACACACCACATACACGGGATGATTTTAAATAAAAGACAGTTACAGCATAAGGAAACTGGAAGATTTTGGAGGTGTTGTGGAATGTTTCCAAACTGCAGTCTAAAGGAGATTGATGACCGCTACATTCAAACTCATCTGTCACAGTGAGGGAACAGCTGATGGCCCTGCATTACATTTCGACTGATTCCTCATATTGCAGTCATGTACGCGATCACTGTTTCGGTACTAGCCATCCCCAGAAGGTGTTGCCCCTACACAAAAACTCTTTCTCCATTGAAAGAAATGATGTCAGTCAATCATTATGTAGTGACCAAAGTGACAGCATGTTTCCCAATTTCAGTATCATTGCTAAACAACCTATTCTCTACTTTGCGAAATTAGATGGATGCAGTACATCCATCGAACATGTACATAATCAAAGTATACCAGACAGTGCTCAACAAATTTCTAGCACTTGTTGTGGTATCAGGCGCCAGATGTGGCGTATTGACACCAAATGTAGTGGATGGGTGCCATAATGTGGCGTATTAAAACTCGGCCGTGCTTTTCAAATGATTTATTCGTTTCCACTACAGAGCTTCATTCACCACAGTCCATGTCACAGGCCCCGCATTGCTGACGAAGTACCCCCAGCGGCCTGTGCAACGCAACACTGTGTCTTGCTGACCTTGTTTGCCAGCTGTAGAGTTACGATTACGTCAGCATGGCTACGCCAGCAGCTGACTCATCCGCAACCGTCCCTGTTGACTCTGCACTGCTCCGCCGGGAGCCCTAGGCCGGCTGAGCAGCTGCTTCTTCCTCGAGTGATGTAGTTGGGAATGCGGCAGCAATGACCGCTCCCGTTCCGGCGTCCAAACCTGCGGCCCTCCCCTTGTAAGTCTCCGGCGTGTGTTGGGAGCTGACACGACTGTCCACAGTAGTGAGCCGAAGAGTGGCCTGCCCTGGCTGGCTATGGACCCCGCGTCGGCCTCAGAGGATCTAACTAATGACCCGCTGTGGACTGGGCCGCTGTCGCCCCATCTGTTACCGTGTGTCGCCGGTAGTGTGACACGTCCCACCATCCAGGAGAGCTGCCACACTTGAATCCCCCACGCTGGCGTTAGAGGGTCGAACCACTGAACCTCTGCGAACTGGGACGCTGGCGCCCCATCTGCTGCTATGTGTCGCCGGTAGTGTGACACTTCAATGAATCTCGTTTCAAAACAACACCTCTTTATACTCGGCTGTGCGCCTCAGTTATGCTAACTCATCAGTCCGAGTCACATATGTTCCACACTCTGGTTGCGCCAGTGGACCCCTTCTGCCTATAGCTTGCCACATGCGAACCGCTGCGTTTACTCTTTTCAGCGGTTTGATGGCCCCTGTGGCCTCCATTCCACTTCACAACCACTGGTCAAAGTAACTTACTGCAATCCAGCCCGCATCTGGCTGTAACTTGTTGCTCCGAAATATTGCACCAAATCTAATTTCCCTATCTTAAACTGTGGTGCCACTACACACCTCAAGCACAGTGCTTAATTTACGATCTACCTCTATGTGGATGGGAATCGCAGAGCATTCTTGCAGTCATAGGATAAAATTACAGATTGAAAGACCCCTCTCACTGTCATCGCAAACCCACCCTACAGCTCCGTCACCGATTTGATCTGGAGCTGACCAGAATTAGACCACTACATTACATGTCTCGTAAATGAATGGACCTTGCCAAGTCCTCGCCCAACGAAGTGAACAAGATTTATCCAGATGCGCCCATCTAGAGTGGTTAGCACCCCTTATCAACTTATAGTAACAGATTTGAAAGTGTTCCAATAGAAGACGATTAATAAGAACAAGAAACGGTTGGGTTTTATGCATGATGGAGCTCCAGACGAATGGAGTTCGAAGAATTTTACGTACATCAAATATGCTATCAATTTTAAAGCATTGTTCCAGTGTCTGGGGTCAGCACTACTAAGGCTACACGTTTCTGCACTTAAAACAGGCTATAATGTTAGATCTACTCAGTTTCTGACCTACCAGTCGTGTGGAATGCAGCGCTGTTAATATTGCATGGTAAAAATTATATTTCCAGCGCATGCCATAGATCCTTGTTGCCGGTGTCTCTATGATAAATTATGTTAAACTGTGAAATGAAGAAACTACTTCCTTAAAACAGCAACTCTGTGCGATATATGCGCAATATAGCTTCCTAGAGATGTATAGCATCCACTGCTCACAACTGATCACGGTTCAGAAATTATACTATGCCTGAATCAGTCCTATATAAAATGATGGTTAGTAATAGAGAATACCTCTTACAAGGGAACAGATATACGTATAGCAGCAGCCTCCAACATGTGAAACTACACATCATGCCACCACTATACACGGGGAATGCAGTGTCTCACAAACACCTATCGTTAACTTAGAATGATCTTAGTTATGAAAATGAAGTCTCGTTTTCATATCCAAGATGTGACAGGGGAATGGAGTACATCACATAAATCTTCGTTCATTTAGAGGAATGTCAACTCGCCTGTAATACCGCTACCTCAATAGACATACAGCAGAGTGCTGCCTCAGTCACAAAAAGTGACTGTTTCCCTGGTTCCCTTCGCTTCCATGTCGACGTTTTCACGGATTCCTCTTGCAATCGCATACTTGTTCCCATGTGTAAGAATTGTTCTGCGCCAACCATAAGACATGCAAGTGCTTCCTCAATTTCCTCACTTTTCAGTTTATTTTTCCCTCAATTTATACGTGTTTTCCTGCATTTTTCGCAATTTATCGATTCTTTTATGTCACTTCTGAAATCGCTCGTAAATGTAGTACAGCTGTCAACACCTAGCTGAAATGCACTGTTTTTCTGATTGGGAGGCCTAGTATAGCACTGTGCTCGAATGCATGCAGTCTCCTCCACCCACATATTCCACGTTTGCAGTGCGTTTTCGCTGTTTTGTGTATGTCTGTGTATGTGTGTGTTGCCGCAGATGGCATTTTGGCTATTTTCTAGTTGCTTTTGTGTCTGCACTAAAGTGTACTACATGTCTGTATGCTGTGTACTGCATCATTTCGGTAATTTACGAGTTGTTTCTGTGTCTGTACATCAGTGTACCACATTATTTCGGTAATTTACGTGTAGTTGGGAGGTCTGTCGGCTATGTAGCGTGACCGCAAGCATATCAGGGCGAATGTTTTGTATCAGAGTAGTAAATGAACTACGTGAAATCCATCCCTAAATAAACTGTTCCAAAATAAATAAAGTATACTTCTACCTCTCTCCAGCAGCCCAGCACAGGCTAAGTCCTTTTCTCGCCATTCGCCCCCCCCCCCCCCCAGACCGCCATATTGGATTACGTCACAGAAGCGACAGTGCCCTATGTTGTCAGTACTGTGTATTAGGTCAGTTGGACTCCAGACCTCATGGTGAACACATTGGATGGAGCTGCTGCCTTAAATTGTTTAAATAAAGACTGCCAGCAAAATAAATACTTGTGTCTATCCTATACAGCACAGGCTGAGTCCCTTTCCCGCCAATTCCAAGGAAGAGGGGGCGCTCCGCAAGTTATGTTAATGGAGGTAACCCAAGTGACCTTTTTCCCATAAAAATTTGAACTAACAGTCATTTTCTTAGCTTAAGCCTAATGTCTGTTTCAGATGTGGTAATAGTAGACATTTTGTAAGGTCACGTCAGGTGAAGCGAGACCCGCCTCCGAAGATCTTACAACATAGAACACCGGTGAGAAGGGTTACCCATCTTCCTGTTAAGAATTACTCACACAAAGTCTGATGCTTCCTTATGTGTGTGCCCACTTCAATATTCAACCTGTATGCGCTCTTTGGCATTATGAGAATTCTGTTTTACTACTTGATTATAAGTGGTACCTCGATTTTGGAAATTTATATAGAACAACTTCTCTGTGCCTGCCCATCTCAGAGACGTCGTCTCGTTAAGACCAGAATTACCTCTGGTAGGGGACTTTCGGAGCAAATTAGGCATACTGCAATTTACATGGCCTGTCAGATTTGTCGTTGCTAAGGATTTGTCAGTTAATGTGATACTCGGCTGTGATTTGATCGAGTATACCAGCCTAGTTCTTGATTATCAAGTTCGTTGCTTTTGTTTATAATTTTGTCATAACGAAAGGATAGCATTGTGTTCGTGTCGGAGCTCTGAGCCGATTAGTAAAGTGCAGTCACTGATCATTTGGAATCTGGGGAGGCTGGGAAATTTTTGAACAAGCGGTCCCAATTTCCTGATGTCCTCACAAATAAATTTGGCTTCACTAGAAATATCCGATATGAGATTCACCTGGATGACTATATATCCCTGTTCGTGAGCTCTCTCATAGATTATCTCCACCCAAGATGAAGCTTTGGTGTGACCTAATTAACAACGTGCTCCAGGGTGCTGTCATGAGACCTTCGACTTCTTCCTACGCTTTACCCATTTTTTGTTCCTAAAGGACGCAGTTGGAAGAGCAGTTGAACGGAATGGACATTGTCTTGAAAGGAGAATATAAGATGAACATCAACAAAAGCAAAACGAGGATAATGGAATGTAGTCGAATTAAATCGTGTGATGCTGAGGGAATTAGATTAGGAAAAAAATGGTTCAAATGGCTCTGAGCACTATGCGACTTAACTTCCGAGGTCATCAGTCGCCTAGAACTTAGAACTAATTAAACCTAACTAACCTAGGGACATCACACACATCCATGCCCGAGGCAGGATTCGAACCTGTGACCGTAGCGGTCGCTCGGCTCCAGACGGTAGCGCCTAGAACCGCACGGACACTACGGCCGGCTAGATTAGGAAGTCAGACACTTAAAGTAGTAAAGGAGTTTTGCTATTTGGGGAGCAAAATAACTGATGATGGTCGTAGTAGAGAATATATAAAATGTAGACTGGCAAAGGCAAGGAAAGCGTTTCTGAAGAAGAGAAATTTGTTAATATCGAGTATAGATTTAAGTGTCAGAAAGTCGTTTCTGAAAGTATTTGTATGGAGTGTAGCCATGTATGGAAGTAAAACATGGACGACAAATAGTTTGGAAAGGAAGAGAATAGAAGCTTCCGAAATGTGATGCTACAGAAGAATGCTGAAGGTTATATGGGTAGACCACATAACTAATGAGGAGGTATTGAATAGAATTGGGGAGAGGAGGAGTTTGTGGCACAACTTGACGAGAAGAAGGGACATGTTAGTAGGACATGTTCTGAGGCATCAAGGGATCACAAATTTAGCATTGGAGGGAGACCCAGAGGTGGATACACTAAGCAGATTCAGAAGGATGTAGGTGGCAGTAGGTACTGGGAGATGAAGAAACTTGCACAGGATAGGGTAGCATGGAGAGCTGCATCAAACCAGTCTCAGAACTGAAGACCACAACAACAATAACAACAAGGACGCAGCATGTGAAAGTCGCTGGATTTGGACGGGTTAGTCCTGTAACTGAAATATCAGATATGAAGATGGTTCTGAATGTACCGAAACCGGTCATATGAATAAAAAAAATTTGCAATCAAGACGGATTTTAAGTAACTTTATAAGAACCGAGCGAGGTGGCGCCGTGGTTAGACACTGGACTCGCATTCGGGAGGACGACGGTTCAATCCCGCGTCCGGCCATCCTGATTTAGGTTTTCCGTGATTTCCCTAAATCGCTCCAGGCAAATGCCGCGATGGTTCCTTTCAAAGGGCACGGCCGACTTCCTTCCCCGTCCTTCCCTAATCCGATGAGGCCGATGACCTCGCTGTCTGGTCTCCTTCCCCAAAGCCAACCAACCAACCAACCAAGTAACATTATAAAATCACTGATTGCTGTTATCCCATAAGACATTATGTCTGTTTTTGCAAAAAATGCTTTGCGGGTTCCAGATGGTTCTCTTTTCTGAACCTCAATGAAGTCGACCATCAGATACCTTTGGCCGATGATTCCAAACCTGTAACTGCCTTTTTTTACTGATTGAAAACCTTCATGAATTTAATCGGTTTCTTTTAGGACTGTCTATGGGCGAGGCCGTTTGTTCCGTCTTTCGGAGCATGTTTCGAATATCGTAAGTTCGAATCAGTTTATAGATACTTTGATGTGGTGAAGAAATAAATCTCCGGTGAATAGCCTGGTATGAGCGTGCACAGGACACAATATTTCTGCCATCGACCACGTTGCCATCATCAGGTGCGCTTATGGACTGACCGGCAGTGGGCCGGCGCCATGTATATATAGGACAATCGCCCTCCCGCTTCTCCCTCAGGCGCTTCCTATGAATCGGAGCGGTCCAGGTGCAGCGTCCGTTCTCCCGCCGTCTGGGTGCTGCGTCCTGGGTCTTCTCGTTCAGGAGGGTCTGCCGGCACCGCTCTCGTTATTCTTCCCTCCTCCCCCGAAGTCGGTATACTCTGGGAAATATCGTTTTTCTTCTTAATCCGGGTGATCGCTGGTTCCCACGCTTTGCTAAGGATGTAAATCTGTATGAGATTAGGAATCTATATTGGCCCGCGAGAAATTGTTTTATACGTTTTGGACTGATTTGTGGTGTATTAAAATTCATTTTTCCTACGTAATTATCTTCTGTTTTTATTAATGTGTGTGTGCAATTTTACAATCGTTTTCAAACATTTTGATGAGATTACAATATAGATATACGGTAAATTTCAGATTTATTTAAGCTTCTATTCACCTGAATCAACTACATTTTTTTCTAATTTTATCTGGCGAAAAGACATTTCCGCCAGAGGACGTCTAAAATTAGTGAAAAGAAATTTCCGATAGAGAAACTTCGTAATTAACGAGACTTAATTAACAGACTTGAACTGTAGGTAGGTGGTGCTAGGCGGGAATGTGAGTCGGCTGGGGAGCATACCGAGTTAGGTCACGTTTGTGCGTTGAACACTGTGTCCGGATGGTGCAGTGGTTAACGCATCTGCTTAGTAAGCAGGCGGTCCCAGGCTCGAGTCCTTGTCCGGTACACATTTCCACTCGTCACCACTGATTCCACAAAAAGTCCTAATACAGCTGATATCATCAGTTCCTTCCATTCCCTTCCTTTGTCACACTCCACCTTCAATTTTCATAGTATGTCCGAAAGAAGAGACACCACATATTCATACAGTATGAATAAACAACAGTTTCCCTAGTAGACTCGCTTCCGTTAAGGGTAAGGTACAGGAAACTGAAGTTCACAACCAGCCCAATGGCGCAGGTAACTCTTTACCAGCGGGCCCACCTCCTTCTAGCAACGTCCTGCCAACATAGAGCTCTCACACTTTCTCCGTCAAAAGGGGCCTCCAACTACCACAGCTGAAATCCAATTACTTCTCTCATAACAAGTCGGGCACAAGAATATATACGGTGAGCAGCCCGTGGCCAAGAGTCCTCTAGCTGCCCAGCAACGGTCGGAGGCGAAGCTAGCGCCAGTAGAACCGGTACCACGAAAGATATCAAGCGCGCGCAGCATAGCTTTCACCGCTATGAATTCTTGCCAACATTAGAAAAGTTGTGCAAGGTTTTTTTTTTCTTTCAGAGAACTTCATTATAGGCAACTGCATCAAATGAAAAAAGTCTGAGGTACTATTAACATTGTCTACCATATCACTAATGTTGTTGTTGTGGTCTTCAGAACGGAGACTGGTTTGATGCAGCTCTCCATGCTACTCTATCCTTTGCAAGCTTCTTCATCTCCCAATACCTACTGCAGCCTACATCCTTCTGAATCTGCTTAGTGTATTCATCTCTTGGTCTCCCTCTACAATTTTTACATTCGACGCTGCCCTCCAATGCTAAATTTGTGATCCCTTGATGTCTCAAAACATGTCCTACTAACCGGTCCCTTCTTCTCGTCAAGTTGTGCCACAAGCTCCTCTTCTCCCCAATTCTATTCAATACCTCCTCATTAGTTACGTGATGTACCCACCTAATCTTCAGCGTTCTTCTGTAGCACCACATTTCGAAAGCTTCTATTCTCTTCTTGTCCAAACTATTTATCGTCCATGTCTCACTTCCATACATGGCTACAATCCATACAAATACTTTCAGAAACGACTTCCTGACACTTAAATCTACACTCGATGTTATCAAATTTCTCTTCTTCGGAAACGCTTTCCTTGCCATTGCCAGTCTACATTTTATACCTTCTCTACTTCGACCATCATCTGTTATTTTGTTCCCCAAATAGCAAAACTCCTTTACTACTTTAAGTGTCTCAATTCCTAATCTAATTCCCTCAGCATCATCCGATTTAATTCGGATACATTCCATTATCCTCGTTTTGCTTTTGTTGATGTTCATCTTATACCCTCCATTCAAGACACTGTCCATTCCGTTCAATTGCTCTTCCAAGTCCTTTGCTCTCTCTGACAGAATTACAATATCATCGGCAAACCTCAAATTTTTTATTTCTTCTCCATGGATTTTAATACCTACTCCAAATTTTTCTTTTGTTTCCTTTACTGCTTGCTCAATATACAGATTGAATAGCATCGGGGAGAGGCTACAACCCTGTCTCACTCCCTTCCCTACCACAGCTTCCCTTTCATTGGCCTCGACTCATATAACTGCCATTTGCTTTACGTACAAATTGTAAATACCCTTTCGCTCCCTGTATTTTACCCCTGCCACCTTCTGAATTTGAAAGAGAGTATTCCAGTCAATGTTGTCAAAAGCTTTCTCTAAGTCTACAAAAGCTAGATATGTAGGTTTGCCTTTCCTTAATATTCCTTTAAGATACGTCGTAGGGTCAGTATTGCCTCACGTGTTCCAACATTTCTACGGAATCACTAATATAAAATGAAAAAAATTTCAACATGCTTCCCTAGGGTACGGCAAATTTACTTTCTACATCTGTTGATCATCTACTAAATGTGACATTCCGCGTCTTGCCTACAAAAAAAAAACTCAATCCAGATGCAGATTTCGTTTGACTCTTCATACGATCACTTTCTTTTTTAATAATTGTTGATGTTGTTTTGCATAAAATGTTTTCCAAAATCAAAATGTACTACATCTCCCTGACACCCTGATCTAGGAGCCTAACGCATTTCCGTTTAACTGCATTGGCTGCGTTGCGTTGTCTTTCACAGTCCTCGAATTTTTGCTTAGGTGGAGAGTGACCCTGTAGTGCACTGCAACTGCTTAACTATAGAGTCCAGTAGTTTCGGACTAGTGCGCTCCATACAATATGAACATCCAGCAACAATATGAACGCGACGTTTTCGTTGGTGCTGCAGAGTATATCTGAGAGCTATCAGAGTAAGACGGAGGAGATGGGCAGCGACATATTTCATGAGTCACAAAGGAAGGCGCCAGTGAAAATTTGTAGAGGTGCTCGAAAAAATGTAGCAAAGTGTAGCGCTACAATATGTGCAGTTAAAAACACATCATTTCATGATATATCGCGAGAAGAAAACTTAAAAACGATCTGTAACTGACTTCATGAACCAGTGATCTCTTGAAGCGCTCTCTTCCCTGAAATGGCGGTCTTCTGCCCCAGCAAGAAGCTAGGCCTAGAGACAGTGCTAGTGTGGAATTCAAGAACCGTAAGAACACGTAAGGATAAGGTAATCCCAAAAGTCGTTGTAAATTTCTCTAGCAACAAATGTACCAGGACGTCTAAGTTGTAAAGATATATGTGACAGAAGCAGACGATTTTGGTCGAAAACCCCATAATCATCATACTAGTATCCTCTAATAACCAGTTATACAGTATACTAACCGACCAAAGTAAAATGATAAATAATTTCAAGAAGGAAACCTTAAGAATGAGTATCTTTAAGGAGAAAAAAGTATCTTAAAATTTTGCTCGGACTATTCTCTTTCATGCCGAGCAGGTGATTGAATCACAGGCAACACATGCTGCCTCTATAAGCCGCAAGATGCCAAAAGCAATTTTGGGTAGTTGCCCGGTCCTGAACAGCAGGAAGCGGGTCGAGATGTTGAAAACCTAGTTGCCTTAGTGTTTTCGAATGACGTAGCCTAATACCCAAAATTACTTTATTGAAAACAACACTGGCCGAGGAAGCCTACGAACTTACACTGAAACGCCAAAGAAACTGGTATAGGCATGCGTATTCAAATACACCGATATTTAAACAGGCAGAACACGATGCTGCGGTCGGCAACGCCTATATAAGACAACAAGTGTCTTTCGAAGTTGTTAGATCGGTTACTGCTGCTAGAATGGCAAGTTATCAAGATCCAAGTGAGTCTCAACGTGGTGTTACAGTTGGCACACGAGCCATGGGACACAGCATCTCCGAGGTAGCGATGAAGTGGGGATTTTCCCCTAAGACTATTTCACGTGTGTACCATGAATATCAGGAATCTGGCAAAACATCGGAAAGATCCAGCAAGAACGGGACCAATGACGACTGAAGAGAATCGTTCAACCCTGACAGAAGTGCAACCCTTCCTCAAATTGCTGCAGATTTCAGTTCTGGGCCATTACCATGTGTCAGCGTGCGAACCATTCAACGACACATGATTAATACAGACTTTCGGAGCCGAAGGCCCACTCGTGTATTCTTGATAACGGCAAGACAAACAGCTTTATACCTGTTCTGGCCCTATCAACACCGGCTTTAGACGATGACTTGAGGCATGTTGCCTGATCGGACGAGTCTCCTTTCACATTGTATCGAGCCGATCGACGTATACGTCTCACGAATCCATGGACCCTGCATGTCAACTGGGGACTGTTCAAGTTGGTCGAGACTCTGTAATGATGTGGGGCGTGTACAGATAGAGTGAGATGACCCCTGATACATGTGGCCTGTAATTGAAGAAGTGTCATGATGATCTCTCCATTGGCAAAAGATTCCGGAATAGTCCCCCATTCGGATCTCCGGGAGGGGACTCCCTAGGGGGAGGTTACCACGAGAAAAAGATTGAATAATCAACGAAAGGATAACGTTCTACGAGTCGGGGCGTGGAATGTCAGAAGCTTGAACGTGGTAGGGAAACTAGAAAATCTGAAAAGGGAAATGCAAAGGCTCAATCTAGATATAGTAGGGGTCAGTGAAGTTAAGTGGAAGGAAGACAAGAATTTCTGGTCAGTTGAGTATCTAGTAATATCAACAGCAGCAGAAAATGGTATAACAGGTGTAGGATTCGTTATGAATAGGAAGGTAGGGCAGAGGGTGTGTTACTGTGAACAGTTCAGTGACCGGGTTGTTCTAATCAGAATCGACAGCAGACCAACACCGACAACGATAGTTGAGGTATACATGCCGACGTCTCAAGCTGAAGATGAACAGATAGAGAAAGAGTATGAGGATATTGAACGGGTAATGCAGTATGTAAAGGGGGACGAAAATCTAATAGTCATGGGCGACTGGAATGCAGTTGTAGGGGAAGGAGTAGAAGAAAAGGTTACAGGAGAATATGGGCTTGGGACAAGGAATGAAAGAGGAGAAAGACTAATTGAGTTCTGTAACAAGCTTCAGCTAGTAATAGCGAATACCCTGTTCAAGAATCACAAGAGGAGGAGGTATACTTGGAATAGGCCGGCAGATACGGGAAGATTTCAATTAGATTACATCATAGACAGAGATTCCGAAATCAGATATTGGATTGCAAGGCGTACCCAGGAGCAGATATAGACTCAAATCACAATATAGTAGTGATCAAGAGTAGGCTGAAGTTCAGGACATTAGTCAGGAAAAATCAATACGCAAAGAAGTGGGATACGGAAGTACTAAGGAATGACGAGATACGTTTGAAGTTCTCTAACGCTGTAGATACAGCAATAAGGAATAGCGCAGTAGGCAGTACAGTTGAAGAGGAATGGACATCTCTAAAAAGGGCCATCACAAAAGTTGGGAAGGAAAACATAGGTATAAAGAAGGTAGCCACGAAGAAACCATGGGTAACAGAAGAAATGCTTCAGTTGATTGATGAAAGGAGGAAGTACAAACATGTTCCGCGAAAATCAGGAATACTGAAATACGAGTCGCTGAGGAATGAAATAAATGGGAAGTGCAGGGAAGCTAAGACGAAATGGCAAGTGCAACGGGAATTCCACTGTTAAATGCAGAGGAGAGAGCAGATAGGTGGAAAGAATACATTGAAAGCCTCTATGAGGGTGAAGATTTGTCTGATGTGATAGAAGAAGAAACAGGAGTCGATTCAGTAGAGTTAGGGGATCCAGTGTTAGAATCGGAATTTAAAAGAGCTTTGGCGGACTTACGGTCAAATAAGGCAGAAGGGATAGATAACATTCCATCAGAATTTCTAAAATGATTGGGGGAAGTGGCAACAAAACGACTATTCACGTTGGTGTGTAGAATACACTCCTGGAAATTGAAATAAGAACACCGTGAATTCATTGTCCCAGGAAGGGGAAACTTTATTGACACATTCCTGGGGTCAGATACATCACATGATCACACTGACAGAACCACAGGCACATAGACACAGGCAACAGAGCATGCACAATGTCGGCACTAGTACAGTGTATATCCATCTTTCGCAGCAATGCAGGCTGCTATTCTCCCATGGAGACGATCGTAGAGATGCTGGATGTAGTCCTGTGGAACAGCTTGCCATGCCATTTCCACCTGGCGCCTCAGTTGGACCAGCGTTCGTGCTGGACGTGCAGACCGCGTGAGACGACGCTTCATCCAGTCCCAAACATGCTCAATGGGGGACAGATCCGGAGATCTTGCTGGCCAGGGTAGTTGACTTACACCTTCTAGAGCACGTTGGGTGGCACGGGATACATGCGGACGTGCATTGTCCTGTTGGAACAGCAAGTTCCCTTGCCGGTCTAGGAATGGTAGAACGATGGGTTCGATGACGGTATGGATGTACCGTGCACTATTCAGTGTCCCCTCGACGATCACCAGTGGTGTACGGCCAGTGTAGGAGATCGCTCCCCACACCATGATGCCGGGTGTTGGCCCTGTGTGCCTCGGTCGTATGCAGTCCTGATTGTGGCGCTCACCTGCACGGCGCCAAACACGCATACGACCATCATTGGCACCAAGGCAGAAGCGACTCTCATCGCTGAAGACGACACGTCTCCATTCGTCCCTCCATTCACGCCTGTCGCGACACCACTGGAGGCGGGCTGCACGATGTTGGGGCGTGAGCGGAAGACGGCCTAACGGTGTGCGGGACCGTAGCCCAGCTTCATGGAGACGGTTGCGAATGGTCCTCGCCGATACCCCAGGAGCAACAGTGTCCCTAATTTGCTGGGAAGTGGCGGTGCGGTCCCCTACGGCACTGCGTAGGATCCTACGGTCTTGGCGTGCATCCGTGCGTCGCTGCGGTCCGGTCCCAGGTCAACGGGCACGTGAACCTTCCGCCGACCACTGGCGACAACATCGATGTACTGTGGAGACCTCACGCCCCACGTGTTGAGCAATTCGGCGGTACGTCCACCCGGCCTCCCGCATGCCCTCTATACGCCCTCGCTCAAAGTCCGTCAACTGCACATAGTGTTCACGTCAACGCTATCGCGGCATGCTACCAGTGTTAAAGACTGCGATGGAGCTCCGTATGCCACGGCAAACTGGCTGACACTGACGGCGGCGGTGCACAAATGCTGCGCAGCTAGCGCCATTCGACGGCCAACACCGCGGTTCCTGGTGTGTCCGCTGTGCCGTGCGTGTGATCATTGCTTGTACAGCCTTCTCGCAGTGTCCGGAGCAAGTATGGTGGGTCTGACACACCGGTGTCAATGTGTTCTTTTTTCCATTTCCAGGAGTGTATATGAGTCTGGCGATGTATCCTTTGACTTTCGGGTAAGCATCATCCACACAATTCCGAAGACGGCAAGAGTTGACAAGTGCGAGAATTATCGCACAATCAGCTTAACAGCTCATGCATCGAATCTGCTTACAAGAATAATATACAGAAGAATGGAAAAGAAAATTGAGAATGCGCTAGGTGACGATCAGTTTGGCTTTAGGTAAAGTAAAGGGACGAGAGAGGCAATTCTGACATTACGGCTAATAATGGAAGCAAGGCTAAAGAAAAATCAAGACACTTTCATAGGATTTGTCGACATGGAAGAAGCGTTCGACAATATAAAATGGTGCAAGCTGTTCGAGATTCTGAAAAAAGTAGGGGTAAGGTATAGGGAGAGACGGGTCATATACAATACGTACAACAACCAAGAGGGAATAATAAGAGTGGACGATCAAGAACGAAGTGCTCGTATTAAGAAGGGTATAAGACAAGGCTGTAGCCTTTCGCAGCTACTCCTCAATCTGTACATCGAGGAACCAATGACGGAAATAAAAGAATGGTTCAGGAGTGCAATTAAAATACAAGGTGAAAGGATATCAATGATACGATTCGCTGATGACATTGCTATCCTGAGTGAAAGTGAAGAAGAATTAAATGATCTGCTGAACGGAGTGAACAGTCTAATGAGTACACAGTATGGTTTGAGAGTAAATCGGAGAAAGACGAAGGTCATGAGAAGTAGCAGAAATGAGAACAGAGAGAAACTTAACATCACGATTGATGGTCACGAAGTCAATGAAGTTGAGGAATTCTGCTACCTAGGCAGTAAAATAACCAATGACGAACGGAGCAAGGAGGACATCAAAAGCAGACTCGCTATGGCAAAAAAGGCATTTCTGGCCAAGAGAAGTCTACTAATATCAAATACTGGCCTTAATTTGAGGAAGAAATTTCTGAGGATGTACGTCTGGAGTACAGCATTGTATGGTCGTGAAACATGGACTGTGGGAAAACCGGAGCAGAAGAGAATCGAAGCATTTGAGATGTGGTGCTATAGACGAATGTTGAAAATTAGGTGGACTGATAAGGTAAGGAATGAGGAGGTTCTGCGCAGAATCGGAGAGGAAAGGAATATGTGGAAAACACTGATAAGGAGAAGGGACAGGATGATAGGACATCTGCTAAGACATGAGGGAATGACTTCCATGGTACTAGAGGGAGATGTAGAGGGCAAAAACTGTAGAGGAAGACAGAGATTGGAATACGTCAAGCAAATAATTGAGGACGTTGGTTGCAACTGCTACTCTGAGATGAAGAGGTTAGCACAGGAAAGAAATTCGTGGCGGGCCGCATCAAACCAGTCAGTAGACTGATGACCTAAAGAAAATAACGTCTAGATACAACTCCGACAGATGACGCGTACGTAAGCATCCAGTCTGATCACCTGCATACACTTATGCCCATTGTGCATTCCAGCAGACAATGCGACACCCCAAACGTCCAGAATTGCTACAGAGTGTCTCAGGGAACACTCTTCTGAGTTTAAACACTTCCTCTGGCCACCAAACTCCCCAGACATGGACATTATTGAGCGTAGCTGGGATGCGTTGCAACGTGCTGTTGAGATCTCCACCCCCTCGTACTCTTACGGATTTATGGACAACCCTGCAGAATTCATGTTGTCAGTTGCCTCCAGCACTACTTCAGACATTACTCGAGTCCATGCCACGTTGCGTTGCTGGACATCTGTGTGCTCGCCGGGGCCCTATACAATATAGGGCAGGTGTAACAGTTACTTTGGCCCTTCAATGTTTATTCCCAACATACTCTGTCATTGTCGCTTATGGGGTGTTTGCGTAACGTTTCTATTAAGGTAGAGAGCAGTGGCGTTCGCTCTTCTTGCAAACATACTCGCATGAACAATACTTCCCGTTTCTTCATAACTATTGCACATTACAAAAAATTTAATCTCTTTATACAGTCCACGGTACACCTCTATCATATTTATCTGAATACTTTCTTCCATAACAAAATGTTCTTTGATATCTCCGGATTTGCATTGACAACCTATCCCTCGTTTTACGTTCAATATCTTTCATGTCTTGTCCAGTGCACTCATGTAATATTCAGAATTCTATAGGAGCACGACGTTTCTAAAGCTGTAGTTCTCTTCTCGTATCTACTGGATACCGGCTACATTTCACTTCTATATGAGACCATACTGCTGTCAAACACTTTCAGGAAGAAATATATGTCTGCCCTTCCACTTCAATTTGCAAAGAGCGTATGGGAAGGCTATTGTCGATAGTCACCCATAGTAGCTTATATTTCTTTGATTTCCTCTCATTGTTTGTTTAATGTGCCGACGTCCACCATTTCTGGAGAAAGAAGGAATTGAGTTGTAATTGAAAGGTAGACACAGAGTCGTGGGTACTGAAGCAAATAGTTTTTGTGTTAATCAGACGCTAGAAGCATGTGCCTCTGAGCTGCTATTGCAGAATACTTCTCTGATGATTGTAGCAGTTTACAGATGCCCTCCATAAATCTTTCAGCTATTTTTGAGAAACCTGGACGCATTATTGAGCTACTTCTCAGACAAGAAGGAACAGTTAGTAATTTGTGGAAATTTCAATAAAGATTTATTGTTAGATATGGACAATTAAAAACATAGTATGTACCTACATGTTTAGTTTGACGTCAATACTACATCAGAAAATTTTATGATCTGAAGATGGCAGTAGCCGAAGCCGGCAATAGTGAAGTGTAAAAATTTGTATGATCAAGACGGACCTGTTAAATAAAGAATCAGTTATACTACCAAATTCTTCAGAAAATCGATGAAACTAGAAACTCGATTAACTGCCTGTCTTTACTTTAACCGTTATCATCGCAAATACCTAATACCTCACTTTTCCTTTGCGGTTCTACCACGAATTTTACTATCTTCAACAGTTGCAGGGCTGACCCAACATCTCGGTTTGATTATTTCTGCAACAAGTCCTTCAGTGGATAAACGAATTCTGAAAATAAAGATCGTCGATAAGTTGATATTTCCCCAACTACCGCTGAATAATGCCCGTAATTATGTTCCGAAGAGAGGCCATTTCAGATTTGGCATCCTGCCTATATCACTTAAAAGATATCAGTAATGATCCAAGCGTACTTGCATTCGACTAAATTGTTTATAAGAGGCAGCTAGCCTAAATTGATTACACTGGGCAACAAAAAAAGAATTTTTTAAAAAAGTCTAGGGTTTTCCCGCTGAATTAGACTAATTTTGATGCCCTGAGTCCGAAAATGACCTTGGTTTTGTTCTATCAGGTCAGGATTTTTTGCTACAGAAATTTTTAAAAATCGATTTTTCGTAAAAAAACAAATTTCTTTGTATCATCTGCTGAGAAACCCCGGAAGATTTTTTCCGTTTTCCTCAAGAAATAAAAGTCAACGTATGCAAATTCATTAAGTTTTTATTTACTCCATCAAATTAAATAAGCATATTTATCATAATATTAGTATAACAATGAGCGTTACGTGACACAAAAGTTCAGAGTTCACGGCATGAATCGGCGTTTCTTCGGTTCCCGTTTGTGAGCAGCTGCTGGGTTGTCTCTCTTCAGCATCCAGCAGTAGTCCGCCATCATGACTGCGTCCCACCTCCCATGGTACCTATCCTCCATTTGGCGCATGTCCTGATGGAACCTTTCTCCCTGCTCGTCGCTCATCGCCCCAAGGTTTTCAGGAAACTTCTCCATGTGTGAGTACAGGAAGTGCATCTTTATACTCATCAAACACCCGAGCTTGTGAAAGGCCTCTATCATGCTGCTGATGAGTCTGGCGTGGTTTGCTGCCTTCGTGTTCCCCAGGAAGTTGTTCACCACCTGCACAAACGATTTCCACGCGGCGCACTCTAACGTCTTCATGGAGTTTTCGAACTCTGTGTCCTTTATGAGCTGCCGTATCTGTGGCCTATCGAAAATGCCGGCCTTCAACTTCTCAATGGTCAGTCGCGGAAAGGCTCGGCACAGGTAGTGGAAGCACCTCCCATCCTTGTCCAGAGCACGCGTGAACTGTTTCATTAACCCAAGCTTCATGTGTAGCGGTGGGATCAATATCTTCTCCCGGTCAACAAGAGGTTCGTTTATGATGTTTCTCGCACCAGGTACTAACTGCTGTCGTGGCGGCCACACTTTCTTTACATAGTGCTGGGCTCTGTCTCGACTGTCCCTCATACATATAAAGCATGGGTATTTCGTGAACCCGGACTGCTGACCAAGTAGAAAGTTCACCATCTTGAAGTCGACGCAGATGATCCATTGGTGCTGCTCATATTGGATTTTGTCGAGCACGTACTTCACTGCTTCATATTTCTCTACGAGAGTTGTGGAGTGAGCAAGAGGATTGAGGCGAACTTGTTCCCGTTGTGGAGGAGCACACACTTCAAAGAGCGCTTGCAGCTGTCAATAAAGAGTCGCCAATCTCTCGGATCGTATGTAGGAGCCCCGAGTTTAACAAGAAGACCGGCGACATCTCGGCAGTACACTAGGTCTTCCTCCTGGCAGAAGTAGCCCATGTAGTCCTCATGCCTTCTACGAAAGAAAGTGATACGCGCGTCCTTGCCAAGTAGATTTTTCTCTTTGAGTCTAGAGGCCAACAGCTCGGATGAAGTCTTCGACAAGCTGAGATCCCGAACAAGATCATTAAGCTCACACTGTGAAAAGAGCTGCCGACCATCTTGTGCTTCATACTCCTCGTCTGCTATATATCCTCCCTCGTCTGCAGTGGTGGCCTCGTCGTCGATGTTAGGAAGCTCTGTGAACGCTGGTACAGGAATTTCTTCGCAGTGAGCAACTGGACGGCGGGCAGATGGAAGGTCGGGGTACTGGAGGCTGTGCCGATTCTTCCGGTTGATGCCAGTAGTATTGATGGCGCAGAAGTAACAATCCGATGCATGGTCAAAGGGCTCCCTCCAAACCATCGGAATCCCAAACTTCAGTGAAGTTTTCGTGCCCTTCGTCCACCGCCGGAGGTATTCCACGCACTTCTTGCAGACCGTGTGCGGTGCCCAGGGCTTATCTTGGTCACCCAGCTTGACTTGAAAGTAAGCCTGGTAGGCGTTCTTCACAAATCCCGTGATGTTCTTCCTGTCCACTGAAAGCGTGTATTCTCCGCAGATGTAGCAGAAAACGTCTGGATTATTCATGCATGAACGTCGCGCAGAAGCCATTTCAATCTGAAATAGTAATAGAAATATGCAGTTGACTGTCAGACAATAAAAATTAGAATAAACTTTATACTATAGTAAGAAAAAAAGGCATCTATTGGAATGATTAACTGTTACAATCTTAAAGGCTTCTTTTGTTTTCATATGTCCTGAATAATCCCCTTAAAACCCCTAATATTAGCATATTGAAACCTATAAAAAGGCTTACATTTCAGGGAAAAATGGTCATGTAGGCCTATGGCTGTATCTCAAAAAGTTGACCTGATAGAGCAAAATCAATGTGATATTCGGACTCAGAACACCAAAATTAGTCTAAATCAGCTGAGAAACCCATGACATTTTTTTGGTTGTTGCCCAGTGTTATAAGAGGGATCGGTTCCTATAAACAACTCTCCGTGATCCTGAAATTCTGCAACGGAACTTCAGATGAAACCAACAGCCGAACTTACTTCTCTATGACCAGCGAAGACTATGACCAAGGTATTTGTGGAGCGAGTTTTCAAAGTAGAAGGAAAAGTAAACAAGATTATCTGACAATGGGCCACAGTTCCAAAAAAGACAGATGCTGAGATCTCCTGTGGGGAGAAAAACAAAGGCCATATACATATCCTTCCATCACAGTGCCTCCTGTCCGGTGAAAAGAAATGTGAAAAAATAAAGAAAACGACTACATGGCCCTGGGTGACATAGGTATTGGAACATCTTCCTGCAAGATTTCCAATTTGTTACTGAGATGCCACCCAAATCCACAGCAAAGGCTCCTACCTATGTTTTAAAATTCCAGTGGCTGGCTGACACGGTCCTTGATTTAATTACGCTTCCCACCACTGAAGCAGGCATTCTAAGACTGTGAAATTATCTACAAAACAGATCCAAAAACAGGCACAGAAGCCGAGAGATCGACAGAAGCGTAGACTGTGTGAAATGAGACTGGATGTTGGGCGGAAGGTTGTGATAAAGTTCCACTGATTGTCAAAGAGATATAACTGTCTTAATGTGTACTGCGGCCCATTTGAATGTTGTCGAAGTAGAAACATCGTGGACGAAGTCGCAGGGGATACGACGCTCATCAAACTTTATGAGGTTGAGAGAGTAACTGGCGAAGGAATCTTCTGCCACAGGTAGTAACCAGTCTCGTTGAATTATTCATGATATAATAATAGCAAGTTCAATTCTTTCCTTCATGGTGTGTATAAATAAGTCTGTTTCTTCGAACACAAGAATGTTCCGAGTTTATGTGTATGTATTTGTTGCAGATATGTCTTCATGTATTTAGATTCGTATCTTCATTTCTAACGCACACTGCGTAGTTTAAGTTATCTCTTGTACTCTTGTTTAAGGTGACAGAGCGATGGAGCCAGAGATGGGGAGAATTTATTGAAACACCTTTCACGTAATTTTACAAGTCTTATTAAATGAATGTGGCTAACAATTGACAAATGCCCCCCCCGCCCCCCCTTCCCCATCCCAACCCCCCCCCCCCTCTCCCCCCCCCCCCCTCTCGCACTCTCTCTCTCTCTCTCTCTGTGTGTGTGTGTGTGTGTGTGTGTGTGTGTGTGTGTGTGCGTGACGTTATTGCAGTAGATGTTGTGTTTAAAATATTTTAGTAGTATATTGGGTAGTAAAATTACGCTCGCTGAAAACTGTTTCAGAGAAAAATATATGAAATTTTGCTTTTCATTCATTACTGTGTTTCGCGTCGCTCCATCATGACAATGCAAATTTAAGCATTCTTGCAATATTGTACTGAACGCTGCATATGTATGGCGCTATTTCATTTTGCAACTTCTATGACTTCATTAACCGAATAATTTTGGTTCAATTTGAAGCGCTTTTTTTCGGCGTTGACAGCTGAAGACAAAAGGTGGCTTCACATGTGTTTTACAGCTGTTATTATGTCCGTTGTCAGAAGAGCACATGACTGTTATATCTCTTTTATTACTTTATGAGGACATCACATCAAAAAGAGATGTCACTCGAGCAAGAGAAAACGCTGACAACACACGAAATAGATGGGGCTACAGTATTGGGGCTACAGTACCGCAGTTATTAAAAAAGCCGACGGGAACTTCAGCTGCATAATTTTTATATTAAATATTATTGGTGTATGCATCGTGACAAACTGCTGACTGAACACATCGGGAATATTGTTGTAGCTTAAGACTGTGTGACGAACCAAGAGTCGAAACCCAGTCCTTTGCCTTCCGCGAAAAAGTGCTCTACCAGTAGATGATGATGATATTTGGTCTGTGGGGCGCTCAACTGCACGGTTATCAGTGCCCGTACCAATTCTCAACCTTTACTCTGTCCAATCACGCCCCTTTCATCAATGATGATGAAATGATGAGGACAACACAAACACCCAGTTATCTCGAGGCAGGTGAAAATCCTTGACCCTGCCAGAAATCGAACCCGGGACCCCGTGCTCGGGAAGCGAGAACGCGACCGCGAGACCACGAGCTGCGGACTGTACCAATTGAGCCACCCAAGCAAAACTCACGGCCCGTCCTCACAACGTCACCTCCATCAGCATCCCATTTCTCACCTCACTAACTTTCATCTGTCGGGAGGTCTCATATCAATGCATACTCCGCTGCAGAGTGAAAAATTTACTTTGGGAACATCCACTGGACTGTGGCGAAGTCCATTTTCGGCAGTATCCTTTCTTCCAGCAGTGCTGTTCCCGCATGTTCCGCAGGAGGACTTCTGTGAAATTTTTGAAGTAGGCGATGAGGTACAGGCAGACGTAAGGCTGCGTATCGTGAGTCGTGCTTGGGGGCTCTGTTGGTAAAAGCACTTGCGCGTGAATGGCAAATGTCACGAGATTCTTCCTGCAAGAATTTTAATCTACCAGTAAGTGTCGTATCACCACACCATCCTCCACACAGTGAGAAATTCATTCATATTTTGATTAACTTTGGCCCCTTGGTAATTTAATCCCAGTAATACCATGTGTAATATTGAATCTGTACCTGTTCATTACACTAATTTCAACCAGGATTTAATTTTCTAATTAACCTTTATTCGGTGCGGCACTGTCACACAGCTAGACCACTCCGTGTCGTTTCCTCGTGATATAAGAGACTAAGAAGCCACAGGACTAATACCGAATTATAATGTAATTACCTTGTTCCTTGTCAATTTGAGCATAGTGGATTCCAAAAATTGGACGAAAAGAGTAGTCGCGTCTGATGTCTCATGGCACCGTGTTCCTTAGGGATGGAAACTAAATTGAAGAAGGAAACAGGCGATATTTGTTTCGAATGAACCATACTAGCATTCACCTTAAGCAATTTTGGGAAAATCACAGAATACCAAATCTGGATAGCAGGACGACAATTTGAGCCTTCGTCTTCCGTTTATTGACAAAGGGGTGTGTGGATCGTCATACGCTGATCCTTCTACTGAGCAGTTATGTGTCTGTGCTATCTGGAGACCAGAGACGTACCACAACCAGATAGCTATTTGTCTGAATGCAGGCGTTGTATATTTTATTTGGACAGTCATTGACGTTGGTGAAACTTGATTGATTATTTATTCGTGAAGAAAGAAGTAAATTACATTTTTCCAAGACAGAATCCCTTGATACTGTCGTTACAGACCTTTAGCTCTTAAACAGTATGTGAGATGAAGATAAAAGTAACAAATTTATATGTCTTCACTGGTCACATCACATTCACGTAGTTTAGTTCCTTTGCTGCGCAAGAATCTTCGCCACAAAATTCATAAGAATTTATGTAAAAGAACCAAATGCGGGAGTGAAATACTTTTGGCAACACTGTAACTGATGTGGGCCTCAGTACAGTGATACTCAACCAGTGTCTTGGGGTGAACGCAGCACACATTTCGTGACTCGTATCAACCACGTACTGCTAAGTCTCGTGTGCGGCTGCGTGCTCCATATCCGCATGCTGCTGCCTTATGCCTTTATGGCCGTAAGCGGTATTGATAACCCGCGTCTCCAAGAAACATCTTTGACGTTACTTATTCACTAAACTCAAAAATTGTAGCAGGACCTTTTGTCTGCCAATTATCAATACTCTTTAAAATAAATATTTCCGTATGCACCAAACAGTCGCCAGTTATTTAAGTAATGAGTGCTTACTGAGAAACTAGTCCTGTTTCTGCCCAAACCAAATTTTATCCTAGTTCTTGGTCACGTGCGGAAATGGGTATAATATGGGTTGTGGATCGCCTCTCTATAGAAAATTTCTCAGCTGTCTTATCGCAATCGCTGTTCAAAAGAGGAGTGAAATACAATTGTCGCCTGCCAGGAGCCAGCCGCGGTGGTCTCGCGGTTCTAGGCGCGCAGTCAGGAACCGTGCGACTGCTACGGTCCCAGGTTCGAATCCTGCCTCGGGCATGGATGTGTGTGATGTCCTTAGGTTAGTTAGGTTTACGTAGTTCTAAGTTCTAGGGGACTGATGACCACAGCAGTTGAGTCCCATAGTGCTCAAAGCCATTTGAACCATTTAGCCTGCCAGGAATACAGGGACTGTGGTAAACAGCAGCAGGTTGTATGTTATTTGATTTATTTGACTGCTTTCAATTATCAGACTTTCACGGCCCTCGTGGCACAAAGTTTTATGTCGAAAATCGTTCGGAACGGTGCCTTAAACATTTGAACGTGTTGCAATCAAGGCAATGAATATATAAGTATTCTCTTGTCTCATCAAGTAAATTAGTAACGAAAAACTAATATTGCACGATGTGCGGCTGATAATTTTCACATTAATTTCTATGCACCTGTATCAATGACATTCTGACTAGACTGAGCAGTCACTCCTTAGAAGATGCTACATGGTTATCTTCGTCAATCTGTTTAGGTGAATGAGGTGGCACCATGGTAATACACTTTCCTCGTATATGCGAGGTCGCTATTTGAGATCACTGGCTCGCTGTTCAGTTTTATATTTTTCATGGATTCCCTAAATCATGTAAGGACAATTAGGGGACGATTCCACTGAAAAGGTCACGGCTCACTTCCATCTTCGTTGTCCTCTTACCGGAGCTTGTAATTCAATAACTTCGTCGTCGACGGAACGTTGAGCTCTGATCCTACTTTTCTGTTTTCTTTTATATGTATTATCGTTTAATCTATGAAGCATTGTTTACAACCTTCGTGTATTCGCTCAAATGTTAGACACTTAACAAAATTCGAAATTTGTGGTATGGTCTTATGGGGTCAAACTGCTGAGGTCATCGGCCCTTCAGGTTACGGACTACTGAATCTAACTTAAACCAGCTTTCGCTAAGGACAGCAAACAGACCCATGCTCGAGGGAGGACTCGAACCTCCGCCTGGACCGCGACATGAGGCCCTAGCCGCGGCTACCCTGCGCGGCAGATACTTAACAGAAACTGTGTTTACATACGTGGATGGCAAATCCACTAAAATCTGCTGTAATACGTATTAATTTATTGAAAATCAGTTTCTGTACATCCACCATCATAAGATCACGGATTAGCATTACACAAGGATAAAGGAAGAATCCTTAGTGCCAAGTAAATGATTATTATATCTGATGCGCGCTCTCTCGTTTATACACTACCGGGTCAAACGTATCCAGACATGTATTATTGGGCATTAATATAAGGTCCTCCACCGTCCACCTTTTTGCGGGTCGAACTCTGCTGTGGACTCTTGCAGTGATGTGTTCGAGTGTCTTGGAGGAATGGCGGGACATTGATCCTCACCAGCTGATACAAGTGATGTTAGACGTTGGGGTTTGACGCTAAGTTGTTGTCCTAGTTCATCCCAAAGGAGTACCATTGGGGGTTCAGTACGGAACTCTGGGCAGGCCAGTCCATTTCAGGAATAATGAGTCCACAAAACAATACATCACACGTGGTGCTTTATAATAGCATGCATTGTCATCCTCATCCAGTCATCGTCTCCGAATTGTCCCTCTACAGTACGCAGTACACAATGCTGTAAAATATGGTCACATCCTTCCGAATTTAACGTTTCCTCAAGAGTAATTAGGGGACCACACCATAAGCTTGAAAAACGCCTACCTATTTCATTGTTGGGACATGATGGGAGGTAACGTTTTCCAGGCGGACACCAAACCCAGATCCTTCAATTATACTACTAGAGGTTACAGCATGATTTATCACTCCCAGTCACCCAAATCCAGCCATTCACTGCCCATTGGAGCTGCATTTTGCACCACCTCAAGCGTCAGGTAATATTGACTGAAGGCACGTTGTTATAGGAGTTTCATGAGCATTCCAACACATTCTTTTTAACTCCTCACACCGTCATTATGATAGCTTCATTGCTGGTAGTACCTTGAGACTCACGAGTAATTATTCGGCTCATTTAAGGAGATGTCTTACTGACATCCCACAAAAGTGCTACGGATCCTTTCAGTAGAAGTCTGAGTGGTCTATGTTTAGTCGTGGTTGTTCCTTCACGTTACCACTTCACAGTTATATCACCAACAGTTGACTCTGACTGCATTAAAAGGGCTGAAATGTCCTTAATTGATTTTTTATTCAGGTGACATGCAGTGACAAGCTAACGTCCGAAGACACTGAACTTTCCTAACCGACTCATTCTGTTGTTACTGCTTCTCTACTGACAAACCAGTACCCTCTGCCACCCATAACACTGTCTGGTTAGAGAGTATATATAGGGAGAGAGAGGCCAACCGGACGATACGGCGGCCATTTTTGTGCCAAACTGCGGGAGGGTCTTTTGAATGGCCAGTAGTGGAGTAGTGGAGTACACCCTCACCGAATCAAAAGCACAAGACAATATGGCGAAATCATTCGTTAAATGCCTTTCTTTACAGCAATAATATACTCATAGTAGCCTACTACGTATAGCCCAGGAAAATTTGATACAGTGGCTGTAAAAATTATTCGTTACTTGCATTTATCTCCTTCAAAGTTCGTTTATTAGATATATTGCGATGGAAGTAACGTAAAAAATATATAGTGTATAGCATATGTTTTGTATCGGAAGTGCATAACGCTAATGATTTAACGTGCCTGTATTACGTCAGATGAATGAAAGTCGTAGGCAGTTGTTTACTTGTGACATGCAAAAAGTGTGAGACGTATTAGTACTTCTTTTCACGTCTTCAAACTTTTTGCATGTTACAAGTAAACATCTGCTTACGACTTTCTTTCATATATATAAATGAATACCTCTCGTAGATAACAAACGAAAAAGATTACGAAAATCAGGTAATGTTAAATGTAGGCTACTGTAATAACGACGAAATATAACAAGAAAACTACCGTATCCCTTCTACCCCACAGTAAGTAGGCCTATTAAAAACTGTCTTCAGGAGTATATACAATTATTTACTACGAATAATGTTTCAGCAACAACGACAAAATGAAGACAGAAACCTGGGAAACTTCCTGCCCTAGCAGCATTAATGAAATAGTTACAAAACTACAATCAGATTACCTGGAATTACTAACAGTGGCCTAGAAATCAAATGACAAAAAAAAAAAAAAACACCTTATGACACTGAAAGATGTAATTATGACGTCGGCAACCTAGCAAAATTCTTACACATTAGATACACAATTCTATTTAAATCTATGTTTGTAAGAATAATGTGTTATAATAATTTTCACACAACCAATTTACAGGTCTGTTTTCAAATTTAACTATGTATATTGCAAGTTGTTCTATATGTAGTAAAAAGCAGAAACGACTTCCTTCGCATAGATAAGAGTACTTGGTTGGTTTCCACAAGGCTCCTGTTTGATGTATGTCAGCCCTGTTGACTGCGACTGCCCACTGCTTTCGTCTTTCTTCATTGCGTGGAAATGCTAACATGCGAAATCCACCTTCGCCTCTATTGGAGCAACCAAATGCAGCACAACCTGGCATCGTTTACGAACGTCTGCAGAACGAATTACAGATGTCAAAAACAATACCGTACAATTACTAACGTGTTTACTTCCAACGTGTAGGCCTACCGTCTTCATCATAAACCGCTTCATTATTTCAACTCGTATTAAAGATTGGAAACGCTAATTACTTACGAAAAGCGATATACAACTAAATCAAATATGCATGCATAACGCATAACAAGTCTCTCAATAATTCAAATACCTTTTAATCGTTTCCAAAAGTCCTCATAACTTAAACTCAAAAGCACGGCAAACATAGGAAGCGCGAGAGGCGTTTGGGGCCATTTTTCTGCCAAAGCTAATCAAGCAGTCACGGGCAACTATGGCCATTCTCTCTGTATACAGGCTCTCTATGTCTGGTCCACCTCTCGTGACATCTAGCGGTCCATTCTGTATTATACAGATTTGTGCCAATAGTTTTGATCAGATAGTCCACAAGGGCTTGTTGTTTTAAGCGTCTGAGGAAGTGCAACGTGCACTAACTGATAGTCCATCCCAGAGTTCCGCATATTGTCTCACTGAAGTTATGTATCATTATTATTATAAGACTTAACGGATCAGTAAGCGGGATAGTGCAAGGGACTGTCAACATTTGCACTTGTGGTTAAGAGAAAACCTTTAAGACAATGGACGTACTGAGCGAATTAGTACAACAAACTCTCCTCCAAGTTGTACAAACCAATCGAACTATCCTAGCTCACTGAATCCTGCCTCTGCAGTGCTCTGCTGGCCTGGTAGCCAATGCAGACATAGCACCTGGGTTCCCATGCTGGGGGAGAAAGACTCTGTTTTGCACATCCTGAGGGGAGCCAATCAGCGACTCAGAATCTCTTTTGTCCGAAAAAAGAAGATTTTAGACTATGGAAGCGTCGTTCTCACTGTAAGCATCGCCATGTTTTGGCAAGAAACATTTACCTATACAGGACGAAAGTCCGTCATTTATAGAGAGATCTAATCTTTCCAGGCATCCATATCCAATTTCTTAAAGAAGGCTGTTAAGCTTCCCAGACATTCGTGCCCATGAAATATATGTTTCTGCCCCTCTCTAAAAGAACCTCGTGACATCTTGTTGTTGGAGGAGTTATAGTCTTGGCTCCACTAAACATATGTATCAGCCATTCTGTTCGTATCATCTTAGCTTCTAACATGATAATGCTTGTAGTTTTATGACCGTCGTACTGTTTGCACAAAAGCTCAGATTACAGCAGTCTCTCTTAAATGGCCTCCTCCACCCATTTTCTGGCAGCTGGCTGCCTTAGTGACTGTGTGTTGCCTGGCCCAGGTAGAAAAAAATGGTTCAAATGGCTGTGAGCACTATGGGACTTAAATTCTGAGGTCATCAGTCCCCTAGAACTTAGAACTACTGAAACCTAACTACTCTAAGGATATCACATACATCCATGCCCGATGCATGATTCGAACCTGTGAAAGTAGCGGTCGCGCGGTTCCAGACTGTAGCTCCTAGAACCGCTCGGCCACTCCGGCCGGCCCTAGGTAGAATGTTTTGCGAGCCGCCGCCTTCTTGCTGATGGAAGAGTGGGAGGGGGAGGGGGCATGGGCCAATGTGCTTCTGCAGGTACTATTCAAAGTGAGCTGCGTCCCCAAATCACTTGTTGTTAAGAGAAAATCTTTATGACAGTGTGGCGCAGTGGTAAGCACACTGGACTCCCATTCGGGAGGACCACGGTTCAAACCCGCATCCGACCATCCTGTTTTAGGTTTTTCGTGATTTTGCAAGGTACCGGGGTGGAGAAGAATTTGTGCAATGACATAGAACATTAATTAAACTGATGAAAATGAGAGGTGACTAGATCGCTTCAGGCAATTGCCGGGACGATTCCTTTGAAAGGGGAATGGCCGACTTCCTTCCCTAATCCGATGTGACCCATGAGCTCGCTGTTTGGTCCCATTCCCCAAAACCAACCAACCAACAAAGTACGTACGTATTAGTCGTAGGCGGTGCATCTGAAAAAAATTGTGTACGTGACGCCCCGGAATCTTACTTTAACCTGATGAGAAGATGTCGCTTGACCGAAACTCGTTCTCAATAAACAGATGCACATTACATCCGCTATTGTCAGGCTCACGTTTCCGTTCTTAAATGCAGTTAAGTCGTGCAACACTGTTTAAAAGATATAAAGCAGGAATGACATCAATACGTGTGAGTAATACTTTGGTTAAGCAAGACACAAAGGAAATAGCCTTCTCGCTCGCCGCACCTCGGTGGGTCTGGTTAATAGCCCTCAGCGAGGCACCTCTTTTCCTCATCCCCACAACGTCAGGAGGATCGAATGTCAAAATCTGAGCACCGCGACGCGTCGTAAGCAGCGCCAGCAATGCCCTTTCGACCCCGCTTGATCCCCGACCTTCCATTGGCGATTCCCGAGGGAAATTCCGCAAAGAAAAGCCTCGAGACCGACCGGCTCCGCTGCCGAGAGCAGCAAGGGCGGAATCTTTTGTAATTGGAAATTGGCTTCAGCCGAGTGCGCCGCCTGCACCGCAAACGGAGCCGCACAGCCGCGGCCGCTCCGTGGCCCGCTACCTCGCTCTCCTCGCTGCAATATTATGCTAATAACACGCGAATGTACCCATTCTCCTCTGTGCTCCATTTCGAGACGCATGTCGAACAAACTCGTACGACGTCAGCCAAGTGAATAACATTAATCTATTGGGAAAATCCTTGTGTTGGTTTTCACCGTGATTTCGCGCTGTCGGGAATAACGTATGAAAGAAAGAGACGAAAACTAACATAGGAGGGAAATACCTACAAGCTGCGTCCACAGAAACACACGTACCACAGTTCCTTTAAATTTTACCAGATATTGCAAAAGACGTTTACCTAGTTGAAAAGCATTCACATCTACAGCTACATCTATATTTCGAAAGCCTCCATCTGGAATGTGGCAGAGGGTACTTTGTCCTCCAACGCCACGACATTCTTTCCTTCTCCAGTCGCGAACGGAGAGAACGAAGAACTACTGATGGCAACCGAGTGTGTTAGTTCGAATTTCTCTAATTGTACTTCATCGTGAGAGTGAGAGATATACTCATTAACTCTGGAATCATGCTAAAAGACTTAATACAATATAGAATCATTACCATACACGAAATAGCCTAGAGAGTCGACTGCACTAAGTATAGAATACTCATTAATATGGTTAAGAACATAATACGATAAGTAAATAAGTATAGTGAAGGAAACCAATAAGGATTAGCAATTTGGGCCTTGTGCATATTATTGGTGACAAGCGTGAATGAATAGAATTTACCTTGCCTTCGTTGACTTAGAGAAAGGTTTTGACAATGTGACGTGGGGACTACCCCTTAGGGAAAAAAGAAGCAGGACATCTAGGATTCCTCAATTGTATCAAAATCAAAGGACAAAAATTAACCTGAATAAGGTAGAAGAATAGGCTAGGATTAGTCAAAGGGTTAGACAAGGAGGTCCCCTGCTTCCGTATTTATCTACTCTATCCGTCGAGGAAGCTATTCATATCACGAAGGGAAGGCGAATAGAACAAAGGCCAACGGTGAAAGGATACATTGTATCAGATTTTCTGGTGACATCGTGATATTTGCAGACTCTAAAAATAGAAATGGACAGAGGCCTGCAAATTATTTCACACTTAAATTACGGAAATTAAAAGTGAACAAACGTAAAGCAAAAGTTACGGTCGTACGGAAAAACATGGGAAAGATTGAGGTCTCAGTTAATCAACTGAAACAACTTCGTTATCAAGGTCATATAATCACAGAGGACAATAAATGTTTAAAGTAATTGAAGAGGAGAATTGAACTGGCTACAAATGCATTTATTACTGAGAAAAATATGTCAACCAGCATACCTATGAACACAGATGTCATAAAATACTTTACAAAATTATTTGCATTGAGTAAGTAGCTCTATGGAAGTAAAAATTGGACTCAGAGCATATTGGAAATGAATCGACTTGAAGCTGTTGATATGTGGATGCTGCGGAAAATGAGAGGAACGAACTTGACGGAAAGAAAATCAACTCACAAGTCTTAACTGCAGTAAACGAAAATGCTTAATACGGAAATGCCTTGTCGATGCAACCGTGTAATCCGCAAACTCTGACGGTTATGTGAAAAAGACACAACGGCTTCTGAGGTAAGTCGAGTGAAGAGGCTAATGTTCACGAACTTCTTTCCATAACGATTGAACCATCCATCCAAAACGTTTGAACTTCCCTTTGAGTTAAAGTATAATCCCGTATTTAACTTCAATGTTCATATAGACAATAAATACACTCCTGGAAATTGAAATAAGAACACCGTGAATTCATTGTCCCAGGAAGGGGAAACTTTATTGACACATTCCTGGGGTCAGATACATCACATGATCACACTGACAGAACCACAGGCACATAGACACAGGCAACAGAGCATGCACAATGTCGGCACTAGTACAGTGTATATCCACCTTTCGCAGCAATGCAGGCTGCTATTCTCCCATGGAGACGATCGTAGAGATGCTGGATGTAGTCCTGTGGAACGGCTTGCCATGCCATTTCCACCTGGCGCCTAATTTGGACCAGCGTTCGTGCTGGACGTGCAGACCGCGTGAGACGACGCTTCATCCAGTCCCAAACATGCACAATGGGGGACAGATCCGGAGATCTTGCTGGCCAGGGTAGTTGACTTACACCTTCTAGAGCACGTTGGGTGGCACGGGATACATGCGGACGTGCATTGTCCTGTTGGAACAGCGAGTTCCCTTGCCGGTCTAGGAATGGTAGAACGATGGGTTCGATGACGGTTTGGATGTACCGTGCACTATTCAGTGTCCCCTCGACGATCACCAGTGGTGTACGGCCAGTGTAGGAGATCGCTCCCCACACCATGATGCCGGGTGTTGGCCCTGTGTGCCTCGGTCGTATGCAGTCCTGATTGTGGCGCTCACCTGCACGGCGCCAAACACGCATACGACCATCATTGGCACCAAGGCAGAAGCGACTCTCATCGCTGAAGACAACACGTCTCCATTCGTCCCTCCATTCACGCCTGTTGCGACACCACTGGAGGCGGGCTGCACGATGTTGGGGCGTGAGCGGAAGACGGCCTAACGGTGTGCGGGACCGTAGCCCAGCTTCATGGAGACGGTTCCGAATGGTCCTCGCCGATACCCCAGGAGCAACAGTGTCCCTAATTTGCTGGGAAGTGGCGGTGCGGTCCCCTACGGCACTGCGTAGGATCCTACGGTCTTGGCGTGCATCCGTGCGTCGCTGCGGTCCGGTCCCAGGTCGACGGGCACGTGCACCTTCCGCCGACCACTGGCGACAACATCGATGTACTGTGGAGACCTCACGCCCCACGTGTTGAGCAATTCGGCGGTACGTCCACCCGGCCTCCCGCATGCCCACTATACGCCCTCGCTCAAAGTCCGTCAACTGCACATACGGTTCACGTCCACGCTGTCGCGGCATGCTACCAGTGTTAAAGACTGCGATGGAGCTCCGTATGCCACGGCAAACTGGCTGACACTGACGGCGGCGGTGCACAAATGCTGCGCAGCTAGCGCCATTCGACGGCCAACACGGCGGTTCTTGTTGTGTCCACTGTGCCGTGCGTGTGATCATTGCTTGTACAGCCCTCTCGCAGTGTCCGGAGCAAGTATGGTGGGTCTGACACACCGGTGTCAATGTGTTCTTTTTTCCATTTCCAGGAGTGTATTAGAGTAAATGATAGATAGACTGTTAGACTGATAAAACTGTACAGCTAATGCCTTCCAATGATGGCTGGGTAAGATGCTACTTGTACGTGGGGAAGACATGTGAAAGAGACAAAAGTTGTTAATCAGTTAAGTGTAACACAACAAAACTAGTTGATTTTGATTAATAAAAGTGCAAACAAAAATAATCCAGCAGTCAGCAGTTGCTTACTGCTACATGAGGGCGGTTCATGTCTTACAAATATTGCAGTAGTCACTGCCATTTTCACAGTGCTCACGCAATCGCTTCTTACATCCTACGCCTTGGATCCAGTTACGCTTGTCGTTACTGGTAATTCAAATATCGTCGTCGCTGTCATTCTCTCCATTTGCGTTAATTAGATGTAAAGGTCTCTTGTTGGTTTAAGATATACTGTTTGATGGCCTCAACTCCTTCCTTCTCAGAGCCGGCGGGGTGGCCGAGCGGTTCTAGGCGCTACAGTCTGGAACCGCGCGACCGCTACGGTCACAGGTTCGAATCCTGCCTCGGGCATGGATGTGTGTGATGTCCTTAGGTTAGTTAGGTTTAAGTGGTTCTAAGTTCTGGGGGACCGATGACCTCAGAAATCCCATAGTGCTCAGAGCCATTTGAACCTTCTCAGAATACAGTGTTTTTATCCGTTCCTTTGTGTTTTGTCTTTCATCTGACTTCTTTTTGGATTACTCGTCAGAAGCATTGAAATTTGAGTTTTACTCTTGGTTGAACTAGATGCTGAAGCTTTATTAACACGATTCATGTCGTAAAAGCACGAATTATTTGGTTGTCCTGGATGGTCTTACAGTACCTCCGGATGGTCCTGCATTGCTTATAGCTACCGCTGGTTTGTATGTTGATAATTCTGGTGCAGGACCAGATGTTGACACACGGCATATTGATGGTAAAGCGGGATTACTAGATTGCTCTACACTGCATGTACATTGTTGCTATTTACAACTGCGTGTTAATTGTATCGCCAGATGCTGAGTTGGATGATGCCAATTCGTGGTCTGATTCATGTGGATAAATCCCAAAGGCCGAAAATCCAATACTTCTGTTACCCACAATTGCATCACGATTCCATGCAGAACTCAACAGAGAATTAACTTTGCGGGCTGCGTCGTTGTGAAATTAATTGTTGACTGTCTGTTTCCAAAATATATTTTTAGTACTTGAAGAAGGCCCGATCTAGGGGTTGCAAATATGCATAGAATGGCTAGTTAGGCAGATGAGAATAATCTGGTTCTCAGCCGCCAAATGAAGAAGATTAACATCAAAACAAAGCTATCTTTGCCCATCAAGAATTAGTAGCCCTTTGCCAGAATCCTTCCTAGGAAAGAAGCGATTGTTCAACCAGTTCATAAACACTTTCGTATTCACATATGTAGATCTATCATTCACTTCGACGAGGGAACCTGGAGGCATATCCTTTTGAAAGCTATGTTTGTCTTTTCGATATAATTGTGCATTAGGGTGGAAGGAATTTATGGTCTGCATTGCAGGAAACAAGCAGCGGTATTGCCTCCCCTTTTGCTACTTATGTTAAGTGATAGTCGTCTTTGGAAGCTTTCACTGCTAAAAGTGTTCAGGTTCAGTGTTCAGCTTAAGTCCACACTCACCCATGTTATAAATATCCCCACGCTGCTGAAAAAACGTATTCTTCTGTCAGGTGTATAGCGAAAGGCAAAATAGGTCTCAATCTTTTATCGACACATTCCCAGTTCTCTTCCAATGGATATAACCTGGGCGTTCCTTACAACAAACGTGGGATACCTTTGCAAGTATAGATTTAACCAATTATAGATTGCCATCTCATTTTCTTTACTTAAGTCATTAAGTGTCTCATTTTTCTCCAATGAAATCGCCAATCGCCAAATTGATTTTGTTGATGGTGAATAGCCAGCTTCTTGCAGTTGTTAGATACAGTCCACCAGAGTCCTGTAATTTCATCTCCAACGTGTCCTAAAGAAGTTTCCGTTATGAGTTACGATCAGCATTTTGTAATGACTTAAAATACAGCGTCTATAGTAACAGTAAAACTGGAGGAATTATTGATTTTATGATTATATTCTAACCATGAAGCTCTATTTGTGTTTCTCCCATATTGACGAGGCATGATAAGTTGCTCTAAGAGTAAATTAAAAGTTTACACGCAAGAAGTGTTATACTAGATAAATCAAATAGAACCAATTCTTACATCTCAAATTTATATGCACTACTCACGTATTTTAATATCAGTCATAAGTGATTATTGTAAACACCTAATCCTTATACCGCCTTTTGAAATCCGGTATACTGAGAGTAGCCCTTTAATGAAGTGGTATTTTACCCATTTTATACGGCGAAGAATCGACAAAAAACCGACACCGACATCGATAGATATGGTATACATACTGACGTCGCAAGCTGAAGATAAGAGATAGAGAACGTATATGAGGGTATTGAAATGATATTTGTTTACGTAAAGGGAGAGGAAAATTTAATATCCATGGGAAACTGGAATGGGGTTGTAGGGGAAAGGAATAGAAGAAAGCGTTACAGGAAAAAGTAGGCCTGGTAGTAGGAATTAGAGAGGAGAAAGACTAATTGAAATACGCAATAAAAACGCAGAGAGATATGGGAAGATTCTAGTTAAACCATATCGTAGTCAGGTAGAGATTCCAAAATGAGATATTGGATTGTGAGGAGTACCCAGGAGGACATACAGATTTAAGATCGCGATTTAAGGGACTGATCTAAAAGCATCAACGCGAAAAGAAGTACTAAGGAATCAAGAGATTCGCTTGAGATTTTCTGAGGCCACAGATAATGCGATGATTAACAGCTCAAGAGGCACTTTAGTTGGACAGAAACGGACATCTCTAAAAAGGGCAATCGCAAAAGTTAGGAAAGAGAAACACAATAAAAGAAAAATAACTGCGAGAAAGCCCTGTGTAACAGACGTAACTACGTAATTGTTGAAGGAAATTCAGGAATAAAGAAATACAAGTAACTTAGAAATGACAGAGATAGAAAATGCAGGAAAGCTAAGGCGGAATGTCTGCATGAAAAATGTGAAGAGGTCGAAAGAGAAATGATTGTCTGAAAGAGTGACTCATTATATAAGACAGGCAAAGCAGTCTTCAGTGAGATTAAAAGGAGGGGCGTTAACATTAGTAATGGGAATTAGAATTCTAAATGCAGAGGAAAAAGCAGGTTAATGGAAAGAGTACAATGAAAACCTCTATGAAATGGAAGGCTTGTCTGGATAACGTAATAGAATAAGAAAAGGAGCCGGCAGGGAGTCGTAGGCGACCCAGTACTAGAAGTTAAAATAGTTTTGGCCGACTGAAGATCAAAGGGGGAAGTGGCAACAAAACGACTTTTCACGTTTGTGTGTAGAATGTGTGAGACTGTTGATATACCATTAGGCTTTCGGAAAAACAATATCCGCACAATTCTTAAGAAAGCAGGAGCCAACAACTGCCGGAATTATCGCATACTCAGTCTCTTAGCTCACGTATCCAATTTGCTAACCAGAATAACATAGAGAAGAATGGAAAATCTCTTGGGTGAGGATTAGTTCGGCTTTAGGAAAGGAAGGTACCAGAGAGGCAGTTCTGTCGATGCGATTGATAATGGAAGCAAGACTGAAGGAAAATGAACATACGTTCATGGGATTTGTTGACCTGGAAAACAGCGTTCGACAGTGTAAAATGGTGCAAGATATTCGAAATTCTGGGAACGATATGCGCAAGCTATATGGAAAGCAATTTTTCGTCCCTCCTGTTCAATCTGCGCAGCAAAGAAGCAATGACGGAAATAAAACAGAGGTACAACAATGGGGTTAAAATTCGAGGTGAAAGGACGTCAACGATGAGATTCGCTGAAGACATTTCTAAGCTCATTGACTGAGGAGGAATTGCAAGATCTGTTGAATTGAATGATCAGTCTAATGAGCACAGAATATGGATTGAGAGTAAAACGAAAAAAGATGAATTTCACAGATGTAGCAGAAATGATAACAGCGAGAATCTTCACACCAGAATCGAGGTCACGATGTAGATGATGTTATGAAATTCTGCTACCTAGGCAACAGTATATGTCACGGTGGATGGACCAAAGAGGACATGAAACCAAAGTAGTTATGGCAGTCAGGACACTGTTGATGAAGAGAAGTCTACTGGTATCAAACATAGGCCTTAATGTGGGGAAGAAATTTCTGAGAATGTGAGTTAGGAGCACAGAATTGTGTGGTACTGAAATATAGATTGTGCGAAAAGCGGGGCAGAAGAGAATCGAAGAATTTGAGATGTAGTGTTACAGAAGAATTTCGAAAATTAGGTGGACTGACAAGGTAAGAAATGAGGCGGTTCTCCACGGATTCGGCAAGGAAACGAACACATGGGAAATACTGACACGAGGAAGTGAGAGGATTATACGACTTGTTAATACAACAGAGAATAACTTCCAGTGAACTAGTGGGATCTGTTGTGGGTAAGACCTGCAGACGAAGACAGAACTGGAAAACACCCAGAAAAAAATGAGGCTACATTTTCTTCAAGATATCCTCCACGAAATCGGCTAAGTTCACAATCTGGAAGACACAGGACGTGGTTTCGAGGCATCCATTAAAATAAGGGACAGAACGCTGAAAATCGTTACCATTAAGAAGAACAGACTTGCAAGTTTCATACTTAGAACGACTTAACTCAATATATTATCTGATTACTTCGTCCTTTAATGGAAGGAGAGGACATCATTCTTCTTCTTAAAAACCAAACATACTTAATAGCAAGTAGTGATGGACAGGACTGCCATCAGTTGGGTATTGACGGAAGTATCAACATTGAAGCATCTTCCACCTACTGGCATTTTCCACCGAAATACCTAATTATTTATAATATAGTATAATAGTCTTCATACTTAAAGTAAGTAGATAGCCGGTTGCGGTTAACCCCCAGAATGATTCAGATGGTACTTTTATTGGATTTGGTAGCTGCAAATTTATCCATCGTTAATCAACCTAAGAACGTTACAAGGAATGTCACAGAATATCTAAAATATAGATCCTTTTGAAGTTTTGGCAAGCTCCTTACAGCAACATTTTGGTGTTGGTTAACACTGTCAAATGTTTCCATTGCGAAAGACAGCGCAAAAGTGATTGGATGGTGGTTCTTTGTCAACTGAAAGTGTTATGTGCTTAATTAGTTATCGTTGTATCGAATTATACTACTGTCAGGTCTATTACATGTGGAAAATCATGCAGTCATACAAACTTCGATGTTTCCATTTCTTTGTTACGTCGTCGGTTGTCTGATGGGTTTGATGCAGTCCGCCAAGGATTCCTCTCCTGTGCCAACCTCTTCACGTCAGAGTAGCACCACATACAATGGGCTTTATTTTTGTCATATGTGTCTATCCAACTTCTGTGATTGGCACTTCAAGAGAAAACCGTTCTTCCTACTTTAAGTACATACTGTGATATGCATAAATCCTCACTTTAAATACATATTGTAATATTCATAATGCTGTATAACAGCACTTCAGAAATATCCGGAGAACGCTGGGTAACAGCCATAGTTAACTAAAAACATTGCTTGCTGTTCTTCGTAATTTTTTGAAATTTTTCTGTTTATACATTTCACAGCTTCATACGTCAATTTTTCAACACTTTTCATACTTTACCGTTACTTTTACATTATATAATATTCGTATTTTATAATTTAACGTAAAATTGTCTCTTCTACAGTAGTGTGTTATTTTTTATGAATGTAAATTCATTGTTTCATGCCTCCCCTACCTCACTTTATTCCTGCCTTCTCCATTACCTCAGTTCCATCTCTCCACACTGTTTTTGTCCTCCCCTCTACCCCCGCCCCACACCTCTTTTCTCCTCTCTCTCGTAGTCTGTTCAAATGGTTCAAATGGCTGTGAGCACTATGGGACATAACACTGGGGTCATCCGTCCCCAAGAAATTGGAACTACTGACTGGTTTGATGCGGCCCGCCACGAATTTCTTTCCTGTGCTAACCTCTTCATCTCAGAGTAGCACTTGTAACCTAAGTCCTCAATTATTTGCTTGACGTATTCCAATCTCTGTCTTCCTCTACAGTTTTTGCCCTCTACAGCTCGCTCTAGTACCTTGGAAGTCATTGCCTCATGTCTTAGCACATGTCCTGTCATCCTGTCCCTTCTGCTTATCAGTGTTTTCCAAATAATCCTTTCCTCTCGGATTCTGCGTAGAACCTCCTCATTCCTTAACTTATCAGTCCACCTAATTTTCAACATTCGTCTATAGGACCACATCTCAAATGTTTCGATTCTCTTCTGTTACGGTTTTCCCACAGTCCATGTTTCACTACCATACAATACTGTACTCCAGACGTACATCCTCAGAAATTTCTTCCTCAAATTAAGGCCGGTATTTGATATAAGTGGACTTCTCTTGGCCAGAAATGCCTTTCTTGCCATAGCGAGTCTGCTTTTGATATCCTCTTAGCTCCGTCCGTCATTGGTTATTTTACTGCCTAGTTAGCAGAATTCCTTAACTTCATTGACTTCGTGACCATCAAACCTGATGTTAAGTTTCTCACTGTTCTCATTTCTACTACTTCTCATTACCTTCGTCTTCCTCCTATTTACTCTCAAACCATACTGTGTACTCATTAGACTGTTCATTCCGTTCCGCAGATCATTTAATTATTATTCACTTTCACTCAGGATAGCAATGTCATCAGCGAATCGTATCATTGATATCCTTTCACCTTGTATTTTAATTCCATTCCCGAACCTTTCTTTTATTTCCATCATTGGTTCCTCGATGTACAGATTGAAGAGTAGGGGCGAAAGGCTACAGCCTTGTCTTACACACTTCTTAATACGAGCACTTCGTTCTTGATCGTCCACTCTTATTATTCCCTCTTGGTTGTTGTACATATTGTATATGACCCGTCTCTCCCCGTAGCTTTCCCCTACTTTTTTCAGATTCTCGAACAGTTTGCACCATTTTATATTGTCGAACGCTTTTTCCAGGTCGAAAAATCCTATGAAAGTGTCCTGATTTTTCTTTAGCCTTGCTTCCATTATTAGCTGTAACGTCAGAATTGCCTCTCACGTCCCTTTACTTTTCCTAAAGCCAAAGTGATCGTCACCTAGCGCATTCTCAATTTTCTTTTCCATTCTTCTGTATATTATTCTTGTAAGCAGCTTCGATGCATGAGCTGTTAAGCTGATTGTGCGATGATTCTCGCACTAGTCAGCTCTTGCCGTCTTCGGAAATGTGTGGATGATGCTTTTCCGAAAGTCAGATGGTATATCGCCAGACTCATATATTTTACACACCAACGTGAATAGTCGTTTTGTTGCCAGTTCCCCCAGTGGTTTTATAAATTCTGATGGAACGTTTATATCCCTTCTGCCTTATTTGACCCTAAGTCCTCCAAAGCTCTTTTAAATTCCGATTCTAATACTGGATCCCCTATCTCTTCTAAATCATCTCCTGTTTCCTCTTCTATCACATCAGACAAATGTTCACCCTCATAGAGGCTTTCATTGTATTCTTTCCACCTATCTGCTCTCTCCTCTGCATTTGACAGTGCAATTCCCGTTGCACTCTTAATGTTACCACCGTTGCTTTTAATGTCACCAAAGGTTGTTTTGACTTTCCTGTATGCTGAGTCTGTCCTTCCGACAATCATATCTTTTTCGATGTCTTCACATTTTTCCTGCAGCCATTTCGTCTTAGCTACCCTGCACTTCCTATTTATTTCATTCCTCAGCGACTTGTATTTCTGTATTCCTGATTTTCCCGAAACATGTTTGTACTTCCTCCTTTCATCAATCAACTGAAGTATTTCTTCTGTTACCCATGGTTTCTTCGCAGCTACCTTCTTTGTACCTATGTTTTCCTTCCCAACTTCTGTGATGGCCCTTTTTAGAGATGTCCATTCCTCTTCAACTGTACTACCTACTGCGCTATTCCTTATTGCTGTATCTATAGCAACTTCAAACGTATCTCGTCATTCCTTAGTACTTCCGTGTCCCACTTCTTTACATATTGATTCTTCCTGACTAATGTCTTGAACTTCAGCCTACTCTTGATCACTACTATATTGTGATCTAAGTCTATATCTGCCCTGGGTACGCCTTACAATCCAGTATGCGATTTCGGAATCTCTGTCTGACCATGATGCAAGCTAATTGAAATCTTCCCGTTTCTCCCGGCCTTTTCCAAGTGTACCTCCTCCTCTTGTGATTCTTGAACAGGGTATTCGCTATTAATAGCTGAAACTTGTTACAGAACTCAATCAGTTTTTGTCCACTTTCATTCCTTGTCCCAAGCCCATATTATCCTGTAACCTACTCCTTCCCCTACAACTGCATTCCAGTCTCCCATGACTATTAGATTTTCGTCCCCATTTACATACTGCATTACCCTTTCGATATCCTCATACACTTTCTCTATCTGTTCATCTTCAGCTTGCGACGTCGGCATGTATACCTGAACTATCGTTGTCGGTGTTGGTCTGCTGCCGATTCTGATTAGAGCTACCCGGTTACTGAACTGTTCACAGTAACACACCCTCTGCCCTACCTTCCTATTCATACCGAATCCTACACCTGTTATACCATTTTCTGCTGCTGTTGATATTACCCGATACTCATCTGACCAGAAATCCTTGTCTTCCTTCCACTTCACTTCACTGACTCCTACTATATCTAGATTGAGCCTTTGCATTTCCCTTTTTGAGATTTTCTAGTTGCCGTACCACGTTCAAGCTTCTGACATTCCACGCCCCGACTGGTAGAACGTTATCCTTTCGTTGATTATTCAATCTTTATCTCATGGTAACCTCCCCCTTGGCAGTCCCCTCCCGGAAATCCGAATGGGGGACTATTCCGGAATTTTTGCCAATGGAGAGATCATCATGACACTTCTTCAAATACAGGCCACATGTCCTGTGGATACACGTTGCGTGTCTTTAATGCAGTGGTTTCCATTGCCTTCTGCATCCTCATGTCGTTGATCATTGCTGATTCTTCCGCCTTTAGGGGCAATTTCCCACCCCTAGGACAAGAGAGTGCCCTGAACATCTATCCGCTCCTCCGCCCTCTTTGACAAGGCCGTTGTCAGAATGAGGCTGACTTCTTATGCCGGAAGTCTTCGGCGAAAATGCTGATTATTTATCAAAATTTAGGCAGTGGCAGGGATTGAACCCGGGACCGAAAACGTTTTGATTATGAATCAAAGACGCTACCCCTATACCACTACATAAACCTAAATAACTTAAGGACATCACACACGTCCATGCCCGAGGCAGGATTCGAATCTGCGACCGTAGCGGTCACGCGGTTCCTGACTGAAGCGCCCCAATTCGCTCGGCTACACCGGCCGGCCTCGTAGTCTGTCAGATACGTATTTAAATTACAATCCACAGTTGCATGCCATAATTTTCTGACGTACAGGGTGATTGCTTGTAATTTCTGTGATGATGAAGATGCGTAAATGAATCAGAGTGAGGTAACGCCCGAATCGCAAGTTAGAAGCGAAAGTTGTTCTGACACCTCTATAGTTGAATACATGAGCCCGTTTTGTTGTTGCTAAGATTTTAGCGTGGACTAATTTCAGAATTGATACTATGGACCAAAACAAGAAAAAATTGTGAAGTGAACATACGCTCTAAACTATACATCCTAGGTGCAAAGAACACTAATTCATCTTAGATACTGTGAAACACATCTATTCTGCAGGAATCTCTTTGGTTCTCATATTTTCTTGGAGGTATTACGGATCAAAGCAAGATAAAAATGTCGGGAGATATGGGCTCTAAAATTCATTATTTAGTGACTAAGGGACATTCATTCGCTTGTTCTCGGTACAGAAGATAAACAAGTGCTTTTAGATCTTAAGGTACTTTTTTTAAAGCCCATCATTACCAGACTTTTTTTTTGTTCGTATTACCACTTCTCAGAACTGCCTATCCTACAGTCTTGTCATACACAGTACCACTTCATATATTCCACTGTGAGAAATTTTACTTGTAACTCCTGACTCGCTTGTTTTCGGACCAGGGTCCGTTACCTCATTTCGTTTATATACCCATCTCTACAAGCCTGAAAATTTTGTAACATCATCAGGGAATCACCCTATCGTGTTCCAAATGGTCTGACAGGTCGCCTGGCAACTATACAGGGTTTTCAAAAAGAGATGGTAGTACTCATTGAAACAAGAAAAATGTATCCAACGAACATGGGTCCGGAAATACATAAACATGCGTTTTCAGGAGCTGCTCGAAGTGACGTACATTCATGACAATGCACCCCTCTGCACTCCAACATAATGCATGACGCACCCTTTGAAGTACGCTCAGTTGTTGTATCTGATGGCACGCACTGAAGATGCGACCTTGTAATGTTTATTTTGTTGCACTATTTGTAGAAGATGAATAATTTTGATTGAATCTAGTCATATCATAAAAATAAACGTGCAGCTAAGACAGTAAAATTGCTGAAGCTCCTGCAGTGTCGGCAATAGTGATTAGATTGTTAATACTTTTTTCTTGAATTTTCTTAATCATTTAAATTTCATAAAAGTTTTTCTTACATTTATTAATTTTAAAATAACTATATAATAAGTATCATACCTTGAATTTCAGCCATGTTCAAAGTTTCTGGACGCAGCAGAGAGAAGTTGAGAGCTGGAGGGAAAATGTTTAGGGTAATGTGTTAGGACTTTAAAAATCAATTTCACCATATCAGAGCGCTAAGTGGTATGTTTAGTTGTAATAAGTATGTAATAAAGGTAAATTGTAACTGAATAAGGCATCTACTCTTTGTACTGAAATAAAAATATACCACCATGACTCATTCGCTTCGTTTACCGATAGGCAAAGCCTCTCAGCACGCAGGTTCCGAAAGAAACTGGTTCTTAACTGATGTAGAGGATTCAGTGGCTTGATGTCTGTGAACTTAAAACCTGCTTCTCCCAAACTAGTCATATTTGACACTTCAACTAAGAGAGCTTGTAGGAAACATGGTATGGAAATAATTACAAATATTTATCAATGCATTCCTTTTGAATGCATTATGGGAACAGCAATGATCAATGTCTTATAAATAATTACTATTAAAAACAGTCTTGATCACGATTTATTTAACAAGGTGACCGGTTTCGACCACTACTGTGGTCATCTTCAGACCTATAAGTTGTATACAAAGCTCTAATTAGAGGGCTACATACATTAAACAAAATACATAAAGTTATAAAGCTATAAAACGTTGAATTTCAATTGAGTAGGAACCTCTTTCTGTTGGAGAATCACTACTGGAGAAACCAGTGCACGTCTTACTATATATAATGGAGGCTCCACCCACTTCTGACTGCATGATGTCATTATTAACCAATGAGTAATAAGTCGAATTACAATTTAAAACTTCTTAGTTAAATGAACATTGTCAAGAATTAGAAATAAATACACACTAAACTTAGCTTATTAAACAGCTATTGTCAATTAAGATGCGTTAAAATATTTAAATATGCAGGAAAATGAATTTCGGTTTGGCAGTACATGGGTTGCCCTCTCAAGGCCTAACAGCGAACCATTTGGAACCACTGGTTGCTATGGTGAAGTTAGACGCCGTTGTAAAGATGAAGCAGCAGGCTTTTTTCACTGAAGTTGTTGTAAAGTCGATAGTCGAACTAGTGGTTGCCATGGTGAGGACAAATGCCAGTGCAAAGATGTGGCAGCAGGCTTCTTTCCAACGAAGTTGTTGCGAAGTAGAATGGCAAAGACTGTGGCGTCAGACGATGTATTATTGAGCAGCAACTTGTGTTTATTGAAACGAAAAGTGTAAGCTACAATAATCTGTAGCTGACATGTATACTACATGCTGCCCAAATACGATACGAAGTAGTTGTCCATATATATGAAATATTATCTATGAAGTTGATTTGTAGATTACATGAGCCTTTATTTCATTTAAGGCATTGTTATTCCTCAAGTTATATGCCAGTCATATAAGAAAATAAAAATGAAAGAATTTAAAATTATAAAATTATGAGCCAGTGTCAAAAATAAAACGATGTGAATTAGCAATATGCAGTCTGAAAGCATAAAAGCAAAAATTCTAAAACAGATAGTCAATTATAAAATAACCAATCTAACCCAAATTTCCTTTACTCCTGCTGAGACAACACTTTTAAACAAAGGCCTAAAATATAATTTAGCTCCACAATTGAGCAATGCAAATATTAAATGTGTAATTGCTGATGTAAAGATTGCTGCAAAACATGCACAATTTAGTAGGTCTGAAATATGTGACATTGCACATAAGACTAAGAATGTCATTACTAATGAAAAAGATAAAAATAAACATAATAATGAATTAAAACTTGTAAAGCAAATCAACCAGAAGTTAATAAGTAATAAAGCTATTGCAATCAAGGCAGATAAAGGGAATACTCTAGTCATTGTTAGCGAAGATGATTATGTTTCTAACACTTTACAATTTTTTAATGCTAATGGACTAACTGAGGTTAATAAAGACCTGACTTCAAGATTTCAAACAAAAATTAAAAATCTGATTGATGATAGTGACTCTTTACTTTCACCTAAAGATAAAATAACACTTAGTGTTATGAACCCCACTTTACCTAAGTTGAGATCGCAAATCAAATTACGCAAACCAAATTTACCAATTCGTCCAATTGTTAATAATACCAAAGCCCCTCTTATAACCTGAAGAAAAAGCTCAATCAAATCTTAAAATCCTTCTACGTTTATGAAGAAAATTTTAGTATTAGAAACAGTTTCGAATTAACTAAGTTAATTTATGATGTGGATATTCCAAAAAACTCAAGGTTCGCATCGTTGGACATTACAAATCTTTACACGAATATACCTATTCAAGAGAATATCTCTATCATTAATGATAACTCAACACGTCACAAAATCATGAGCCCCAAAGAAATAGTAGAATTCATCGAACTGTTAAGAATTACTCTAGATTTTAATTATTTTTCATTTAATAATAAACTATACATACAGGAAGATGGACTTGCAATGGGGAATTCCCTGGCTAGCACTATATCAGATATCTTCATCAACTACGTTGAAATCCAATTTTTCAAAAATAATCCAGAAATAACAATTAAAATTGTATACAACAAAAGATATGTTGACGACACACTGCTATTATATAACAGCTCTAAGGAAGAAATTGATGCTTTCGCTAACAACGTAAATAATTTACATCCAAAACTTGTATTTACAGTAGAACACGAAAGTAAAAATAGTACTAATTTCCTTGACCTCACAATTACAAATCAGAATGGAAAACATAATATTTCTATTTATAGAAAACCCACATCAACTGATGTAATAATAAATGCTACATCATGCCATCCATGAAGATACAAAATGGCTTTTTTTAAACTATGATACATAGGTTACTGAAATTACCTCTCCAACATGATGCAATCCAAAAGGAAATTGATACATTAAAACAGATAGCAGTTGCTAACAATTATAATTCCCTTCAGGTTGATCTGTTATATCAAAAATTACAAGAAAAAAATGAGGCTGTTATAAATTCCAAGAAGAGATTTACACAAATGACATACATGGGACCTATCTCAGATAAAATAAATAAATTATTTAAGAACACAAGCGTGACAATAGCATGTAAAACTAATAACCCCCTACAGATGAAACTGAAACACACAATTGGAGACTCAAATAGATACCACAAGTCAGGCGTTTATAAAATAATATGTGATGACTGTGAGAAACAGTATATTGGCCAAACTGGCCGTAACTTTTTAACATGTTTCAAAGAACATACTACTGGTACTGCACATGTCAAATCAATATTTGGTCAACATCTTGATGGATATAATCATTGTGAGGGTTGCATTTCTGGCAATTTGAAAATATTACATGCTGTGCCAAAAGGACCACTGCTAAATACCTTAGAAAAAATTGAAATTTTCTCTCTTCACAAAAGTAATCCATTATCTGCTTTAAACGAACAACTTCAGTTCAAAGACAAACATTTCTTTGAGCTTTTCGATGATCTGCTTTAGAATGTTTATCTTCTGTCCTTCGTTATAAAAGGTTAAAAAAAGAAATTATATATATATATATATATATATATATATATTTAATTATAAAGACTTTTAGCAAATATTTTATCTTTACATTGTAATTGTTTTTACCAAACATTATTTTATGATTGACTATCTGTTTTAGAATTTTTGCTTTTATGCTTTTAGACTGCATATTGCTAATTCACATCGTTTTATTTTTGACACTGGCTCATAATTTTATAATTTTAAACTCTTTCATTTTTATTTTCTTATATGACTGGCATATAACTTGAGGAATAACAACGCCTTAAATGAAAAAAAGGCTCATGTAATCTACAAATCAACTTCATAGATAATATTTCATATATATGGACAACTACTTCGTATCGTATTTGGGCAGCGTGTAGTATACATGTCAGCTGCAGATTATTGTTGCTTACACTTTTCGTTTCAATAAAGACAAGTTGCTGCTCAATAATACATCGTCTGACGCCACAGTCTTTGCCATTCTACTTCGCAACAACTTCGTTGGAAAGAAGCCTGCTGCCACATCCTTGCACTGGCATTTGTCCTCACCATGGCAACCACTAGTTCGACTATCGACTTTACAACAACTTCAGTGAAAAAAGCCTGCTGCCTCATCTTTACAACGGCGTCTAACTTCACCATAGCAACCAGTGGTTCCAAATGGTTCGCTGATAGGCCTTGAGAGGGCAACCCATGTACTGCCAAACCGCAGTTCATTTTCCTGCATATTTAAATATTTTAACGCATCTTAATTGACAATAGCTGTTTAATAAGCTAAGTTTAGTGTGTATTTATTTCTAATTCTTGACAATGTTCTTTTAACTAAGGAGTTTTAAATTGTAATTCGACTTATTACTCATTGGTTAATAATGACATCATGCAGTCAGAAGTGGGTGGAGCCTCCATTATATATAGTAAGACGTGCACTGGTTTCTCCAGTAGTGATTCTCCAACAGAAAGAGGTCCCTACTCAATGGTAATTCTACGTCTTATAGCTTTATAGCCTTATGTATTTTGTTTAATGTATCTAGCCTTCTAATTAGAGCTTCGTATCCAACTTACAGGTCTGAAGATGACCACAGTAGTGGTCGAAACCGGTTACCTTGTTAAATAAATCGTGATCAAGACTGTTTTTAATAGTAATTATTTATCAATGGTGATTCACACGAACTTCTATTCGTAGTTCTGATTTGTTCGTAAAATCTGAGGTCTGAATCAAATTGTAGGTTATTGTTTCGTAACGAGAAATAATGTCATGAAGACAAACGTCAGTGAGTGGGAATGACAAAACTGAAATATCTAGCTTGCTCCTCTCAGTGTCGGCAGCAAATTGTAAAATAATGTTTGACGATGTCACTGAGACTGCTAGTGTACTGACCAGAGCACTTACAATTCCTTCTTTTGACCTAGGAAGAAGTCTAAAGATAAAACATCTGTAGACTTTCAGAGGCTTTGGGAATTTTCTTACGAGATGTTAGATTTGCGCTCTGACCAGCGCAGTGTCTATAGGTCATCTTTGACAGTTGAGGCACACTGAGATACATATAACACAAGCAAATGATAGACAAAACTCCTACAGTACGAAAAGGTGTCGAGCGCATAGTAGGAGCATGGAATTCGTAAACAGCTTGTTTTTTGTATGCTCCACAGACGGTATGTATTTGATAAAGGACATGCATAAGTATACTATGGACCGGATTTTTCAAATATTTAACTGTTAGACCGAATACAGTAGTTATAAACAGGAAGATAAGGAACAAGTTAGTGCTCTGGGTAGCATAATTACGGAAGACTTGGGATGCAATAAGGAGGTGAAAACACGTGTAACAATTGGGAAGGAGTCATTTAATAAGGAGCTTTGTTTTTAGGTGCATGGACAGGGACATGTGGAACACATCGGCGAAGCGCTTTATATGGAGCGTGGTGCTGTACGTACATGGCCACTGAAGAAAGAGAAAGAAAAAAGAATAAAAGCATGTGAGAGATGGATTTGGAGGAGGATGGAATGGCTAAAATGAATAGACAAAGTGAGAAATGAGGAGATGTGGAGAAGAATGGGGTAAGTGAGAGGATAAAAAGTAATGAGGAAGAGGAAACGCAATTGGCTTGGACGCTGGATGAGAAGATACTGTTTACGGAGGATGCTATGGATCGAACGGTGAATGACAGTAAATGAAGAAGAAGCAGAAGATACCATCTGGATAGAAAACAATTATGAAACTATGAAGATGGTATGACAGGGCAGCACAGAGAGCGTCATGTGAAGATTTCCCTGGGGCAAAACGCTGACGATGAAGATACTAAACCAATACTCGGGCGTAAAGCCCTTTCTCAGTAACATCTGCAACAGAGAATAAACAAACAAAAGCATGCATATCGAAGTCGATAACGCAGAAAAATTTGTATAAACTCAAATAGAAAGATAATATTACTTACATACTGTCATGTCTACATCTACTAACGTGTCTATCACATAAATAACATTTCTGCTGCTTGGAAATAACGTGGATATAGGAAACGTAGTACCCCGTGAGTATTTAAAATCTGGTTATATCGTTGACGAGAGGGTCCATTATTTGTCTTACCTCCGCAGTACACAGAGCGCTGTGTACATGTTGTGAGACTTTCTTTTTTCCCTTTGTGTAAAATGTCTGGGAAGTGCTACCGACTTTTGGTTGGCCTTCTGTGTGTTGAGGTAGGGGGGTAGTATTATCTTTATTTACTCATCATAAGGAACGTGGGCTGTTTGTCCATTAAGTCCTTATCTTACGTTGTTTGTTCCACAGGTGTCACATCATTGCGAACTTCTATGACAAGAAGAGGGACTCAAACACGGTGCCAGTGTTCAGAGTGGACAGAGCCTGTGTATTCCAAATGACCATTAGTTATGAGGGTATACAGGGTGATTCATACTAACGGTTGAAAATCCCCTCAGTGACTTAGATGATGCTGACACTGAGACAAGTAATTTCATACAAGACACGTGGTGTCGCAAATGTCGTGAAATACCCCAAAAATTGGTGTGAAATTTTGAACATGCGACGTTGCCAGATGACGTACCTCGCCGCATGTGCAGCGACTGCGCTTGGGAGTGAACGGATGACTGAGCGATGCAATTATTGCATTTGAGCAAACGGTGCAAGTTTCTAACAACTTTTGTCAATGTGATCTGTTGTAAACTTAAAAGTCACAAAATTATTGTCCTCGCTGCAACCAAGTAAAACTTGTTCTTATTTTGTGTTTCTTTCCTTTTGGCCCTTCTTTTCTGTGTTTAGACATTGTTCAATAAAGAAACCGTTGGCCATTTACTATCAACGACGCTATTCGGAGGCTTATACTGCTTTACTTATGACACATTAAAGCAAGTTTTTGATGTACTGTACTATCCAATATGCAGACACGAGACTGGTGCATTGTATAACAAATCTTAGCTAAGTGTAGGCACATAATTGTTTCGCGCAGTGATAAAAGTACTGCCCGCCAGACGCAAGTCTCACACTCTGAGTTCCAAGCGCTTAACTCGCGCACGTAGGCCCGGAGCCACACTCACATAATACTTGGTTTGGGATCATCTGATGCGATTGACCGCTCGTCTCCATCGCTGCACTTGTGGCTACGTACGTCATATGGTGACGTCACATGTAAAACATTTGTCATCCGCTTTTGAGGTATTTTCCTACATTTGCGACCCCATGTGTCTGATAGTGAATTCCTTGTCTCAGCGTCACCTACGCTTCGGAGGTTTGTAAACGTTAATAAGAATCACTCTGTTTATCAAGAAACGGAAGGAACCACTAGGAACAGAAGCAGGAACACAGTAGAGAGAAATAACCGAAGAAAAAATGTATGTTCGCAGTATTACCGTATTGGGACCAGATAATACACTCCTGGAAATGGAAAAAAGAACACATTGACACCGGTGTGTCAGACCCACCATACTTGCTCCGAACACTGCGAGAGGGCTGTACAAGCAATGATCACACGCACGGCACAGCGGACACACCAGGAACCGCGGTGTTGGCCGTCGAATGGCGCTAGCTGCGCAGCATTTGTGCACCGCCGCCGTCAGTGTCAGCCAGTTTGCCGTGGCATACGGAGCTCCATCGCAGTCTTTAACACTGGTAGCATGCCGCGACAGCGTGGACGTGAACCGTATGTGCAGTTGACGGACTTTGAGCGAGGGCGTATAGTGGGCATGCGGGAGGCCGGGTGGACGTACCGCCGAATTGCTCAACACGTGGGGCGTGAGGTCTCCACAGTACATCGATGTTGTCGCCAGTGGTCGGCGGAAGGTGCACGTGCCCGTCGACCTGGGACCGGACCGCAGCGACGCACGGATGCACGCCAAGAACGTAGGATCCTACGCAGTGCCGTAGGGGACCGCACCGCCACTTCCCAGCAAATTAGGGACACTGTTGCTCCTGGGGTATCGGCGAGGACCATTCGCAACCGTCTCCATGAAGCTGGGCTACGGTCCCGCACACCGTTAGGCCGTCTTCCGCTCACGCCCCAAAATCGTGCAGCCCGCCTCCAGTGGTGTCGCGACAGGCGTGAATGGAGGGACGAATGGAGACGTGTCGTCTTCAGCGATGAGAGTCGCTTCTGCCTTGGTGCCAATGATGGTCGTATGTGTGTTTGGCGCCGTGCAGGTGAGCGCCACAATCAGGACTGCATACGACTGAGGCACACAGGGCCAACACCCGGCACCATGGTGCGGGGAGCGATCTCCTACACTGGCCGTACACCACTGGTGATCGTCGAGGGGACACTGAATAGTGCACGCTCATCGAACCCATCGTTCTACCATTCCTAGACCGGCAAGGGAACTTGCTGTTCCAACAGGACAATGCACGTCCGCATGTTTCCCGTGCCACCCAACGTGCTCTAGAAGGTGTAAGTCAACTACCCTGGCTAGCAAGATCTCCGGATCTGTCCGCCATTGAGCATGTTTGGGACTGGATGATGCGTCGTCTCACGCGGTCTGCACGTCCAGCACGAACGCTGGTCCAACTGAGGCGCCAGGTGGAAATGGCACGGCAAGCCGTTCCACAGGACTACATCCAGCATCTCTACGATCGTCTCCATGGGAGAATAGCAGCCTGCATTGCAGCGAAAGGTGGATATACACTGTACTAGTGCCGACATTGTGCGTGCTCTGTTGCCTGTGTCTATGTGCCTGTGGTTCTGTCAGTGTGATCATGTGATGTATCTGACCCCAGGAATGTGTCAATAAAGTTTCCCCTTCCTGGGACAATGAATACACGGTGTTCTTATTTCAATTTTCAGGAGTGTAATTTTACACTTGACGGCTGATATGGCCCCATACAGGATGAAGTGTAACGCCCCAAGGATAGAAAACCCCCAATTAACGAACTTTATGGAAACTTAAAGTAGGGAAGTGAGTCACCTTGACAGTGATGCCAACTATTGACGATAAAATATACCATGGTAATATTTTTATGAACATCTATATCATTAAAATACTGAGAACAGCATAGAAAAAGGGGAGATAAAGGAAAGGATTGTCATAGATTCTTTATCAAACATCTATAGAATAAATTCAAAATCATATGAACGAAGGTTAAATCGAAGAAAGTAATTCAGTCAAAGATAATATTTACCATGGAGAAGAGTTATAGCCGCATCGGAAAGAAAATTCAATGTGACTACAATCCAACTCGGATGTGGAAATGTTTAGTTAGTTAGTTGCTCTTGAATCGTTCTGCAGTACTTTTACGATAGTTGTCTGGACGCAAACGCTATTAGATTGTTTCAGTTTTAGAAGTTTGATAATTTGTGAGGTAGAGACTGAGATATTGCTCAGTCATTCGACTGATGGAAGTTAATCTTTATCGTTCTCAACGCGACGGTATACTAAGACGAGTGTTAGACTTCAATTGAGTGATATTGGTTTATCGGACTTAGCCTTCGTGCTGTTGAACAGTTACAAACCTTGAGAGCAATGCATCAGCGACAGAAAAACAATTCGTAGTCTTGAGTAGGACACCATAAAACGAAGACTCGGAGAAAGAGAAGTACGCCGATTAGTCAGAAGTTGTCGTTAGCGTCACGATTACTGAACTGAATAGAAGTTAGTCTTGAATGATACATCGGTGTAGGGACAAACAATTAATTACAAAAAGAACAGTAAAATCTGAGTCAAAAGATAAATCTTACAAGTCGCCTAACCGATTAAACGGAAAATCCAATGTGTATTAATGCAAGTTGATTGACTCTAAACATTTTAAGTGACTAAGTGAGTACATGAATGCTGGACAGTGAAAAGTGATTAGTTTAAACCAGTATTATGGCGTATTAAAAAAAACATTTGCTCCAACATAAGTTATCTCTGGAGTTACGTCGGGACCGTTGTTAATAACTGGACTTAGCAACGACACAGCAGCGGAATAGTAGACAGCAAAATTTCATCCTCGCTGTGTATGATGTGAAAAACGACCGTAATGTTGAAATCAAGAATCAAGATTTTACTTCATTGTGGAACTGACCGGGCATAAAACAAAAATAAACGATTGCTGTTTACCAGTTCGCACGATCTGAGAAGACTGTTGCGGACAGATAACAGAATATTTCCAAACCACCCGAGGAGTTGTGTTCCTACGAGAGTTACAGGTGCTGTTCCACGTCATACTGACGGGGACGAACGTCGTTACGAGTTGTGTCTCCTCCCGGCGAGTGAAGAAGGGGGTATACGGGACGTCGCAGTTGGTAACCTTATGTTTATACTGTGCTGTATACAAGGTGTACTGTGTTGTCTAGAACAGATATTTGATGGGTGTTCGTATGGGTCTGCCGAGCGTGGATCGCAAGCGGGAAACACTCAGCCGTTGTGAGGTCAGTTGAGGAGCTACTTGACTGAGAAGTAGCGCTCTGATCACGAAACCTGTCAATGGGCGCGAGAGCAGTGTGCTGACCACATCCTTGTCCAAATCCGCATCACTGACGCCTGCCGCTTGAGGATGTCGGTCGGTACCGATGCGCATTCTGAGACCCGCTTGGACGGAGCCTCTACATCAGGTGTGTCGTGGTATACGGTCGAATACAGGTCTCGAGAATAAGTACTTTTGAAGTGCAGCACATTGCATACATCACGATGTTCTTTGAAATTTGCGATGACTGACTTCAAAGGCTGAATACCATCACCGCCGTGTATAGGACAAACTTCTCATGACCGGTGGCACTTCTTACGAATGCAGTGGATGTTACTAATGGTTAGGTATTTTACATTAGGATATTGCCTTCTCACTAGAATATGAGGATAAATGGACTATTTGGTATTTGCATCTGAGTGTAATATGAGGAGGGGTGCCCACCTATTGATTGTACTGTGAAAACCCGCTGCATCTGATTGTCTAAGTCAGAATGCCATCCAAGTCCCATGAAGAATATTTTCACTCAGTAATTGACGGAACAAGCATATGTCCTTTAGATGCGGAGAATATTAAAACCGTTACGTATACAATGGAGCAGGTGGCATCCAACAGTGCCTTTCGACCAGCGATAGTTCCGAAGTTGTACACCACGAAACAGAAGGAATAATTAGGAACAGAGGTCGGATCACATTAGAAAGGAAGAACGGAAGAAAAAATATACCATAGTGGTTGTCTTAACGAACTGGGACCACACTTCAGATAACGATTTTGCTCTTGACACACATGTCGGCTGATGTAGACTGGTGCTTTATGTGAGTAATTTTATGTTTCAGGTTTTAAGGTACACAAAATGTAGTCTGTTATTGGCATTGATATGCATATAATGATATGTTTATCCTGTTTGCGCCAACGACCTTTTCGCAGTGATATCTGCGGTTCCAATCAGATATCCGAAGCTGGGCCCTGTCGGCACTTTGACGAATGACCGTGCAGATCTTCAAGGCGATGTCCACAAGCGGGGTGCAGTCAGTGTTTGTGAGGCCAATCGAGAAGCTACTTAACTGAGATGCAGAGTTTTGGTCACAGAAACTGACCATGGCTGGGAGAGCGGTGTGCTGATCATCTCCCTGGCCATATCCACATCCAGTGACACCATTGGCTTAGGATAACACGGAGGTCAGTGGGTAGCGTTGGGTCTTCCGAGGCTTGGTCGGACGGTGTTAATTTTTCTAGTTTAGTTTATATTCTGTCTTGGATATCTCTGAAGACAGGATATAGCATTGAATCCAGGTCTTGAGAGTAAATATTTCTGAAGTGCAACACATGTTGTATATCTACATCTTCATTTACATACTCCGCAAGCCATCATACGGTGTGCGGCAGAGGTTACCCTGTGGAACAATTAATCATTTCCTTTCCTGTTCCACTCACAAATACAACGGGGGAAAACGATTGTGTATGCACTTCTGTATTAGCAATAATTTCTCGTAATTTATTTCTGTGGACCTTGTACGTCGGCAGCAGTAAAATCGATTTTCAGACATCTTCAGATATCGCTTCTCTAAATTTTCTCAATATTGAATATTGTTCCTCGAAAAGAAAGTTGCCTTCGTTCCAGGTATTCCTATTTAATTCCTCAATCCATCTTCGTAACTCTTGCATCTTATTTGAAACATCTGCTTACCTCTCATGGTTGGGATTCACAGTCATGGAATATTTCTTAAAAGACTCACCATAGTTGCCGTTGACTGTATGAAATATTTTTTTTTATTGCAATTGCAATTTCGGCCTTTTGACTGCGAGAGTCCCATAAGATCCGATGAGTACGATACTTATTACATCGTAATATGTTGTGTTGTTAAATATGCGCTGTGTTGTCAATGTTACCGTCGTTCTAATAATCTATCACAAATGAAAGCTCAGGTGCACTGACAACATGTGGAGCTAAGTCTGTTGGTGCGAAAATACATTTACTAAAGATGTGGCCTGTGCGCGTAGCAAAGATAGTGCACACCACGGACGCAACTCGTAAGCTTTATATCGAAAGTCTTTTCATATCTTGACACCATACAGCTTTCTAAGTAGTGCTATGATTGTACGGGGCAGTAGAACAGGATGGGAATATTTGTTTATAACATAATAGAGGATAATACATGTGTTATCTGTTGAAAAGTTCTCACATTGACTTAAGTGCTCGTAAATTAGATGAAGACAGAGCTCTGATATATAACACTTCGTGTGCGTATAATTTCATTCGAGGGTTGGATTCCCTCTCTTCTTCATCGAAGAGTTTCACTGCCTGGGCTACTCTCAGGGTGCGCCTTCGACGTGGAAGATCCCTGCCGTGTCGTCTGCTTGCCGTCCATACTGCCTGCCGGTGCTCGCCGCTGCCGCTTGGTCGCCGCCTTCCGGTCCTCGCAGCCGCCGCCGCCGTCGCCGCCTGCCGGGGCTCGCCGCCCCCGCCTGGTCGCCGCCTGCCGGTGCTCGCCGCCGCCGCCGCCACCGCAGCCGCCGCCGCCTGCTGATCGCCGCCGACGCCGACGCCGTCGCCTGCCGGGGCTCGCCGCCGCCGCCGCCGCCGCCGGTGCCCGCCGCCGCCGCCGCCATCCGGTGCCGCCTGGTCGCCACCATCGCCGCCGTCCTGACCCTGGTCTACGGCCGTCTTCGTCTTCATCCGTCTTCGTCTTTGTCTGTCCCCAGTTTCTGTCCTCTCCTCTTCGTTCTGTTCGTTCTTGTTTCTCTCTCCCGTCATGTCCGCCCCCACCACCACTGTCACTACTACCACCACCGCCATTGTCTATACCTCCCCTTCCGCCGCCTCCACCACTATACCTTGGTGTGCCCAGTCCCACCCCCCTCCTTCCATTCCACCTCTCCTCACTCTCCCTTCACCCTCTATCTTTGTCGCCCCCTCTCCCGCTTCTTCCTCCCGCTCCTCTCGTTCTGATCCCTTCCCCCCACTCCCCCAGCCTGTCACTGCAGCTCCAGCTCGGGTGGTGGCCCGTCGGGCCACTGCCCACGCCCAGCTCTCCCCGTCACCTTCGCCATCACCGCTGCCACTGCCACCGTCATCGTCATCGTCGCCGTCGCCTTCACCGTCGCCATCTCCGGCGCCGACTCCGGCCCCGGGACCTGCCCCTCCCCGCCACATTCCCGTTGTTCCCATCCCCCACACCTCCTCCACCGCCGTCAAGCGCCCCGGTGGCACCCCTGCTTCCTCTGCTTCCAAAAAGGCTGCGCCTCGTCCTCCTTCCCCCACCCATGATGCCATGGAAGTCTCCCCGCCTGTCCCTGCCCCCTCATCCTCCTCCTCTCCCCCTTCCTCCTACCGCTACCTCCTCTCCCGTCCTGATCCCTCTCTCCTTGAAGCCCGGAACCTCACCCTCTTCCTTCGCCAGCATTGTCCTGGTGCCCCCATCTCCCTCCTCACTCCTCGCCGAGATTCTGTTCTCATCTCCTCCCCCAGCCCAACCCTCCATACTGATATCCTCTCCCGTCTCCCCATCACCCGTTTTGGTCCCAACGCCTCCCTTACCCCTGCTCCTTCTCCATCTCCTACCCGCCAACCCCAACCCCCGCGTCGCCCGCCGACCCTCACCGCCGTGATCACGCGGCTCAGTCCGTCGATCACGGAGGAGGAGGTGTTGGCGGAGCTCCAGGCCCATCCCACGCTGGAGGTGCGGGCGGTCCGCCGCATTTTCAACTCGGCCGGCCCCACCTGCCTTATGCGGGTTTTCTCTGAGGACGCCCCCTCCATTGACCGTCTCCTGAAGGAGGGTGCCCTCCTCTTCCACCAGCGGTACAAGGTCGACCCTTCCCGTTCCCCTCCTCAATCCCTGCGCTGCCAGAGGTGTCTGCGCTATAATGCGCACCCCACAGCTGAGTGCCGCGAGGCCCCCACCTGCCCGCATTGTCGGCAGGCGCACTTCCTCCGGCAGTGCCCTAACCTCCAATCCCCTCCCTCCTGTAATACCTGCAATCTCCCTCATCCCACCTACTCCCAAAAGTGTAAAGCCCGACCCCCTCCAACCACTCCTGAACTCACCGTCCCTGTCCGTCCTCTGGACGCCCCCACCCCTCCTGGCAATTCCCTTCGTCCCCCACCCACCGCTGAGGACATCATCAGGTTCCTCACCATCGTCCTCCAGAATGTTCATCCCTTTCAGCGCCCTCACACCCTCCAGCAGATCTCCCTTGCTGCCCGTTCCATCTTCCAACTCAAGATGTACGCCACCTACTCCAACAACCAGGCCCATTTCACCTTCTCCCGTCTTGACACCCTCGTTTAAATCCCAGTCATGGTGCGACAGCAACGTATCCTTTTCAACAACATCTGCTCCCTTCCCGCCAACAAAAACCTGTTCCTGCACACCCTTGCCACCCACCGCGTGGATGCCTTCCTCCTCAATGAAACCTTCCTGCAACCCCACCACACCGTCCACACTTCGCCCTACCTCCTCCACCGCTCCGATAATCCCCTCCCGATTGCGCGTGGCGGAGTTGCCATTGGTCACCACCGCCAGATCCCCGTTCGGCTCCAACCTCTCCTTCCCGACCCCACCGAACACCTGATCCTTAGTCTCTTCTTCCCCGGCCTTACCGTTACCTGCGCCACCATCTATGTCCGCCCCAACGCTCCTCTTCCCTTCGACTTCCTCTCCCACATCGATCGTACCTTTTCCTCCTACGTGATCACCGCCGACCTCAACATCCATAGTCGTTCCGCTGCCCAGTTACGGCGATGGCATCAGTTCCTCTCCACCCTTCAAGGTGACCTCGTCCCCATCCCCCGGCATACCCGTCCTGAATCCAACTCCACTCCTGATGTTATCCTCTCCTCCCCTAACCTCCTTGGCCGCATAACGGTGGATGTCCTGGAGCCTATTGGTAGCGACCATCTCCCTGTCCTCCTCACCGTTTCAGACGGTCGTCGCCCTCGCCCCGACCCTCGTACTGACCCTCCCCCTAAGTATGTCCACGACTATTCCCGAGCCGACTGGAATGCCTACCGGGATACCCTTTCCCCCCAGGTCGATAGCCACCCTCTCACCTACCACCACCCTGACGATGTCACCCATGCCGCCTCCTTTCTCCAGCGGACCTTGTCTGAGGCCGTGGAGGCCCACGTTCCTACTGTCGCCATCCACCCCCACCGTCCTACCTTACCCCCATAGGCCGTTCTCCTCCTCCGTGAATCCCGTCGTCTCTACCGTGCCTTCCTCCGCACGCGTGACCCGGACACACTACGACGCCACCGGCAACTCCAGCGACACGTTCGTAATTTGCTCGCGGCTAAGAAACGCCGGGACTGGCGACAGACATGCACCCGTTTAAATGCAACCCTACCAATCAACTCGTCCAAGTTCTGGTCGGCCTTCCGTCGCCTTACCGGAACTAAACCCTCCCCCTATTATCCTCTTCTCCATGATGATCACCCTTTCCCTGACTCCCTTAGTAAGGCCAATCACTTTGCCTCCTACCTCTCCAATGTATTTTCCGTCCCCGATGATCCCCAGTTCGATTACTCCCTCTTCCCAGATATCCGCGATCGAACTGACACCTCTTCCCCTCCCCTCGCTCCTGGCTTCCAGTACTTGGACAACATTACACACACGGAACTCAATGCCCCTATCACTACACAGGATCTCATTGATACACTCCGCACAAAACGCAACACCGCTCCTGGTCACGATCGTGCCACCTACCGTCACCTTCGTGAAGCTCCTGTCTCTTTCCTCTCCACCCTCGCCAGGCTCTACAATGTAGTCCTGTCCACCGGTTACTACCCCGACCTGTGGAAAACCTCTCGTATCCTCATGTTCCTTAAACCTGGCAAACCGCCGTCCGCCGTCTCCTCCTACCGTCCCATCAGCCTTACCTCGGTCTTCAGCAAGGTCCTGGAATCTATCCTCACCCGCCGCATCCACCAGCATCTCCGCCAGCACCGCCTCCTTCCCGTCACCCAGTGTGGCTTTCGGCCATCCTTCTCTTCCGACGATCTTCTCCTTCACCTCACTCATCTCCTTTCCGAACAGCTTAATTCCCGTCGCTCCGCCATCTTCCTCTCCCTTGACCTCGAACGTGCATATGACCGCGTATGGCATTCCGGTCTCCTCTTCAAGCTCCAAACCTTCGCCCTTCCGATTAACTACGTCCGTCTGATCGGCTCCTTTCTCTCCCGCCGTCCTTCCTATGTCACCATCCATAACACCGATTCCTACACCTTTTTCCCCTCCGCCGGTGTGCCCCAAGGCTCCGTCCTCTCCCCCCTTCTGTACCTTTTGTACACGGCGGACATGCCGCCGCCGTCGCTCCCCGTCCACCTCCTCCAGTTTGCCGATGACACCGCCTTCCTCGCCCTTGCCCCCACCCTGCAAAGCTCCCAACGCCTTCTCCAATCCCATCTTGACCGGTTCACCGCTTGGTGCAACCAGTGGTTGCTCAAGGTCAATCCCTCCAAAACCCAGGCGATCATTGTAGGCAAAACCACCCCTTCCTTCCGCCTCCTTGATTTCTATCTCACCGTCTATGGCCGTCCTCTCGCCCTCACTCCCACCCTTAAGTACCTTGGCGTCACCCTCGACCGTCGCCTCTCCTGGACTCCCCATCTCCAGACAATCCAAGCCAAGGCACGTTCCCGACTCCGTCTCCTCAAGCTCCTTTCCGGCCGCACGTGGGGTCTGGACCCCTCCACAATCCTCCACACCTATAAATCCCTCATCCGCCCTATCCTTTGTTACGCCCATCCAGCCTGGATCTCCGGCCCCCCTACCTTCTATAAATCCCTCCAAATCCTTGAACGCCATGCTCTCCGCCTTGCCTATCGCATCCGTCTCCCCTCCCCCACGCGGATCCTGTATGATCTCATCCCCTTCCCCCACCTCCTCCTTTTCCTTGAAAGGATACGTATCCTGTACACCTCACGTAAACTTGATCCTCCTCACCCGCTCATTTCCCCGATCCTCTCCCACCCCCGCCCGCTGCCGCGCCTGTATTCTCACGTCCCACCCGGTCTCCATCTCTCCACCCTCCATACCCTCTCCCAAGGTGGCTTCCGCCAGCTCCCTCTCCCTGATGATGTCCTCGTCCCCTCCATCTACCCCTCCTATCAACTTTGACCCTGCCCCGCCCCCCACTTCCCGTGTCCTTTCCTTTCGGCACCCTCCCTCCCTTCTCTTCTCTTCCCTTCTTTTTCCGTCTCCCTGTCCCCTCCCTTCCCCCTCTTCCCCCGGGCTTCCTCTCCCCCTTCCTCCCACCCCCCTATCTCACCTGCCCGTGGCATCTCTGCTCACCCCTCTCGCTCTCCCACTCCCCTTCCTCCTCCTCCTCTCTTGGCAGGTCCCCGGACTCGCACACGTATAGTGAACATTCGCGCGCCGGAGATCGTCGCCTTTTGTGTCTCGTGTGTGTGACGTCGTATAGTGTTTTTGGTGTCCGCCGTCCCACTCCTACGTTCACTTGTGCCGTCGGACTCATCAGTGTTTTGTGCGCCATGCCGACGTGTTTTCAGTGTTGTTTATCGTCACATGTGAACGACTCCGTGTTTTTTATGTCTCTGTGACCTCTCTCTTTTGCCCGTCACTTTGTTCATTGTCATTCACCATGTTTTATACTCTTGTAAAACGCTATGGCTGAAGAGCGGCGTAGTGTGCCGCTGCCAGCCTACCTGAGTTGTACAGGTTTTAAAATAACAATAAAGTAAAAAAAAAAAAAAGCGTATAATTTTTACGAATATGCACGGCGTAAAACGTTCGCCAGCAATCCAATTGACTGTGCAGCACCACAAATTGGGACAAAACATCACAATACCTCAGCACAAATACAGGATGCATCCTTCAACCAGGCTCTATTATAGCAAACAAGACAAAGTAAATATGTATGGTATTCCATCGAAATTGCTATAAATGTTTTCGATAAGTGTCCAAAAATAACTGTACAGTTCTATGAGCCACTGTTGAAGTAGATTGATGCAATAAATCACATTCTTCGGATACAATGAAATGTCGAGGCCACATTTAATTGGAGTATGCTTTTTTTCCCTCGTTCTAAACTTTTATTTACAGCAAAAAACACCGGGATTACTAATAAAATTTGTTACTTATGATTTAAGACAAAGCTGGTCTGATAAATCACATAAAATTGGCAATCCTAAAATAAATAAAATAAGAGGATAGATACATTCCAAGTGGTAGCGGATGTGGAACTTCACATTTACTAACATAATTTTGAAGTATCAACGTATTTTTTTATGAAACCTCGTTTACACCAATTTTTATAATTGCGCTACTATCTTAATGAAATGTTTGTTTAATTATGTATATACAACCTGTGCTTTATTTTTGTGTTTTCTTGTGTTTACGTAACTTTTTCAGTGTTACTTGAAAATGGCCCTAAGGCCGAAATTTCAGTCGTATTAGTAAATATTTCATACGGTCAACAGCGTCTATGATGTCTTTTAAGAAATTATTTGAAACTGTCGGTAACAAATCTAGCAGTAGGCCTCTGAATTGCTTCTATGTCTTCTTCTGACCGATATGGTGCGGATCCCAAACACTCGAGCAGTGCTCAATAATAGGTCGCACCAGTGCCCTATATTCGGTCTCCTTTACACACACTCCTTTACCACATTGTCCCAAAATTCCCCCAGTAGACCGAAGACAACCATTTGCTTTCCGTACCACAATATTCAATTGCTCATTCCATTTCAATATGGCTTTGCAGCTTATGCCCAGAAACGACGTGACTATGCCAGGCAGGACACTGCTAATGGGTTGGGTTGTTTTGGGGGAGGAGACCAGACAGCGAGGTCATCGGTCTCATTGGATTAGGACAGGATGGGGAAGGAAGTCGGCCGTTCCCTTTGAAAGGAACTATCCCGGAGTTTGCCTGGAGCGATTTCGGGAAATCACGGAAAAACTAAATCAGGATGGCCGGGCGCGGGATTGAACGTCGCCCTCCCGAATGCGGGTCCTGTGTGCTAACCACTGCGTCACCTCGCTCGGTACACTGCTAATGCTGTATCTGAACATTACGGGTTTGTTTTTACTACTTATCCGTATTAACGTACATTTTCCTACTTTTAGAGCCGACCACCATTCATCACAGTGATTAGAAATTTTGTCTAAGTTGTATCACCCAGGGGGCACTCATCTTCCACAGCTTCCTGTACACCACAGCTTCATCAACAAACAACAGCAGATTGCTGCCCAACATCTCCACCAGATCATTTATGTATGTAGAATACAATATCGGTGTTATTACAATTCCCGGCAATGCTCTTGACGATAGCCTTGTCTCCAATGAACAATCACTGTTGAGGACGACACACTAGGTTCTATTCCTTAAGAAGTCTGTGAGCCACTAACAATCAGAGAACCCATGACTTATGCTCGTACCTTCGTTAACAATCTGCTGTGAGGACTATATGAAATGCTTTCCGGCTATCTAGGAATATGGAGTCTGTTCAAAAAGATTTCTGGCTTGCAGCAGGTCGTCGTAAATTTCATTGAACGATATTTCGGCTGGACAACTGCCAGCCGTCTTCAAGTGAGCCGAATGAGGAGTGTCGAAGATTTTTTTTCTCTCTCTATTGAATTTCAGTTCCCAATCCGGGACGGGCTGGCTGCAGCATATGCGCTGCTCTTCAGCCAAAAGACAATAAGTATACAACAGAAGACATTTAAAATGACAAATATGGCGGACTAAAATATAAATCAAAGAGGAAGACAATGGATGAGAACAGACAAAAAGGGAGGCCACTGTAAAACAGAGACAAAAACCTTACAAAGTATTGAGCACAGAAAAACACACATTGGGACAATTAAATGAACACAACGTGCAGTACGGCTGCAGCATAAAAGTGGTGAAGGACGGCGTAGCACATAATGGCCACTGCACAGGATTAAATTCACAGCTTGCGACACACAGGAGAACAGCACCAAACACATTACTGATGTAGCACACTGATGATGATGAGCAAAACACAGGATCTGCCAGGGGCAAGGAGATGAGGGTGAAGGGAGGGAGGGGGAAGAGGGGGGAGATGGGTGCAGGTGCTTTGAAGAGGACTGGGGAGGGAAGGACGTGGGAGGGACACAGTTGAAGAGGGGGTGCAGTGACTCGGGGGGGGGGGGGGGAGGAGAAAACTCCGCTCTGGGAGAAGGAGAAGTGAGGAAATGGGTGTCCCTGGGGATTGGTGGGAGCAAGGCAAAGTTACAGTTGGAAGGAAGGATATACACTCCTGGAAACTGAAATAAGAACACCATGAATTCTTTGTCCCAGGAAGGGGAAACTTTATTGACACATTCCTGGGGTCAGATACATCACATGATCACATTGACAGAACCACAGGCACATAGACACAGGCAACAGAGCATGCACAATGTCGGCACTAGTACAGTGTATATCCACCTTTCGCAGCAATGCAGGCTGCTATTCTCCCATGGAGACGATCGTAGAGATGCTGGATGTAGTCCTGTGGAACGGCTTGCCATGCCATTTCCACCTGGCGCCTCAGTTGGACCAGCGTTCGTGCTGGACGTGCAGACCGCGTGAGACGACGCTTCATCCAGTCCCAAACATGCTCAATGGGGGACAGATCCGGAGATCTTGCTGGCCAGGGTAGTTGACTTACACCTTCTAGAGCACGTTGGGTGGCACGGGATACATGCGGACGTGCATTGTCCTGTTGGAACAGCAAGTTCCCTTGCTGGTCTAGGAATGGTAGAACGATTGGTTCGATGACGGTTTGGATGTACCGTGCACTATTCAGTGTCCCCTCGACGATCACCAGTGGTGTACGGCCAGTGTAGGAGATCGCTCCCCACACCATGATGCCGGGTGTTGGCCCTGTGTTCCTCGGTCGTATGCAGTCCTGATTGTGGCGCTCACCTGGACGGCGCCAAACACGTATACGACCATCATTGGCACCAAGGCAGAAGCGACACTCATCGCTGAAGACGACACGTCTCCATTCGTCCCTCCATTCACGCCTGTCGCGACACCACTGGAGGCGGGCTGCACGATGTTGGGGCGTGAGCGGAAGACGGCCTAATGGTGTGCGGGACCGTAGCCCAGCTTCATGGAGACGGTTGCGAATGGTCCTCGCCGATACCCCAGGAGCAACAGTGTCCCTAATTTGCTGGGAAGTGGCGGTGCGGTCCCCTACGGCACTGCGTAGGATCCTACGGTCTTGGCGTGCATCCGTGCGTCGCTGCGGTCCGGTCCCAGGTCGACGGGCACGTGCACCTTCCGCCGACCACTGGCGACAACATCGATGTACTGTGGAGACCTCACGCCCCACGTGTTGAGCAATTTGGCGGTACGTCCACCCGGCCTCCCGCATGCCCACTATACGCCCTCGCTCAAAGTCCGTCAACTGCACATACGGTTCACGTCCACCCTGTCGCGGCATGCTACCAGTGTTAAAGACTGCGATGGAGCTCCGTATGCCACGGCAAACTGGCTGACACTGACGGCGGCGGTGCACAAATGCTGCACAGCCAGCGCCATTCGACGGCCAACACCACGGTTCCTGGTGTGTCCGCTGTGCCGTGCGTGTGATCATTGGTTGTACAGCCCTCTCGCAGTGTCTGGAGCAAGTATGGTTGGTCTGACACACCGGTGTCAAAGTGTTCTTTTTTCCATTTCCAGGAGTGTATCTCATGGCGAAGTTCAACATCCGGGAGGGGGAGATGCTGGAAATTGCCTGATGGAGGGTGTGGAGGTGGAGAGAAGGAGGTATACAATAACAGAGGCACAGCAACAGGCAGGGGGTGGAGGGGAAGGAGGAAACCAGAGGGTGGGGGATCAAGCTGGCGGACAGTGTACAAGATGCAGAGGTGTTGAAGGGAAAGGAGGAGTTGGGGGAAGAGGATGAGGTCATACAGGAGCCGTGTGGGGGAAGGAAGGTGGATACAGAAGGCAAAGTGGAGCGCGTGGCATTCGAGGATTTGGAGGGCCATGTAAAAGTGGGTGGGGGCAGAGGCCCAGGCAGTGCTGGCGGAAAAGAGGATAGAGCGCATGAGGGATTTGTAGGTGTGGAGGATGGTGGAAGGATGCAATCCCCAAGTCCAGCCAGACAGTAGTTTCAGTAGGTGGAGATGGGAATGGACTTTTTGCTGGATGGTCAGGAGGTGAGGGTTTCAGGTGGGGTGACGGTCAAGAGTGAGGCCAAGGTATCTCTGGTGGTGAGCTGGGCAGACAGGTGTGCTGAGGAAGGGGAACAAGGTCATGTTGGATTGTGGAGAGGAACTGATGCCACCACTGAAGGGCAGCAGGGGAGTTGGTGTTGTGGAGGGTGACATAGGAAGGCTGGCACGAGAGGAAGGAAACGACCAGGTGGACAAAGTTAATAGGCAGGGCACAGGTTTGGAGTTTAAAAAACAGACCGGGATGCCATACATCGTCATAGGCATTTTGGAGATCAAGGGAAACAAAAATAGTGGAGTGACAGGAGTTAAGCTGGAGGTAGAGAAGGTGAACAAGGTTAAGGAGTTGGTCATCAGTGAAGAAGGAGTGTCAGAAACCACACTGGGTAAGGGGAAGGAGGTGGTGTTGAATAAGGTGCTAATGGATACGAAGGGAGAAGATCGATTCGAAGACCTTATTGAAGACAAAGGTGAGGCAGATGGGAAAATAGGAAGAGGCTACGGAAATGGGTTTGTTGGGTTTGAGGAATAAGAGGATGCGGAAAGTGTTCCGCAGGTTGGGGTAGAAGCTGGTAGAAAGGATGAAGTTATAGAGATGGGCAAGGACAATCTGGAAGGGGAAGGGGCTTTCTCTAAGGTGGCGGTAGGTGACACAGATGTGACCAGGGGCCATGTTGTGTTTGGACCAGACGATAAGTTTAATGTTTTGTGCTGTGATTGCAGTGTTGATGTTGGAGGGGGCAACTGCCCCAGATACTGGAGACTAGGAGCAAGTGGAGCCACTGAGGTATAAGCATGTTCCATGGTGGTGGGGAAAAGAGAATAATCAAAGTGGGGATATCAGGTATGGAGAAGACCTCGGGAAGGTGGGAAGGGAAGTGGTTGGCCTTACTAAGGTTGTCACAAAGAGGGCGGTCATTATGGAGAAGGGGGTAATAGGGTATGAAATGGGAACCAGTAAGGCAATGGAAGGCGGACTAGTTCTTGGAGAAGTTGAGAAAGAGGGTGGCATTGAGTTGTGTGCAGGTCTGGCGCCAGTCCTGGAGTTTCTTTGCTGTAATGGGGTACATGCCACTGTATTTGCCAGTGGTGTTCGAGTGTATCCCTGTCACAAGTGTGCAGGAAGTAGCAGTAGAGGTGGCGGTATTCACAAAGAAGAACAGCCCACAGAGGGAGAGTGGGATGATGGGGGTGGATGGTTTTAGTAGGAACATGGGCCTCCACAGCGTCATTGATAACCTTTTGAAGGAAGGACGAGGCATGGTTGATGTCAGGATGGTGATAGGTAAGAGGGTGGCTTCTGACCTGGATTCCCAGTAGGCATCCCAGCTGGCACGATGGTAGTCATGGACGATCTTGGGAGGGGTTGCAGGGTGAGGAGCCGGAGAGGGGTAGTGAGTAGATGTGACAGTGAGATGAACAGGGAAATGGTCGCTACCTGTGGGGTCAAGGATGTCGAGGGCGCTACACCCAAGAGAGTTGGCAGAGGCAATGACAACTTCAGGGGGTGGGGTTACTTTTGGGACAGGTGTGCTAAGGAAGAGGAACAAGGTCACGTTGGATTGTGGAGAGGATCTGAAGGGCAGCAGGGGAGCTATGGACGCTGATGTCAGCGGCAATCACATAGGTGGAGAAGGTGCAGTCATTGTGGGAGATGAAGTCATAAGGAGGAGGAGCATTGGAGCAAACATAGACGGTGCTACAGGTAATGGTGAGGGAGGGGAAAAAGACAGTGAGGATAAGGTGTTTGTTGGGGTCATTGAGGAGGGGTTGAGGCCAGACGGGGATATGTTTAAGGTGTCCAATCAACACCCTGGGCTTGAGGACAAGGAGCGTCAGTGTAGTGGACTATGTAAGGAGAGGTGTGGATAGAATGGTGTGGCTGTAGAAAGGTTTCGTTCAGGAGGAAGGTGTTGAGCTGGTGGTGGGAGAGGGTGTTCATGAGTAGGTATTTGTTCTGGAAGAGGATGCGACAAACCATGACAGGAAGAGGGGGGGGGAGGTGGAAGGAAAGAGGCTTAAACTAGGGCGTTGAGGTGGGTAAAGGTGAAGTGGGCTTGGTTGTTGGAGTAAGTGGCAAAGGAACTGGATGATATCCTAAGCTGTGGGTGGGTGGGGGGGGGAGGGAATTGTTGGGTTGGATGGGGGGATCCATGGGACAGACAGGGACTGTAAGCTCAGGGATTGCAGGAGGGTGTTTGGCTTTACACTTGTGGGAGCAGGTGGGATGGGGGCTGTTGCAGGTGTGCAGTTGGTGGCCAGGTTATCGTTGTACATGAGGCATTGCTAGCAGCAGTAGGATTGGGGAGGGGATTTGGAGGATTGAACAGGGTGGTGACGATGGTAAATCAGGGCACCCTGGGTGAGAAGATGGTCAATGGAGTTGCGGACTCTGAAAAGACCCACGTGAGGTAGGTGGGACCAGAGGCATTGTGGATACGATGGGTTGAGCAGATTTTGAGGTCGGGGTGGGAGTTCAGTTCCGTCAACACCTCATCCTCTGTGATCACTGGGCTGGGCATGGTGATCACGTTGTAGGTGGGGGAGCGAGGGGGAGGCTGTGGCTGACGAGGACGGGAAGAGTGTCAGTGACACACGGGGTCCAAACATAACATGTGGGAGTTACGGAGGAGGTCCGTATGAAAGGAAGGGACAGGGACTTGATAAGGACTGAGTCCCTGTGGGGAATCAGTTGGGAGATGGGAGCACCAGGTGGATACTTTTGTATCTCCATGATGAGGTTATGGGGATCAAGGTACTTAGGATCTGGGGTTCACAGGACAAAGATGCGGAGGGTGGGGGTTTGGGCATGGGTGGCTGCAGGTTGGCTGGTGTCCATGGTAACGACGGGAGGTGGGGAGGAGATGGTGAATTTAGTGGAAAGTGGCAGGAGTCAAGTTGGCAGTGTCGCGCTTTTGCGGTTTTTTGGAGACTGTAGGCTGGGAGGAGGGGAGAGGGACAGGGTGGAGAGGGAGATGGCAGGTGGCAATTTCTGGTGGCGTGGTGGAGGTGCTGGGAGAAGCAGCTGGTTCTGTGGTGGCAATGGCAGCCCGGCATGACGTGATGCGTGTGGGGGAGGCAGACGATGAAGTGATTTTTTGGGGGGGGGGGATAAGACAGGGGAAGCCGACCACCTGAGGGGTGGCAGCAGAGGCGGCAAAGGAGGCATGTGTGAGGGTGGGGGCAGGAGTAAGAGCTGTTGAGGTTGTGGAGGCTGGAGGGAGGGTGGTACACAGCAGGGGAGGAGATGGGGGAACAGGTGAGTGGGGGAAGGAGAGGCGAGGTATAAGGATGGAGGCCAGGGGCGGCATTCCCGGAAGTGACAGTGGAAGATGGGGAGGGGAATGTGTAGATGACAGTGGAGGTGGGAAGGCTCATGGTGGACGAACGGCAACGGACGGACAGCAGGCGGCGGCGAGGCCCGAACGGTGGCGAGCAGGCACGCAGGCACGCAGGTGGATGGACAGACGGCAACAGTAGCAGCACGCGTCGGCGATGGCAGACGGACGACAGTGGCCGGCAGACGAAGCACGCAGGCAGGTAGGCAGACAGACAGACAGCAAACGTTACAGCAACAGCATCTAGTGCTTCGAAGACGTAGATTACACTCTGAGGGTAGCCCAGGCTCTGGAATCTTGTGCCATTCGAAGGAGGGGATCCAATCCTTTGGAGGACGAAGACGTTCTCCGCTAAGTCTTATGTAGTGCGCTGATGGTACAGCCGCGCATGCGTTGCAGTCGTGGCGACAGAAGGACGAAACCACCCAGTGACAGCGCCCTCGCTAGTGGAATTACAAGACTCAGCTGCCGTCGGTATTGTCACTGGCCACAGCAATCGAAGAATTCTGGCCTCTTCATATCGAGCAAATTTCGGAGATGACGGGATTCCCCGCGATATGCAATTGGTAACCACTGCCACGATTCATCAGATTTCCCGTGATGCGTATTTCAACAGATTCTTTGATAATGGAATCCCAAAAAGTTGTTGTTATGGCCAAAATCGAAGTTTGTCGTACTCCAATGAATGTCCGTTGGAAATACAATGTACCGCAACTGCAGACTTACCAGGTTGCAGCAGGTGAGTACAACGCTAATGTTCTGTACAACGCTCGTCCACTGTAAGCGATGTCTGTAGGCCATACCACATTCACACGGTATTTTGTAAATTCCCGCCTTCCGCAGTAACAAATCATCCTTCACCAATCCCAGAAAAATCCACCTTCTAAAGGTGGACCGAAAACCACTTTCACACGAAAACGATTAAGAATCCTCGCTATTTTGAAGGAGATATTTCCAACGAAGGGAAGAAAAGCTAGGGACTTGGGTCGCGCGTTCTCCTCTTTATCCACTTCCCGAATCGTGGCTCTAGTTGAGAAGGCCCTGTTAATTTGCCGGATCGAGTATCCATTGTCTCTGAACACCCTCCTTAAATGTTCAAGTTCCTTAGGCAAATTCTCTGCATCCGACACCGTATGTGCCCTGTGCGCAGGGGTTTTAAGTACACTCATGGTTTGGGATGGGTGATGGCAACTTGAAGAATGCAGGTACAAATGAGGGTGAGTGGGCTTACGATGAACAGAAAGTCCCAATGAGGCTTCACTCTTCCGTTTAACCAAAACTTCAAGGAATGGAACGCAACCAAGATTCTCTAGTTCCATAGAAATCGAATATTATCATGGATGGAGTTAAGATGATGATAAACTCTAAACCGTAAAATTACTACTGGTTCACAAAAGGTTATTAATTACAATGAATACACAAAATGTAAAGTGGAAGTACGTGGCAAGGAATGCCTGGTGAAATCACATACAATTTTCAGTAACATTCTTTATTCAAATTTTGTGCAAGACTTTACGATATTTAAAAAAAACATTTAATTTACGATAGGAAAGGACTTTTAAATTATTAAATTATTATAAAAAATTTCACGCCAGTAAAAGACAAGTACGGGTAAGTAATTTAACGTATACAACGCGACGCTGTATAATATTTGAAGCTCAGCCAAATTACAGGTGAATTTCACTCCATTAATAAATTAATACAATTTGAATATACGACTTCACTTTTGGGCAGAGAAATTTCCCATTTGGTTACAACAACCGTAGGCACGGCCGCCCACAACAGCCTCACTCAGGCTCATTAAAGAGGGCATAATTTGACTTGTCTGCAACATATAAAGACAATCCTGTTTACAAAAGTTCTCAAAATAGAGAAACCAAAACACATGAGTCATGGACACGGGGAGGGGGGAGGGGGTCACACTCACAGTTAATAGCATTAACATTTCCAAAATATATAAGAAAAACTAATTTTACCAATTTTCTGCCAGTTACTTACGGCAGACACGCACGCTCGCTAGGTAGGACTTGCGAACTTTTACAACATTCTTCTTTCAAGGCAACAGTTTCAACCCGTAATGAAATGGCAAACTTTTGCACGGCAAGAAAACACGCTAACAACCAACTACCTGTATAAAACTCTTAAGCACGTTGAGTAAAAGCCTTAAAAGGTATTGAATTGGAAAAAAACACACAACAGTTTTTGCTGACTACAAACAATATAAAAAAAAATCCACTACGCCGTACATTAACAACCTTGCTTGATTATAGCCAAATATATACATACACAAATTTACGTAAGTTACAGCTTCCGGATGAGCAGGAATTCTTTATGCAATTGACAAGTTCTTACCACCAGGTAAAAGGAATTTTTCTTCTTTCTTACAGTACCTTTTACACGTGAGCCCAGTAATACTAGTTATGGCAGTGCCTTGCATTTTAAACACTACAGTCATTGGTGCCTTAGACTTTCACAGACAAGGCACAGGCTAACAGTCGAATAAACCCATAGGTAAGCTGGGAGGGGAAAGAAGCAATCCGAACCACACATTTACTCTGATTCCCCCCACCCTCCACCTTTCGTCCTCAAAAGGGGACAAACCGACCACCCTTTCTAATATTACCACCTTCCCGCGGGTGGGCAGACGAAAATGAAACCCCCAAAATATACGGCTGTTATAATTAACAAGAATAAGTAAACTGAATTCAATTAAACTTCACAAAATCTGTTAACAATCAATACTCAACTTCTGGTGCGTTAGGACTCACTGGACAGAACCAACGCAGCACCTCCTAATGCTCTGCCGAGCCGCCCGCTCCCAGCCGTTTCAACGTACCCAGGAAGGAGCGCCGATTTTCAGAATCTCCTCTGCGGGCCGGCCGTGGTGGCCGAGCGGTTCTAGGCGCTACGATCTCGAACCGGGCGACCGCTACGGTCGCAGGTTCGAATCGTGCCTCGGACATGGACGTGTGTGATGTCTTTAGGTTAGTTAGGTTTAAGTAGTTCTAAGTTCTACGGGACTGATGACCTCAGAAGTTAAGTCCCATAGTGCTGAGAGCCATTTGAACCTTCCTCGCCGGTCGACAGCATACGGCCGTACTGCCAATTAGGCCCCTCGCGGACACACGCTCAGGAAGATTCCTTTCGCGACGAACAGTGAACACCCCATACCACGAAGCCGTTGCTCGCGTCGCTTACGTTGATGCCGCGGTCTGCGTGCTGTCCCTCTAGCACCGGCAGAGAAGTCGCTTCTTGATGCCCCGACTGCCAACTCTCCACGAGAACCCATACAGCCACTTCTTAAACCCACGAGAACAGCCCAATTTTCCCCTTTCCCGCTAGAGGGAAGACACTGAATCCTTCAACTGCGAGAACGGTGCCACCGCCAGAAAACAGAGGGCGCCTGCTTCACGCCACTGCTACGGCGCGCTTTTCAAAGCAGACTTTACTACGGCTCAAACTCCATTAACTTTTCTTCACCGCGGGGCCACACTATGAAAGTATTATCTACGTATGTCCGAAAAACAGTTGATTTAAAAACAACTAATTCAAGTGCTCTTTCCTCAAAATCCTCCATAGAAAGGTTAGCCACCAGAGGAGACAGAGATGGAGAAACCGTCAGACTGTTGAAAATATTCCTGGTTAAACATAAAATAAGTTGAGGAAAGAGCATGTCGAAGCAAAGCAGTAATATCCGATTCTAACTGTTGAGCAATTAGCGTCAAGGCACCCGCAAGAGGTGCTTTGGTGAAAAGGGAAACTACATCAAAACTCACTAGAAGATCCGAACTACTTAAGTTGAGAGCCCCCAGTCTCTTGATAAAATCAGCAGAGTTCCGTATATGATGTGAACATTTGCCAACAAATTGTCTCAGCAGAGAAGCTAGATGTTTGACTAAATCATATGTGTGTGCGCCAATATTGCTCATTATAGGCAGTAGAGGCTGACCTTCTTTATGTCATTTATGAAGACCATACAGTCTCGGTGGTACGTTGCCATGTGGTCTTAACCGCTTGATGGTCTCTGGAGCTAACGAGGCAGAGTTCAGAAGTGCACACGTCTTTCGTTGCACACGTGATGTTGGGTCTTGATCAATCCTCCTATACGAAGTATCACTAAGTAGACAATAGATCTTCTCCAAATAAAACCCACGAGGTAACAAAATGGTAAAATTACTTTCATCAGCCTTCAGAACCACTATTTTCGGATCCTCTCGAAGGTTCCGTAGTGCAGCCCGATCTTCAGCAGTTATATTACTGCGTTTCGCTTCTGATTTCTTCAGCAGCGTCAATTGGAAGGTGACGTGTAGCTTGTTTAACACCACTCACGAAACTTATAAGAGATACTGCACTTGGTGTCAGTGCAAAATTTAGGCCTTCGCCCAAAAGTGACAGCGTCGCGTCGTCTAAAATCCTCTCCGTGAAATTAACAACGGAACGTCGTGCAGTTGTTTCCTGTGGCATCGGCTGTTGTGGCACCAAGCGATCAAATTTTGACATCTCCCGGGAACTAGTAGCCTTATATACCCAATAGAACTTGGCTGAGGTCACTCCATCCACCCAGTCCCATGATACAGGAGAAAGAAGTGATGCAATCTTCAAGTGTAGATGGAACAATTCTTCTGAGATGGCATCCGACCTTCGTCTCATATAACAAATTCTCTCCTTCACAACAGCGAAGCCGAAACATGAGTCTATCCAGGCCTCACGCAGAGAGAGCGTCTATAATGAAGTGTTGTGTAGCTCCGAATGCAGGAAAACATCGTAAAAATATGAAATTGTGAGAAAGATGCCGATTCACGAGGCACACTCCAGCCCATGCCTGATAGAATATTTCCACCCCGCACGGAGAGACGTGGCTATGAAGCGGCGACCTGTCATTGGGTTGCATTGAAAATTTTTCACACCAATGTCAACACCGAAAGAAAGAATATTTCGAAGAGGAGTTGAGCTGAGAGATGGAGAAGAAGGGGGTACTAGTCGTGCAGACTTCGCGGAATCGTGAGGACATGGGCGCCCTTCCACCTATCGCCAACACCCGCCTTCTGACACCGTGGTGGCACAGCTTCGGGCCCTCGACCGACTGCTGTTAGACAACGCGGAAATCTTACCTCGACCCCTCCGTAAAACGCTATTGCTGATGAGGGCAGCCGCCTCGCGCCACCCAGCCTCGAGGCGACACGCCGAACCGACGCAGTGCCTGCCACCGACAGCAGTACACGACGAATGATGACGAATAATAGTGACACAATTGGTCGCCGCCCTCCTTCCCGTTAATAACTGAGCCGTAACCACGCCCAGTCAGATCGGTCCTGAGATTTATTTTTGTTTTTGTTTGTGCAAGCAGCATGAAAATAAATACATTTCTTTCATGGTTTGATCATGTAGGCAACCTTTTACAGTCATACATGAACGCATTAATTTTGTACTCTTTGCGTTTTATTTCATTTAATTATTGATATCAGTTCCTTGTTGGCTCCTAACGTGAGCCAATCCTAACAGTCATCTACTCGTCGTTTCATGTTCGACAGCAAAGAGAAGAAATTACAATTCACTACACAATATTCACAAACATTATGCTTAAAATATTTAACACTTCACTGCTGTCTCAGAAACAAACGAAAATAGGTCCAGTCATTTGTTTTCAACCAAGGTTCTTGGGGCATTCCGTAAGGTACACGCAGAATCCTGTCAACAGTAATCGTAGTATGACAAGCCATTTGTCGCCACAGGAAACCACGTTGTTACGTGGCCGACCAAGCTCTACTACGGGTCAAATCTAAAAGAAACCGCCTTTGCACATTGCGTATGGAATGTTAGTCTTCTTCGTATTTGCGAAAAGGGTAAAATATATTAAGTTTCCAGCATATATGCAACGTAACTCACTTACACATTAGACGCATACACGTAGATGTCCCAGCTCTTAACTGAACTACATAATCACCTCACATCCTACGATGGACCGAGCTCTAAAAATAAAAAACAAAGAATTGAAAACAATGAAAAGAAATTACATTTCCTGGTGAAATAGTAAGTAATTGGTAGAGAAGAAAAACGTTTTACTCTTTAAGCACATACCCATTACTTGGAAGTCATTTCCACACATTTAGAAATTAGCTCTGTACGTAATGCTTATGAGCAAGGCTTACCAATTTACTTTAGAGACGTCAGTGATTTCAAGGCAGAACATGAGGTTCTCTAGAGTGAATGCTGTTTCCAGCGAGAATGAAAGTTAATTAAATATTCTTGGCTCAGTTACAGGCATGCAATTCTTCCTTAAGTTTTTAATTAGTTGCCGACTTGGCCTTACAGTTGCTTTATCGACACTGCATCGAATATTCCAAACTGCTGGAGGATGGGAAAACTTTGTGAAGAAAGATATTGCGTACCAAATGGTGGGTGACCTCATTGGGAGTAGAATATCATATCTGCAAATGTGTAATTAGTTGGGGTGAAATTCATCTCAGGAACTTGTATTATTAATTTTCAGAGATATTGCGCGCGAAGTAGAAACTAATTTCTTCCGAAAATATGCAGCACTGATGATATATTCTGAATTTTTACTAAGGTTGTACTAGTGGCGACAATTTTCTTTCAGAGTGTTGCATTTATTGTAAACATTTTTCCTTGTATAAATTGATGTTGTGAGCAAATGTTTTAATTTCCACAAGTATCGCAAAGAAATGTACCTAAAATAAAGGAAGAAGCAGAATACCGAATACAACTCTGAGATTACTTTGATTAAAGTAACTCCGTTACAGATGATAGCAAATAGACATATGAATTTCAGCGCTGAGGCTTATTTGAAGTCGCTCATTACAATTTTAGGGTCTTACGTTTGCTTATGTACACGGTCTATAGCGTAAATAACCGATCCATATCCTCGACTACCCCATAGTCCTTAAGACCAAAATCAGTCTGCATCACACTATGTACTTTTTATGTTTATTATCAATTTGATTTCCACGTAAGTAAACTAACGCAAAACTGTATACCGGAGGTAGTATTTCAGACAAGAACTGTGTGCACTATGACATGTATTCAGGAGATGGGTGCCGATGCACGTCCTCTTTTTAATAGATAAGTGCGATCTGACTCTTAAGATGTAAAATACTCCCATAAATGAGAAACCGACTGAAAAAGCAATTTTTGGATGAGTGGTAATATTCGACGAAGAACAATCCATACAAAGTCGAAAATGGTGTAGTTGAAAGAAAAGAAGATGAACACGATGCATATCGGTATTAAAGACATCGAAAGACTCAAAAATAGATCTGAAAAGGGGATTGTAAGAATGAGGGAAGTGAAAGGAACAGGCTTCTTCAACAACAGTCGAATCTTTTTGTATTCAGTGTTAACCTAAGTCAAAGAAATAATTTTCTGCATCTATAACTGTGGATGACGATATTCTGTGAATATTATCGCAAGTAATGAAGAGCGTTGGAAATATGTACTCAGCTTGAGTGTGAAGTTAAGATGTAACTTACGACCACCTTTTATGATAACACATTGTACGGATTAGTGTGTTTTGGTAACTTATGATACAACTAATATAGAAATACTAGAAGGATATGTTGAGGCAGAAGTACTGCAACGTCTCGTTGTCATTCTCTGACGGCGCATCATTCTTCATTTTTCCCTGTTCATAACTGAATAGCATGGTATTATTGTGTTACCAGCTGTAAGAAACTCGTATAATCGCAAGTGGCAATAACAAGTAAATTGCAAGTAAACACAATACAAACTGTTTTCATCTTCTGAAAATCCCAGTTTCGTGTACACGACGCCATGTAACAGAACTAGAGATTAGTCTAAACACATATGACGCTGGAGGGAACTGGTTAATTATTAAAAACACTCCACCACTTTTTAATGAGTAAAATGTATAATACAACACAGAGCAAGCATCTATGAACAGTACATAAGCCAGTTATACCAAAGACTCACGGCATTAAAAAACAAAATTTTTAAAATGTGCGGGATGAAGATAATAACTGAAGAAAACTAAGATCGTCACACATTGGCCGATCCAAAATAAAGTCTCATATCTCTTCTTGTAAAAATAATCTGTGACGTTAACCAGTTACAGTAAGAATTATTGTTATACGGCGTTTCTTGTTGACAGATTGATGACATGTCAAAAGCCTTAGTTCATCAAACAAATCACAGTTAGCAACTGCACAAAGGCTTAAGGCCCAATGATAAACGCTTGACACTGCGAAGCTCTTTCCTTTGATTAAATGTTACTTACAAATTTCATTAAAAAACAAGATGCCTCGGCCCTAAAGGCCAGCTTACACCAACACTTAACAAGCTTAGGTGAACAAAGCTTTACTACCCAGAAAAAGCCAGAAACATTTTAGACAGATACAGGGTAACTGAATCAACTTATAGTTGCCATGCAGACACGTTTTACAACACAAGAAAGTCCTTTACGGTACACAGGAAATTTGTTTCAGAATACAAGACGTCGATTAGCACTTATTTTAAGGTTCAAAAGGGCTCTGAGCACTATGGGACTCAACTGCTGTGGTCATAAGTCCCCTAGAACTTAGAACTACTTAAACCTAACTAACCTAAGGACAGCACACAACACCCAGCCATCACGAGGCAGAGAAAAATCCCTGACCCCGCCGGGAATCGAACCCGGGAACCCGGGCGTGGGAAGCGAGAACGCTACCGCACGACCACGAGATGCGGGCTTATTTTAAGGGACCTTAAGGTTGCATCCAAACACACTACCATGGGCAGGCAGGCTATCACGCTTATATGCAAAGTCAGCCTATAATTACCGCACCGGTGGCTAGTGTGGAAAACAGTTAATAACAACTAGGCATAATACGGCAACTATTTCCACAGATGTATGACATATTAGGAATTTAAATGACTTAAAATGATCTGATGAACGTCCCAAAGCCAACTATAGCATACGATGAGGCCCCTTTCCGGATTTGTTCTAGGGTTCAATAAACAATGTTTTAAATAATGGCTAAACTGTCCTGTATCATAAGCATAAGCAGAAGTAAACAAGATTCTAATAAAACACAAAACACCTATAAATAAAGCAAGGTTGGCAAGCTCTGAATATGGAATACCCCAGACAAGCAGCTTAGAGGAAAATTTTAACTGTCGGTTCAGGTTCGCTTCACAATCAGCTAATCCATGCTACCCAGTAACTTGGGAAACACGAATAAAAATCCAAATTACAATTCACATCCGCTATAACTCGCGAATGCATGACAAGGAAATAAGCTAAATATAGCCTAGTAGAAATGTACAAATGAACACTGTGGCTCACAAAAGAATATGGGTGGAAAGACTACAAATACCAGTTAGATCCGAAAGGGACCGGGATGCATTGGGTCACACGTCAGGTTAGAATAAAATTATTGCCCGTTACAAAAACATTAAATTAACAATGTAGGCATACAATGGTCTCCAAAGCTGGCTTGCCCTCTCCAGTGGTCGACTAACTGACAGTTAAACTCCAACCAGCGTGATGGCGCCCATAACGGTACACGGGCTAGACTGCCGCCTTCCAGCTACGTTCGCCCAGTGAAGCGCTCTCAAGTGATAGGCAAACCCGACCCCCAAGTCCCCTTCCTCCGTTCGCCGCACACTTCTCTATTTCGCTACCTACTGCTCGCTCACGCAACCTCCAGTCTCCTGGCAAAGAGGCAGAGACATACACAGTGCAGATACTGTCGATAAGTGAGCACCAATGGCACAACATATACAGAATCCGAACAGATACGTTGACTTTTTCTACCTCTGTCAGAAGTAGTGGCTCAAACAGATTACTTACTCCAATTGTATAATAATGTAGGTTGTACCCACAAACCGATAGTAATTTATATGTGATACTATTGATGTACCGATAAGTTATAAGCACATAATAACAGAGGCTGATATTAATGTTTTCAATTACCATTTCTGTGTTTGCATTTATTAAATGTCCTGTTGGTCCATTTCCTCATTTCCCCTTCTTCTGTCCATTTCTTCCTTCCTCTCTGTCGATCTTCTCCTGGCCCTCCCTCTCAGTACATATCCTGCTCACCGTTCTTTCAGTCCATCTGGTCCTTTCTCCTCTCTGTGCAACAGCTCCTTACCCATTTTTCTGTCTATCTCGTTTCCCTCTCTCTGTCCATCTCCCACTACCTCTCTCCATCTCCTTCTTCCCCCCTCTGTGTGTATTCTTCTCCCCCTTTTCTCTGTCCATATCTCTCCGTATCTCTTGCTCCATTTCTTCTCTCTTCCTCTCTCTCTGTCCATCTTCTCTTCCATTTCACCGTCCATCTAATCATTCCCCACTGTCTGGTCATTTTCTTCACTGTCATTTTCCTCGTTCCCCTCTCTCTTTCTACCTCCAGCTCATCCTTCTCCTCCCATCTATCTATCTATCTATGCCTTCCTCTTCATTGTCTCCCCATCCCCTCCACGCCTTTTCTCTCTCCATCACCTCGTTATCATCGCCACCTCAAGAGGAATATTGTGGTTCCCACCCCCACAGTGTTACCTTCCAGTTGGAAGTAACATGTGTACGAAGTATAGTTGACATTGATCAAGGAGTTTAGCGAGGCTTTTTATCTGCAGCTTTTCAGGCGTTCTTTCATGTCATATATCTTTCACAGCCTCAAGTGTGAACTGCAGGGTTTTCCTTTAGATGTAGAATAGCCACGTTGATACTTTTACACATGTTCCGTCTGTACCTCTAGTGAATTTCGTCTTGCAGTTTCATGTTTTACGAAGCTTAGTGTTTATGAGGTCACATGTTTCGAAACATGTGTCGTACAAGGAATTCCCCACTGTCTGGTCTTTTTCTTCACTGTCATTTTCCTCCTTCCCCTCTCTCTTTCTACCCCCAGCTCATCCTTCTCCTCCCATCTATCTATCTATCTATCTATGCCTGCCTCCATTTCCTCCATTTTTTCTCTCTTCCTCTCTCTCTGTCCATCTTCTCTTCCATTTCACCGTCCATCTAATCATTCCCCACTGTCTGGTCATTTTCTTCACTGTCATTTTCCTCCTTTCCCTCTCTCTTTCTACCTCCAGCTTATCCTTCTCCTCCCATCTATCTATCTATCAAGCTCCTTACCCATTTTTCTGTCTATCTCGTTCCCACACGACCTCTGACCCTCACTTTATCCACCCACCCACCTTATGATCCTCCTCACGCTGTCCATCTCTTCTTTCCCCTCTCTCTGTCCATCTCCCACGCGCAGTTTTTCTCGCATCTCATTTTTATGACGTCCTACCTCCTGCACTATGTGTCGTAGATTGATATATTTTTGCAGGTGCGTTCCGTGGTACACAGAAGTACTATTTCATAGCCTTGAGTGTAAACTTCAGTGTATTCATGTAGATGTAGATTACTGATGTAAATATTTTTACACACATTCCACTTGTATCTCCAGCGCATTTTGCCCTGAAGTTTCATTTTTACGCAGCTGAATGTTTATGACGTTATATGTCCTGAACTATGTGTCATCCAGTGGTATAACTTTGTAGGTGCATTCACTAGTTGATATAGATACTGTCTACAAAATATGTAGAAAGTAAAGCTAGTAGTAAGGGAGGAGTAATTTATAACGTCAGCCATAAAGACGCAGTTTTTCTCACATCTCAGTTTTTATTACGTCCTACCTACTGATTTATGTGTCGTACAGTGATATAATTGTACAGGCACATTCAGTGGTGTGTGGGAACTGTGTCGGCAAAATCTGTTGCGCATAGAATTAGTAGTGGTTTGATTATAAGTGAATACTGATTACTAGCTTAAGATCAACGTAAGTAAAAATCAAAGAATAACTATGGATAGTAAAGGACTACATTGTCCACTGTAGGTTGTATTGTGCCTTATTAAAATCATGCTACCTATGTCACAAACATAGAACCAGAAGTCGTACTCCTTCGTAACATATTCAAGGTACAAGTGCTTTTTTTATGTTGTCAGGCTGGATTGTTGATGTTCTAGGAACAGATGAAGGCCATTACTGTATGCGACACAGTTACCCAGTGTGGCTACTGAAATATGAGTACTCAGATTAAAATATAATCGGAAGAGGAAGATGAAAGCTTCAGCGTCGCACATAAGAGTATTTTTCCCTTAAAGTTGTCCAGATGTCCACTTTTCAGATGCGAGTATTTCCCGATAAGCATAACTACCTGCAATGGTATGATAGCAGGGCCATTGCTAGGCAGTGTTGTACTTGCTTATTGTGCGGTAGAGATAGTCTGTATCTGCGTCTCAGTTTCAGTGTATCTGAAATTTCTCTGCTGGCTTGACATCACACGGCCATTGTGAACGTATTAAAGTGTGATTTTACTTGAAGTATGGTGTAAGCAACATGATCTCCGATGATCCTGGTGTGTACCATTACCTAATTATAATTGTTTTATATTTTTGTACCAATACTTATAATTCTTCCATTCATATTATTTGCTTTATTTGATTGTAGTCATTCTTTTTGTTGTAGTTCTTCGCACTTCCCTACATATTTGTTAATACAGTGTAATAGAAGAATAATTCCTCTACTGGAAATTTAAAAAAGTAGCCTCTGAATACCACAATTAGATTTTGTACGATTTTTTTTACATTAATGAGTTGCCATCTATAAAAATATTTGTTTTCCGGATTTAATTGTGAAAGAATTTTGTTTTATCTTACGTCCTTTGAAAGTCTAAATTATGGCAAGACAAGGCATCTATTAGCTTATGAAGAACGTTCTGAAAATGAGATTGTAAAAAGACTGGACCTCATGGGAAATTAGGTACTGTCAGATCCCTCTTCCCTGATGGAGAACAGAAAGATTTTAAACATAATGTGTCTTATATAATGTCACAATTAAATAAACTGTGACTTGCTTCACACAAAGTTGAAAGTACCTTCTTGAACAATAATCGCCATTGGCGGCAATGTACCCCTAAAATCGCATGTTTCAAATCTCGAATTCGTGATCCATTAAAGTCGTTTGTAGAGTTAAGTGAACGCAGTAAAAGGCATTTGACACAGTTATTGAGAAACAATTTCGGAACCACAGAAATAACTAACTCCAATAAAACGAAGCTCCGAGAGTCTGTGAATGTTGAGAGTTCCTCTACAAGAGGAACTAAATACAGACAAGCGTTAGGTCGCAGTCGCAGAGACTTACAAGCAAAAAGAGGACACGCACATTTCCAAGCCTTGTCAATTTTTGTGCTCCCTGTGACAGAATCCTATAAGATGACTACAACATACACGGAGATTCAACTTCAACCCTTGTTCAATCACACATGTGACCTGTTCATATGATATTTGGATCAGAATTTAAATGCTCTTCCAAATGATGATGCAAATGCATTGAAACGTATCTATAAATAGGGTTGTGATGACTCACAGCAAATTCAGGTTAAACGAAAATTTGAAAACAGTCATTATTCTGATGCCAACGTATTTCAGTCATCCTTATTTATTAGTCGCATGAATAACAACCTAATTGTTGGAAAAATTCCTACACCTTCGTCTCTTCGCTATTACCGACCAATAAGAGTTAGATTTATTGACGAAACAGCTGATGTTACTAATGAAGGAATTGGTTACATCAATGGGCAAATTGAAACGTTACAAGACAAAAAAGTTGTAATAACTGTGCTTGTTTTATCCTTAAATCACACGCTGCTGATAACTACGGGAAATGTGAACGTGTGTAATGAAGCAAAAGAGACAGCATCGGCAGTTTACAAGGCTATCTCAAAAGGCTTCAATGAATCGTCAAATACCAAGGTAGTAAATACGAATCTCTTCAGTTTGGTCTGTCCATACTCCATGCGTGAACTGGATTTTTCGAATTTTTATTGGGTTTGTCTTAAAGAATAAACATCAAGAAGCGACACATCCGTTCAAAAGAGAAAAAGAAACTCGTTAAAGTGAGGGAAGAATTCACACAAGAAATGTTTAAAAATCGATTTGGATTAATTGTACATATACCCAAGCAAATCTATGGAAATAGCAATGATGGAAAAACAAGTAGAAAACTTGTTGCAGGTTCTGAAACATCATCAGAAACAACAGATGTAGATCTGTAGCTCATCTATCGATTCAGGTTTATTCTAGACACAATTTCCTATGGAAATGAGATACGCGTAGACATATTTTCTGCTTATACTGTTGTAACAGCAAGACCGTATGTTGATTTATGTCCCTGAATCCTATGTCTCTAAGCGTACAAAGGAGTTTGGTGCATGGCAGCTTATCAGTAAAAGCAGCAGAGGCCCGCCGTGAGCACTTTAGTCTGTACAGACAAACGTTTGCCAGGAAATTCTCACGAGAAGAATGTAGTCTGAGTGTAATATGCGGGATACTACTGGCATCTATTTCCAGTAACAGGTATGAGACCGAAGCCAAAGAAAACTAGTAAATCACTCTTAAAAGAAACATTACATTTACAGCTGTCAAACGAAAGATGGATTAGGCATGTCTGCAAGCTGAAAAATTATGTTAAAGAGGAGTCGCGAATAGAAACAGACTGCTCATACGCGCAAGACTAGAAGGCATCATCTGAATAACACATCATACTGAACCAAAGAAATAAATGATCTAATAAAGATAATGAAATTTTCTTGCATCTACGCAAATACATGATTATCCTACAATTATGTTCTGCAGAGGCTACAGGGTACAGGAACTACAAAACACTAAATTTAGCCAACTAGGAAAAAATCATATTTCACAAACAAGAATGAAAGATTTTCTTTATTTCCAAAAGAGTGGGTATGATTTTTTACCAGCCTAATAAACATTGCAAAGACATGTTGTACATTTTAGTTCTGAAATAAAAGTTTCAAGTCTTATAACTATTTTTTATTCATATTTCCACTTGCATAAGAAATTAACTTGCTGCACGGGAAAGATATCTGCATTACGTACATTAGATAAAATTTATTTAGTTTTCTCTGATTTCGATCAAAGACACTTCCTTACTACGGAACGAAGCTTCTTATAATAAGTGCAGATCATGTTCAGGATAAGGGAGATGAGGCAACGGAGTGAAAATGTAAATTAGGGGCACATATCAGATTATCTTTAGTGATCAATTCTCATCTGAATTTTTCCTTAACAGGCCTTAACAAGTTCTTCCACTCACTGTAGTTATGTCTTCATTCAGATGCTGCTGAATTCCTCCCCACTCTCACGAGGAGGTAGTATTCTGCCTCTCTCCTCTCCCACAGTAATGGCTTATCGCAATTCCCACGTGTTCTATGTACGGGAAGCTTTGACGTATTTCATTTGCCTCATAAATTGTTATTCAAAGTGACTTTAGTCTATAACGGCATATCGCAATGAATGCAACGAAAGCTGAATATTAATGTAGCCAATATACAGGGTGATTTTGCTAATTGAGGACAAACAGCAGGAAACGATCCGTGAAGGGGAAAAGAAGCAAAATATTTTCTACAGTCATATGAAAGGCGGCTTTCACATTCTGCGTCTCTATTATTCATGTCTGTAATTTTCCTTATATCCAATGATCTGCCACGACTGTGCTCCGAACTGTAGCGTGTAACGTGACGAGGTGTAACGTAACTTCGTTGGTGTGCGAAAAAAGCGTACTATCATCGGCTTTCGAAGAGGTCATCCACAAATGGAGCACCTTCTCCTTCAGCAAGACAACATCCGACCATAAACGAGCGCTACAAGACCTCCAGTATTCCGGCGCGTCAGGTTCATTGTCATCATACCTTACACACACCCTACTTAGCCCTATCCTATTTTCATCTGTTTCCGAAACTAAAGTGAAACATTTTTCGGTGACAGTATCAACAAACTGGTCTCTCGCTGAGAGAAATCAGACTATGTTCAGAAAGAAATATGTAGATATGAAGAATAAATACGTAGAATGTTAATAACATTCGTTTTATTTCAAAATCTTCTAGAGTTTTTACAATGAAAACACTAAGGCATTCCCTTTGAGCATGCCTCGTATAAGGAAAAATCGTTCTAATACGTCTGACTGAAGAAAAACTTATTGGTACTGTACTATTAATACTGTAACAATGGGACTTTCAGAGTTGACAGCATGAACCAAGATAAAAAAGAATGGGCTCTAAAACGCCTACGTTATGGGCTATGAGCCCCTGTTCATCGTCGATAGTCTGAAACACGTTTCTTCTAGTGCAAGCGCTTTGGTTTCCATATTTACAGCCCCTCTCGCCGGAGGTTCGAGTCATTCCTCGGGCTTTGGTGTGTGTGTTGCTCTTCTAATAAGTCATTTTAAGTTAAAGTCTAGGGACTGATGATCTCAGCAGTTGGGTCAGTTTGGAATTCACACACATTTGAACATTTTCCATATTCCTGGAGGAGGTAGTATGGAACAAATGAAGAAATGATCAGTAAATGCGGCCTCTAAAACGCGTACGTTAAAAGCTACGAGGACTTGCTCAGTAGAACTGAAGTGTTTCACAGTAGTGAAGATAAACGCGTGCTCATAGCTCTTGAGATGTATATTTTAGAGCGCACTTTTCTTGCTTTGGTCCATACAACCTCCTCTGAAAGTTTTCTATCCTACAGTCTCAACAACAACAGTGCGGTTACACGTATTCCACTGTCTGAGGTATCGGAAGGATTTTATCTTACAAATTTTGGCTCGGTAGTTTCCGGACCAAGATGCTTTTCCTCATATTGATACATTTATCCCACCCCACCAGCCCTGAAAATTTTTAACATTATCACATAATCACCCTGCATAAGGCCACAAACATGCGTAAAGGGAGTTAATTCCGCTGGAAGATGGATGTAAAAGAACCTTGCCAATGTAGGTTTTAATTAGGGAAAGAAGACATGAGAACAGACCAGGTAAACAGGAATGTTTTTACAGGCGTTCTAGCACCCCACTCAATGTGCGCTGGAGCAATACTGCTTAGCGTCTACCCTACCCTTGTTACTAGCAAAGATACGTCTTCCAGGAGGGGAGGCAAGGTCACCTTGCAGGAAATGGGGGTATGCACCGCCCAAGAGGTGATGTAGAAGGATTAGTGGTCCCATGAGGTAATCGTCAATAATACCCAACCACATTTCGAGGCTGAACCGGAGCCGCTGATTGGTTGCCACCATACCACAGGGATTCTCCGTAGCCGACTAATACCTGTTCTGAGGATGATGCTGCCCTCATAAAGTAAGTCTCCTCTGCGAATAAGATGGATGAAAGAAATCTCAGCACTGTTGTTGCCTGTACAACGAGCTAGCGAAAAAGTCGTCGCTGCAGAAACAAGTGTCGCGTGGTAAGCGACAATGATAATGGCAAACGTCGTGGAGAATCCACACGGTCGTCACGCTTACCCGATGCTGGTGGGCCACATGCCATGTACTGATGTCACTGTTAAATACCTTTCATCTCCACCTGCTAGCGCTTGTACCTGCCTCGGAAAGCATTTCCGGCCATATGTCCATATGAACGTCATTGAAGTATCGTTATAGTTGTCTGCTGTTTTTTTCCCATTTAGCAAAGTCATCCGATTCGTGGCGTTGTAACGTAACATTACACATGCCTACCAAGGCCTCTTATTGTTAAATGTGCTATACATATAATTTTTAAGTGGCTTTATACTAATAACTAAACTGTGACGGTTCCAATTAATTACTTTTCACTTAATTATTTTATATTGTAAGAAAAATATGGTGCAAAATTTTTATGAAATTTTACCTAGTAAGTTGTTGCTACAATTCTCAACCAGCTGATCTTCCCCTGACAGAAAAATAAAATTACTTTTGAGTCTAATCTTACATCATGACGTAGGGTAAGTACGAACACTTTTTCCTGTCCCATTTTGGCACACGCGTCCATAGCTTAGGCAGTTTCCGTTTAGCCACCACAGAGGTTAGTCAGCTTTAAATGTGTTACGTGGCACGAAACAGAGAAAACTTAACTACGAACGTTAAATTGGTTACGAATATGGAAAGAAACACTTATGCTCCACGGTCTGGTGATGAACAGCCAAATCTGAAACACTGTGGAGCCGAGAAATGGCCTTCTTCGGACAATCTAGAAGTGTTGCTATCTGCTGACTGTTAGCTGCAGAGAACATTTAACTATAGTGAGGTAAGAACATTAACTCATCATTCCTTTTAGTTTTATAAAGGGAGATCAATTTCCCTTGTATATGTATCTAGTTTTAAAATAACAATAAATACGCTTCTTTCAAACTTACACTGACAGAAAACATAAACGCGACATGAAAAAAAGGTTCTGTGACATTAACTAAAGTTAGCTGGCGTCTTTCTCCATCTGAAAGATGATGTTTATTAAGATTCCACGCCTATCACATAAGAGTTGCTAGTTGCGCTACTATGAACATGCATGTCAGGTTGGTTTTAAATACACACAGAAACGCTCTAAAGAGTGAGTTACCTTTGAGATTAGACGTGGTGAGTTGATAATAGTGAAGAATACCTTTAAGCCGACAAATACGCCATTATGAACAACTCACTGTGTTTGAACGATGCCGTGTAAGAGGCCTACTAGGTGCTGGACGTTCCTTCTGCGACACTGCAGTAAAATCTGGCAGGAATGTAGAGGCTGCAGAGGAGCTTCAAAAATGGTTCAAATGTCTCTGAGCACTATGGGACTTAACAGCTGAGGTCATCAGTCCCCTAGAACTTAGAACTACGTAAACCTAATTAACCTAAGGACATCACACACATCCATGCCCGAGGCAGGATTCGAACCTGCGACCGTAGTAGCAGCGCGGTTCCGGACTGAAGCGTCTAGAACCGCTCAGCCACAGCTGCCGGCGCAGACTAGGTCACGAGAATGTATGGCCGCAGGAAGACCGGACTCCGGACGGCCACAAGGCACTACCGAGAAGAAAGACCATCGTGTGTGGTATATGGATATGTCGCATTGTAAGGCACCTGCAGCAGCAATGATAGCAAGTGTTGGCACCATAAGGACATAACGAACTGTAACAAATGGGTTACTTCAAGGACAGCTCCGAGTCAGTCGCCCCTTAGCGTGCATTCCACCGTCATTTGCGATAGCACTGGTGTCAAACGAGGAGGACGGGGTGGAGGTCTCTTGTGTTTTATCGTGAAAGCTCGTTCTCCCTCGGTCCCAGTGACGGCCTTGCATTCGTTAGAGGAAGAAACTTGAGGGCTTGCAACCAACCTGTCGGCGTGCTATACACAGCTCCTAAATCTGGATTTACGGCCAGGTGCCATTTCGTATGACAGGAGGAACACTCTCGTGGTTATTCCACGCACCTTGACTGCAAGTTTGCACGTCACTCCGGTTATTGGATCTCTTGTGCTGCTATTACTGTACAGCACTTCACGTGGTGTTTTCCAACAGGATAACAGTCGCCCACATACTGATGTTATGGTGCAACCAGCTTTATAGTGTCGACACGTTGCCTTGGCCTGCTCGATCACCAGATTTATCTCCAATCGAGCACATATGGGACATCATCGCATGACAAAGCAAGTATCAGCCACAACCAGCATTAATCGTCCGTGTACTCACCGACGAAGTGCTAGAGGCGTGGAACTCTATTCCACAAAATGAGATCCGGCACCTGTGCAACAAAAAGCATCTTAGGTTATCTATGGCTTTTCTCGCGCTTACGTTATCTTGTGAGCTTGTCTATTAATTAGTTAAACACACCCATGAAAAAAAGTTTTGCATCACCTCAGTCGGAGAGTTCCGAAACCTGTAGAGGAAATTGGAATACAGATTAACATAAACATCATTTCCCGCTCTTTTTATTGCTCACGAAAACCACACATTGCATGAAACTTCCTGGCAGATTAAAACTGTGTGCCCGACCGAGACTCGAACTCGGGACCTTTGCCTTTCGCGGGCAAGTGCTCTACCATCTGAGCTACCGAAGCACGACTCACGCCCGGTACTCACAGCTTTACTTCTGTCAGTACCTCGTCTCCTACCTTCCAAACTTTACAGAAGCTCTCCTGCGAACCGTGCAGAACTAGCACTCCTGAAAGAAAGGATATTGCGGAGACATGGCTTAGCCACAGCCTGGGGGATGTTTCCAGAATGAGATTTTCACTTTGCAGCGGAGTGTGCGCTCATATGAAACTTCCTGGCAGATTAAAACTGTGTGCCCGACCGACACTCGAACTCGGGACCTTTGCCTTTCGCGGGCAAGTGCTCTACCATCTAAGCTACCGAAGCACGACTCACGCCCGGTACTCACAGCTTTACTTCTGCCAGTACCTCGTCTCCTACCTTTCAAACTTTACAGAAGCTCTCCTGCGAACCGTGCACAACTAGCACTCCTGAAAAAAAGGATATTGCGGATTGTCGTTCATGAAGACGAATGCCTCGCCAATATGCTACCGAAATGGTCGCACTATCGGTAGAAGGATGGCATTCACGTATCATACAGCCGTTACGGCGCCTTCCATGCTCATCAGCGGCGTACGTCGGCCCCACATAATGCCACCCTAAAACAGTAGGGAATCTCCATCTTGAATTATGCTATGTGTAGACAGAACTTCCAGGGGTTTCTATATACAGGGTATCCCATTTATCTTGACCACCCTAAATAACTGTTTGCCCAGATGCAAAGTACAAAATGTTTCACTAAAATGTTATTCAGCCGTCATGGGGACATCAATCAGCCGGCCGTGGTGATCGAGCGGTTCTAGGCGCTTCAGTCTGGAACCGCGCGACCGCTACGGTCGCAGATTCGAGTCCTGCTTCGGGCATGGATGTGTGTGATGTCCTTAGGATAGTTTGGTTTAAGTAGTTCTAAGTTCTAGGGGACTGATGACCCCAGCTGTTAAGTCCCATAGTGCTCAGAGCCATTTGAACCATTTGACATCAATCAGCATGGCTGCAATCGTTGTAGCTTTGTTTTGTACAAAGATGTGAAAAGCGGTATGACTTTTTTTAATGGTACCCTGTATTTTCTATTTGGTAATTCCTCTCCTAAGGACCTATTCAAAAATGTATCACAGTGTACCATTCACTGAAACACAACGTTATTAATTACATAACACAACACTGACTTTGAGCCCGTGATCACAAACCCGTCCACTTGCTGGAATTGTCAGAAAACAAATGGAAACCAAGTAAAAACATTACACAAAATTCATTTTGACTTTCCTGTACCATTACCCAGGAGTAGAATATTCAAAGGTGCTCAATTGGACACCGATACGCTGGTGCACTCGTTGAATGAAAGAATAATTTACTGCTTCCATTGTTGCCTGCTGAAGAGAATTACAAGCAAGCACGATACGTTGCTGCATGTCCTCTGGAGTTATTGGAATATCGCGATAGAGAACGTCTTTATTGCATCCCTAAAGAAAAAAGACCAGACGATTTAAATCAGAAGACCTAGCTGGCCGCCGGCCTGGGTGGCCGAGCGGTTCTAGGCGCTACAGTCTGCAACCGCGCGACCGCTACGGTCGCAGGTTCGAATCCTGCTTCGGGCATGGATGTGTGTGATGTCCTTAGGTTAGTTAGGTTTAAGTAGTTCGAAGTTCTAGTGGACCGATGACCTCGATGTTAAGTCCCATAGTACTCAGAGCCATTTTGAAACCTAGCTGGCCAAGTAACTATTCATCCTCGACCAGTCCATCTGGCAGGACACCTTCGGTTCAGAACATGACGTGCACGTGCTCGGCTAATCCCGCGCGGCGCTTCAAATATATTTTAATGGTTATTGATACATGCTCCAACATTGCCTTGGCATTACCTGTTAAAACAAAAACGGGGAGAAATGTTGCGAATGTGTTTGAGATTCTTTTGCAGACAGGGATGAGGCGATGCCCACACAACCTCCAAACTGGTAACGGTGGAGAGTTTTACAACACGTATTTCAAGACTGTGATACTTAACATTCACTCACCAGCAAGCGAGCATCATGGAACGTCTAAATAAAAGAATATAATGTCAAAAGGGGATGCGTTTTAATCCTTGAACCTCATACAAATGGACAGATATCTTCCCAGAAATAATTTACACAGTATAATCGGACGAAACACGGCACAACAAAAATGAAACCTATCGGTGTGCGTGATGATGGACTCACGGATGTGGTGTACTATCCTATTCAAATACTGGATCCAGGTAAACAAAAATTTAATTTGGGTGATTTAGTATGTATCTCGAAACACAAGACATCATCTGAGGAAGTCATACCTCTCAAACTGTTCAAAATGGTTCAAATGGCTCCGAGCACTATGCGACTTAACTTCTGAGGTCATCAGTCGCCTAGAATTTAGAAGTACTTAAACCTAACTAACCTAAGGACATCACACACATCCATGCCCGAGGCAGGATTCGAACCTGAGACCGTAGCGGTCGCTCGGTTCCAGACTGTAAAGACTAGAGCAGGAGCACTGGTTGTCCGGACCTCTCTGGCGCACCGTCCCAACTGAACTGCCGACAGACCACGACCCGGAAATACTAGCGGCCGCTCCAGAGATAGCACGACAGTGCACTTACCGATAAGCGCTGCTGCTGCCACTCACGGGTTAGCAACATACTGACGCCAGTAAATCGAATAAAAAAAGGAGACGACGTCACCGCAAAGAGAAGCTGTCAAGCAATAAACGGCACAAACGCGAGCCGCGCACTGCTCAGTATGCGTAAGTTTATTTTGAAAAAATGCATCATTCAGATTTCCCGTGGTGTGTTTGTACAGCATACATTACCAAAAACTGTGTGGAATTCCGGAGAATGTGGAATTGTGAATTTAGATGTTGCTGGCGATCAGGAACTCACTGGGTGGCGTATGTTAGGAAAAATAGAAATAATGTCTATTATTTTGACTCATTTGCAGAGTTGCAGCCGCCAGCACAACGATACTTCGCGGCAGAAGCGTGTTCTACAATCTCTGTCAAGATTTTAACACCTATTAATGCAATTATTTTTGCATCTTGTTCCTCCTGACGTTTATCAAGACGCATCTATATAAGCAGATGCATTAAGCATATACCGATCAGTCGAGGGTCAGATGTGATATGGTACTCTCAAAATTTAAGAGATCGACCATCAGTATTACGCGCGAATTACGAGTACTTCACACCGATTGATTTAAGCAAAAGGAAGTGGAGTATTGCGCTGATTGGACTGGAGACTTCCAGCAGCATTCCAAATATCACAGAAGCCAACAATAAACTCCCATGAACGGAAATGAATGTTTGAAAAGTAATTGTAGAAACATAACTTGTTGCATACAATAATTACTATGTAAACGAAGTTTTAAAATGGTCTGGAAAAGAGATTACGCCGTGTGTAAACATCAATACACTGAAATCAGAAATAAAGACAACGAGTGCAACGATAGACTTTAACCAGAAAGGATCAATGGGACGTCTATTTGGTTACACAAAGGGACAGGTGTTGAACAAAGATCCTCGTTAATTCTACAGATCCGACCAGTCTCTGGATATACTCCCTGTTCGTAGAGTCTGTGTCGAGTGTAACTATGCAACAAAATCTTATCTTAACAACAGAATGATTCATACACTTTACGGCTTTTTCCTGTTACTTGGAACAAGGTATGAAAGCACTGGTACCCCTGCCAACGCTGTTTAGCTCCCAGTGACAACACTTTGGACTATCTGGGGCTGCGTATTGTGGATAATCAACAGGTCGATTTTCGCCCAGAGAGATCATTGTATGGTTATATCTAAAGCGGAACCAGCTTTGACCTTGAACGTGCAGAGCCCTGTAAACAGCGGTGGCCGTCAACCAACTGCGATCTGTAGAAGGCAGAAGCGACGACCTTTAACTTTCTGGACTGGAAGCGGCTAGCTTCAACCGGTCAGGGATCGCAGCAGCTCTGGAGTGTCAACAAAGATAGATGGTCGCAGGGTATAAAACCAACGTGGACAACGTGCAGCAAAACACTTCACAACAGAATAACAAGGCGATAACACGTGCAAACTATGAGTTCCTTAAATCAGTGGGTCTGAAGCCACGCAGTAGGGTAATTCGATGTAACTAGCGCAGTGTGTGGTGTCACCGCCAGACACCACACTTGCTAGGTGGTAGCTTAAATCGGCCGCGGTCCACTAGTACATGTCGGACCCGCGTGTCGCCACTGTGTGATCGCAGACCGAGCGCCACCACAAGGCAGGTCTCGAGATACGGGCTAGCACTCGCCCCAGTTGTACGACGACTTTGCTAGCGACTACACTTACGAAGCCTTTCTCTCATTTGCCGAGAGACTGTTAGAAGAGCCTTCAGATAAGTCCATGGCTGCGACCTAGCAAGGCGCCATTAACCGTATCTGAAGATAGTCTTATTTGTCTCAACAAGAAGAACGATGTATACAACAAAGAATAAAAGTTAAGTATTCGAGGAGCTGCATGCTTTTCTTATTAGCATTTACTACTTATCCTGTTCTAGAATTCACGCCCGTCTGCGTTAGATTTCGGCCTCCTCTATCTACAAGGTGTTGGCACATTTGCCAACACATCACAGTGTAATGTGACGAGTGTAATATTCGTGAGGAATATTTCTCGCATAAAACTTATGCATCAGCAACGTTTAACAAGAACGATGAAATTAGGATTGTCATCCAACACCAAGACGCTTTAAGTCTCCCATGCGACAGTTTCATATCTCGTGATGGATCATTTACGAAAAGGGATTGTGCTGCTACAGTGGCATCATACATTGCACATAATGCTTTAGCTTTCTTGTTTCATGAGATACGATAAGAACTTAACTGGTCGAGACTGACCATACAAGCAATGTACAGACAATAAAACTGACCGCCGGCCGACCGCCACAGAGACTAAGTCCGAGTCATTCACTTAAGGTGGCCAATAAAACTGACCGCCCCTGACAACTCTAAGTCCGGCCATATGCACAATCAGGCAACACTGTAAGATGTGGAAGTGTTAGGAGGAAGTGTTGTCTACTTCCGAGACGTTGTCGGACTATGTGAGCCCGTGGTCTAGTGGCAAGCGTCGTGCGTTCTAGAAGATAATTCGCTTAACATTCTACCCACCAGCAATAACAAGTATTCCAGAAACAATTCCGCAGGACAGCTCGTGGCTGCGTCGCAACAGCTTACGCTCGAGCGTTTCCTCGCGCTGAAGCGGCTACCGGCCACCGGCCAGACGCCACCCGCCGCCTGAAATCCGGCGCCGCCCAGGTGAACGCGGCGCGACGCTGTCAGTGTGTATCAACTGTCATTTTCGAATTTGAAGTTCTAGTTATCATCTTGCAGTTAAGCATTGGATTTTGCAAACTTTAAAATCATGAACTACAGTTAAGCATTGTAACATTGAGTCGCAAGTGGAAATAGGTGTAACATCTGCAACACAACGTTTACTTTTGGTATAACAGAGGGGTGAATGCAGAGGAGGCAGCTAGGAAGATTTGAATTGTGTATGGAGCGAGTGCTTTTGGGAAAAATACGCCAGAAAAAGATATTCTTGTTTCAACAAAGATTGTTCTGGCATGAATGATCTTCCACATTAAGGAAGTCTCGACTACTGATATATGTGATAGATTACCATTTTACCATCATGCGACATTTGCATTCAACAGGCAAAGTTCAGAAGTCTGGTGTAGGAGTACTGCATGCTCTAATTCGAAACAACAAAAATCAACGGAGTGACTATTATTGAACGTCATCAGGTCGCTCATTGAGCATTCGTATGCAGTATTGTTACTGGTGACGTGTTATGATGCCTTTATCGTTAACTTCCTAAGAAGAAATGAAAGCCTGAGCCCCTCCAAAAGACATAAACTCGAGCAAAGAGTAGTGTGAACATAATATTTTATCGGGAGGACGACGGTTCAATCCCGTCTCCAACCATCCTGATTTAGGTTTTCCGTGGTTTCCCTAAATCGTTTCAGGCAAATGCCGGGATGGTTCCTTCGAAAGGGCACGGCCTCTTTCCTTCCCAATCCTTCCGTAACCCGGGCTTGCGCTCCGTCTCTAGTGGCCTCGTTGTCGACGGGACGTTAAACATTAACCACCACCACCACCACCACCATAAAATTTTACATCTGATTGCTCAAAAAGTGTGTTTTGGGCTACGAATTCTGCCCCAAGGGCAGTATGCAACACAGCTGGAAATTGTTGCCATCAACTGAGACACCTTTCGGTCTCAGCGTAAGAAAATCGAGCAACACAACTACATCACATGTGCTACTGCATGATAACGCAGTTCTTGATTTGAGAAACAAAACTATCCAGGAGATTGTAATTAAAGTCGTCTCTCAGGCACTTGTAATGATAGAGAAGTCCTCTCTCAAGCACTTGTCCCTCTCGTCATATATTCGTAAAGATTTACCTTTCCCGCTCTTGGCCGATCATTTCTAGACGAAATTACTCTTAAAACTAGTCTGGTATAATGATATCGTTGGAACCAGTAGGTGTCTACTGGCGTAGAATTTGTAAACAACTTTAGCATTGTCAGATCGTTTTAGATATCATGAAAGAAAATTCTTTTGCTGATTAATTTCTCTTTGATGATTACTGTTGCGTTTAGTAAACTAATGGAAAATTCAATTAAAATATTCACTGTACTAATACAAATTAAATTCAGCTTACTACAGAAACATCACGACGGCAGACTATCTTAATAAAGCATTAAGTATCTGTAAGACGATTGAGACTATTTTAATACGAATTAGTAGGACATTACCGACTTTTGACTTCGAAAAGATCCGTATTTACTTCATTTCCTGTATCATCCGCAATTATTACGAAAAGTGGCATTTCATAGATATAATTATGTATTCACAACAACAAAAAATATGTCGTCATTATAAATTTGGCAGTACCGTAAGGTTTTCGCTCTGACACTAAGGGTTACTGAAAGTAGCAAGGCGCGTTGTCTTACGATTCCCTTATTGCGTTTGTATCTGCCTGCTTGTAGCTCTGCTACAAAAGAATTAAATATCTGGCTTTCAGCGAGTCTCGAAAGGCGAACGAAAGCAGCTTGCTCCTGGTAGCCAACCATGTTTCTTGGGAACAGGCTACCTCCTAAAGTGTGAAGACATTCTTTTGTAGTTGAATTGTTGGCAAATGTCAGTCAGACGTGTGCTGTTGGTCTAAGCGTTTCGGTGTGTTGAATTTGTACCAATGATTTTTCTACAGGTTTTTTTCTGTCCCAAATAGAGAGTTGAAGTCTCCCATTAGTATTTTCACGTCATCTCGGTGAATTCTGCTCATAGTATTTTCGAGTGTGTTCCACAATTTTTCGACATTTTCGGTGCTTTCCTTATTTTCGATGTTGGTGGGGGCATGTGCATTTATGAGTGTATATTATTTATAGGGGCTCTGAATGAGCATAGTCATTACTCGATTGTTGATGGGTGTGATTTCTTCGACAGAGTTGTTGATAGATCTGCGCTCGAGAAATGCAATGCCGAAGATTGGTGCGAGTTTCGCTACCTTTTGTTGTATTTTGAAGATGCCGTGGTTTCCGTAATGAAAGTTTTAATTGCCAATTAATCGCGGTTCTTGAAGAGCAAAGATGAGAATTTTTTGGCGGACGATTTCTTTTGTGAGATTATTTAGGTTTCTTGTTTGGATCAATGTATCGATGTTTAGTTTTCGAATGAATGTTTTCTGCTTGTAGGGAAATTTGCCAGAGATCTTCGATATTCTCTGCCGTGCTAACCTGGACTGCCCAGAGTGCGAAAATCCAACTGCCGCCCATCGGTGGCCAAGTTGTGTACCACCTGGGGTAAAGTTAGCTTTGCTTGCATAGTTCATGTTTTCATATGTTTCATTGGTTTGGCCTGGGTGATACCAGGACCGGACAGGACCAGAGGGTGTTGAAGCCTTTGGAAGCAAATATTTTCAGCCAAGCTCATTGAGCTAACAGACGGTGACCAGAGTAGCGGTGATTTTCACTCAGATGTGTCTGGATTTTGGGTTCAACGGATTGAGTAGCCGTTCAGGACTGTGTTAGTATTTGGTTCACCACAAGTATTTGATTTCCTCAGTACCACCCATATGGGGGAGGGTTTCCCCTATCGGCCACACGGGATTTTTATTATTATTATTATTGTCATTATGTCATCAGCAAATCCGATATGGTGTATCTTCCCTCCACTGAAATAGATGTGTATTGTTGGATTCAGTATTTCCATCACATAAATATGGGCTATAATCACGTTACATTGCTGCTAGTAGACATATTTCTCACTTTTTCTTAGACAGTTGCTAGCTGTTACTCCATCATAGGAATTTATGTGCGCAGCATTGTTGCAATACAGACGTTCAAATTATCCGATTTCTGTAATTTCATTTCGACACAAGATCGTCCTAATCCGATTCAGCCAGTCAGTCTTAATGTGGCTATCCGACTACGACTCTCATCATATGATAGACTGGGTGAAGCACATTCTTAATCGGACTGTTGAATCCAGATCACTTATCTATGACAGGGAATGAATTCTTAAACACTGTGGAAAATAATAATCCAATGTGCTTATTACAAAAACGTTATTTAAATATAAATATATGAACTAACGACATAAAAATGTATTTACAGGAGCGGATACCCATCCATCATAGTAGAGCAGTGCAAGATTGGTTTCAGGGCCAAGAGAGGATAAAGCTGTAGCCGTTTGTTCCACGATCACCGAACATCAACCAGATAGAGAATATGTGGGCAGAGGTAACAAGGTCATTGCCATGTGTCCCTACAAATGCAAGCGACCTTTGGACGAATATAGAAAACGTATGGTGGGAAGTAAACCATCACGCTACACTGTCGACAACTTAATGAAATCAATTCCCCTACGCCCTCGAGAAATCTTAAGTAATAATCGTGGGTGGTTTGGTTACTGAAAGTATACTCGTCCACAAAGCCCCTGTGGACAATTATCTGATAATCGGTCAAGCTTTGCTTTGTCGCAGCTCTTTAGCATACATCAAGTCCTTTTACTTTCAGTCCCCTCCTTACAATTCTTGCAGTGCAAGGTAATTGAAAAATCTCATCCACTAACCGCCAACTGAAGAACTGACTGGTGCATGTGTTGTTCAACACACAGTAGTTGTCACGCTCATTGGAATCAATGACTGTTTGTGTGTGAGAAATGTGTGTTTTCGTGTTAACGCACGATGTGAATCAATACTATTAACATTAGAGACACAACCAACAATAAATATTGCATCAAATATGACTATAAAGTATTTTAATGCGATGGGAAGTTACAAACTGAATTTTTACCCATCCCACGTCCTACGTATTACGTTAAGTAAGATTTATTAACTCCATAGTATCGTTAGCAGAGACAGTGCGCTCTTGTTGTCGAGGCTCGCGACAAGTGCAGCGATTAGCAGTGCCCAATGCCGCCGCGATTTGTTTATGTTGGCTGAGCGTGGACACTGCAGCAGACGCTTCGCCCTAAACAAAAAGAAATCACCTTGGCTCTGACTGCTGTGAGCGGATATCACTGCCTGCGTGTTCATATACACTCCTGGAAATGGAAAAAAGAACACATTGACACCGGTGTGTCAGACCCACCATACTTGCTCCAGACACTGCGAGAGGGCTGTACAAGCAATGATCACACGCACGGCACAGCGGACACACCAGGAACCGCGGTGTTGGCCGTCGAATGGCGCTAGCTGCGCAGCATTTGTGCACCGCCGCCGTCAGTGTCAGCCAGTTTGCCGTGGCATACGGAGCTCCATCGCAGTCTTTAACACTGGTAGCATGCCGCGACAGCGTGGACGTGAACCGTATGTGCAGTTGACGGACTTTGAGCGAGGGCGTATAGTGGGCATGCGGGAGGCCGGGTGGACGTACCGCCGAATTGCTCAACACGTGGGGCGTGAGGTCTCCACAGTACATCGATGTTGTCGCCAGTGGTCGGCGGAAGGTGCACGTGCCCGTCGACCTGGGACCGGACCGCAGCGACGCACGGATGCACGCCAAGACCGTAGGATCCTACGCAGTGCCGTAAGGGACCGCACCGCCACTTCCCAGCAAATTAGGGACACTGTTGCTCCTGGGGTATCGGCGAGGACCATTCGCAACCGTCTCCATGAAGCTGGGCTACGGTCCGGCACACCGTTAGGCCGTCTTCCGCTCACGCCCCAACATCGTGCAGCCCGCCTCTAGTGGTGTCGCGACATGCGTGAATGGAGGGACGAGTGGAGACGTGTCGTCTTCAGCGATGAGAGTCGCTTCTGCCTTGGTGCCAATGATGGTCGTATGCGTGTGTGGCGCCGTGCAGGTGAGGCCACAATCAGGACTGCATACGACCGAGGCACACAGGACCAACACCCGGCATCATGGTGTGGGGAGCGATCTCCTACACTGGCCGTACACCACTGGTGATCGTCGAGGGGACACTGAATAGTGCACGGTACATCCAAACCGTCATCGAACCCATCGTTCTACCATTCCTAGACCGGCAAGGGAACTTGCTGTTCCAACAGGACAATGCACGTCCGCATGTATCCCGCGCCACCCAACGTGCTCTAGAAGGTGTAAGTCAACTACCCTGGCCAGCAAGATCTCCGGATCTGTCCCCCATTGAGCATGTTTGGGACTGGATGAAGCGTCGTCTCACGCGGTCTGCACGTCCAGCACGAACGCTGGTCCAATTGAGGCGCCAGGTGGAAATGGCATGGCAAGCCGTTCCACAGGACTACATCCAGCATCTCTACGATCGTCTCCATGGGAGAATAGCAGGCTGCATTGCTGCGAAAGGTGGATATACACTGTACTAGTGCCGACATTGTGCATGCTCTGTTGCCTGTGTCAATGTGCCTGTGGTTCTGTCAGTGTGATCATGTGATGTATCTGACCCCAGGAATGTGTCAATAAAGTTTCCCCTTCCTGGGACAATGAATTCACGGTGTTCTTATTTCAATTTCCAGGAGTGTATTTGGGTTCCAAACCATTTAATAATTACAGGTCAACTAATGCCAGCGACTGCACGATCTGCCCATTCTACCCATATGACAATTTACACTTTCAGTGGGATGAAAGTCTAGAATATGACTTGCATGCGAAGTTCTGTGCTTCATACTATGAAGAGCGTGGACGTCTGCTCAGCCCACAGTAATTCGAGGAGCTGGCGCAATCATCGTAATACACTGCTCAAAACGGAATGAGATAATTCAAATCTGGGTCTATACATGTAAGAACTCAGTTGAATCTTTGGAAAGTTTCTCAGAACACTCCACTGCATATACTCTAGTTCTAAATGATGACTGCTGCCCACTCACTGAGGTTGTGTTACGAGCTGTATAAACGAACAGTTGCTGCACAAAACCCAGTGCACTCCGGAATGGGATATCAAGTTGTGAACTTCATTGAAGATGCTCAGGGTTTCTACGATGATAAGTGTAGACAGTTCATATTTAACTATGTGGCATTCAGAGCCTAAACAGATGATATCGAATAACAGAGACATTCTCAGCAATCATCGCATTTAATGGATTTGAACTGTCATGAAACACATAAGAGTGCAAAGCGGTTACCACATTTCTACCATGGAATTCAATGGGATGATTCTGGCATACCCTATAAAGATATGGTGACCTCACTTCGATCATTCGACCACACAGATATGATCTTCTATACATACTATTTGTGGTAGTTAAGACTTGAATCATACGGCGATACAATTTGGTACGCTACCGCGTATGGACATGTTTTTCTGTAAAGATAGTATGTGAGGCCGCAGGAGCACCTTCACAGAGGGTCACAGGAGCGAGGAGGCATTCAAAATTGACATACGCCAGAATAGGGCATCGCTACTGATGGCGAGCATTTTTAAAGTTTATGAATTTGTTTTACTCAGTAGGCACAACAACACGTACCTTGTCCCTGGAAGTGCAGTTATCCAGATGCTCGTCAGGGGAAAAACAATTCGGACTCCTTAAGCAAATATGCTTTACACGAAAAGGAGTTGGGACTTGTCTTTGATCCAATCGACTTTCCCATTATTTTTCTCGTCAGAAAATAAGAGTATATTTAAGTGGATCTTAAACTCACCACCAGATTTTCAGAAATGGGAGGGGCCGTAGGCTAAGTACTTGATCTGCTCCTCTCACTTGCTTTTTCTTTCCAGCCCATAAAAATGAATCAAGATTCCATGGTTCTGACCACAAATTTAGGTAAGTGCTGGATCTTGACGGGGAACACAATATTGTCAACGTTGTAACACTTATGAACATCAATAGTTTTGCCATATTGAGACATGTTTGCAGGTTTTTCTCATAAGTTGTTTCGCAAACCAAAAATGGCCATGCAAAACAAGCCTGGTCGGTTTATTTTCAACATAAATGCATGCCTTCTTGTCTCCTATATCCTTAGGTAGCGTTATATCGCGGGATCTTAAACATGGATATGGGTGTCCAGGTGTAGTATTTGGCTGAGTACTTAGCTGACAGCCTAACCTCCATCTCGGAAAACCCGGCTGCTGATTGATGTGCTCCAGGCTATAACGCCATGAGCCCCCAAGATAATGAACACTTGTCTCTTCATTGCCAGAGTCTACATTGGATATTTGCGCAGTGTTTAAGTGCACAGCACCACACCGCATTTAACGGCGAGATACCGCGGGTCATTAACGGCCTTGAGGAGCTCCGTTTCCATGGCAGGAAGGCACGCTTTTAGAAACCTAACAGGGTCACGGTACCGTCATGCTGCATTCCCGATCATAGTTAGCAAGATTCACTCCGCAAAGGCGTCTGCAGTCACTGAGTATTCAAAGTGCGTATTGTGTCACTGACCTGATGTCCTTCACTTAATGGATGGACGAGGGAACTGCCACAGGATCATCTCTGTTACTAATACGACTACAACTGGATGAGGAAACTGCTTGTGGTGACTGTTGAGGGGTATGTGCCGTCCTTGCGAGGTCGGAGAGGACAAGATGGTGGAGGAGGAGGAGTAGATGCTGCGGCATCGGATCAGTGTGGGGCAGCGCAGTTGCTTCTGTGGCTACAGCCCTCACCCACTTTCTGGAGCGACGGTGGCTCATGGACGCCAGAGCAGAGCTGGTGTGATGGTGGCAGCAAAGGTGGCAGTGTGGGCGGCGGCGGGGACGACTAGCTGTGCTTAGCAGACCTCGACCAGCAGTTGTTTCTTCACCACCCCCGGTATCCGCGCCACGCTTTATTGTGGAAATGATTCCCCTGACGCAGCCACTGTAGAAGAGAGAGAGAATAACTAAAAGTAAGTACACCGTTCCAGACATCGCCAGCTGCTGCTGCTGTTAGGAGAAAAAGAACACTGATTATTTGTAAGCAGAATGAATGTGTATTATGCAACCCGCTCCGGCTCCTTGGCATCTCCCTTAGGTCATCTGGCATCTGCTTATGCTTACGAAGGTCTTCCTCCATTCCTCCACCTACTGTGCCCTTACATCCTCGCCTGAATTGGGGAAGTACCTCAAGTCCATATCACTGATGTCACCCAAAACCACATATTAATTTTTATTAAATTATATAAGCTTGTTCACACGTGATAAACTATGAGGGTCTTTCTTTTTTTTTTTTTTTTTTTTTTTTTTTTTTTTTACAGAATATGCACTTATAGTAGATCTGCGACGGTTCCTGCTTATCCCCAACACATGCCCCTCCTTGATAATTTTCTTCTACCACAGATAATATGCACCACATTAAATATATGATGAAATTTTTGTCAAACAGCATATTACGTATAGACAGTAGGTTGAAGAGGAAGAAAAATACTTACACTAATTACAATGCTGCTGCTGCTGCTGCTTTTGCCAGCTTCCAGCAGCCAGCTCATCAATTACACATTGGCCATATACTCAAACAATAAGACGACTTGTAGTTAATACTTAGTACTACGAAATTCTTAGTGACAAAGTTATGATTTATTTCAGTACCTCAGAATCATGTACAATACCAATGACTCACTGACTGATTGCTAAATAACACTAGCATATATATATATATATATATATATATATATATATATATAGGGTGGTCCATTGATCGTGAGAAATAAGCTTCAAACGAAAAAACTGCAAAGAACGAAACTTGTCTAGCTTGAAGGGGGGAAACAGATGGCGCTATGGTTGGCCCGCTAGATGGCTCCGCCGTAAGTAAAACGGGTACCAACTGCGTTTTTTTAAAATAGGAACCCCCGTTTTTAATTACATATTCGTGAAGTACCTAAATTAATATTAATTTTTTAGTTGGATCACTTTTTTTGCTTTGTGATAGATGGCGCTGTAATAGTCACAAACGTATAAGTACGTAGTATCACGTAATATTCCACCAGTGCGAACGGAATATGCTTCGTGATACATTACCCGTGTTAAAATGGATCGTTTACCAACTGCGGAAAAGTGTTGCTATATGGCTATTGTGATCAAAATGCCCAACGGGCATGTGATATGTACGCTGCTCGGTATCCTGGACGACATCATCCAAGTGTCCGGCCCGATCGACGGATAGTTACGTTATTTAAGGAAACAGAAAGTGTTCAGCCACATGTGAAACGTCAACCACGACCTGCAACAAATGATGATGCCCAAGTAGGTGTATTAGCTGCTGTCACGGCTACTGTGCTCATCAGTAGCAGACAAATTGTGCGAGAATCGGGAATCTCAACAACGTCTGTGTTGAGAATGCTACATCAACATCGATTGCACTCGTACCATATTTCTACGCACCAGAAATTGTATGGAGACAACTTTCACCGTCGTGTACAGTTCTGACCCTGGGCAGAAGAGGAATTACGGGACGATACATTTTTTCACGCGTTCTATTTAGCGACGAAGCGTCATTCACCAACAGCGGTAACGTAAACCGGCATAATATGCATTATTGGGCAACGGAAAATCCACGATGGCTGCGACAAGTGGAACATCAGTGACCATGGAGGGTTAATGTGTGGAGCGGCATTATGGGACGAAGGATAATTGGCCCCGATTTTATCGATTGTAATCTAAATGGTGCAATGTATGCTGATTTCCTACTTAATGTTCTACCAATATTACTACAAGATGTTGCACTGCATGACAGAATGGCGATGTACTTCCAACATGATGGATGTCCGGCACTTAGCTCGCGTGGGGTTGAAGTGGTATTGAATTGCATATTTCATGACAGGTGGATTGGTCGTCGAAGCATCACACCATGGCCCGCACGTTCACCGTATCTGACATCCCCGGATTTCTTTCTGTGGGGAAAGTTGAAGGATATTTGCGATCGTGATCCACCGACTAAGCCTGACATCATCGTCAACGCATTGTCAATGCATGTGCGAACATTACGGAAGGCGAACTACTCGCTGTTGAGAGGAATATGCATTGAGGTTAACGGACATCATTTTGAGCATTTGTTGCACTAATGTGGTATTTACAGGTACTCACGCTGTAACAGCATGCGTTCTCATAAATGATAAGTTCACAAAGGTACATGTATGACATTGAAAAAACTGAAATAAAATGTTCAAACGTACCTACGTTCTGTATTTTAATTTAAAGAACCTACCTGTTACCAACTGTTCGTCTAAAATTGTGAGCCATATGTTTGTGACTATTACAGTGCCATCTATCACAAAGCGAAAAAAGATGTTCAACCAAAATCATTCATATTTCTTTACGTACTACACGAACATGTAATAAAAAAACGGGGGATCCTATTTAAAATAAAAAACGCAGTTGATATCCGTTTGACCTATGGCAGCGCCATCTAGCGGGCCAGCGCCATCTGGCTTCACCCTTCAAGCTAGACAAGTTTCGTTCTTTGTAGTTTTTTAATTTGACGCTTTCTTCGTGGGATATTTGGCCCGTTCACTATCAAAAATGGACCACCCTGCTTATATGATGCTGCTACTGTTGTTGGCGCTGATACTTCACAGCATTAATTTTATCCACAATTTTTTTCTGCTTGCCTTGATGCTACTGTTTGGTACCGCTTATTGCTTCATTTTTCCATATAAACTTGTAGGAAACATACGAGTGAGAAGGTGATCTGAGACACAGGCAAACGATGGCAGAATGAGGCCGGGGATAGAGGAGGTAGGGTTTATATAGACACAAGTTCTGACTACTAATTTTGTGGGAATCAACCAGACTGCATTATTATGAGGAGGGATGAAAACCGATGAAAACTTACGTTTTTGTATTTGCAAAAGGTTGTTCATGCATCAACAGGAACTTGAAAGACAGCAGCTTGCACGCCACATGAGTCTCCCCTGTGTGTGGGAATACAGGAGGCAGCTGGCATAACGTGTTCCCCACTGGATGGCAGATGGCACATCCTTCCAGACTGAAAGCCTTTTAAAAGTTTAATTACGTGTTATGAGAGATGTTGAAGGTATTCCTTGTGCAATTAGAAGAAAGTGGTCGATTTAATTACTGCTTTTCGAAGTATTTTACAAGACCTGCATCTTCCAAAAAAAGCAGAGAGATCCAACCCCAGAGAACTGAATTTTAGAAATAAACAATATGTAACTGAATTTCCTGTCAGGAGATGCTTCCTCTCCAACACACTCCCACCAATTTCCAGGTAGAGGAGGGTATATACCAGAGGGGGAAGGGTTAGTTAATTTATTGATTTCAATAATTAGTCACTCAATCTGATGGTGTGGGAGGGGGCTACTCGAATAACATAGGCCTGAAAGTGCGATTCTATTGGCGATAATTAAGGGAAAGGGGTAGAGGAAGAAGAGGGGGAATGGGATAGGTGGGATTCCCAGAAGGATGTATTATATCCAGGGAGTCATAATAACAGAACAATAACCACTTAGCAGAACAATAGGTTAAGACAATAAGTCAATCAGCTGTCACAATTTAATTAATTTACATATCAATTTGGTACCAAAAGTGTACCAGAACGCAGTTTATCCCACTACCATGAATTCTTCCTGCCTGTACTATAACTGAAACTTGGCAGCAATGTAGAATATCTTTGGCAAGGCGCTACTGCCGAATTACTCCCTGAATGACATATAAATATGCTGAATTATTCACTTGATATTTCTTTTCAGTTTGATTGAGTAATCTCACTTATAAACTTCAAAGGTGTGACGACAAATAATCTCGTCTTTTACGTTGTAGTCCATGAGTTTCAGCCATCGTTGAGACAACAAGGAAGAGACGATTGCAGCAGCGCTTTAGTGGCACTGGGGTAACGTGTTTGCTTCTCAAGGATCGGCTGCTATGGGTCACAGTTCCTGTCTAACTGAAGGCTACATCTTTTAGTCGTTTCGTGGCAGAACTACAGGCAGTAAATACATTGTAACTATGAAATGACAGATTTGCAAACTGTTTCAGTTTGACATACGACAGAAAATAAATACAGACCCTTTCGAAGTCCAGAGTGAATAATATTTTATTCATTCGTGGTGTTATAGAGAGCCTGTTGTTGCATTACTTTACATTTTATTAAAATAGACTTACGTCAAAAGGTTCCGATGGTAAGCTGAATTCTTAGTTGTTGGCGACAAGCGCCAGTTGCAATACAAACGACCTTGGGGAGGGTTTTCTAGTGAACAACATCCTTATTAAATCACCAACTGCAAAATATTACGTTCACTCTGCCCTTTGCTCGAGGGCATGTCTCTTTTTACGGCTCTGCCATCAATTTCGTCGTAAGACGTCATAACTAGACACCAGGAACAATACTGGATAGGAATTCTCAGCAAAAGAATTAATTATGCTCAAGCTAAAATGAAGTAACAGTCATCCCTTTGAATTTTGTTGCCTTCAGTTGGAGTCTATTGTACTCGTTCACCTGACTTATTAACTTCGTCCATTGAATGCAAATGCCATACTATGGTTCAGCACATATTTCGGTTATCGATACTACCTGAATGTAGAAAGTAACGCATAACAGAACGGAGGACTTTTTCTGAAACAGTAAAATCCTTTGCTGACATGTTTTCCCAAGCACTCGCTCCACACAGAGTGTAAATGAGCCTAGATTGTATGTGTTCCGAGCTGCCTTGCTGCCTTTCCACTTGCGGCTCTGTTTTGCAACTCGTGAACAACTTCCGTGTGTACAGGATGCAAAATCCAATATTTAACTGCAGTACAGGAGAACTTCAAATTAGAAAGTGACAGTCGATTGTTCTAATTAATTTATTTACAGGACGTCGTTCTCAGGCTTTTACTATTTTCACAGTTTTTGATCAGTTAATGACCATCCTTCACTTCCTACGCAAGGTACCTGATACAGCACTTAAATGTGCTAAGCAAATGCAGCATTCCGAAACGTGTAACTCTGAGGTGCACCTTCACACAAAGAGATAATAGTCCTATACCTATATTGGTGAAAAATAATTGACATTGTAACAAACATAGACAATCATACATAAATGCGGGTTGGTGCTACTGGATAAACATGTTACTGATACATAAGGGAGTCGCAGATTTAATGCTTGTTCTAAATCGAAGTCAGGATACTTGACGTTTCTTGCTTTTCAGTTTATTTGCTGCTCTGCACGACGAATATTCTCGTGGTTAGTTCTTACTTTTTATATTATTTTTTACTGGTTTTGTGTAAGTTGATACTTATTCAAATCCTTGGTGGCTACAGGCCTTGAAACGTGTTGGTTCTAGGATTTATGAGTAAATAACAACCTGGGTGTGGAATGCGTGTGATGACATATGGTCCTTCATAAAGTAGTGTACATTTGTAGATTTTTTGGTTTCAGTATTATTTACACACAAGCTTGTAGTTTAATGAAATTAGTGCGGTGATTCTGGTTCGTCCATTCAAGTTCACGTGTTAAGATATCACTCTGAGTTCAACATGTGTGAGAATTTCTTTTAATCTTTATCGAAGTTTTACTTACCTAGTTCGCTAGGGACAGGGATTGACTTCTCTTCACATCGATTTCTCGAAGCAAGTTTCCACAAACGTTTTCAATATATGATAGTCGTTGTCTGCTTACTTAGTTTTACTGATAGTATGTGTTCGTCTCTGTGTTAATGTCTATAGCGTTACTACCTCCATTATGACACTTCAGTTAACCATTCTTTTATTTCACACTTTGTCTTCGTTTTGTGTAAACCATGGGATGCAACGCATTTCAAAAAATGGTTCAAATGGCTCTGAGCACTATGGGACTTAACATCTATGGTCACCAGTCCGCTAGAACTTAGAACTACTTAAACCTAACTAACCTAAGGACATCACACAACACCCAGCCATCACGAGGCAGAGAAAATCCCTGACCCCGCCGGGAATCGAACCCGGGAACCCGGGCATGGGAAGCGAGAACACTACCGCACGACCACGAGATGCGGGCGATGGAACGCATTTCCTTTTATATGATGTGTACCCTGAGATGTGAGAAGACACTTTCTTTTTATTGATTGTAGAATATGTGTCAGTATAGCAGTAGCTGTCTTTATTACATACTGTGAGGTTTCTGATTGACAGCAGTATAATTGAGCGTACTGTTGAAATTCAGTTTCCTTAGGTCAAGTTTCAATGGTAAACGTGAATGAGAGATGGTTGTATGTGCTTCAGTTACAGGTATTAACCATGTAGTTATGTGTCAGATTGGGTTTGCTACGTATCGGTAGTCGAGTAGCATTTTCTTCTGTGGAGAATCTGTACCTTGCGTCCTATCCTCTATTTATACGTGAGTTAATATTCAGGCCCTAAAAAAAGTTTTCTTTTCATCCATTTTCCGGGTACCTTTTGCTAAAACTATAAGCTAATCGTGTTCGACTCGAATATCTCCGTAATCCTTTCAAGGCATGTATGTATACAGCATAATGTAACAAAACTCGCTGCCAACGCATGTAAGATGATTTACGTTACTATATTCCAAATCGCTCGTGTTAGGGCTTAAATTTCTTTGCTTCAAAGTCTACTATATATTGTGTCTTCGTTAGTTAAGATATGACAAAGATCTGTGTCACCTTTTTAGTTTAATATACTTACTTTTTTTACTAGACCACGTTTTCTTTACTTTGTTTTTCTTTAGTACGTTCAGGTATGTTGTTGTCACCGCTATGTTTATTCGTTACTACCAGTAGATTAGTACGACTGTGTGCTCCAATTCGGAATGTAGGTTTCCGTATGGTTTTCTAAGTCGTCGTAATTCACTGACAGTACTGTCCGCCTCCGGTAGCAGAGTGGGATGTACTCGCTTCGGCGGTACATATACTAAAATTGGAACGATACAGAGAAGATTAGCATGGCCCCTGCGCGAGGATGACACGCCGGCACGGTAGTTCAGCGTGTTCGGTCAGAGAGCTGCCTGACCTCTGTAATAAAAAAACTGAGTGAAAGGATCAACAAGGAACTTAAACGGATGTCATGTGACGTCCGCTACGACCAAATACAACGAACCAAAAAAGAAAGTGGGTAGCGCGAGAAAATGCCAATCCTAAGGGTCTGGGTGTGATTCCGGGCTGGGTCGGAGATTGTCTCCTCTCAGGGACTGGGCGCTGTGTTGTCCTAATCATCATAATTTCATCCCCATCGACGTGCAAGTCACCGAAGTGGCGTCAAATCGGAAGACTTGCGCCCGGCGAACGGTCTACCCGACGTGAGATCCTAGTCATACGACATTTACATTTTTACTGACAGTCCGACTGATTCCGGCAGTTATTTCTTTCTTTCCTTGTAGTCGTAAGGACCATGAATTAGTTTCCGTACGACTGCAGAATGATTTAGCAATACAAGTCTCTAAAAAGTGTTTATGATCTTATTAGCTGTTCGTGTTCGAGAAAAATGTCGCCCAACATGAAAATATGTGGACATTTCACAACCGCCACCGGATTTTAGAATAGGTGGTAGTACAATGTTTTTCTGTGCTTTCTGTTAGGCATGTTACTACGCTGGTTGATGTAACGTACAGAGCTGACAGAACATGAAAGTACTGAAAAACAAGCGCATCCCCAGATCGCAGTGCTGACTGCGATAAAATACATTTCCCTACAGCATAAAACTGCAGTACTTGGTTTCAAAATAGTCTTCCGAATTTACTGAAACATTACTGAAATTTGTGTACACGTCGTCGAACGGAAGAAAATGAGGACTTGTATAAAAGGCGTCAAAATTCTGTTCGCGTTGAACTGTGTTCTCGAGTGACGGAGATTGTATGGTCATTTCGGCACGTTCTTTACATAAATTTTTCTACATTTCTTCAGAAGAGTGGCACAGTTCACGTGCCTTAAAATTTATTTTCTCATAGTCCTTCCCTTCCATACCGTTTCACTACAGATGTTGTCCGCCCCCGGTAGCTGAGTGGTCAGCGCGACAGACTGTCAATCCTAAGGGCCCTGGTTCGATTCCCAGCTGGATCGGAGGTTTTCCCCGCTCAGGAACTGGGTGTTGTGTTGTCCTAATCATCTTAATTTCGTCCCCATCGACGCGCAAGTCGCCGAAGTGGCGTCAAATCGAACGGTCTACCTGACGGGAGGCCGTCGTCACACGACTACAGGTATTGAGTCAACATTTTCACCTTCACTGAACAAATAGTCCTCTGCAAATGGCAAGACAGAAAACAATTTTCTAATTTTTCAGCATTATTTGAGTAATCTGTTAAGTATGTCATGTCAAATGGTAGGACAGAGAAAGCATGCATAGAGGTTTCTGTCTGTTCGTGTGCGTTTGAAACCTGTCTACGTAGATGAGCTACACTTCGTGAGAGTTCTGAGATTTGGGTCGTGATATTTAGTGTTACCTCATAGAACTAATACCTTTTATTCAATTTTAGGTATAATAACAAAAGACTGAAGAAACGCAATAATTTTTTTTAAATTACTGACTTAAACTGGCAGTGAAAATATTAAAGCCGCTGCTGAATAGACGTAACACGGACTGCATTTATATGAATAACGGGATACGCCATTATTCGAGAGGTGCAAATAGAGCTTCCACCTTGTACCAGCTAAATTGCATACTGTTAATTTCGTCACTGTTACGGTATTGTGTTATATTGTTTGAAAGTATGTTACTAACCGAGCTAGAAAAATAACGTACTGCTGACGCTTTAAAATACAGCCAAGCACTCAATACTCTAAGTAGGAAAGCGCAATAATACATTTTCTCTGACCTCTAATACTTCCAGATTATTTTGGTAATTTATTCTTATATAGGTCCTCTTTATCTCTTTCTATACGTTTCAGGTTCAGGGTTTCGTTTACTTTATGCTCAAGCAATAGTAGTAAGAGCGATCGCTCGATCTTGAAAAAGTCAAACAATTGACTACAGGCTCCATACACATGGCCATTGTTAATTACCAGTAAAATCACGCCAAATTCGGACCAGTACGACAACGATGTGCTGCGTTTTCCCTGCTAGAACTATTAAAAAATTAAATTCACAGTACAATGAATAATGAAAATAAACACGTCATATAGTTAACAGATAATAAAACAGCCCTACAGTAGCTCAAGATAAGCTATTATATTGTGAAATTCCTGCAACTACAGCCAACGATCTTTACATTATGGAGGTAGACAGCAGAAAGACTAAGATGAACAACGAGACTTCTCTAGCTGCTCTCAAGAAATCTGAAGACTGCACCTTCTTTTATTACACAGATACTAGAAATATTCCCATCGACTCTGTGGTCGCAAATTTCATACAAATGTTTAACACAAAAAACATAGTTTTATTAGAAAAACATGTACTTCCGTGTGTGTGTGTGTGTGTGTGTGTGTGTGTGTGTGTGTGTGTGTGTGTGTGTGTGTGTGTGTTTGTGTGTGTGAGTGTGTTTATGATTTTTAATAAAACCTTATTTACGATGGCTATTTGCAACGCCTCAACTAATTTTCCCACATTACATTAGTGCTTTAACTTACACATTTATAATATGACAATTAAAATAATTAATTTCACTTTAATCATGTCAGTTAACGTCAAAACTAACGCTGATGTCGCAACTGTTGTTCATTAATGAAAAGTCGCTAAATTTGCTTAATTACAACTTCATTAACTCCATACGAACGGTTTCGCCTTTTATATTAGGCCATTATCAAGTGTATGAGAAAGTTACACAGCAGCATAACGTTCTGGTACACCCGATAACGGTCTAATACAAAGGCAGAAAATGGAAAAAAATTCTGATTAAGCAACTAGAACGACTTTTCATGAAGTTCTTCAGTGCCTTCGTGAAATTAGTGCTTCTGTCACTTACCGCTTAATGCATAATTCGTACAGGAAAGTAATTTTCTGTTACAGGTCATTGAACATGTTCTTTAAATTGTATTGCTATGTTATAGTTACAGATGGCTACTGATTGTTTCATCATCCTGAACAGTATGAAAACTACAAAATTTTCCTGCTTAATGTAGCTACAACCATTTGGATAAAGTGTAAAATACTTTATTTTCCTAACGGAATGGAAAATAATTTTAAATTTCAGATAGAAAAAGTTTACCTATGTAATTTTACAATGTGAGTTGTGTGCGCGTTGTCTCAGTTTTAAATGTGGTGTCACCGCCAGACACCACACTTGCTAGGTGGTAGTTTTAAATCGGCCGCGGTCCATTAGTAGATGTCGGACCCGCGTGTCGCCACTGTGTGATCGCAGACCAAGCACCACCACAAGACAGGTCTCGAGATACGGAATAGCACTCGCCCCAGTTGTACGGACGACGTAGTTAGCGATGCACACTGAAGAAGCCTCGCTCATTTGCAGAGCAGATAGTTAGAATAGCCTTCAGCTAAGTCAATGGCTACGACCTAGCAAGGCGCCATTAGTAACATTGCATGTATCTAAAGAGTCTCACTTGTATCGCCACAATCACCAGATGTACCAAATGGATGGGTTAAAGTCAAGTATTCCAGAAGCTACGTACTTTTCTTTATAGCATTCATTACGTATCCTGTTTCAGACCTAACGACAGCCTGCTTTAACTTAGCGCGTGCCTTTCGGCTTCCTCTCATTGTGACTAGGCTGTCTTGTCTAGACACAACATTAAATGGTGACTGGATTGTTGAGAAAAAAATATGTATTTGAAGGAAAACATCATTATGCAGCGGGAAGTATTAATGTGCTTTACAAAGGTCCACATAAATGTTGATAGGTCTCTGTTGGATTCCTTTCATATTAATTTCTGAAATATGTTGCCATTTACGGCATAAATTCCTCTTCTAAATTTACTGTGGCGTTTCTGACTATCTGGGAGGAGACTGAGTAGTGGAACGTGTTACTTGTACACATAAACAAGAACGATCTGTCACACTACTACACTTTAAAACATAGTTTATATGTAATTCATGTCACACAGTCTCATACGGAACCTACATCAGCTTTCTTTTATATACTGTATATGATAAGATACTGTCATCCCCCTTCCCTTCTGTGTGAGAGGATGAATGAGCAAATGTATTTCTAGTTGCATGCTTGAGGGTAGCTGACAAGCCTGTCTGCTAGAGAACAGTAGGACCAACGTCGGAACAGGTAGCTACGCTTTCTAAAAGCAAAGAGGTTTCTATCCTTACTATGGTCCTGTTCGTCGCTTGTCATGTTGGTATAGGAAGCTGCCCCTCTGGCCACTTCCGTTTGTAGTGGGGAGCCATCCTCAGGAAGGGACCAAGTCAGTCGGTCCGTGGCGAGCGTCTGAAGTGGTAAGATCTCCGGCTAAGCGCTTGTCTGCTAAGTCCGTATGACAATGGATTTCTTAAGTTCAGCCTAACTGAAAATTTAATCACCTTTATTTCAGGTTTAGCTCTAAAATATCTAATGTTATCTTAATTGCAACGCGGTGTGATTTGTGTGAAGTTCAGAATATATTCCGGTAGTTGCTTTGTCACTACTTTGTGAGTAAAGTGGAACCCTGTGTTGATCAGTAACTCTAACTAAGTTCATCAATCTTAAATGCGAATGTGCGTGAGATTATAATGTCTCGTCTTGACAATAATTTTCAATATAGCAACTTTTCTTTATGTTCAACCCACGTGGGGTGTACTTTGTGAAACCAGTACCACGTGCTTATACAATTGTTTGACCCATCAGGTTAATAGTAACCAGTTCGAGGTTTTTCTTTTGTAAATTGCTTTTCGATTTAATTTATTTTAATTATCAAAATTATTGTGGAGTTACACTCTTTGTGTAAACCAAGTTGACCACGTGAAGCATGTGGTGTAATCATCAAAGTAGCCCTCAGCTATTCTTTTCGGGAAGATTTCACAAAGAGTTAATATGAATTTAGTATACCAGTGTGTGGTAATTACATGACGGACAGGATTGTGTTATGAACGTAACTTCTTTGGGTGCAAATTGAATTGGTTGGTAGTGGTTAATTTTCTCTTGCATATGTTTCAACGTTCTTTGTGTGTTGGTTTATGAATGCAGTGTTGTATGCAGTCTCCCAATCTTGGCTCCATATTTGATGTGTTCCGTAAGATTACAAACTCACATTTTCACAGTCCTAAATAACGCACCAGCTTAGTTATGACTCACGTTTAATATGCTGAAATTTCAATGATCAATGTTAAAATAAATTTCCAAATATAAAGTGATTTATTTCTTTTTATTTAAATTCTCTTATATATATATATATATATATATATATATATATATATATAGCAGTACTGCTTTCATAGAAAATTAAAGCAACAACATTACACATGGCGACCCTGTTCTGTGATCCCGCTAGACTCTGGAATCTCTGAAATGTTAGATTGCAAGCGTTGTATAATCTTAATTTTTTTCCCCTACAGCGCTCAAACAACTTCTGCATTGTTTCTGAGGAGACTTTCAAAAGATTCACAGCATTGTTGAGTGGCGTTGTGTTGTTTGCCTTGTTGTTTTGTTTTCTATAATTGTGAGTTTTATATGTGTCTGTGTTTCTTTTTCTCGCTTGTACATTGCACTGTTTCGATCAAAGATAAAAATTTGTTTTGCGTGTGAAAAAGTGCGTACTAGGTTGGGTACCTTTCGTGTAACTGTCGAAATTTTTGGGGGATACATTTATTGTGATTAGTGTGTTGTGTACCGGGTATAAATTGAACTAATGCAGACACGTAACCAAGCTAAAAGTAGGCGGTCCAACAACGTAAGCAACATGGACCAAGGGGATAATTTGATTTCCAATATTAAGGCGTCAGGCGGTTCCGAAAATGCCATGGGGAATACTTCAGACGAAATGCAAAACAGGACGAACGGGCTCACAGCAGAGCCAGAAATTAATTTGCCTCCAACTAACCAAATTGATTTGGCAGAACTCATGAAAGTCTTATTGCAACAAAATAAAGAAAACGCAGAGAAATCTGAAAAATCGATCCGAGAGCTAGGCGAACAAACGACGCAGAAATCTGAAAAATCGATCCGAGAGCTAGGCGAACAAATGACGCAGAAATCTGAAAAATCGATCCGCGAGCTAGGTGAGCAAATGACGCAGAAATCTGAAAAATCTATCTGTGAGCTAGGCGAACAAATGACGCAGAAATCTGAAAAATCGATCCGCGAGCTAGGTGAACAAATAGACGAAAAACTAATCCAGCAGATAAATAAAGTCGACAAGTCAATGCAGAGAGTGTCTGATGATATCTCACAAAGAAAAAGCAATCTGGCAAGTGAAATAAAAAGTGATATTATGAAAGAATTAGGCTGTACATTTGAACAAATCGATGATCGTCTGCAAGCCTTAGAACAGGGCAAGCGGAGTCGCGATGTGGAATCGAAAGAGAGCGAAGAACAGCTACTTAGGAATTTCCAAGCGCTGAGAGAAGAATGCCAAAGAGAACACCAGCAGGTAATCTCGAGGGTCCAGGAGGCGGAAACGCATTGTCCAGCGTCCATTAGCAACACAGTAGCGGACAACAGTCAAGCGATTCACGCTCTTGAACAGCAAGTAGAACAATTGAAGCAGACTGGGGCGGAGGACAACAGACAAATAAGTGATAAGATTGTGGCATTAGCGGACATCGTAGGCACGATGAAGGTGACGGAAAGCAAGAACAATACTACACCGGTAGCGGTCGCAGAGACCGAAGAAGTGCGTTCGCTTCTTAGATTTCAGAAGGGACAGTTCGAAGTGAACAGGTGGCACAAAGCTGTATCAGGCGAATTACAAGAACGCGTGGCGCATCTGGAAAACTGCATGGCGTGTGATTCCGAACTCGCCAATAGCACAAAAAATAGCCGTACGGACAGTACAGAGAGGGACTCCAGCCACAAGGGAGATTTTGACGACAGGGAAGAATGTATTTTGCGGGGCAGACATGAGAAAAATAAAAACATTCAAGGGCCTCGCCGGGAGGAAATGCGGGGATTTGATTTCAAACATTTCCTTATGGTGAGAAAGTTTGAGATATTCCGACATTCGCAAAAAGGAATACATCCACGAGCATGGCTCGAGCAATTTGAGTTTTGTCTTCCCCCCGACTGGGCAAGTTCACATAAGATAGAATATATGTGTGGCTATTTGGAAGGCGAACCGGCGATTCGCATGAGGTCGGCAGCGTGTCACTGCAACTCCACTCGGGAGTTTCGACAAGCCTTTCTGTCCGCCTATTGGTCGGAAGCGGAACAAGATAGGGTCAATCATGGCATAATTATGCTGCCAAATTTGAACCAGTCTGGTTTCGGCAGCCCTGCACGCCTATTCGACCACATGCTGCAGGCAAATCAATTTTTATACGACCTATACGGGGCTGCGGAACTAATTAGGATATGCATCACCAAATTGCCGATGCACTTGCGCCACATCATTCTTGCGGGACGATGCAAAGAGGACGTGGAAACGTTTAAGACACTTCTCCAAGAGTTGGAATACAATACAGGAGAATGCCCGCCTAATCAAGCACAAAGTTATTATGGGGCACAGCAGCGCGATCGCAGTCGCGGCCGTAGTACTAATCAACGGCGTGACTGGTCGTCGCGACGCGAACGGAACAATAATCGGGACCGGCCGTATAGAAACTATGGTAACATTCGCGAACATAGGTGGAACAACGGAAATGATCGAGGATGTGGACAGGATCGTGAACGCTACAGGTACGGCAACCAGACTCGATACTATGATAAACACGGTGGGAGTAGGATTGTAGGCGGAGCCCCACATGATGTTGAAATTCGGCCGGCCAACCCTAGACATAATCCAGCAAATGGACATTAACAAAACCGGCAATGACAAGCGATCAGCGCAGAAGGCGCCCAATCGGAACAAATGAGCGACATGGCAAATGAGTAGAAAGGACAGTGAGAAGTAGAGAGGACGGTGAGGAGAAAGAATTGATTAGATTAAATTTGTGACGTATGCATTTTGAATAATACGTTGGTAAAAATAATGATAAAGATGTTTCTATGTGATGTTTTTAGTTTTTTTCTTTCCTTGTGCAATTAGGATTTAGGTTGGTTCCAAATGTGATGATAAAAGGTTTCTTTGTGAACGAGTGAAATGCTGTTTATGGTTTTTTTGGTGTAAATTGAAAAGAGTCGCTCCTGAGAGAAGCAAGATCTGTGTTGAATTAATGCTAAACTCAGGGGAATATCCGATCTGTGAGTATTATGGGTCTGGCAGACCCAGGTCCCCAGCTGTTAGTAGCCTTGTTTCCGATTTTCTGCTTTCAGTGCTACTATCTATCTATTACTATTCCATACTTGTCAGTATAAATGAGGATCTCTTACTATAGTATGCGTGCTGTATGAGTATTTTAAGATGCGAGAACTCTGAGAAAGGAAAGAGTAAGTTTAGAATCTTGAAAACAGGATGCGGTAATACGATTGTTTAACCATTGGCTTCCCAATATGCGATGATATGTTAATATTGATGATATATGTCTTTTTTGTTCTTTATAGCTGAGTACGTGAAGTGCTGTCTGTGGATTTCGTAAGTAGATTGATTCCCTTCAAGGTGAAAGAAGAGTTGTAGTTTGTGTAATTAGCGTGGCCTGAAATAGTATCATGGTAGTCAAATACGAGCAGTTTTTTCAGCAAATGGAGAATGGTACAGAAATATGGATCCTTTCTGTAGTCTTGATTGATGTTGAGCCAATGCCTGGAAAACTTATTCTGCGTTAATACTTGTCCCAGAAAAGCGACGTTTATGTGTTTTGCTGATGCTGTGAGCATTACAGCTTACTGTTTTCACTGGTGCGGGATGCACTGCAGCCTATATGATTTGTACTGAGGAAATTTCCCTCTTGAATGTAGAGGAAGAGTAAATAATTTTGATTATGGGACCGAAGGAAAGCTTGGTTTAAGGTAATAAGGATGAAGCAAAACATTTGTCATTTAAACTACAGGGGGATTCGGATCTTTTGTGTCTGTTGTGAGTTCAACATGCTGAGATGAAACTGTTTTACAGAATAGGGGTGACCACCATTTTGCCATTCATGAGAAATGAATCCAGAATAACCACCACAGGCGAAATAACTAATTTGGAAGCGAAAAGTAACTTATAGAAGGAACGAAATTGGAGCAAAATGGGTAAGAAAATGTAGACTGCATACAACACTGCATTCATAAAACAATACACAAAGAACGTTGAAACATATGCAAGAGAAAGTTAACCACTACCAACCATTTCAATTTTCACCCAAAGAAGTTACGTTCGTAGCACAATCCTGTCCGTCATGTAATTACCGCACACTGGTATACTAAATTCGTATTAACCCTTTGTGAAATCTTCGCGAAAAGAATAGCTGAGGGCTACATTGATGATTACACCACATGCTTCACGTGGTCAACTTGGTTTACACCACAAAGAGTGTGACTCCACAATAATTTTGATAATTAAAATAAATTAGATCGAAAAGCAATTTACAAAAGAAAAACCTCGAACTGGTTACTATCGTCTTACTATTAACCTGATGGGTCAAACAATTATATAAGCACGTGATAGTGGTCTCACAAAGTACACCCCACGTGGGTTGAACATAAAGAAAAGTTCCTATATTGAAAATTATTGTCAAGACGAGACGTTATAATCTCACGCACATTCGCATTTAAGATTGATGAACTTAGAGTTACTGATCAACACGGGGTTCCACTTTACTCACAAAGTAGTGACAAAGCAACTACCGGAATATATTCTGAACTTCACACGAATCACACCGCGTTGCAGTTTAAGATAACATTAGATATTTTAGAGCTAAACCTGAAATAAAGGTGATTAAATTTTCAGTTAGGCTGAACTTAAGAAATCCATTGTCCTACGGACTTAGCAGACACGCGCTTAGCCGGAGATCTTACCACTTCACACGCTCGCTACGGATCGACTGACTTGGTCCCTTCCTGAGGGTGGCTCCCCACTACAAACGGAAGTGGCCAGAGGGGCAGCTTCCTATACCAACATGACAAGCGACGGACAGGACCATACTAAGGATAGAAACCTCTTTGCTTTTAGAAAGCGTAGCTACCTGTTCCGACGTTGATCCTACTGTTCTCTAGCAGACAGGCTTGTCTGCTACCCTCAAGCATGCAACTAGAAATACATTTGCTCATTCATCCTCTCACACAGAAGGGAAGGGGGATGACAGTATCTTATCATATACAGTATATAAAAGAAAGCTGATGTAGGTTCCGTATGAGACTGTGTGACATGATTTACATATAAACTGTGTTTTAAAGTGTAGTAGTGTGACAGATCGTTCATGTTTATGTGTAAAAGTAACACGTTCCACTACTCAGTCTCCTCCTGGATAGTCAGAAACGTCACAGAAAATGTAGAAGAGGAATTTATGCCGTAAATGGCAACATATTTTAGAAATTAACATGAAAGGAATCCAACAGAGATCTTTCAGTGTGTATTAGGTTCCTAAATATGACAATAGTCTTGAAAGTGATAAGATGCAGTTTTTCAGGCCACTTTAGCTAATGAAGCTTATAGCTTTAAAGAAACTATTACTCTAAACTTGCATTTTTATGCTTATTGTCCAGAAATTTAGTGTGTGATATTACACAGTGATGTGTCTTTGCATCGTCACTGTCCAGTTGTAGGCCTACTTTAAAGTTAACTTCAAAGTATAAGTGCCTGTTCAGTTGAGCGGTACATAAATTTAAACTATACATTTAACTTTACGCAGTAAGGATGTCGTAACTGTTGTGGTTTAAAGTGATTGTATGAGATCAGATTATACACACAAACTTCAGCATTAAACCTTATGAGTGTACAGCATTGCTAATGAGATATACTGGTAATTTTCAAAATGTCGTACTGGATTGGAAAGATATGAAGTAAACACTAGTTTAGTCCTATTAAAAAAAAAGGATTCCGATGTAAAGGCCTACATTTCTCCTAGCAAACCATCAATGAATGAAATCGTAATGTCGGTATGAGTTATCGTCGTATACACGTGAAACAACTCCAGTGAGAGTAAGATTTTCGTTACGAAAGCCTGGAATAACAATGACGCAAATCAATGCTTATAAATTAAAATGTAAATGTTCGTTTGTTCGAAATCGTGTCCCTCCGAAAGTTCTTCACCGGATTACTTTTGATTTTTAACACAAAAACGTATGTGTTTTTACTCACGTTGTTAGCAAAAACTTCACGTTCATGTGTTCAGAATCTTAAATCTCTGAAAGTTCTTCACTAATGCCTTTGAAAGTTTGACATGACGTTTCATTCGAACATGAGCGTTTTTGTGTACAATATATTCATAATTGTACCATATGGCGGCCTGCTATGTGTATAAGGACGCGAACAATACGAATGCAATATTACGTCAGAATTTCAAAGGGATCAGTTAAGAAATTTCAGACGTCTAAGACTTTGAACAAACGAACATTTACATCTACATAAATAAGAGTGTAAATGGTTGTTTGTTCAAAATCTGAAGTCTTCGAAAGTTCTTCACCTATAGCTTTCAAACTTTGATACAGCGTGGCGTTCCAATACGCGTTTGTTTTTGTATACCTACTGCAGCGCCGAATATAATACACACATATATATGTAATAACCGTAAGGGAAAACTATAAAAAGTTGTACATTTTTGTTTGTTCAGACTTTTAAATCCCCGAAAGTTCTTCATCGATTGCTTCGAAATTTTGACACAACGTTGCAGCCGTTGTGTATTTATATATCTATAATCCCACAAAGTACTCAGTCGATTCACTTGAAAGGTTTATATGTTACTGTAATAAACATAAGGACATATATAGGCTGTGTATTTTTAATATATATAATATATAAATGTGTGTATGAAATATACTGGTTGTCTCTCCTAAGAATCGTCAGGTGCATTTTGTGAGATATTTTGGCAGATATTTGAAATTTTGTTTTTGTGTTGTGTAGCGGGAGTCAGCTCAAACAATTAATGCTCATCACGACTCTCTTGCGAAGCCCAATGTCAATAGAGATCTTCAGTTTGCTTCCCTTAGAAATGTACTTACCTTTAAATAATAATTTTACGTGCCCATTCGAGAGCGCGCTGACAAATTAGTCTAGTCCGACATCTGTTTTATCGATATGTAAGAAAAGGGACAGTAACACAAAAAAAACTGAACAGCAATCCAGCAGCGACGCAGTAATACTGCGATGCTTGGGCAGGGCAGTGCTGTTGCCGTTAGACTCCTGTGTTCAAGTGTCCCTCTTAAAATTTATCGATAAAACAAATACCCCACGACACTAATTTGGGGCCGGTCTATAGAATGGGTACATTCCGCCGTAATAATCATATTGTTTGTAACGGGCAGCAAACTGACTTTTTCCGTCAACACTGTGTATCACATGAAAAACGTGATGCGCACTATTTGGTTGGGGTGACTCCAGCTATACAATGCAATCACTAAAATTTAAATATCTGTCGTAACATTACGAAAATTCAGCTGACGACTTTTATGAGGGAAACCCTGTGTACTACTGAAACATCGTTATCAAACAGGAAAATTGCATTGATGGCTTATCAGCTATGATTACGACTACTAAAGAATCTGAATTTGCAATTACAATAAACAAGTCTGAAGGTCACGAGTAGGAAACGGAGAAAGGGGTGGGGGGAAACGGACATACAAATCGGAAAGGGCGAGATACGCGGGAAGGGGTGGGGGGAGGAGGTGATGGGCAGAGAGAGTATGGAGGGAGAGGAGGAGATGAACAAAATGTGGGGGCGGGGGAGGAAATTATCATTTATATGCAATTTCCATTCACATTATAAACGAGTGGCTCTTCTTTTATTTATTTATTTTTTCCAATTAACGACCCTGAGCCACAGAAACACGGAGCTGGGGACGGCTAGTAGAGAAATAAAATAGATCACACTATTTGAAGCAGAATTATTATAAACTACGGATTAAACATCATTTTACTACAGAAATATTCAAATCGGCGAATACACAAGAAATTGCTGAGTCGGGATAGAACGTGCATTCACTCGAGCTGTTTCAAACGTGTTACAGTGACGAAGCTGACGCAGGCGGCGAGAACCTTCCACTCAGCGGGCCTTGCAGCCGTCGCATAGAGCTCCGCAGGAGAGCCACCAAAGGCGACCCCCTGAGTCGCTGTGCGAACTTCATCTTAGCACTCCGGAGAGGCTGTGGCCCAATATTTGCATCTGGATATTGGGACCTCGTTTCTGACCGGGGAGGGCTGCCAAACGGGTGCTGGGAAGAGGGTCAGGCGAGGGCTGGGAGCGTAATTCACGCGGCGAAGGAGACGATGGTGGCAGCAGGCGGGAGAGCTGCGAAGTTCGCCCAGGTGTGGGGACCCGGACCTCACGGTTAGAGCGTCTGCAGGTATCGCATGTGCCCATGTGCGCCACGTCCTGCGAAAATACTTTATGGGACTTGTCGATATTTTTATGCAATTTTGTCCTTTGTTTAGAAAAAGAGGTGTAATTACTCTTTGAACAGCCTCTAGTGGTGTTTGTATCAATAATTTGTTCATCCTCTTAGTTTTTCTTGTAAACAGAAATTAAAAAATGCACAGTTGAATGGTCATTAAGAATGACACACGTAAACTGTAGTGATCTGTATATTATCTATAAACGTAGGCTCCCGCGGCCATTGTCAAATTCCATAAAATTTTTCCGGGTTTGTGATCGCATTGTCAACATATATAAACTACCAACGTGAAAGTCACTGTCGCAAAACAGTAAACAAATACACCCTGAAGAAGGTCGCTTGCAACAGGGACCGAAACGTCGGTAGTTTTATTTATATTGACAATGTGGTCACAAACCCAGAAAAATTTCATTGAAGAATATCATTCACCGCCACAAAGCTGGACGTAAGATACTGAGGAAATGCGAGGTATTTATACTGAGTCTACACCTACACCTACATCTTCACACAAACATTATGTGATCAAAAGTAAGCGGACACAAGGCTGAAAATGACTTACAAGTTCGTGGCGCCCTCCTCCGGCAATACTGGAATTCAATATGCTGTTGGCCCACCCTTATCCTCGATGACAGTTTCCACTCTCGCAGGCATACGTTCAACCAGGTGCTGGAAGGTTTCTTGGGGAATGGCAGCCCATCCTTCGCAAAGTGTTGCTGTGAAGAAAAGTATCGATGTCGGTCGGTGAGACCTGGCACGAAGTCGGCATTCCAAAACATCCCAAAGGTGTCCTTTAGGATTCTAGTGCATTATGAACAGGTGCTCGATCGTGTTGAAAGACCCAATCGCCACCCCGAAAGGCTCTTCAACAGTGGGAAGCAAGAGGGTCCTTAAAATATCAATGTAGGCCTGTGCTGCGATAGTGCCAGCAAAGCAACAAGGGATGCAAGCCCCCTCCATGAAAAACACGACAACACCACAATACCACCGCCTCCGAATTGTACTGTTGGCACTTCACACGCCGGCAGATGACGTTCACCGGGCATTCGCCATACCCACACCCTACCATCGGATCGCCACATTGCGTACCGTGATTCGTCACTCCACACAACGTTTTTCGACTGTTCAATCGTTCAATGTTTGCGCTTTTACACCAAGTGAGGCGTCGTTTGGCATTTATTGGTGTGATGTGTGACTTATGAGCAGCCGCTCGACCATGAAATCCAAGGTCTCTCACCTCTCGCTTATCTGTCATAGTACTTGCAGTGGATCTTGATGTAGTTTGTAATTCCTGTGTGATGGTCTGAATAGATGTCTGCGTAGTACACATTAAGACCTTCGCCAACTGTAGGCGGTCTCTGTTAGTCAGCAGACGAGGTTTTTGGGCTATAAATGTCCCTTCACGTTTCTACTTCACTATCACATCGGAAACAGTAGACCTAGGGATGTTTAAGACTGTGTAAGTCTCGCGTACAGATGTATGACACAAGTGACACCCAATCACTTGACCACGTTCGAAGTCCGTGAGTTCCGCAGAGGACCCCATTCTGCTCTCTCACAGTGTCCAATGACTACTGAGGTCTCTAATATGGAGTACTTGGCAGTAGGTGGCACCAGAATGCACCTATTATGAAAAACGTATATATTTTGGGGTGTCCGGATACTTTTGATCACATACTGGAAAAACTGGTAGAAGCGGACCTCGGGGAAGATCAGTTTGGATTCCGTAGAAATGTTGGAACACGTGAGGCAATACTAACCTTACGAGTTATCTTAGAAGGAAGATTAAGAAAAGGCAAACCTACGTTTCTAGCATTTGTAGACTTAAAGAAAGCTTTTGACAATGTTAACTGGAATACTCTCTTTCAAATTCTGAAGGTGGCAGGGGCAACATACAACGAGAGAAAGGCTATTTACAATTTGTACAGAAACCAGATGACAGTTATAAGAGTCGAGGGGCATGAAAGGGAAGCAGTGGTTGGGAAAGGAGTGAGACAGGGTTGTAGCTTCTCCCCGATGTTATTCAATCTGTATATCGAGCAAGCAGTGAAGGAAACAAAAGAAAAATTTGGAGTAGGTATTAAAATTCATGGAGAAGAAGTAAAAACTTTGAGCTTCGCTGATGACATTGTAATTCTGTCAGAGACGGCAAAGGACTTGGAAGAGCAGTTGAACGGAATGGACAGTGTCTTTAAAGGAGGATATAAGATGAACATCAACAAAAGCAAAACAAGGATAATGGAATGTAGTCAAATTAAATCGGGTGATGCTGAGGGGATTATATTAGGAAATGAGGCGCTTAAACCAGTAAAGGAGTTTTGCTATTTAGGGAGTAAAATAACTGATGATGGTCGAAGTAGAGGGGATATAAAATGTAGACTGGCAATGGCAAGGAAATCGTTTCTGAAGAAGAGAAATTTGTTAACATCGAGTATAGATTTAAGTGTCAGGAAGTTGTTTCTGAAAGTATTTGTACGGAGTGTAGCCATGTATGGAAGTGAAACATGGACGATAACCAGTTTGGACAAGAAGAGAATAGAAGCTTTCGAAATGTGGTGCTACAGAAGAATGCTGAAGATAAGGTGGGTAGATCACGTAACTAATGAGGAGGTATTGAATAGGATTGGGGAGAAGAGAAGTTTGTGGCACAACTTGACTAGAAGAAGGGATCGGTTGGTAGGACATGTTTTGAGGCATCAAGGGATCACAAATTTAGCATTGGAGGGCAGCGTGGAGGGTAAAAATCGTAGAGGGAGACCAAGAGATCAATACACTAAGCAGATTCAGAAGGATGTAGGTTGCAGTAGGTACTGGGAGATGAAGAAGCTTGCACAGGATAGAGTAGCATGGAGAGCTGCATCAAACCAGTCTCAGGACTGAAGACCACAACAACAACAACAACAACAACTGTAGGATACCGACATGCACATAAGTAACATCGTGTACACAAGGTATAAGAGGGCACTGCATTGGCAGAGTTATCATTTGTACGCAGATGATTATGGCTGCACCATGGGAATTAACGAGCTATGAACTAATAACGACCGAGAGTTGTGGCGTTTGCTTTCAGTTGTCATTGCTAGCAGACAAGCAACACTGCGTGATATAGCCGCAGGGAGAATTATGATAATCGCACCCGTGAGGGCACAGCGGTGACATATGGCGTTAGTGGGTTGAGGCATCAGACGCCCCATGCAAGTGCCTTTGCTCACACCACACATCGCTTCCAGCAACTGTGTTGGGCTCATAACGGTATTGGTTGGACCCTAGATGACTGGATAACTGTGGCCCGGTCAGAAGAGTCACGATTTCACTTGGTAAGTGCTGACGGTAGGGTTTGAATGTGGCACAGACTCCACGAAATCACGCACGCTGGATGTGAACAAGACGCTGTGCAAGCTGGTGGTGGTTCCTTATCGTTGTGGGCTATGCTTACATTGATTATACTGGGCTCCCTAGTCCAACTGAATCGACTATTGACAGCAAATGGTTATGTTCGCCTGCTTGGAGACAATTTGCAACCATTAATGACTTGAAATTTTGTATTTCTGGGGATCTACAGCCTTCAGATGCCTTATAAACGTAAAATTGTCAATAGTAGACTGCAATGCGATGTTTCATTTAATCGTGTGAATATGTTATTTCTGTTAATCGTCATTGTCAAGCACAACAAGTTATCATGTTGTTGTACATAGAGGAAAGTTCATAAAGCGATCTTGAAAGGTAGAGAAGATCCTTTTGTAAAATGACGGAATGACGTAACATTTTACTTATAATTAAGAGTGACTTGAATTTGGCATGAAATAGAGATGTTACAAATGCTGTTGACAATGACGCTTGGTCGAAATTAGCTAATTTTACGAGTGAATAAACAGTACAGCCTACTACGCGCCATGTTCAGGCTTATTAACGGACTTCATGTTCCCAAACATGGACGAAATTTCTTTGGATGACAATGTGCCATGTCACTCGGCCACACTTTGTGAATATAGCTTTGAAGAACATTCGGAACAGTTCAACGAATGATTTCGGCACTCAGATCACCAGACATCGAACAATAATTCAACATAATCGAGAGGTCAGTTGGTGCACAAAATACACATTCCACTCCGGCAATACTTTCACAATTACGGACAGTTATAGAGGCGGAATGGCTCAATATTTATGCCGAGGACTTCCAACGACTTGTTAATGCCACGTCGACTTCGTGCACTACTCCGGGCAAATGAAGGTCCGACACAGCGTCAGGCGGAATCCCAAGACTTTCGTCACATCACTGTGCAATACACAGTGTGATGTTATCCCGCTTATTCTGCAGCTCTAAAATCGATCTATGATCATACATCCAAAACTTCTTTTACGTTCATACACTACAAGCCACCACATGGTGCATGGCGGAGGATACTTTGTGCAACTACTAGTAACGCCCTTTCATATTCCACTCGCAGTTGGACCGAGGGATACGGGGAGTGTGTATCAACAGTTTTCACAGTGCAACAAGGCTCCCAGAGGCATTCCTGCAGTGTCGCGGCTGTTTAATAACAATAATAATTTGTTTTATTTGCTTCCTGTGTAATGGAACAACTATTTTCCTAGTAGTGACTGCCAGCTAGAAAATGTCGTTACTACAGCATTCTCGTGGTAAATTCTGGCTGAATTGTACTATGTAACTCATTAACTTATAATAAGCAACAGTTAGTTTGCAAATTACTATTGACAAATTCTGATCGTTCTGATTGCCTTTTGTTACACAATATGAGATTTCAAATGTATAAGGCACATCCAAAAACACAAATAGGCCAAAATGCTGCTAGCACAGGGCGTCATTTGTTTCAGAGCTACTGAAAGCATGCATTCTGAGCCGGTACGGCTCGCTATTTAATTTTGTGTGTGTGTGTGTGTGTGTGTGTGTGTGTCTGTGTGTGTATATATTTGAAACCACCCGCTTTCTCAGTATTCGTCACGGTGTTGTAACGTTCTTTAAAAATAAATGCTGTGTAATGCGTTGTTGAGCAAATGGTGTGCTTAATCAGTTTTACTGTAATCCATAGAAAAATTAAACCACTTAGTCTAGAAAACCAGTTTGTAATGCATAATTCGAAATCAATCCCTCTGAAGTTTACTCAGTCTCGTGAACACCGAGTTGAGTGGCCCTGTGCAATAAACTGTAAAATTTCCAACGCAGATAAACAATGAAATCCATTTTCTTTAGCTCTTGAGTAGCAACGGATCTAATCTTGGTATTGTGTTCTCTGCACAGTAAGCATAGAAAATATTCAATCTTGGCTCAGCGAATAACCTTGCAAATGTTCAGTGATAATTTTGGATATTGACTCACCGCTGTGCAATGCTGCCCGCCTTTAAACTGTCGCCAACATTAATACATTTATGATTCTGGCACATTAATTTTTTCCTGACTCTGACTGAAAAATCATTTCTTTTAAAAAATACTCGTTGGATTTAAACCAACACGACTTGGAAGAGGATGAGGTACTGATAACGGGATATGCTTAAACCGAATGCTTCAGTCCGAAAATTGTATTCAAAATAATGATTCTCCTTCACAAAATCTAGTATGAAATATTCTACATTAACTTCAAAATCAGTGAACATCTGAACTGTTCTACAATTCCCACTTACTGTCATAATTAAAAATACTTGGATTGTCACATGAGAAAAATTCTGACTTCGTTTGGCAATATAGGTTCAAAATTTAACTTCTCTGTATCAGGATGACAAAACACACAAAATATTACAAATCGGGTATATCTAATCAATCTGTACCTTAAATCTGATGGAAGATACTTGATTCATACATTCAAGGGTCGGTATTGCTAGAATTAGTAAAATCCACATTGTGTCGCTGCATACTTAAAACTAAATACACAAAATTTCATTACTTTACAAAACTATGCTTCGTCCATAGTCCAGAAGCTAAATTCTCACAGCTAGCCACTAACTTTAAGTCTTACGTCCTAAGTTTAACAGAGTGCAACGGCAACTGCTACTGGGCTCCGCGCACCCCTGCTTACAATCGATTCTGCCACTCAGACAACATCTTTGGTTCAGTGGTGCTACAGATAGAATCTCTTCTACATGTTATAACCATTTCATGTAATTTTTCATGAAATATATTACAAAATCGGGCTCCACGTACAAGTGGACCCCCCAATAATGTCAAGATCGAGATCGGATTTGAGTCTCTGGTCGCTGCATATCTTTGGCGAGATGCTTTCTTCTGAGCCGTGAGGCGAGATAATAACGAAGGAGGGGGTTTCTGAGAATTAATTCTGGACTATGCGTGAGGTGCGACGTCGGTGTCGGAGGTCAAAGCGATGTGGCGATAGAATCTTTTATTTAATCTCCCACTATATAATTTGCATTTTTTCCATTGTTTAAAAAGGGATGTTGAGTCTTAGGCATTGTAAATTGAATTTGAGAGTTATTCTTTGATCTGTTAAAATAATACTTCAGGAACTTTCATTAAGACAACTATATTGAGGATCCTGCTGTTCATGATAACGAATGTTCACTTACTAATTTAAAATCATGTTAATAAAGTTGCAAAATTTTAGAATTAAAAGAAAAACTCTTATTAGAGAAACGGTGCCTGCCCGTGCTCCCCACAACTTCCACGTTTTCTAGGTATTGGCCTTCGGGCGTTGCCTGTTTTCCTCGGTCTCTATCCCAGCTAACTCCAGCGGGGCCATGTAACTTTCTAATAAAATGGTACGACAATCGGAGACATATTACCGTAATTTGGTGAACAATGTATGAAATACTTTTCCCATAAGTTAAGAGAAACGGCAGAGCAAAAATACCTTTCACTAAACATGATTCCTACAAAGGTTCTTCTTTCACCTTACATGGGTACCTGCTGTGCAGCAAAGAAGCAGAATCCTTACACCACAGCAAAAGAAAGAAACTCTGCCGTCAAAAAGAAAATGCTTTTTTGCAAGAAAAAGTTTAGTGCTCTTCAAATGGTTTTAGAAGTTACAGACGTATAATTGAGTCAACAAGTGAAGTCTGTGCCTGTGGATCATTTAACTGACTTGTGATTACTTTCTCTGTGCTTTCCAAAACAAGTGATCAACTCATCTAGAAACTCTCGGTACAGAACTTCCAGTAACACATACCACTGAAGAACAAGAGAAATTTATTGGTATCACTTCAGTCTTCAAATTGAAATAGAAGTTCGTTTCCTAATCACTGCTTGGGTTTTAGACCTTGGTGAAGCAGGAATATCTGCAAGCTGGTATCAAGGCCCAATGAGTTTTGATATTTTTGCAAATGGTTCAAATGGCTCTGAGCACTATGGGACTCAACTGCTGTGGTCATAAGTCCCCTAGAACTTAGAACTACTTAAACCTAACTAACCTAAGGACATCACACACAGCCATGCCCGAGGCAGGATTCGAACCTGCGACCGTAGCGGTCGTGCGGTTCCAGACTGTAGCGCCTTCAACCGCTCGGCCACTCCGGCCGGCGATATTTTTGCAACAACATACTAATATGAGCAAGGTAAATCGTCGATGGATGCAGGGAAAGAGATGCTAGTCGCCATTTCCAATATTATGCCAAGATTTAAAATACTGAAGTCGAAGAAGCAAGCTCATCATTCCCGTTGATTTCGTTGGAAGAAATAACATGTAATAATATTAAACGTTGATTGTATGTTTGTCAACAGTAATAGATAAATTAATAAAAAAAACTTAATTTTAATCACTTCACACTTCTAATCTTATATGAAAAGCAGCCTGAGATGTTTATATTTAAGTCAAGGGAGGCTTTCACCCAAAATGTTTGAAAATAAATCTTCTATTTTCCTGTGTAGATCCCTAATTTCTCTTCTCTCGTCTTCGCGCTTCTTACACGAAGGCGGCAGCAGAATGACTCTGCAATCTGCTGTAAATGCCTATTTTCTAAAATTTCTATGCGGTTTTTCTCGAAAAGAATATCATCTTGCTTGCAGGGATTCCCATTTTTCACAAATCGTCTATGTAATATTAGGGTTTTGATCGAAACTACCGCTAACCCATCTAGCAGCACACCCCTGTATTTCTTCTAACGCTCTCTTTCATACGACCTGGTAGGGGTCCAAAACACTCAAGCAGTACTCAAGAGTGGGTCGCACAAGTGTTCTGTACCTGGTCTCCTTCATAGGCGAGTTACGGTTTTCTAAAATCCCTGCATTGAATAATACAACCCATTACGTTGTCCTCGATGGTGAGTGTTCATCGGAGGTGAGGGTATCATCTGGAGTGCCCCAGGGAAGTGTGGTAGGCCCGCTGTTGTTTTCTATCTACGTAAATGATCTTTTGGATAGGGTGGATAGCAATGTGCGGCTGTTTGCTGATGATTTTGTGGTGTACGAGAAGGTGTCGTCGTTGAGTGACCGTAGGAGGATACAAGATGACTTGGACAGGATTTGCGATTGGTGTAAAGAATGGCAGCTAACTCTAAGTATAAATAAATGTAAATTAATGCAGATGAATAGGAAAAAGAGTCCCGTAATGTTTGAATACTCCATTAGTAGTGTAGCGCATGACACAGTCACGTCGATTAAATATTTGGGCGTAACATTGCAGAGCGATATGAAGTGGGAAAAGCATGTAATGACAGTCGTGGGGAAGGCGGATAGTCGTCTTCGGTTTGTTGGTAGAATTTTGGGAAGATGTGATTCATCTGTAAAGCAGACCGCTTATAAAACACTAATACGACCTATTCTTGAGTTCTGCTCGAGCGTTTAGGATCCCTATAATGTCAGATTGAGGGAGGACATAGAAGCAATTCAGAGGTGGGCTGCTAGATTTGCTACTGGTAGGTTTGATCATCAAGGGAGTGTTACGGAAATGCTTCAGGAACTCGGGTGGGAGTCTCTGGAGGAAAGGAGGCGTTCTCTTCGTAATTCGCTACTAAGGAAATTTAGAGAACCAGCATTTGAGGCTGACTGCAGTACAATTTTACTGCCGCCAACTTATATTTCGGGGAAAGACCACGAAGATAAAATAAGATAGATTAGGGCTCGTACAGAGGCATATAGGCAGTCATTTTTCCCTCGTTCTGTTTGGGAGTGGAACACGGAGAGAAGATGCTAGTTGTGGTACGAGGTACCCACCGCCACGCACCGTATGGTGCATTGCGTAGTATGTATCTAGATGTAGATGTAGAACCGATGTGGACCATTCGCCTTCTATATTACTATCCTTACTTGCTGGTACAGTTTCAAATTATTTAGCAACGTCAATCCTAGATATAACTGGTGTAACGAGTATAAATGCAGATACACTCCTGGAAATGGAAAAAAAGAACACATTGACACCGGTGTGTCAGACCCACCATACTTGCTCCGGACACTGCGAGAGGGCTGTACGAGCAATGATCACACGCACGGCACAGCGGACACACCAGGAACCGCGGTGTTGGCCGTCGAATGGCGCTAGCTGCGCAGCATTTGTGCACCGCCGCCGTCAGTGTCAGCCAGTTTGCCGTGGCATACGGAGCTCCATCGCAGTCTTTAACACTGGTAGCATGCCGCGACAGCGTGGACGTGAACCGTATGTGCAGTTGACGGACTTTGAGCGAGGGCGTATAGTGGGCATGCGGGAGGCCGGGTGGACGTACCGCTGAATTGCTCAACACGTGGGGCGTGAGGTCTCCACAGTACATCGATGTTGTCGCCAGTGGTCGGCGGAAGGTGCACGTGCCCGTCGACCTGGGACCGGACCGCAGCGACGCACGGATGCACGCCAAGACCGTAGGATCCTACGCAGTGCCGTAGGGTACCGCACCGCCACTTCGCAGCAAATTAGGGACACTGTTGCTCCTGGGGTATCGGCGAGGACCATTCGCAACCGTCTCCATGAAGCTGGGCTACGGTCCCGCACACCGTTAGGCCATCTTCCGCTCAAGCCCCAACATCGTGCAGCCCGCCTCCAGTGGTGTCGCGACAGGCGTGAATGGAGGGACGAATGGAGACGTGTCGTCTTCAGCGATGAGAGTCGCATCTGCCTTGGTGCCAATGATGGTTGTATGCGCGTTTGGCGCCGTGCAGGTGAGCGCCACAATCAGGACTGCATACGACCGAGGCACACAGGGCCAACACCCGGCATCATGGTGTGGGGAGCGATCTCCTACACTGGCCGTACACCACTGGTGATCGTCGAGGGGACACTGAATAGTGCACGGTACATCCAAACCGTCATCGAACCCATCGTTCTACCATTCCTAGACCGGCAAGGGAACTTGCTGTTCCAACAGGACAATGCACGTCCGCATGTATCCTGTGCCACCCAAAGTGCTCTAGAAGGTGTAAGTCAACTACCCTGGCCAGCAAGATCTCCGGATCTGTCCCCCATTGAGCATGTTTGGGACTGGATGAAGCGTCGTCTCACGCGGTCTGCACGTCCAGCACGAACGCTGGTCCAACTGAGGCGCCAGGTGGAAATGGCATGGCAAGCCGTTCCACAGGACTACATCCAGTATCTCTACGATCGTCTCCATGGGAGAATAGCTGCCTGCATTGCTGCGAAAGGTGGATATACACTGTACTAGTGCCGACATTGTGCATGCTCTGTTGCCTGTGTCTATGTGCCTGTGGTTCTGTCAGTGTGATCATGTGATGTATCTGACCCCAGGAATGTGTCAATAAAGTTTCCCCTTCCTGGGACAATGAATTCACGGTGTTCTTATTTCAATTTCCAGGAGTGTATTTATGTATGTTCTACCTTAATATGCAGACAGAGATCAGTATGTTGGTTGTTTTTTCCCCACATCGAACAGCCTTCCCACAAAAATGTCACGAACTTCACGACCTCATGTTTCCTGCACGGTCTTAAATGTACCACTGAGTGGACCACGCCAATCAGTATAAAATAACCATTTTGTATCCACGTGTCCACTCTTCAACACCTGACCTGCTGCCCAAGCGAAAATATGCATTAATGTATTTCTCCAGCCTCGTGTTCTTGTACTTGTTACCAAACCTAAAAACATATTACTTGTACTAGCTACAATTATTAGCCTGCAAATGACCTAAATATTGATGTAATGTTGTCTAGTACACCGTCTGCAGTCATCAAGAGATATATTGGCACTTATACCTCTTACGTCTTGGCCGGCCGAAGTGGCCGTGCGGTTAAAGGCGCTGCAGTCTGGAACCGCAAGACCCCTACGGTCGCAGGTTCGAATCCTGCCTCGGGCATGGATGTTTGTGATGTCCTTAGGTTAGTTAGGTTTAACTAGTTCTAAGTTCTAGGGGACTAATGACCTCAGCAGTTGAGTCCCATAGTGCTCAGAGCCATTTGAACCATTTCTTACGTCTTGTATAATCGAGGTGACTGTGTCGAGCAGTGCAACCACTAACACCGTACTTAAACACCAAAAAATGGTTCTCCCTACTGATCTGCATTACCTTACATTTTTCGATGTGTTTTAATGTGTAGAGCAAACTGCCTATCATAACACCATGTAGAAGTTCGTCGATGAGTGACTGTCGGAGAATACGAGATGACTCAGGTTCACATTTGCTCTGAAGAATGGCAGCTTGCTCCAAACGTAGAAATAAAGTTGTTAACGCTGATGAGTAGGAAAAACTGTCCTGTAATGTTGGAAACCAATATTAGTTATGAAGTGTTCGACACAGTCACACCGATTAATTATCCGGACGGAATTTTGCAAAGTGACATGAAATGAAACGAACTCATAATATGCTTCGTGAGCTCAAATGGGTATCCCTGGAGGGGAGAAGAATTTCTTTTCACGGGACGCTACTGACTAAATAGATCCTCCCATTCTTCGGCGACGGTGCAGTAACGTTTATATATTTTCAGTAGAGAAAAAGAAAAAAATCGATGCTGCAAAGAGCGAAGGAGCTTTATTGGCAGGTTTCACCTTTCTGCAGAATCTTCAGAACTTGTTTACGTTGCACGCTGTAAGTTTAATGCCATATTGGTTCCACGATGAGTCAATTGGTTATATAAATGCTCTTACTTTGTGGTCAGGGTGCAGCAACTGTAGTATATTGTAAGCAGGAAAAAACACCCCAGGATGCCAAGACAGCAGAAGCTTTATTGTTGCATTTCGCCATTTTGAGGCGTCTTCAGAATATGATGAAGCCTCGAAAAAGCGGTTATATAAATGCTCTTACTTTGTGGTCAGGGTGCAGCAACTGTAGTATATTGTAAGCAGGAAAAAACACCCCAGGAAGTCAAGACAGCAGAAGCTTTATTGTTGCATTTCGCCATTTTGAGGCGTCTTCAGAATATGATGAAGCCTCGAAAAAGCGGAAAGCGTTACTGAACCTTCTGCTGCCGTTGCAACTTAGGCTCATTTCTTCTGCTGAAAACATATCACGATTGCTGCACCATCGCCGAAGAGTGGAAAGATTTATTTAACAAAACCCTTTCGTCGGGCACTCAAAATAGTATCCACCTTCCAGCGTACTACCTCAACAACATCTGAAGATCCCTCAAAAAGGCAAAACGCGTGAATAAAACTTCTACTGTCTTCGCAACCTAATCTGATTTTTCCTACAAAGAACAGTATTGAGCAAGTGTAGTGAACTAGTATTTTTGGCTGCCTGGAGAATTATTCTATAACATTGAAGGAAATCTTGCGTAAAGACTGCAAAGGCAAGAGAAATTGGGGCTACTACAGAAGCATGTAGATCCGACACATTTGAGAATAGAATAGGAAAAGGAATAATTGGTAATGACAAACGTACCCTCCGCAATGCACCGTATGGAGGGTTACCATGCATGTATATAAATGTAAATTGTAGAAAATCTATGAAATTGTTTCGCCATCGTCTGGTGCTATATCAGAACAATGCTTTACTTGTTCAAAGAATTCTCCTTGCCGATGGAATTACCCTTCCGAATCATCAAGAGCTGAATGTAAGAGTCGTGGGTTATTGGGCCGCTATTACTTGTATGAAGAATACTTGGCTATTGTCTGTGCTATAAATTTATAGATTATAGAGCGCAGCAATCAGTCGTCCTTTTTTTTTTTTTTTGCAGGTTTTATTTGATAAATCCAGATTTCGGCTAGTGCCTAGGCATTATCAACGCATTATTTTCTAGTCTCGATGCATGTCAGTTCTCTCTTGTTCCGGCGCCAGTCACAGTTCTTTGAATATTGTGACTGACTCCCGAACAACAGGGAACTGACATGCGTCGAGACTAAAAAATAGTGCATTGGTAATGGCTAGGCACTAGCCGAAATCTGGATTTGCTAAAATAAAAAATAAAACAAAAAAAAAGAAGACTGATTTCTGCGCTCTGTAATTTATAAGTAATCACAGTCGCTGAGTTCACACACTTTCCTAATGGAAGATATCCTGATTTTCTCTACTGTGGCTTCAAGTGTACTTACTGTTGCTCTTTTCCCTTCGCTGGATAGGACGTGAAGGCGTTATCATGTAGCCTGTACGTTCGTCTAATCTGACGCCAGTGTAGATTCAAAGATGCACAAGTTCCGAAGACCCATCGTTATTTAAAATATGGTATTCTTTCAGTATATGCAGTGTTACCGGAGGAATTCTTCTATCTGTCCAGAAGCCAACGCATCAACAACTGCACACGTGTATTGTAGCACACGGTGGGCATTTCGAGCACTTGATCATATTCAACGATTTCCTTTTTTTTTTTTATGGGACCAAACTGCTGATGTCAGCGGTCCATAATCTTACACACTATTTAATCTATCTTAAACTAACTTATGCTAAGGACGACACACACACCCAGGCCCGTGGGAGGACTCGAACCTCCGACATGGGAAGCCGCGCGGACCGTGACAAGATGCCTCAGACCGCGAGGCTACCCCGAGCTGTCAAGGAATTTTAAGGAAGTGATTATGACCATAAACTGTGCTTCTGTGGTTTCCTTTTTGTTGCTGTATTTGATGTAACATTCAAGTAAGACTGCAATTGGTTTTGTGTTGAAAACAGTTAAATCCTCAGTAGTAAATACTGTTCACATGAGGCTACTATCTGTTTCATGTTGAAAACAGTTAAATTGACAGTAATAAATACTGTAATTTCACCGAAATACCTAAACGGCTTTTGACGATGGATATACCGTTAGACTTTCCGGCTTTAGAACTGTGATAATAACAGAAGAAATTACTACAGTTCCCTTTGACAAGGCTAAATTGATACGGGTACATCCGTAAGTAACAATGAAAGCAGACTGTACGTCAACTAGCAAGAACGTTGTCTCATTTCATTTCGGAAAAACAACTGCGTTACCTTAAACGCTTCAGAAAATATCTAACATGACCATCTTAGCTGATCACCCTGTAGTTGGCGAACATGCCTTGTCACTGGGAACGTATTCTGTTCTTTACTCGTTTTAGATTTTCTTGCATACGTATTTCGAAATGTAATAAGTATAGAAACCGAGGAAGAAACTTATTTTGCTTCTTTTCTGTTTCAAGTCAGATAATGTTTCCGTTACATTATCGCTTCTTCTTGATCAATGGACTCGTAACACTAAATCCCCGTTTTGAAACAGTTATATAATCGAACCAGTATAATGCTACTTTAAGTCCGCCGCTAGTACTCTTCCATATAGTACTGCTCTCCGGCATATAGAATATTTCTGTACCTTGGAGAAGAACATTAAAGAAACGAATGGCTGTATCGTGATATCATTTGACGATCAAAGCTACTGTAAATAGCTGTATTTCAGTAGAATTATCGCTTTCAGGCTTCTACTGCTGAAACGAGCATTCGTTGAGTTACGAGCTGCTGCACGAGCGCTGTATTGGCTGCATGGATATTGGTTGCCGTTTATGGCATCAGACTCTGCTTCGCAGCAAATAACTTCTCCAGGGAGATTTACAGTGTATACGTGCCGTGTGTGCTGTTTACTAGCTTTCTGCCAGTAGTGTGTCACTTCTGTTGCTACATTATTGTGTGTGTGTGTGTGTGTGTGTGTGTGTGTGTGCGCGTGCATGTGTCTGTGCGGGTGGGTGGGTGGGGGCGGGGAGTACACACTGAGGACATCATTTGTCGGCATACACAAAGATCAGACGTGGAAACTTGTAGTCCAATGCTGTCGCTGCTACAGAAAATACAGCAAGTACAACACAATACAAATACTTGCCAGAAGGGTTCAGTAATGGTGTCTGTTAATGACGATACAAAATTAGCGCTGTTAATGCAAACAGTTAATTCCTTAGACACTGTTGGCAAGACTACAAGCTTTCTCCATATAAATCATTATTACAAACTTCGACTTGCTTTTCTCCTTACTGTATACGGGGTGGTTCATTGATAGTGACCGGGCCAAACCTCATGAAATAAGCATCAAAGGAAAAAACTACAAAGAACGAAACTCGTCTAGCTTGAAGGGGGAAACCAGATGGATCTATGGTTGGCCCGCTAGATGGCGCTGCCATAGGTCAAACGGATATCATCTGTGCTTTTTCAAATACGAACCCCCACTTTCATAACATATTCCTGTGGGGTTAAAGAAATATGAATGTTTTAAGAATGAGATTTTCACTCTGCAGTGGAGGGTCCGCTCAAATGAAACTTCCTGGCAAATTAAAACTGTGTGCCGGACCGAGAATCGAACTCGGGACTTTTGCATGCGAAAGGCAAAGGTCGCGAGTTCGAGTCACGGTCCAGCACACAGTTTTAATCTGCCACGAAGTTTCATGAATGTTTTAGTTGGACCACGTAACATTCCGCCAGTGCGGGCGGTATTTGCTTCGTGATACATTACCCGTGTTAAAATGGACCGTTTACCAATTGCGGAAAAGGTCGATATAGTGTTGATGTATGTCTATTGTGTTCAAAATGCCAAACGGGCGTGTGCTATGTATACTGCTCGGTATCCTGGACGACATCATCCAAGTGTCCGGACCGTTCGCCGGATAGTTACGTTATTTAAGGGAACAGGACCTGTTCAGCCTCATGTGACGCGTCACCCACGACCTGCAACAAATGATGATGCACAAGTAGATGTTTTAGCAGGTGTCATGGGTAATCCGCACATCAGTAGCAGACAAATTGCTCGAGAATCAGAATCTTAAAGACGTCGGTTTTGAGATTGCACACGTACCATGTTTCTAAGTACCAGGAATTGCAAGGCTACGACTTTGAACGTCGTGTACAGTTATGCCATTGGGCACAATAGAAATTCCGGGACGATGACAGATTTTTTATAAGCGTTCTATTTAGCGACAAAGCGTCACTCACCCACAGCGGTAACGTAAACCGTTATAATATGCACTATTGGGCAACGGGAAATCCACGATGGCTGCGACAAGTGGAACATCAGAGACATTGGTGGATTAATGTCTGGTGCTGCATTATGGAGGAAGGATAATTGGCCCCCATTTTGTCGATAGCAATCTAAATAGTGCAATATATGCTGATTTCCTACTTAATGTTCTACCGATGTTGCTACAAGATGTTCCACTGCATGACAGAATGGCGATGTACTTCCAACATAATGGATTTCCGGCACATAGCTCGCGTGCAGTTGAAGTGGTATTGAATAGCATATTTCATGACAGGTGGATTGACCGTCGAAGCACCACACCATGGCCCGCACGTTCACAGGACCTGACGTCCCCGGATTTCTTTTCGTGGGGAAAGTTGAAAGATATTTGCTATCGTTATCCACCGACAACGCCTGACAACATGTGTCAGCGCACTGTCAATGCATGTGCGAACACAACAGAAGGCGAACTATTCGCTGTTGAGAGGAATGTCGTTACAAGTATTGCGAAATACATTGAGGTCGACAGACATCATTTTGAGCATTTATTGCACTAATGTGGTATTTACAGGTAATCATGATGTAACAGCATGCATTCTCAGAAATGATAAGTTCACAAAGGTACGTGTATCACATTGGAACAACCGAAATAATATGTTCAGACGTACCTACGTTCCGTATTTTAATTTAAAGAACCTACCTGTTACCAACTGCTCGTCTAAAATTGTGAGCCATATGTTCGTGACTATTACAGCGACATCTATCACAAAGCGAAAAAAGTGGTCCAACTAAAACATTCTTATTTCCTTACATACTACACGAATATGTAATAAAATGGGGGTTCCTATTTTAAAAAACGCAGTTGATATCCGTTTGACCTATGGCAGCGCCGTCTAGCGAGCCAACCATAGCGCCATCTGGTTTCCCTCTTCAAGCTAGACAAGTTTCGTTCTTTGTAGTTTTTTCGTTTGAGTCTTATTTCGTGAGACATTTGTCCCGGTCACAATCAATGGATCACCCTGTATATTTATAGAATCATAAGATAAACACCGCCCCACAGCCAAAAAGGTCATTCGTAGGAAAGACATCAGCATCTTCAAGTCATAACGTTGATGTTATAGATTTCCATCTCAGACAGCCTGTTATCCATTCACAATTTTTTAGAGAATCATGTCAAACAATTAGCAATGATAGTGACTTTAACCGCTAAGTTAAAAAAAATTGTAAGTGCCATTTTACATGTCTTCCACACAGATTAGTCAATCTGTCGCTAATGTTTTTTGTTCCATGCGTCCTCATCAAACATGGGAGTATCCCACCTAAATCCTCTACAAAGAGACAAAGAAATAACTTAAAACATGAAGATATGTTTTACAACCTTTCAGGTTCCTCAATCGTTAAAGTTCTGCGTGTATCCAGACATATGTTTGATAGCTAACGAAGCTAATGACTACCGGAGAATATGCCACTGAAGATGTAATACAATGTAACATATAATTATGACCAGCACGTTCAAACGAGTCATAGATGAGGAACTGCTTCGTAAGAAGCTGAACATTTGCCTGTAGTAATGAATTTAGAAACATTTCCCAGAATACAGCTTTTTGTGATGCCGTAAGTAGTGAAAGCCAACCTACTGAAGTGGAATTTAGGTCCGTCCACACTTTGGCATGGAGAGTAACCGTCCCATCATCCCACGCACACCCCCGACCCCTACCCCCCCCCCCCCCCACACACACCCGCCCACCCATCCACACACACACACACACACGCACATACAACCCCCCCCCCCCCCCCACACACACACCGCCATTCTCTACCCTCCACCCCTATCCATCGTCCAGCATCCTCACTATTCCCACTTCCATCTCCTCCTTTATTCCCCCTACCCAGCTCGTCCTCCCACCCCTGCGTGCATTCTTCATCTGTGTAGTTTCGTAACGGGGTTTTCACTTTATTATTTAAACGGTTTACGAGATGTTGTTATTATGGACCGTTACCACCAATTTATCAGTATTTATGTTATTTTGTCGTCTGGGCGTCTGCGTGAAGGGACGCATGTGAACCCAAAAAGGTTCTGCTACTCTACTGGTGAGCCCCTAGCTTCACCACTGGGACGAAACTTCCGTATGGTGGAACCAGCTCTAAAAGCAGTGCAAGGCTAAATATTCGAATACTGGTGAATGTACATTACGCCTTTTTGCAGTGCGTCGAAGATAACGATGCACCATTTATTCTTCTTATTCGCTGGGATTTAAGACAGTGCAATTTCCTTTCTACAGTGCTTTAAGATGGTACAGGGCACGTAAAGTGTCACCATTAAGTAGATGAAATTATTTGTTGGGTTGATATATTAGTTATTTAGTTCTTTTAGTACAATGATAAGAGATACCGTGTGAGGCGCAACTTTCTCTCTCTCTCTCTCTCTCTCTCTCTCTCTCTCTCTCTCTCTCTCTCTGAATAAGTCTATTCCATAGGGGCTTCATAGGGGGGAGGGGTTGGAGAATGCTAGCATGGATGCTTGTAAATAAGATTAGAGGTAATACTGTTCTAGAAAAAAAATTGCAGAATAATTACATAGAACAGTTCCATTAAACAATTTTTTTATATAATAAATTACATCGGAAAACTGGCAACTGTCAAGAAATATAATAAAACTCACCTTTTTATCAGCAGTAGAAAAAAACTTAGTATAAACTGTGTATAGGTGTATGTGACATTATATTACAGTTCATTTGAAGCTACGTACACAAAGTAACAGACATCTCTTTCACAACAATATCTATCATGGCATGGTTTGTGCTTTTTACATTGGGATTATTGAGAACTACGTATATTCTGTTAATACAAAATGTACGCATATGTCTCTAACCCAGACAGTCTTTTAATTGTATGCAGCATATTGTCACGTACTTTTAAGTGGCTTAACAACAGATAAGGTCTAGACCCAAAGAACCTGTACAGCCATGATGGTGTGACCTGTGTTTTTCATGTAATGCACATATACATTATCAGCACACTTGTATTAGATTCTTGTACTCCACACCCACTAACAAAGAGAATACTGGAATGGAGAGAACCAAATGCTAACTAAATACTGTACATCCAGTAACGCTATAAAAAGCCTACCATGCTATTTGAGATACATTATACACTTTTATATCGCATACATTTACTCTCTGGAAATTGCTCTCTAATTAATAAAAATGTGAGTGAAAGTTCTCTTTAAACAATTAAAATATGACTAACACACTGTTTCTGTTTGTAATATCCACGCTGTAACAATAAATGAACTGTCGTAATGTGAAGGCAAAGCTGAATTGTAACAATAATTAATTGGCGTAATGAAAAGGGAAGTATTTCATACTGTAAAAGTTGTCAATCTGACTGCAAGTCTTGTGAACACTATAAACTGCCTGAATAATGAAGTTTTACATAAAACCTAAGATAGTTTCGCAAAACTGATCCCAGATCCCAGAATTGAAAGTAATACACAACACAGAAAATCTAATTGTGTCTGAATAACATACGTTGGCCTTGACTGAACTAAAAAAAATCAAAATCTTGAATCCTTACCCCTATTTGGGCAAATCTGGGTAACACGTCGCAGGACTGCTCTGTCTTCCGCGTCGCTATGCTAAATCTGCAGATTACTGTATCCACACACAGACAAATCGAAGTATCTTCCGAACACAATTGGTATCTTTTCTACTTCTTAAAAATCCATGATCAGTTAAACACCGTAACAGAAAGGTAGGTGAAAAATGAAATATGGGCATAAATGGCAACAATAAGTTGTTTTTTGTATACCGTGAAAAGGTTTGATAAACGTCTTAAGAGCTAAACAATAAAGTTTTCTTTCTTTAAAATCTAGCAACTATCAATATAGTAACCAAATTAGACCGATGGCGCAGAAGTAATAAAAAAAGTAACATCATTATAATAATTACCTCTGACATTCCACTTCTGGTATATGCTTAGTTCCATTAAAATTTTTACAACGTCGCTGTTCGCTCACGGTCGATTCAGATATCAAAATTATACACGACACATTTCATTTACTGCAGTAAAGAGTGCGACCACAGAAGCGTCATTGCTAATGACATACTTATCGTCTTGCTGAGGCTGACTGATTTTCAACTACATGCCCTTATATTAAACATTAACCAAGTGCAACATGTGTTGAGCACTGTACAGGCATGTTATTGTGAACTGCAATTGGCCTTTCTGCAGTAGGTCGCATACTTTAGCTCGCTTTAAGTAGTACCCAGTTGTATGTGATATGCATTAATTTTTTGTTGCAAACCTGCAACCTTCACTATTTGCAACCCATTCATCTGGCCCTTAACAAGACCGATAACCTTATTATCGACTGTCTTTATGCCATGGAGACTATCGGCTCTGTATCTAAATGTGTCAAACACACCTGGACATTATCTTACCACGTTAAATAAGTCGCAGTTGTTCACCCAGTAAATGAAGCTCTCTCTATCCATACAAGACAACTTAGGTTTTCCAAAATCCGCTTTCGAAAAACCACACTGTGTGCAGTCTGCTGTCAACACCGGTAGAGCAAGTAAAAACTTGTGTACCAAATGTATTTTATCAGTAAATTTTCTTAGAGCCCACCATAATTACTTTTTTATAACTTGACGTAGGACGCTACACTGCTGCGTCTCCTCCAGCGAGATGAACTTCTGTATGTCCACGGCTAGATGGCAGTGCGCTATATAGAGTGACACAGTGTATGATGTTTATTGATGACTTGATAATGGAAGTTAAAATTTGCCTTTCATTTCAACTTGCTACTTCTGTTGCAAGTGAGACGCTCCAGGAAAACTGGACTTATTACTTAGGGAATCTATTTTTTTTTTTTTTTTTTTTTTTTTTTTTTTTTTTTTTTTTTTTTTTTTTTGCATTCTTCAACTCACCAACAGTTCAATAGTGATATTTATCAGACTGTCAAAGGAACAGAACACATTAAAATTCCACGCTCATGTGATACGCGATGGTTGTCCGTTGAGCCTGCGGTAACAAGAACTACAGAGCAGCGGTTAGAGCTTAGAACGCACATTGAAATAACTGTTACAGTGCAGAAATGCTTTATTCATCGTTTCCTGATGAACCCAGTTACGCGTAGTTAAATATTTTCCAAGGCGATTCTTTCATATTTTCATCTGGTGATTAACATTTTAAACCCAACACAGAGGATCCATGTAAGCTGTTAAATACCCATGTTGTGCTAACTGAATCATTAATAAGGAAGTTTTTGTCCCTACATATCAATGGAAAGAAAATTAAATTTAGGCTTTGAAAACCACTTAGATCCCAAAACATATCTAGTATATTAGTTCGAAAATAAGGTTAATGATCTGAGAAAATCTCAATTATACCCAGAACAAGAACATGTTCTACGTCTGAGATGCATCTAGTTTGTCTAGCAATAATTCAGTTGTTGCAACGACTTCCAGACAACAGTGAAATTTTGAGGAGAATTTCACTTCTTCAGTGTCCAAAGCTCTTTGTGTCGTTAAAGAGTTATTGATTCCTCTCCTTGAATCGTTTAATATTGATCCTTGCCCAATAACAAAAACGGATTTTCAATGACAAAATTCATCTCTTGTCAAATGGTCCGAAACAGACGCTATTAACTTCTGGTGTGAAGTGCTTCAACATAGAGATGACGTCAACCCATTTATCGAATTGACAACTTTTTCACTGTACGACGGTCAATTGCCGAAGTAGAAAGACTTTTTAGCCAGATGAGCATTATTAAAACTAATGCGAGCAATAAAATGAAATCCGAAATGATGAATTCGCATGTATCGATTCGTGCAGGAATCGGAAGGAAAAAACAATGTTTCCACAATAATGAACTGCCAACATAAGTGCTGACACAGGTAGGAACTTATAACTTTGTAATATGGGCAGCCACAGCCTTTGCAATTGATGGTGACTTGAAATTGAATGAAAATGCAGACAGCTGTTGACCGATGGTTTATTGACCCTGCCGGTTTCGCTGCGTTAAAGCGCCATAATAGAGTGTAAGTGGTGTCACGTAAATTAGCACGTACAGATGCTCTCAACTTTCGTAGTCAGAGAATCCACTAGTGTTTTACCCTTACGACTACTGACTACGCCGGCCGGAGTGGCCGAGCGGTTCTAAGCGCTTTAGTCTGGAACCGCGCGACCGCTACGGTCACAGGTTCGAATCCTACCTCGGGCATGGATGTGTGTGATGTCCTTAGGTTAGTTCGGTTTAAGTAGTTCTAAGTTCTAGGGGACTGATGACCTCAGAAGTTAAGTCCCATGGTGCTCAGAGCCAATTGAACCATTTTGAACTACTGTCTACAGTTGACGCATCCCCTGCAGTATTCACCCCAATGTTTCGCCGATTTTTATTCGTTGAGCATTTCCTCTCTTCATGGGGTTGTATTCTCTGACCACGAACGTTGGGGTGTCCCCATGTGCTAATTTATGTGACACCACTTACACCTGAACATGTTGTTTTAACGCATCGAAACCGATCGTGTTGATAGACCATCAATTAATAGCTGTTTGCGGTTTCATTCAATTTCATGTGACCTGACAGGAACTGTTAACGACATGTAAGGCATCTGAACATACTTTATCCGCTACAACCTCTGCCTCTGGTGTTGAACCTTTTGTCGACGAAGATGTTGACAACCCCGAGTTCTTCGTTTTCTCTTAGGTAAGTTTGCTGTGCCACATTTCATAATATTGTTCTAGCTATAAACAAAAGGATAATCTGAACTTTGTCATACTTTTGGTTACCCAACATACTCAGTACTTAAAAAATAACAGTTTAATGGCTTTGTTAAGGGCACGATAAAAACGTAGTGGTTTATAGTGGTTTTGAATAAGTTCTTTCAGTGGGAAATCTCATTCCACTGTTGGCAACAAAAATGCTCTGACTACTCGATCCTCTGCCTGCCCCATAAATTACAGCGAGAAGTAATATTTAGCGTAAACGATGTAATACCAATCGTCGGGTCTGTTCGGATTCGAATTCTTTTTAAACTGGCTTTCTTCGTGTGCGTGCATGTGTTGCCGTGAATTTCATACTTTTATACCACGGTATTTACCTAAAATCAGTAAATAATCTTTTAATGTGTTAAGGCACTCATCAGTAACAACGTTTACTGTGGGACCAACTTCAAAATAGCGAAATATCAGCTGTTTCACACATTTTGGTCCAGTAGGTTAGTTTGTATGCAACTTTTACAAGTACTAGCTAATTTCAAGTTTGGCTCATAATAACAAAATGCTCAATATTAATAAGTTTCATTTTAAATAATTATTGGCCTTTTTTAAATAACCCTGTAATATAGTTCCGAAGAGTTATTTTAGTTGTTGGTAACTTGTTGATGTGGTTATGTATGATTCTCTGATTCGCCTATAAGTTGTAGTTTTTGTTTGTCATTGTTACAGAACAAGAACCAGTATCAACGGGAGTGGCCAGTACATCGACTACTTGCGCCGAAAATACTTTTGATATCTCTTACAAAGTACTAAGTGACGAGGAAAAGTATGAACATCTGACGGAGTCTTCAGAACAACCTCGTAATTAAGAATATCCGCAGTAGACAGAGATTAGACAAAAAAGAAAGCTTCGTTCTGATTGGCCAAAGGATTACTCTTCCTCAGTCTATAGTCAACAACAGGACCGTGCATATTGTTTGCCTTGTATACTATTTTCTGGTCCAGATAATGGGAGCAAGCATTCTGTGGCTCTAAGATCTTTAGTCACTCGTCCACTTCGCAAATGCAAAACATCACTAGAAATCTTCAGAATCTATTTTGCTACAGATTATCACAAAATGGCAGTTTTAAAAAGCACACATTTCAAAAGGTCTTAGGAAAACCCTGAAAAAACTGCAAATAATTTAATCGAAATTGAGAAACTGAAAATGATTAATTCAATAGAGAGCGGCTGATTCCTATAGTAAAGACGATCATATTTTATGGTCGAGAAAACATATCATTCAGAGGCCACCGAGATGATGGTACACTGAGTGATGAAATCGGTGATCCGCCTCTCCAAAAACATTTAGGGACAGCGCCAAAAAATGCTACAAATCTGAGCAAAACATCTCAGAATCAGCTGATTGATTGTTGCCATTCTGTCATGAAAAAGGTATTCGACAAAGTCAAAGAAGCAAAATATTATGCTGCCCTTGGTGACGCAACAACGGATGCCAATGGTACAAATCAACTCAGTGTATGTACCAGGTATCTGAATTTACAAAGATACTCAATACGAGAAGACTTCATACGCTTTCTATCTGCCACTGACATGACTGATGCTGCATTAAGCGATCAAATTGTTCAAGAATTAAATCAAGTCGGCCTTCAAGTTAATAATTTGAGAGGGCAGGTTTATGATGGAGGTGCCAACATGTATGGAAAGTTCAGTGGCGCACAGTCCCGAATAAAGCACCTCCAACCGCTAGCGACTTATATGCTTGTGCAAAACATAAACTAAACCTGTTTATCGTGAGGGCGTGCAGCTGGCCTAGTATTCGCCATAAGACGGGAGTTGCAAATCGTGTTACCAATTTCGTGCGCGAGTCAGATAAAAGGTTGTAACCAACCAAGTGAGCTATCCTTGAAAAATACGAGAGGCGAAAAGAGTTAAGTTACAAAGTTTTAGTGACACACGCTGGCATCAAAGGCTTGATACTCCCCTTCAGTTCAAGGAGCTCTTTGACTCTATCGTACGCTTCGTTGAAGAAATGGACAGAACTTCTCCGTCAATGGAAAGTATAAGTCTTCTGGCTTCTATTCAACGATATGACTTTGTCTTAACTTTGACAGTGACCGCAGCTGAATTAGAAATTACTGTTTCTCTCTCACGCCAATGCCAGGCTGTTGCATTAGATCTCAACCTTTGCTATGAGGTGGAAGACAGTGTAATAAGAACATTGGAACGATACACAGCAACAAAAGGTGAAGAAATTTTCCAAGAGGCGTGTCATATTGTAGAACCTTTGGACATCCCAGTGCAGGCAGCCAGAATCGCCAAACGTTCTGATCGTCACTCAAATATAGAAGCACCTGATGCTAAGGAATACTACAGGTAAAATAAACCTTTAATACATTCTCACGCTTTTTGCTTCATGCAGCATTTCTCTTTCTTTTCTATTGTTTCGAGTTTGAGAACAATGTAATGTCGCGTTTTGTTTCAGATTGAATGAATTCCTTCCTTTCATTGATTTTGTGTTGGGACAGTTGTGGAGTCGCTTTCCGAGAGCAGAGCACTCTTCAGTTCTCGATCAGTTCATCAAGTGCCATCGTAAAAACAGAAAATCTGAAATCTTTAGTGGTAGCTGCACGTGTTTACAGCAGCGACTTGCCTCATCCTCTCTCGTTATCGGGAGAAATAGCTCTTTGGAAGGAGCTCTGGAGAGACACGGAATATGGCCCCCGAATCAGCAAAAGACGAACATCAAGAGACAAATTAAGTTTCCTTAACATAATAATTCTTTTACAAGTTCTCGCTTCATTACCAGTATCCATTTGTAGTGTGGAGCGTAGCTTCTCTTCGCTTAAACTGGATAAGTCGTACCTTTTAGCACGACAATGACGGATGACAGGTTGAATGGTTTGACTACCATGTATGTTCACCAGGATATATCTGGTAGCTTACAACCTGTCGAAGTCACTGAAGAATTGGCAAAAAGTTGTCCGAGGAAACTCGCTACGCAATAAATGAGCAAAATAAAATTAGGTGTGTTTTCTAGTATATTAACGTTGACTTTGAGAAAGAGTACGCTCAGTTGGGTCAATCCCGTCCCAAAACAAAATGCTGGAATCGCCACTGAGACAGGGCGTAGTGCATGATTGCTTATAATAACGTTATTGATGTGTTAGGGTCCTAATGCGGAATTGTCCCACGTACATTACGGTATTGTTAATTTTTATTTACAGTGTATGTTCGCAGATGTTCATTTAGTTTATTTAACTGTTATCTACACTGAAGAACCAAAGAAACTGGTACACCTGCGGGCATGCAGAACTAATGCAACACGAAATGGGAGAACCAAAGGAACCCATAGACCTGCCTAATATCGAGTAGGACCCCCGCGAGTACGCAGAGGTGCCGCAACGCGACGTGGCATGGACTCGACTAACGTCTGAAGTAGTTCTGGAGCGAATTGACACCATGAACCCTGTAGGTCTGTCCATTAATCCGTAAGAGTACGAGGGGACGGAGATCTCTTCTGAACAGCACGTTGCAAGGTACCCTAGATATGCTCAATAATGTTCTTGACCGGTGAGTTTGGTGGCTGAGGAACTAAACTCAGAATAGTGTTCCTGGAGCCACTATGTAGCAGTTCTGGACGTGTAGGGTGTCGCATTGTCCTGCTGGAGTTGCCCAAGTCCGTCGGAATGTACAATGGACATGAATGAATGCAGGTGAACATACAGGATGCTTACATACGTCACCTGTCAGAGTCGCATCTAGACGTATCACGTGTCCCGTATCACTTCAACTACACTCGCCCCACATCACTGCAGAGCCTCCACCAGCTTCAACAGTCCTCTGCTAACACGCATGATCCACGCCATCATGATGTTGTCACCTTAGCCGTACACGTCCATCTGTTCGATACAATTTGAAACGAGACCCGTCCGTGTTTCCAGTCATCAACAGTCCAATTCGGTGTTGACGGGCCCAGGCGAGGCGTAAAGCTTTGGGTCGTGCAGTCATCAAGGTACACTACTGGGACATTAGTGGGCCTTCCGCTCAGAAAGCCCATATCGATGATGGTTCGGACGCTGACACTCGTTGATGGCACAGCATTGAAATATGCAGTCCTTTGCGGAAGGGTTACACCTCTGTCACAGTGAACGATTCTCTTCAGTCGTCGTCACCCCGTTCTTGCAGGATCTTTTTCCGGCCGCCTCGATATCGGAGATTTGATGTTTTATCTGGCTCCTGATATTCATGTACACTCGTGAAATGGTCGTACGGGAAGATCCCCACTTCATCGCTACCCCGGAAATGCTGTGTCCCGTCGCCCGTTCGCCGACTGTAACATCACGTTCAAACTCTTCACATCTTGCTAACCTGCCAGTGTACCAGCAGTAGCGGAGTTAACAACTACACCAGATACTTAGTGTCTTACAAAGGCGTTGCCGACCACAGCGCCGAATTCTGCCTGTTTACACATCCTGTATTAGAATATCAATTTCTTTGGCGCGTAAGTGTAGCACATTGCTGATTTTAAACATAATTATTAAATTGCTGTTAATTGATTTTTAATTGCTCTAATACTGTTATGAATTTTGTGGTGAGGAAGTCTTTCGAAACTGGTATGTGCTAGTTTTGTTGTCTCCCAAAAAAATGTATGCACTCTTTTACAACTCTCATTTCAGGTGTGACGGATTGAAAAATGGATGAAGGGAGGCTGAACCTAGAGCGCAGAAGTTCACCCTCAAGTGCTACCTGAAGACTGAGAACGTAAGTGCAAATGGAAAGGCAATTCAGAATGAAGTTTTATTGTGATGCAGCATCGCGACACACAATTTCTCGTCTGTGAGGTAAGTCTGAGGAAGAGGGTGTGCCATGTGCGGCACTCTGTACGTACGGATGGTATGTCACCACGATTCTGCCTTTCGTTCACCTACAATGCGGCGCTAATTTTCCCTTAGCTTCCTTGGTTGGCCACACTTCATTCAGATAGTGTTTGCGACCTCTGACTAGGAGCTGTTTATCTGGCAGAGCGCGGGCCTCGGGAAGTGAAAACGAGAAGGGCGAGTTTGGTGGCCACGTGTTCTAGTAGGTGGAAGTCGTTGCTGACCGTCGGAATGATGTCCGGCGCGGCGAACGGCAGCCAGTTTTCCTGTAGTGCTCGTGCGAAGAGAAGGTTAAGTGCCGCACGCCGCATGATGGTGAATAGTTGAAACACGAGTAGACTCTGGATGAGAACATGTTGCATGTTAAATATGCCGCCAGACAGTAAGTCGGGCGTCGTTATTGCATTTGGATTGTGCAGTGTTATTTAGGTATTATGTACGGATGGTATGTCGCCACGATTCTGCCTTTCCTTCACCTACTGTGCGGCGCTATTTTATGACTGACCTGTTTTGTGCAGTAATATAATACAAATTCCGCGGGTGTATACTACTCCTACGGCCTCAGTTCAAGGATTTAAGGTGCTTGTTTGATTGATATCATCTTGTTTTGCTACTCTCTCTGTTATGATGATGTTGCTTCTTGACCTTGATGTACATTGTGTTGACAGACTTGGTTTTGACACTCGTTATTTGTTCTTGGAAGTGCCTTGCTGGTATACTGTGTGTTGCTTGTGCTTTAACACTGGCCTGTTTCAGGTGCATCTGAGATATTGTTACATTCTGTATTTTGAACAGAGCTCTCAGATGGTAGCCAAAGGACTTGATCTAAAGGCACCTCGCAAACTATTTAAACCCACTGACTAACAGGGGAAGGATTCGCTTCTTATAGCTTTTGACAATGGCCAAGTTGTACTGTCGACTGGGCAATGTTTAGTTTTTTGACCAAAGCTAATTAGGGAATTGGCAAGATTAAATAAAGATTGAAGCAGAAGAAATGAACTAAAATTTGTACTGCGGTCCAGACTCGAATCCGGGTCTTCTTACATGCTGCGCAGAAATGCTAATCATTACACTGCCGCAACTCTGTGGTTGACCGTGCTACACGAACTACCTACGCTTAATGCCCTCCGCAACACAAAATCATATCTCCTGCTTATTTTCCCTTTCAATGACTCTATTGCCTGGGCTCTCTACATCTACATCTACATGGTTACTGTGTAATTCACACTTAAGTGCCAGGCAGAGGGTTCATCGAATCATTTTCATACTACTTCTCTACCATTCCACTCTCGAATGGCGCGTGGGAAAAAGGAACACTTAAATCTTTCCGTTCGAGCTATGATTTCTCTTATTTTATTATGATGAACATTTCTCCCTACGTAGGTGGGTGTCAACAAAATATTTTCGCATTCTGAAGAGAAAGTTGGTGACTGAAATTTCGTAACTAGATCCCACGGCAAAGAAAACTGCCTTTGTTTCAGTGACTGCCACCCCAACTCGGATATCATATCGGTGACACTCTCACCGCTATTGCGCGACAACACGGAACGAGCAGCCCTTCTCCGGGATTGGAATAACACCCCAGCGCTGGACGTAATGGGAAAGTCCTGTACCGTAGCTGATCTTATAGATCTTATAATTGCATTTTTCCCTGAGACATTCTTTATCTACGATAATGAATGAAACAGAAGAAATGAATAAAAATTTGTGCTGGGGTGCTATTCCGACGCCGGAGAGCCCGGTCAATAGTGACAGTGCAAGGGAAAATAAGCAGAAGATATAATTTGAAGTTTGTGCTGGCGAGGGCATTCAACTCACGTAGTACATGCAGTAATGTTAACCGGATTGCTGTGATGGTGTAATGTGTAGCATTTCTGCGTAAGAAGCAAAAAGACCTGGCTTGGAATTCCAGCTACTGCTTAAATATTAGTTCATTTCTTCTGCTTCAGGCATTATCGTAGATAAAGAAGAGACTTTAATGTCGTAGGGAAAAGTGTAATTATAAGAGCTATAAGATTAAGTAACTTACCAAGTCTGGTACCCAATTCTTACTCATTGTAATATGTGGGATAAGAGCTCTTTCTCCTGAAATTTAAATTAGTTTTTTCTGCAGTGCTGATTTGTAACTGTAGGTAACACTTTCTGTAAAATAATTGTTTTTAATGGTTTTCTATCTCTGTGAAGCTGCTTCGCAAAAGTGTTGTTGTTTGTTGGTGTGTATTAAAAGTGAACCGTGTATATGTCACGGAACTCAATCTTTCCATGCTTTGTCTATCCTATGGACCCGTACCACGTTCCAAAGGAACTGTCCAGAATGCCCACAAGAGCGGTTTCAGGAGATCATGATCATCCACCGGCCCCGCAAGAGATTGAGAAACCATCGATATATTTCCGAAATCTCCTAGAAAGTCTGTGTGGCAAGCGGCTCGTGGGACAGGAATTCCAAAACCGAGCGTCCGTCGCGTTTTGAAGCATCTCGAATAGGAAAGTTTTATTCCTTGATTAGTCCACGATCTGAATGGGAATGAAAATGACCGAAAAACTAAATTTTGAGAGTATCATGAAGCAAGATGAGCTTTTAAGTTCAGTGGTTAAATTTATCGTCACCAAAAAATGGTTCAGATGGCTCTAAGCACTATGGGACTTAACATCTGAGGTCATCAGTCTCCCAGATTTAGGACTACTTAAAACTACTAACCTAAGGATATCACATGCATCCATACCCGAGGCAGGCTCTAGCTTATAATCCTCACGTGACAATGGTACACTATGTGAATGTAACATTAGTTGCTGTGTGGTTTTGTTTATCAGCATTTAGTTTGATCAGACTTTCCTTTTTTGAGCATACAGTGACTGTTGAAAATTACCTGATTCTATTAAGGGAATACGCCGTGCCAAGCATCGAAGGGATTATTCGGGATAGAGAATGGTATTTCTAGGAGGGGTGAGCATGTCCCCACTACTATCGCCGTGTAAAGACCTACTTTGACGAACACCTATCGGATAATTTGCATAGGACGAAGAGGTAGTACCGAGTACTCAACACGCTCACTAGATTTCACCTCTAAGATTCTTTTTTGTTTGGGGGCATGTGAAGGACACTGTTTATAACACAAGACTATCTATTGTGCCAAAATACCAATAGCAAGCGATTAGTAACATATTGGATCTATTGGTCAGCTTTATCAGCTGTGCCGGGGCCACAGTGGCAACAATTTGAATACTTTCGAAGATGGCTGGTATCTACATTTGTTCACATTACTTTGAATTTTCAAATCTTTCCATCTTAATAAATGTTACTATAGGCGCCATAAAAAGAGTGTATACATTTGCTTGGGACTCCCAGTATATGCCTTATTGGTGTTCTAACAACTCCAAACTCTATCTGTCGATACTGTCCTTAAATTCGACTCTATTACCGCCTCAACAGGCTGATCAGACTTCTATTGAACTTGCGCATCACTGTTAGAGGAGTGCCAGTATCGGTACGCATGCTACAGAATTTGCCAGTATGTTCCAAAACAACTTGTAAGATAACGGGAGTTTTCTCTTGCTCATGCCTCGGGTTCTACTAGCGATAGAAAGGTACGATCAGGTGTTTTGGATAGGCCTCGGGCTAGGGACCTTTGGTATAACCAACACATGGATCATTTTATTGTCACTATTCTACGGTACAGAGTCAAAGTACGAATGTGTCACACTTTCTTTCTAGCTGAGGAAAATTACGTACATCTTTTATTTGTTATTGCATTTGACGTCTCCTACAGTGGGCACCATTAGTCCACGAACAGTTCCTTAGAAAACGAGATAAATGCGTTTTTCTACCATTTTCTTGTACCGAAACCGGGCCACAAATCACAAGACGTCTGTGCGCAGAATAGGTCTTAAATTTTTACATAATATTTCTGCGCTCCAGATTTCGAACAACATTGAAAATTTTCTTGATATCACTATCCACTACTGAGAAAGGGTTTGAAAGATTTTTTGTAGCAAGACAGCTATGCACAGCAAATGACTGCCGTTTTAAGGTATATCCCAAAGGTTTTCTTGGATTCTTTATCCGTTTTCGGGATACAGACACCCTAATTGTACACGTAAAATTCAGTTTGAGGCAGGAATGTAGTTTATAAAGGGAATTAGCACAGGGAAATATACTTTAAAATTTCTCCATTACTATTATACGGGTTCTGGAAAGCCATGTTTTAGTACTGAAGCACACGCAAAAATTTATTGCATGTAAGATCCTGTCTGAGGTGTAAAATTAGTTTTCCATTGTTTCAGATTGACAAAGGTAAACTATCAGAATTTTACTGATCGATGCATTTCTTTTCATATGAGTGACATGCTCTGCTGCGGCAGGAAAAAGAAGAGAATAAACTGGAACGTGCTCATATTGGAACACACAAAATGCGAATACGTTCCTGTTTGTTTAAAAGCCTCCGACTCAAAAGTGGGTTAACAGCTGCAGCATTCTACGTTCCTCAGCACCATTGAAAGTTTCCCCACAGATTTTGGAGTGCGAACATATTCAATCTTTTGTATGGAGGGAGTGGCGGAGACAGTGGCAGTGGGAAAGAGCCGGATAAATAATAAATAATGGAAGATCGTAGACAGTGTTTGTGGTATAGAAAGGACGAAGGAGACAAAGACAGTATACGAGAAAGAAAGGGACACAGTGGTAATGGAATATAGTTGGAAGTGACAGAAGAGCGCTACGAAGAGTGAAGGACACAGTTCCACAGGGCAGGAATAATGAGAAGAAGAAAGTGGAAATGGGTGAGAACCATTGATAATGAGAATGACAAAAAGACGTATAGGACTGTGAGAAGAGGAAACAGCAGCGGGAAGGAATGAATGAGGCAGTTGCAATAAGAGAGAGCAAGAGGGAGACAGTGAAAGTGACAGGAGCATGTAATAGCAGTAAAGAAGGAAGGCTGTGACACAGGAGACGGTGAACATTAGAGAGAGAAATAATGACAATGAGTTGGACCGGATGAGTGAGTGAGAATGGGCAAGTGGAAGTGGATGGTATGAGCAACTTACAGCTCTGGGCAAGTGGGTGCGAGCGAGTCGTTACGGCTATGAGACGTGATTATATTCATATAGTCATTAACCAGCTTTCGGCTTCTCAGGCTATTTTCAAGTGATGGTCTGAGAAGCCGAAAGCCAGTTAGTGACCAAATAAATATAATTTTGCAGAACCTTGGGAAGTGTTTTTCTTTATAATGTTATTGTCGTGTTCTGACGAGCAGTGACGGGAACCTCAGTTAAAATTAAGCAGTTAATTATTCGCTTTTTATGTGCTTCAGTAGGAGTATTGTTCCAATGGCCATAGATCTGATCAGTTTCTATGCAGGGAATTGAAGCTCAGAGAGTAACTATTTCACAGAATTCCTCCCATCATAGGATTTAAAAAATAATTATAACATGAATAATATGAATATACCGACCGATACACGCAGCAAATTAAACGTGTTGCTTAGTCAGTGGAGTGTTGTCTGTGACGCTACTTTACTACCACACGGTATTGTTACTTCAGTGACATGTGCTGCTGGAAGATTTTTCATTAGTCAACATCGAAACACAGAATCACATTTCTATTCAGCTGATACGACTAAGCTATAGTTTTTCCACTGCAAGTATGGGAATCTTTGGGCGTTGCTACCGTTTCGGTTTGTAGTACATTAAGTTCATTGACACGGTGTTCGAGTGCTACATTTGTGGCTGTAGAAAGATGAACTCAGTTATCGGCACATGGTTGATCAATAGAAGTGCTTTTGGTAATTTACAAGCAGTAAAAGAAACTTGAGGTTAAAATAGTCATCGTTGTATTTATTCGTGACAGTTCGATTAATAACTGCGCCAGTGCTATTGCTGACATTATTTATATTTCTTTAAGACTGTAAGGAAGTTACTTCCTCGAGGCGCAGTGCCAGTAGTATTATTTGCATAATTATTCTGTTTTTAAGATCAATGGTTTATTTTATAGAGCGAATACACATGAGAGTGGGGTTATTTATTTCACGTAACTATGCTTAGTGGACAGTTTCTACATCGGTGTATGAAGCTGAGATAAACATTTCCTCATTAACTGATCATTTCCGTTCAATTGTTTGCTTAATGGCGCCCAAAGCGGTGAACTTTACTTTTAATGTAGTCTGTTATTGACTCTAGTTATACTGTTAACTTAATTTTTCCAGATGATTTCTGTTGTTGGCGCTTTATTGCAGTGGTTCATTCCAGACAATCTGTTAGAACTAAATCAATACTTAACATTAGCACCCGTGAATTTAAGACTAGAATTAAATTTAGAACAAATACAAGGAAAACTTTTAAGTTGAGGAGCTGGCACAACTCATTTCTTACTTTATTAAAATGTGTGTACAGCAGGTTCAGTACCATAAAATGTGCCTTATTGATCACTATTTAAGAAGAAAAGTCTGACTTACAATAAAGTGGCAATTATAAACATGGAAACAAACTTTTCATACGATGAAACTTTATGCGTGCAAAATGATTTCGCTACAGTGTTCTGTTTTTAATTCTTCTAGAGATGCTTCAAGTGCTTTACAAAATATCCTCACGAAATATTCCAGAAAAAGAAATCACTCATTTGTGAATTTTTCTCTGGCCTAAGGGAGACCCAATTCTTAACCGTTATTACCGCTCCTCAACCAACCGCCGTACTCTGGTAGTGTAGGAACGTAATGGATGAGCAACAAATTTTAGAAAATTACCTAAAACGATTTTGGAAGCTTTAAAAAACAGGACTTTTTCCACTTTTAAAATTGACACTCGTTACGGAATCTTTCTTGGAGCTAACGTTAAATACCATACGATTGTATATTAGACCTCGCTACTTCAGTTCTTTCCCCCACAACGTATGCTGTTTACTATGAATATCAAAACCTTATTTATTCGTTCTTCTACGGAAAAACTTGGGAAACGGGGTCAGTGAATTCATACATTCTTCTTAGAATAAATCATTTAACTTTCCCTAGACTCTTGTTTTACTTCGCCTAGAATGGTCAGAAAAGTACATTAACGTGACCGTGAATGGGCATGTGACTACATAGAAATGAATCATATTAAAATGGTAGTATATTTACGGTATGGAGAAAAGTATGTTTCATAAACTTATTGTCGCTTATTATTTACCATTTTTTGTGTAGGCTTAGGAGTTTACAGCTATATGCCACTTCACAGTAGCTTTTTACAGGTCACAGATGTTTAGTAGGCGAACGGTTACATATGTTTTCGGTCTGCATTGCTGAGACATCCGGTACACAGGATATCCTTCACTTTTATAGGAATAAATGAACAAAAACTTCCTTCCCTCTTGAACGACGGCGAAAAGTAGTCAGCAGAGAGGCCCATTAACTGTCCACAAGTCTCATACCCCATAAACGTTCATGCTTTGGAGATGTCATGGCTAATTAAATAAAGAGCCCAGTTCCTGACGTGAATGTGAAGGCAATTTCCATTCTTGAACTCATTACATCATTGTCTTTACAGTGGTACGACGCTGGAGACGAAACCACTGAGTTCTCGCCAGCGATTAACTGTGGTACGTATTAAACAGTCCGTCGACTTCATGTTCCTTAATTGTAATACTATGGCTGTTTAAATGGAGAGAGGAGTACTAAATAATGCTGTTTTTAAGTTTGTATTTCCTGAGTTTGGGAATATAATATACAGTGGCGCTTTTTCTGTTGGAAATTGTTTAAGAATGTTTTTATGAACTGCTTATCTGCTCACACTTTCGATCCTAGACGCTCAAAGCATTTAATATTATGATCCAGGTGAAGTCCACCCGCAACGGCCTAATATCAAATCCCAGTACACACACACACACACACAACAGTTTATTATCGTAAAATGTTAGTAATTGGCCCTGCGTATTGATATGACTGCGATGTGGTTAGGTGTTCCCTAAGCAAAATCTTAAATTCCATTTCTCTGAGTTTTTGTGTTGCCGAAAAGATGATTGGCTTTCTGTTATCGTAATTATTTTCCCATATTAAAAGAAAATTATTCAATAAATGATCTTCAGCTCAACAAGGAAGATGCGATACTTCCACTAGCTACTAGCTACGAACGAGGACGATGAAAACTGCAGTAACATAAATTCGAACATATTCAGAATCTTTTCACAGAAAGCAAACTGCGCGGTAATTTTCCAGCCTTTCATTAAGAATTTCAGTTCTAAATAACATTCAGTGTAATAAAAAGCTTGGCGTGCAGCAGTGTCATATACTGTCCAGTCATATTACTGTGGCCCTTTTCACAAGCCTGAATAATCACATTTTGCGGCGTGGAACGTTCTCACACTCGCAGGATGAGAGTGCGGTGCAGGTACCGACGCGATGTGGTGCCATGCCAACTACAGTGGCGTGGCCAGCTACACTAGGTTTCTCGGTTAACGATCCGTGGCTCAAACAGACCGATCGGGGTCGTTCTGTAGATTCTTGATCGTGTTTAAATTTACGGTCTTTGGTGGCCATGGGAGTACGGTAAAGTCATCTTTTTACTCTTTGAACCACATACGTTCAGTGCTAGCCGTGGGGAACGTTACACTGCCGTCCTGGTAGACACCATAGAGTCGACGATAAACAAACTGCATGTAGGTGTGGACATGGTCCCCAAGAATAGACACATAAGACACATACTTGTCTACATCCATTGTGTCTTTCAGAATGACGAGATTACCCAGGAAATACCACGAAAACATTTTCCAGACCATAACCCTCCCTTTCCCGACGATTGTTGCAGCGTGTTTGCGGTTCAGACGTTTCACACCGTACACGACAAGAGTCATCTGTCATATGAAAAAGCCACTTGTCACCACTCGGCGGTAATGTCGTGCAAATTCCAGCCCTCGCCGCCAATGAATACGTCAGCATCAGTGCGTGAACCAGGCGCCTGCTGCGTAGGTCCATACACAGCATCGTTTGCTGATCGGTCGTGGAAGAGACACTGTTCGTAGCCTCTTGGTTCACCTGAACTGTCACTTGCTCAGCAGTTAAACGTCTGTTCACCCGTACGCATTTCCGCAGCCGTCGTTCACACCTGTCATGCATGGACCGTGGTGTACCACATTTGTCTCGGCACTGGTTTTGCATAGGGCCATTTTGCGATCCACGGTTTACTTCAACCACGGTGGCGCCTGAACTCTTTGTAAACTTAGCTTTCTCTGGATTTGTTGACCCGAAAGCCAACGATCATGCTCTATTGGGTGTCTAATAAATCACTTCGTTTCGACATTACTAAGACGACTCGACTATTTTCGGCGTCCCCCCCCCCCCCACCCCACCACTGCTAGTGCTGCCACCTGCCGTCTGTGAGTGGTTATTGCATTCTGACGTCAAAAGTAGGTGATGGTCAGATTAATGTCAGCTCTGTCATTTGACAACCTAATATCACGTCAGTCATTCAGGTACATAAGCACAAGACTTACTATATATAATTTAATTTCATAATGTCATTCTGCATGACTACCCTCCATTTCACACTTAAGTGCCAGGCAGTAGGTTCACTGAACCACCTTCAGACTATTCCATTATCGTTCCACTCCAAGAACATGAAACAACACTTGAAGCTTTCCTTCCGAGCTTGGATTTCTCTTATTTTATAGCGGTGATTATTTCTTCTTACGAAGGTTCCCGACAGAAAAATATTTTCGCAATCAAAGGAGAAAGTTAGTTAATGAATTTCATAAAAAGATCTAGCCGCAACGGAAAAGTCTTCGTTTTAAGTCTTTGTTGTAATGACTGCCACCACAACTCCCTTAACATATTCGTAACGCTCCTACTTCTTGATAATACACAACGAGCTGTCCTAATTTCGATATTGTCCATCATAAAACCCGTCTGGTAAGGATCCCATACCACTCAGCAATACTCTAGCAGAGAACGGAGAAGCGAAGTGCTAGAAGTCTCTTTAGTAGACCTGTCGCATCTTTGAACTGTTCCGCCAATAAAAAGCAGGCTTTGGATTGTCTTCCCGACAACAATTTCTAAGCGACTGCTATAATTTTTTATTTGTTCGTAATTTTAATTCCTATGTAGTTAGGAGAACTGAGAGTATTTATATTTGTGTGATTTATTCAAAAAATGGTTCAAATGGCTCTGAGCAGTATGGGACTTAACTTCTGAGGTCATCAGTCCCCTACTACTTAGAACTTCTTAAACCTAACTAACCTAAGGACATCACACACATCCATGCCCGAGGCAGGATTCGAACCTGCGACCGTAGCGGTCGCGCAGTTCCAGACTGTAGCGTCTAGAACCGCTCGGCTGTGATTTATTGTCTAATAGAAATTTACCGGGTTTATTTTAGCGTTCATGTGGATGACCTCACACCTCCCCTTATTTGGAGTCAGTTGCCACTTTTCGCGCCACTGAGATACCTAAGTCACTTTGAAATAGGTTGTGGTCTTCTGGTGACTTCGGTAGACGGTAAAGTTATTTTGTTAGTTAGATGTTCCACAGATCATTTCAACGATTTTTTTATCGAAATTATGTGGAAGAAGTTAGTTTACAGGACATGTATACATGATTAGTTTAAACATTAATGAACACATTATTATTTGTAGTCCTCCTCACCCAACTAAACTTTTTTTTTTCTGGCTTCTAGATTTTGAGTTGGAATTCGCCAATGGAGTTAAAGGGCTTCTCCAGGAGAAATGATTTTCAATTGGATTTAAAACTTGGTTCACCATCTGTCAGACATTTAACGTTTTGGCAAATGATCAAAAGTATTTGTTTCTGCATACTAAACTCCTCTCAGAGACGCTTAATGCTGTAAAAATGGTTAATCAGGGCCATTTTTACATCCAATGTTCTAGTTACGTACATCACTGTTCTTTTCAGATTGTGATGGATTATTTACGATGAATTTTACTTGCGGATATGCATATTGTAAAGGCGCAATTAAAATCCCTAGCTCCTTGAGTAGGTACCCACATAACGTCCGCAGAGGAACACCACAAATTATCCTTTCTGCTCGCTTTTGAGCAACCCCAGAATATTATTCTGAATGGAAATATGCATAATATACCCGAAGGTTGATACGTTTATGTCTAAGATTAGCAATTATATGAAGAGCATAGGTAGCTAACCTTAATTATTGCTTAAGCTCAGTAATATGCTTCTGCTAAATTAAATTTTCAGCAATATGTACACCAAAGAAGTGGGTGGTTTCTACACCACTTAATGACTCTTGCTCATGTGCTACATCAGTTGTTGGTAAGACATTATTCAATGTACAGAGCTGAATGCAGCGTGCTTTTAAAATTTAAGGAAGGTATATTTTCAGAGAACCACTTAATAATTCTTTGGAAAATATAATTTACAAACTTGCTTTCTTTCTAATGGGATTTGTTACAATACTAGTATCGTCTGCAAAAAGTACCATGTTTGCTTGTTAAATTACCTACCACTTAACATACAATAAGCTAAATTAGTATTTTTTGCTGAAAATACTAGCGTTATAATAAGTCTCATTACATGGCGTCATCTGCAAACAATCGAAGAAGGCTGCTCAGATGGTCTTCTAAATCGTTTATACTGGTCAGCAACAGCAGAGGTCCTATACCATTTCATTTGACAACGTCAGATATCACTTGAGTGACACTCAATGGCTTTCCGTCAATTACTACATATTCGTGTCCTTTCTGACAGGAAGTCTCGAATCCAGTCAAACAACTGAGACGATTTTCCATAGGCACACAATCTCATAAGAAGTTTCTTCGGAGAAATGGTGTCAAAAGCCTTCTGCATATCTATAAGTATGGAATCATACTTCGCGTGAATAAAGAGGTAATTGTGTTTCATAATAACGATAAGTAACGATACTTTCTGGGTAACTGTTGACTGCGTTTCAACAGACCGTTTTCTTCTCGATAGTTCATAATGTTCGAATACGGTAATTGTTCCAAAATCCTGTCGCCAATCGGCGTCCGTGATATGGGTCTGTAATCCTTCAGAGTACTCACGCTTCCTTCCTTGAGTATTGTGGTGAGCTCTGCCATTTTCCAGTCTTTAGTTACTCATCTTTCTTCGAGCGAATAGTTGTATATGATTGATAAGTATTGTATCAGCATACTCTGAAAGGAACGTAACTGGTATACAGTTTGTACTGGAGACTTCCCTTTATAAAATAATGGAAATCTATGTCTAAATTACTCATGTTAGCAGTAGTTCTTCATTCGAATTTTAGAATATGTGCTTCATCTTCTGTTGTAACGGAACTTCTTAAAACCGTGTTTAGTAACTGCTTTAGTGACGCTGCCGTTGGTAATATTATCATTGGCATGGTGCACTGAAGTTACTGATTGTGTTTGATCATTGAATTTTCTGCCAGACTTCGAGCAAGAGTTTCGTTGTGGAAGCTATAATGTATCTCGGATATAAGTCCTTTCTAAGTTTCGAGCGTCTATAATCCTAGAGATTTTGTATTCTTTTAAATTTACCATTCTTTTTCCTTTCTTCTGTAACAGTGCTCTGACCTTTTTTGTGTACCATCGATTATCAGTACCAACAACATTTTAGCACTTTATTGAGTGTACAATCTCTCAATGTACGCTTTGAATCCACGCTACATCTGAACTTAACTTACATAGCTAGTGTAGAAGGAGTGAAGTCTGTCTCTTAGGAAGGCGTCAAGCGAATTCTTGTCTAAGTTTTTAACTAGATATACTTTGCTTTTATTTTTGGCGGATTGATCAGTCTCGCCACTACGACATTATGGTCACTAATCCCAGTATCTGTCATGATGCTCCTTATTTACTGAGAATTATTTGATGCTAAGAAGCCAAGTAAGTTTTCGAAACCATTTACAATCTGAATGGGATCTTGAAACTGCAGAAAATAATTGTTATAGGAAGCACCTAATACAATTTGGGTCGACGTTTTATTCCTACCAACGGCTTTAAACACGTTTATCTTCATATGTTTATCAGGTTGAAATCACCACCTACTGTAGTTGTGCAAGTGATATACTTGTACGAGATCATACTCAAGTTTTGTTTTAACTGTTCAGCAACTGTAACATCTGAGTCGTTGTGTCGCTAAAAGAAACCACAACTATTAATCTATTGCGGTCATCAGGTGTAACCTCTACCCATACTAACTTACACGAACAATCTAAGTCAGTTACGCTACAACATATACTTCTAACAGCAATAAACACTCTTCTACCAACAGTACTTAATCTACAAATAACCTTATCGTTCGGACAACCGCAGCTGAAAAACTTGTACACAATGTGAAGGATAATCAAACCATTTAAAATCAGATATTGTAAAAGATTCTGTATTAAAATTAACTGAAAGTCCAGTTCCGCACTTTTATTGTGTTTTCACTTTATGACGACCGGTTTCATACCCTGAAGGAACGTCTTCAGGTCATGTTAAACTAATGCTTCAACTGCCATGAATTCCAAGGTGCAATTCCAAGTAAGAACATGTCTCTCCTTGATAAAACCTTGGACGAAACTGCAGATGGGCATCCGATACGAACCATCCTAGGTTTTACCGAGGAATTACATATTTTTTACGAGCACATGTACCTTGTAAATCGTGGCACATGAAGTATTAGTTTTACATGACCTTGTGATCCAAAGCGACACATCCGAAATGAGCCGCTATATGCAGTTGGCTGCACCTTTTCCGCGTCTGGAATGACTCATCCTGCTTTGCACAAAGAGTGGACATTGGATTTCTTCCCTCTTTGGTAGTCACATCTCTAAAGGGCGCCATTACGTGCCTAACAGTATAGCTCTCATCTTGCAATAATCACATCTTGTTGGAAAGCCCAGATCGTGTGGGCCGGGGCTTCTGCGCAAACAGGGCAAGCGGTCTGAGGATCGTTGTCAGCCCCGAAGACTATCTTTACAGTAGCAGTGGCGTCCAGACTCCCCATGGCTGCCGGGGCATTGTCGCTCTGATGTCGCTACACACGCAGTCCACGCCGGGTACTTCCACAGCTCTTCTGGATACTGAATGGCATAATTACAACGTATCTTTATAGAACATTTTTATAACAAATTAGTACAGAGAAATCACCGTATTTGTGAATTCATCCGACCGCTCTGCAGTATATTCCACATATTCTCCTTTAACTATATTAATGAAAAGAGTGACCTTAACACACTAACAATCGTCATTGGTATAGGGACATATTATCAACCATCATCACGACACTCATAGTTCTGAGAAGGGCGCCAAATCCAAATTACCAATTTTTACACGTGCTCATACATACAAGCAAAAATTAAACTAGTTTGTTAAATACGATAAGCAATGCGATTCGATAAAATGAGAATCTAATATCTAACATTCTCCTGCGATTTTAATAAGCGTTGGGAACTATGTGTTTACCTATGCGACTTTCAAATTTAAAATCGCAGAAAACAAATGCTGCAGCGTTTTTATTAAAGCAACTGGTGTCATATTTCTACCTTGCTCTACGAATTCATAAGTTCCACAACGGAAATTAACCAAAATTGGCTAAATAAATCTCTGGCTTTGAATGCTGTGAACAAATTACAGTAATTTTATGAAATGTTAATAAAGCAAGATATCGTCCCAACTCTTGTATTGAGAGAGAGTCTAATTTGATCTGCAATCGCTTCGCAGAGGATATCGTATGGCCACTTTTTGTGTACCGTCAATTTCCTGCCTTTCTCGGGAGTAGCGTCAGCGTCTTATTTCACCGCAGGTCTTGCAATAACAATTGAAATCTCTATTTACCCTCTGCAATCTTTAGTACAGCACGCAGCTCATTGAGTACTTGTCCCGTCAGTTTTACAGCTGAAAATTGGAGACAGTTACTAGGTAGACGTAATTACATAAAGCAATATGGTTCTGGAAATTTTCTTTGTTCGTTTCCACGCGATATGAGATATCAGCTGTGTGTAATCTGTACTCGAACATTCAAATCACGTACATCCTTTAATACACACATCAAAAAAAGTTTCTCATCACCTCCGTTCCGAGAGTTCCGGAACCCGCACAGAAAATTGGAATTCATTTCAACAGAAACTTCATTTCGCCCTTTTTATTCCTCATGAATACCACACATTGCATGTTGTATGACCATAGAGCGAGACCTTCGGAGGTGATGGTTCAGATTGCAGTACACACCCAGTAGCACGTCTTCTTACACTGATGCGATTGTCTGGTTGAAGGCATATGCCACACTCATCGGTGAAGAGAATGTGATGCCAATCCTGAGCAGTCCATTCTGCATGTTGTTGGGCCCATCTGTACCAGGCTGCACGGTGTCGTGGTTGCAAAGACGGACCTCGCCATGGACGTCGGGAGTGAAGTTGCGCATCATGCAGCCTATTACGCACAGTTTGAGTCGTAGCGCGACGTGCTGTCGGTGCACGAAAAGCATTATTCAACATTGTGGCGTTGCTGTCAAGGTTCCTCCGAGCATAGTCCGTAGGTAGCGGCCATCCATTGCAAGTGTAGCCTTTGGGCGGCCTGAGCGAGGCATGTCATCGACAATTTCTGTCTCTCTGTATAACCTCCATGTCCGAAAAACTTCGCTTTGATTCACTCCGAGACGCTTGGACACTTCACTTGTTGAGAGCCCTCCCTGGCACAAAGTAACAATGCGGACGCGATCGAACTGCGGTACTGACCGTCTAGGCATGGTTGAACTACAGACGAGGCGTGTACCTCCTTGCAGGTGGAAAGACTGGAACTGATGGGCTGTCGGACACCCTCCGTCTAAGAGGCGCTGCTCATGCATGGTGTTTACATCTTTGGGCGTGTTTAGTGACATCTCTGAACGGTCAAAGGTACTGTGTCTGTGATGCACTATCCAGAATCAGCGTCTACATTTAGGAGTTCTGGGAACCGGAGTGATGCAAAACTTCTTTTGATGCGTGTATACTACGCAGTTCTTCTTAGAATATAGTCCCCGATTTGTTATTAGGATATCTGCATATAAGGTACGCCGCGCCTGCACAGGATCAGACACTGGAGGTGACGACCCCCTTGATGCTTTCACACGAGCTAAACGAACGTGTTACGAGACAGACCGCCCTTATTCTAATCATCAGTCTCCTTGAATCTCAGATTAAAAAACCACGCTAAAGAAGTCATCTATCAAGGCTTTATGAAACTGCTTCCTCTACGAGGTAATTAAATTTCGTTAGGTTTTTTCAATGGCACTGAATCATCTTGCATTTTCCTTCCGCACAAGAATCTCAGACTGCCCTTCCTGTTTAAGTCTCGCCGTACAAAAGGGCAAAAGTCATAGAGAAATTGGAGTGGGTATGTACAGGTTTGGTGGACTCGTGTTCCTGAGCTGGCCGCTCTTAACAGCCGCTATGTCTTTGCCTCCTAGAGTGCTGGGCTTGCTCTCATGACATTGGAACATTATGAGCAAGTAGAGAGTTATCTAGGCTGAAATACGCTAAGCAAAAAACTGATATAATGTATTAAAGCCATCTCTAGTTGTTAAACGTCCGCAAACCGTCGGGCGAGTGTTCCTCGTCCATTTTCAAATGGTTACCGTCGTGTGATTGCTGTTGCTGTTCTTATATAGCGGTGATGCCGCCTGCGCAGTCTATGGTGAGCATTTGGTAAGTTTTCTTTCGCACCCGCTGCACCCCCATTATCGATCCGATAACTGGGCTCCAAATTGCGCTTAAATGGATGCCACCATCTTTATTGGGGTTGTTCTCACCGTCGTCCCTTTTATAACGCTACAGAGAAACCGTTTGTGTGTTACATCATAAATCTTTCATCTACTGCCATTCGACATCCTTAAGCAAGAGCATGTTCTGCTATCGAGATAAAAATTTCCTACTAAGCCTCAATAGACAAAGAGGAGAAAATTCGGGTTTAATGTCCGTCGACCACGAGGTCATTATAGACGGAGCAGAAGCTCGGGCTAGGGAAGGCCGCAGAAGAAAATCAGCCGTGCCCTCTCAAGGGAACCATCCCGGCATTTGCGATTTAGGGAAATCACGGATACCTAAATCAGCATGACAGGAACCGGGTTTCAACGGTGGTACTCCCGGAGACTGTAGCGGGTTCGTCTATGCACAGGGAAGTCAGCGCTCGTGCAGTCTCACCGGCCTTCCATACACTACTATTTGGTTGGCACTGAGGCGTACCCTCCGTTGCTATCCGTACAAAATCCATCGGCATCATGAACTGTTACCTGGCGATTTAGTGAAGCGGAGGGCATTTGCGGTGCGGGCGTTTCAAAAGATGGCGGAAGATGACGATTGGTTGAGTAATGTGTTGTGGACCGACGAAGCTCATTTCACGCTCCGAGTGTCTGTCAACGCCCACATCTGTAGAATTTGGGCTACCGAAAATCCTAGAACTGTCGTGGAAACTCCATTGCACGACGAGAAAGTCACGGTATGGGTTGGATTTACCACATCTACCGTTATCGGGCCTTTTTTGTACGAGGAAATGCATGATTCTGGTTCTGTAACTGCTATTGTGACGGGTGAGAGGTATGCCGATATGTTACGGAATCGCATCATCCCCACCCTGGCTGATAAAAACCTGCTGGAAAGTACGACGTTTATGCAGAATGGCGCTCCACCCCATATTGCTAGACGCGTGAAAGATCTCTTGTGCTCAGACGCCACTTTCGTCATGCTTGGCCTCCCAGGTCCCCAGAACTCAGTCCGTGCGATTATTGGCTTTGGTGTTACCTGAAGTCGCAAGTGTATCGTGATCGACCGACGTCTCTAGGGATGCTGAAACACAACATCCGACGCCAATGCTTCACCCTAACTCCGGTCATGCTTTACAGTTCTGTTCACATCATTATTTTTCGACTACAGCTATTGTTGAGGAATGATGGTGGACATATTGAGCATTTCCTGTAAAGAATATCATCTCTGTTTTGCCTTACTTTGTTATGCTAATTATTGCTATTCTGATCAGATGAAGCAGCATCTGTCGGAAATTTTTTGAACTTTCGTATTTTTTTTTATTCTAATAAAACCCCATGTCATTCCAAGCATGTGTGTCAATTTGTACCTCTCTATCTACATTATTCCGTGTTTTATTCAGTTTTCAAATTTATGCTGACTTTTTGATCAGCCAGTATATCATTAGGAAGTATCGGTGAGTTTTGTTTCATGATCAGAATTAGACAGTTTGGAGGCGATCTGTTTAGCCGCCATTATGGCTCTCACATATATTTGGTGACTCGACTGTTTCTTTCTCATGTAATCATACAACACACAAGTTTCTCAAGATAAATGAACGAAGAAAATATTATAACCAGGTTCAGTAAGTTCTTCCACAAGCAATAAAATTAAAAAAAAAGATCGAAACTGGTAAAATATGGAATTAATAAAATGATTAAGAGCACAATATTGTAATTTGCAACAACAATATTTAGGTCATCGTTGCAGTAGCTATGAGTGGACCAGAGTGAACGCAGAAAGATGGTGGGAAAACAGGATTAGATGTCGAGGCTTATGTCCCAAACCGACGCAACATGGGGCTAAAAACTGTGTGTGTGTGTGCGTGTGTGTGTGTGTGTGTGTGTGTGTGTGTGTATGTGTATGTTTCATTAAGGAAATTTTGTGGAGAGATTCTGAGTCTTTTTGAAATCTACTATGCTATTTCGATATACAGTATGCTGTTTATTTTTTTCAGGTGGAAGTTAAATTTAATATTTTACATTAGAAGTGATAATTATTTTGTTCAGTATAATTTGAAAGAAAGATATGTAGGTGTAAATTAATGCAGTTTGTAACATCATTATGACATAATGAAGTTTAGGCACATGCGGGAAGTATTACGCTGCTTGGAATCAATCTTGCACCACACTATATTTGACATGAAAATAGTGTAGGAAAAATTAACGACACACAAAACATTCCCGGTTCCTCTCCTGCCTGCTATAAAGGAATTGTCTGTAAGTCCTGGAGGCATTTTGGGATCTATTCTGATGTATGTATGAGAATTTGAGTCTTTTTGGTAACAGCTGATGAAAGATCGCTCATACTTAGTAGCACTGCAACTTTACAGTCATCATCAGAATTATTGTGGAAGAACAGAAATCTTTTTTAAAAATCTTATTATCAGAGAAAGCTATTGGTATGAAGTTTCAGTATACTAACAACTGTTAACTATTACCCCAACTACACAACAAAGATAATGTCATTCAAGAAGCAAAACTAGTTTTCAGACCCCTGGGATAAGAAATAAGGGTATCCACATAGTAGGTGACTGTAGGCTGAATGTTGATACATAATGCTGAGAATGTTTGTGTGAATGTTGGAACAGGTCTGTCTATTTAAAGAGCACGAGAAAGGAGTAGGGTTCAATTGGAGCTAGAGAACAACAGGAAAGTAGTTTTTGAAATAGAAAAGGAAGGTTGAACCATAATATTTCATATTACACTGCAAACATTAAAATTTTCCCATTCTGAGATAAAAGGCTTACTGAAGCACACTAAAGTGGAATGTGGTAGCACTACTTACTATGGTTTTTTTTATTTTGCTTTTGTGGGTGATTAATAACCGTTTTTGTTAGTTTTGCATCATGTTGGGACAAAATGCAGTGGCACTGAAGTTGATTAACTTTCGCGACATTGCCTGCTGTACTAAATGCATTACTAATTATTTTAATCATGATTTTAACTCTATCTCCTTACTACAGTAAATTTCGTAATATTTTGTATTGTATTTTTTCAACTTTGCTATATTTTTCACACAATTTATGAAACTTTGCGCGTAACAGTTATTTTATTGTGAGGCATAATAGTAGTATACTGAATGTTTTCCAAATTTTCACTATTTGCAGACTAAGTCTCAATAAACATCACTGCAGACACAATACTTACACATATTAAACACATTTTTCATTCAGATAATTGCTTTCATAAAATTAATTGCTTCCATACATGTGAAAATTGGCAGTTCCATTACGTTTCTGTTAGAATATGTGTCATGTTCATTATAATTATCCGGGCTGTTATGCCGTGGTCGGTTGATGAATTCTGTGTCGATTCCCAACGTTTCGTCTCCGACTGTGGGAGACATCTTCAAGGGGGTCCGTAGCTCAATGGAAGGTCCAACACACCCACTGGCTTGCTACTGAGTTGGGAATCGACACAGAATTCATCAACCAACCACGGCATAACAACCCGGATAATTATTATGGACATGATATTTCCGGCCGTGAAAGTCTACATTTTAGAATATGTTTGCAATTTTATGCAAACAAGCTATTCATTACTTTCTGTACCTGATTATATGAGCAAACCATTGGCGTTCTCAATACGCGGAAATACTCGGAGTACGTTATACACTAAGAAAACCAGTTTACATGAGACGCATATGTTGTTCTAAAATCACATAAATTGTAGGTATTTATTTAATAAATAGTAAAATATGATTTCATTTATATTCAAATAGAAGAATTTTATATTGAAATGATTGATCTAACTTAAATAACATCGATTAGATTACTTTTCAAAAGATATTTATTTTGCACATACTCAGTTCAAAATTGTAATCACATTTGGAATTGTTGACACTATTTTTACTATCATAATTCACTCCAGATAACGAAATGAGCACATTCACACGAAAAATAATTACTCAAACATAAATTTATCTGTTTGTAATAAAAGATACTCTGTCTGATACCAGCTTTTGTATCGCCGACCTTATTGACCTAACTTGGTTTCGACGTGTGATAATAGTAGTGAAGACTTAGATTTATGTTGTTGTTATTCTTAAGTCTGTTGCAGGGTATTAATTGCTGACGATTCTTCCGGCCTGTATGACCATGGTGGAAGAAACTTTTCGGTTACTGACATTTCGTCCAGAGCTGCACAACACCTGACGTAGAAACATTCGACGTGGTAGCAGCTTCTAACACTTTCTTAAGATCTTCGATTGCATCATTTTGTACCACAGTGTGAGAAAAATGAAAATGCTGGTTGATTATATAGATTCCTCTTAACAAACTTTTATTAAATGCCACAAACCAACAATTTTCAGGCGCAGTGGCTAAAATAAAAACAATTTACGAAAAACAGGTTAACTGCCCAGGCACAACAGCCAGAGAATAGTGAAACTGGAGGCCGCTGAGGGTTTGGACTCTTATTTACCGAAACAATTAAAATTGAATTTAAATGACCAGGTGCAAGTGCCACTAGAACAGCATTATAAGATGACAACAATGGTTGCCCCTTTATTCACCAGATGAATTGGAATTGTATTTAGATGCACAGTCACAACAGCCTCCCCCAGGGGACTTCCGCTAGAAGTACGCGGGTGGCGATCGCGGGGACCCGAGCTGAGTCTGACATTGCTTCCACTTACTTGTGTCAGACTCCTTCTTTCTTCTTCCCTGTCCGCCTCCCTTGGCCAACTCTTGCTTTTCGACCCCAACGATATTAGGTTTCGAGGCCCGAGAGCGTCTTTCCAATTTTCTTATTCCTACTTATAACCCAACTCCTGAGGGGAGCCCTCCCCTTAAGAAAAGCCAGCAGTCCTGTAAGCTGTGAGGGTAACACCGCAAGTTGGACCGGAGGCCAGCACCCTCTCTTCGAAAAAAATTAAACATGCTTTCTAGACTACAAGTAAGCCTCGGAACATTACTGACAAAAATAGGCGACGTCAATGGCAAAGAAACGGTATACGATTTGGAACGTGGAATGTAAGGAGTCTGTAGAAGACAGGAGCTGCAATCAGTGTGGTCAAGGAAATTCAGAGGTACAAACTAGACCTAGTTACAATGCAGGAAATCCGGTGGGACGTTGCTGGGAGCATTGATGTTGAAAACTGTACAATTCTGTATGGAGCTTGTGAACGAGGTCATCTGTTAGGAACTGGTTTCTGCGTCAGTAAGACGTTGGCCACTAATGTTTCAGAATTCGTTTCAGACAACCCAAGAATATCTTTTCTAACACTGTACATAAAGCATATTAAGGCGACTTTTGTGAACTGTAATGCTGCCACGGAGGAGAGTGAATGTGAAGTGAAAGACGAGTTCTATGCACAGCTAGAGGCAGTGATGGACGCTATACCAAATGGACACCTGAGGATCCTCCTTGGTGATATGAATGCCAAGATTGGGAAAGAACAAATATTCGAAGACAAACAGGAAGGCACAGTCTACACAACCTAAGCAATGACAATGGGGTTAGGTTCATCAACTTCGCTACATCATTAGGGTTGTTCATATCCAACACAAACTTCCAGCGGAAAAACATACAAAAAAGAACTGGTTGTCACCAGATGGGAGAACTGTAAATCAAATAGACCAAGTTGTCATTGATCTCAGACCCAAGAGATGGGTGTTAGACGTTAAGACAGCGTGAGGTGCCGAAGTTGGGAGTGATCATTTCCTGGTCAGAGGCCGTTTAAACATATAGTGTAAAGGAAGAACGGGGCCTATGTTAAAAAGAGTGGAAAGGTACCACATGGAGAAACTGAAAGATGAGGCAACGAAGACCGGATACCAGTTGCAACTTAGTAACCGCTTTGAAGCACTCAGTGAAATGGACGCGAATCAGGACCTTGAACTAAAGTGGGGAAACATCCAGAGCTCAGTTAGGGATTAAGCAAAGGAAACACGCATGGGAAACCCAGTGGGCAAGAAGATCTGGTTTGGAAAGGAATTCGCAGATGCCATGGAAAGGAGAAAGAAAGCTAGGAACAAGTGGCTGAAGGGGACAAATCTGGCAGAGGCCAAAGCACAATTTGAGGAGGTCCGAAAGACTACACAAGCAATTCTGAGAACAGCAAAGAGGAAATAGATAATGAAAATCATCATTGAAGCAGAAACAGACTTCAGAGGACAAAATACTAGAGAAATGTTTCTGAAGGTGAAGTACCTCACCAGGCCAAGCAGAAATTTGTCAAAGATTCCCGTGATCCTGACGAACGATAGGGACATAGCTGAGAGATGGAAAGAGTGCTTTCGACAACTGCTAAATTGTGATGAACCCGAACTGCGAAAAATGGTTCAAATGGCTCTAAGCACTATGGGACTTAACTTCTAAGGTCATCAGTCCCATAGAACTTAGAACTACTTAAACCTAACTAACGTAAGTACATCACACACATCCATGCCGGAGGCAGGATTCGAACCTGGAACCGTAGCGGTCACGCGGTTCCAGACTGTAGCGCATAGAACCGCTAGGCCACCCCGGCCGGCCCCGAAATGCAGTTTGATTTCCAGTACCCAATTACAGCCAATGCAGACTATCCCCCACCTACCCTGGATGAGATAAAAACCAGAATCAGATGCCTTAAGCAGAATAAGAGTCCAGGTGAAGATGGAATACAGGCTGAAATGATCCTGGCAGGAGGAGAGAAACTTGCAGAAAAAAATACACCGACTGATACAGGCAATATGGACCAAATGAGAACTACCAGGAGAATGGAAAACAGCTATTCAAATGGCTCTGAGCACTATGGGACTTAACATCTATGGTCATCAGTCCCCTAGAACTTAGAACTACTTAAACCTAACTAACCTAAGGACATCACACAACACCCAGCCATCACGAGGCAGAGAAAATCCCTGACCCCGCCGGGAATCGAACCCGGGAACCCGGGCGTGGGAAGCGAGAACGCTACCGCACGACCACGAGATGCGGGCAGGAAAACAGCTATGATTTGTCCAGTACATAAGAAGGGCGACAAACTGAAATGTGACAACTATCGAGGAATCGCCCTGCTTAACGTCTACTATAAGATCCTGTCCAATTGCCTCATACATAGAATTCAGCCAGTGGCAGTATCGGTGATTGGGGAGTACCAGGGACGTCTCCAGCTAGGACGGTCAACAGTAGATCACATCTTCAGTCTCCGGCAGTTCCTTGAGAAACTGGGTGAATTGGTAAAGATTTGCATATTTCATTCGTTGATTTTAAGAAGGCCTATGATTGCATACATCGCAAGAGCCTGCTCAACTGTTTAAGGGAGCTTGGCATAGCAGAGAAACTCATCAATTTGATAAAGATCTGTCTGGATGAAACACGTGCTAAGGTGAAGATGGGAAATCGCGTAACTGAGGAGTTTGAAATTGTGACAGGACTGAGGCAAGGAGACGGGTTGTCCCCTATCCTGTTCAACTTTGCTCTCGAGAAGATCGTACGCGAGACCTTCCAAGAGAACGAAGGGATTGAAATCGAAGGAAAGAGATTGGCATACTTAGCCTATGCAGACGACATCTGTTTACTCTCTAGGTCGGAAGAGGAGTTGGAGCAAATGACCAAAGCACTAAAGGAGGCTGCCAGCAAATTTGGGCTAAACGTAAACCAAGCCAAGACATAGTACCTCGTTATGACGCGTGGTCATTGTCAGACTGCTGATGATCTACAATCACTGCAGGTTGGGGCCATTCCTACAAGAGAGTACAAGAATTCAAATATCTAGGGGCACTTTTCACTGAGAACTTGTCATGTGAAGCAGAGATAAATGCCAGAATACAAGCAGGAAACCGATCTTACCACAGCCTAGCACAACTGCTTCGGTCCGAATATCTCTCCAGACAGTTCAAGATTCGACTGTACAAAACCTTGATCCAGCCTGTTGTTCTATATTGCTGTGAGACATGGAGTATCCGGAAACAGGACTTCCATAAGCTCCTTGTTTTTGAGAGAAAAGTGCTTCGGAGGATCTTCGGTCCGGTTCTGGATGCAGATACAGGGGAATGGAGGATCAGATACAACCAAGAGCTTGAGGAACTATACCAGCAGCTCAACATAGCAGGAACTGTCAAAGCCAAACGAATGCAGTGGGCCGGCCATGTGGCCTGGATGGAGGATCACAGATGTCTTCGGAAGCTCCTGGATTTCTCACCTACAGGAAAGAGACCGCCAGAGCGACCAAAGAAGTGTTGGAGGGATGGATTCCAAGAAGATTTAAACCGAGTGTCAATAGATGTGAACTGATGGCGGACAGCAGCAATGGACAGAATACAGTGGAGGAGGAAACTTGTAAATGGGTGCGGTCCACTGGGCCTGATCACGTAGTGGTAGTAGTAGTAGTAGTAGTAGTAGTAGTCACAACAGCCACATGAGTATAACAATGCAGTGGTTTACCATCCATTAATTAAATCGCTACCAATCGGAAATTAAATGATTAGGCAAAATTGCCACTTTATGATTCTAATAGCATTCTTAAAAGTTTGAATTTTAATGTATACTGTTATGACACAGAGACTGGTTACAGAACCTGCTTGAGGGGAAATGAAGGCTTCTCGACGTTCTTCCTGCGTGAGTGACAGTTGCCTCAGGACTTCTGTACGTGTGCCACACAGAAGGAACACGCACACCAGGTAAGACATCAAGTGTCATCGGGGGTAAAGGCTTTGCTCTCTGTCAGCAGTGGTCTCCAGCGGCCCCTCAAGTAGTACTGGCCATAACGGCTAGGCTAACGGAAGTGCTTTCTCTGCGAGTCCCCGCTGTTCCATAGTGCAGACGTAGTGCGCCCTCTAATGGCCAACAGACTCTGGGCGGGGCCGTCGCGAAAGTCAATGTCGGGCAGCTGGCAACCGCGGGAAAGTGCCGTGTCTATCCTAGCACATTTCCAACCATTTTTCGGCAATATTTTAATTTTCATCGGCTGCAAATCTCTGTACCAAGCATCGACTTTTTTGAAGATCATCATGCATTTAGCTACACTGTTCTAGTGTTGTAAGCGACACCAACGTCTACTAACATTCTCATGGAGCATCGAATATTATCTACTACTTCACACATAAATACAAATCAACCACCCTTCCTTCTCTAACGCAGTGCGGTATCTGTATCTCTTTCTCCGCCGACGACCAACTCCTTAATCGCACCCATCTCCTCTCCCTCCAACCCCTCGCTCCACTATTTTTGTTTACCTTGACTTCCAGAATCCCTGTGACCATGTATGGCCCTTCATATCAACTTCATCCATATGCCTCCTTCCTCTCCCGCCGTCCTTCTTATCTCACCATTGAGAATGGTGCCTTTCTTACTCTCTATCCTGCCCTTCGATGGCCCCAGCACGCTCTCCAAACACACCTGAACTAGTTTGCCACTATGTGCAACCAGTAGCTCCTTCGAATTAATCCTTCCAAAACCCAGGCAATCACTGTAGGACATACCACCCCCTCCTTCCGGCTCTATGATTTCTACCTCACCGTCTATGGTCCCACTATCCAACTTACCCCCAACTTGAAAAACCTTGGTCTTGACCGTCATCTCACCACAAGTCCCCATCTCCTTACCATCCAATGCAAGGCCCACAGTAGACTCCGCCTCCTGAAACTCCTCTCTGACTGAACATGGGAACTGCACCCTTCCACCATCCTTCATACCTATAAATCCTGGATCTGTCCTATCCTTTACTACACCAGTGTTGCATGGACCTCCACCCCTCCTAATTCTCTATAACCTTTCAACACAATGCTCTCCACCTTACTTTCTGTATGCATATCCTGTGCCCCACAAGGGCCGTCTATGACCTCATTCCCTTCCACATCTGCTCCTTTTCCCTGAAGCATCCGTATCCTCTACAACAGTCGCCACCTCGAACCCCCTCACCCCTTAGAATCTCTGTTCCTCTCCACTCCCCGCCTGCTGCCGTGGCTTTACCGATGTGTCTCCCCATCTCTCCATCACCACACCATCTGCCCCTTCTCCTAAAGGAACTTCCCATGTTTCCCCAGATTATGTGTTTTGCCCCAATATTTATCCTTCCTTCCAACTCTGACCCTCCTCTTTCCATCCCATTACCTTTGGGCTCCCTCTCCTTCATCTCGCCCCCTCTGCAGTTTCCTCCCTCCTCCCCCTATCATTCTCACTTCTCCTTTCCCAGTCCTGGCACTCCCTCTCCATCTCCTGCCCCTTGATGTGCTACCTACTCCACCCCTCCCCAAGCCTTCCTGCTCCCACTCCTCTATCAACCCCCCTCTCTTTTCTTTCTCCCTCCTCTCCAACCTCCATCCCTTGGCAGGCTCTTCCCATTTTAATGCAGTTACTTTGTCTTGTTTTAGTGCTCGTTGTCTATGTAATATTAAGTGCAGTGCGTGCTCATTGTTGTCATCCCATACTGTGTATGCCGTTTTTAATTCTGATGTTCGTGCCGCCAGTGTTTATGTGCGGGGTGTTCAAAAAGTCTCTCCGCAGTGCCGTATGATTGTTAGCCGCGCGTGCCGTATGCCGCAGTAAATATACCGAAATGAAACTCAGTGAAATACAAGTTATTAATTTATTTAATATTCATTTTTACTTACAAGTTTTCACATTAAATGCTGAAAGTGTGTCCCCCTCCCTTTTGATGGGTACACAGTTCAATTCGTTTAATCACGGTTCCAAAGACTAGCTGTAACATTTCTTCTGTAACAGAAACAGTGAAAGTGAATATTGCAGTTTTCAATTCGTCGACGGATTTTGGAGATTTTTGTAGACAGTTGCCTTCGCTGCACGCCAGAAGAAAAAGTCAGGTGGTGTTATCTTCAATAAAATTCTTCAGGGTATCAGACCGCATCGTCATAATTTTAAATTGCGCCAACGTTTCGGCCAGCGTTGCAGCTAGCCTTCATCAGGGCCTTACGTTAACGTAAGGCCCTGATGAAGGCTAGCTGCAACGCTGGCCGAAACGTTGGCGCAATTTAAAATTATGACGATGCGGTCTGATACCCTGAAGAATTTTATTGAAGAAGACAACGGCCGCGGAAGCCTACGCTTACACAGGTGGTGTTATGTCAGGCGATCGTGGAGGCCAAAGTCCCTGTGAAATTATGCGGTCACCAAAAACATCAAGTTCTCCTATGAACTGGTATAGAATATCACTGAAGTATTGTTGTGCGTTCATTGTTTCGTTGAAAAATATGGGATCCACATTCCGACGTCTAGAAATTGCAATCCAAAATCCTATTTTCACAGAATGAAGTGGTTCCTCATGAATATTCCACATACGAGAATTTTGCGAGTTCATGTACCCGGATAAATGAAACCACGCCTCATCATTTAAAAGTTTCGTTAAGAATATCCCTTCCATTTTGTTGAACGAAAGTTTTGAACCATTGACAATAATGCAGTCTCTTGCCATAATCAGTATTTTCCAGTTGTTGCACGACTGTCACTTTGTATGGGAAAAGTTCTCATTTTTTCCTTACAGCTGTGTGGGCCGTTCCGACACTAACGTCGATTTCCTGGGCGAGTTTTCTTACTGACTTTCGGACTCATGGACATTTTATCGGCAATATCGAGTAGTTTATCTTCAAACAAGGCCTTGGGACGACCACTTCTCGATGCATCTGTCACAGAACCCGTACTTCGAAATTTGTAAATCAAATCTCGCATAGCATCGCGATGTGGGAGTGTTGTCTCCGGGAAAACTGAATTAAATGTGTGACGAACTGAAACAGTGTATTTACCCACCAGCTTTGAATATTTATTCGACTAAATACACACGTTCTTCAATGGTTACCATTTTAACTGTGACAAAAACGACACAAAGGAACTAAAACGTTCAAGTCAACACGTAACGACATACACCAACGATACTACAGACGCTGGCTAAAATAAACAAAACAGTGGAATGTTGGGAGGGTCCACTTGAAGGGACGTAACCCAGGCAGGTGAACAATCATAAGGCACGACAACTGCGGAGAGACTTTTTGAACACCCCATATTATGCCTTTACCGAGTGTCATTTTAACTGTATTTGGGCTTTATGTAAACACGCCTCGTCAAAGTACCCATTTTTTATACATTGTGACTGAAGTTGTTTGCCCCTTCTCATGTAAACATTTCACCCTTTATCCCCATATTTTATGTATGTTCTGCTCTCCTGTGGTATTTTACGTAATCTCTTGACTGACGAGCGGTGAACTGTGCCGCTGACAGCCTACCCCTGCCCCCCATGGGGCAGTGATCCTACAACGTTGCTGCGGTTATTTTTTACGTCAGAAGATCTTCTGCCGTTAAAAGAGGAGCAAGAATACGCTGTGATACAACTAAGCGAATCTACAGCTACACTGCCAGCCTTCCCACAGACTACAGAAACACGAGGATTTTAGTTCTCACTTCAAAATACTGGGAGACTGTACTGAGGGAGTCCAATGAGATTAAATTAGCACAAGGATACTTAAAGTGCGACGACACATTTCATTAACTGATGCATATAGGGAAGGCTTATTCTTATATGCTGAGAACTGCTCACTCATTCCAACAAACGTCTGTAACTGAAGCGGAAATTTTGGCACAGTATAAGATGCAAGCGCTGCACAATCGTATTGTCTGTCATAGTAGCAGAATCCAGTGGCCACCACAACTGGAGATATCGTAGAAAGTGTGGTGTATGGCATCGCAGCATCTAAGGTGAGTCGGTGTCCTTGCGAAAGAAGCCATATTGAGGCTATGATGACGTTACAGAAGTATCATTGGAGCTTCTTCAGAAGCCTTTCATGGAGAAATTGCTACTCCATTGCAGCATAGTCACGGCTGTGAAATTAGTGACGAGGAAAAGATTGGAGAAATGATGCCATAGTTCCACGACAACAGCACCTTGTGCCTGGTTTCTGTTATGACTTAGCAGAAAGAAGTTTCAGAAACAGTAGTGGACTGCAATACATGATAAATCAGTCTAATCCAAAAGCCGTAAATTCAACTAAATAGCTAGGTATTACAATTACGAACAACTTAAATTGGAAAGAACACATAGAAAATGTTGTGGGGAAGGCTAACCAAAGGCTGCGATTTATTCTCAGGACACTTAGAAAATGTAACAGACCTACTAAGGAGACTGCCTACACTACGCTTGTCCGTCCTCTTTTAGAATACTGCTGCTCGGTGTGGGGTCGTAACCAGATAGGACTGACGGAGTACTACCAACTACCGGGCCATCTCCTGAATTATTTCAGTGTACTACTAGCTGCCATCTTAGTGACCATGGCTAGTACATGTGCCATGTAGTCACCCAGCTGCCATCACCTGCGCAGCCAGACTGTGCATCACCTGTGCAGGCACAGGTCACTGTGGTGAGCTGTCGCCTTCTGGTCTAGGGCCCACTGACTCGGCACACTCTGGTACATTTTGAACTGATATCTGTAATAACACCAGCTGGCGCGGCTAACTAATTTGGTTGCCGCACACAGACCTGCTCCACGGATGTCAGCATGAGACAGTGGAGGAACTGACCATGCCACCTGATGCCCAAGGGGACACTGCATCTGGACGTAACAAGAAAGATGCTGGTTGCTGACGCTAGCACGCTCCATCCCTCTAGTCTAGCTTGCGCTTTGAGAGCGTTGTCCGCCACCTAGTGCTGTTACAAATGAATATTATAGCATGGGATAAAAGATTATCTGTAAAAGTTGTTTTCGTGATGAGCCATCTCACGTCCATCTGGTACCTACCCACGACACCGCTGAAGGCAGACCCACGGTGGTGAGGTGCAGGCCATCACCAGTAGCCCATCACTCACCATATAGGTCATTGAACTCCACATCTACTCAGGAGACTTTATACTTTGTGATCACTTCAGCATATAAATCATACATCTCCACTGCTTGCTAAACAGTAGTTAAGTGCACCATCTAGCAAACACAAGAGTAATCATACTGCACATGGATTGGGTTTTACAGATTGTCACTAGAGAGGGTAGTGGATCTACCGACATATAACTTCTCCAGCTTTCACAAAGCTGTGTCTTTGCATTTCCGTGACATCATGAAACAATCGTTACTCTGGAAACATCTGAATCTTCAAATATTTCGACTGAGAAAAGAACACTTTGAACAATCCAACTATTGGAGCTCCGATAGTAATTCTGTATATCACACGTCTTATCTTTCTCATAGCATGTTTCGTTCATGTTACCGAAAGAGGAGAACTAATGCTACCACACTGGGTTACTAACTCATATTTCCTTACATGCACATCCATTTCTGTGTTTTCTCTGGTTACCCTAAACCGTTTAATGCAAATTTGGAAATTAACCCTTTGAGGAAGGCACAAGGGCCACTTTACTTTTTCATTATCGTCTAGTGAGATACGTTTCTCCACGTCTCATGACCTCGAAGTCAAGAGGAGCATTAATCGTCATCCGCTTTCCTTTCCCGTTGCTACATAAACATTAAAGATGATATCCGATTCGTTCGTATGAATTTTTCTATTGGAAACTCCATTTCTACTCAATGACGGTTTGTAGTCTATCTTGATAGAAGCTATAACTTCTGGGCTCTATTTTTATCATACAATCTAGAACTGAGTAAAGGTCAGGACAAGATCATCCGATTTGATATAGATGAATAACTTTCAACCTCTTTGATCACATAATTAAGAATGTTTCATTAAATACAAAATATCTTACAACAGGAACGGGGGAACAGGGACCTAGCACATAAATAAATTCAGTGTAAAAAGGAAAATACTTTTAATTATGCAAACAGACAGCAACAGCCACTAGTGCGGTTAACAGATGTCGAATTTCACACGAAGAGGAAAGAGAATAACCATGAGTTCATGTTTCAGTGCCATCTGGATTCAAATTCCAGTGAAACAGAGCGCTACATTGAGACAATAGAATAAAATCATAACCAGTTGTCTAAAATTGTTAAATATCTTTGAAATGGATGATAGGTGGTACAACTGTCGATACCAGATTCGTAACACTGGTTTTGTCTTTCTGAGTTTATTACGCTTCTCTGATAAATGAAAAAAAAAATATCTTTGATGCTCAATATGTACCTGTAAGCAAATACTTTTTGCATCATTAAGTATAGGTGTGTGTATGTGTAAGAATTACATTGAGACCTTTGCCTTGTGACCGAAGGAGAAATGTTTTGTAAATGTTGTCGGCGGTGGTTTGTTTACGAAGTATCGGCGCTGCACGGCGCCAGCGGTGAGCAGGTCTCGCTCCGTGTAGAAGCTCCGGCCGCAGCCAGCCGGTACGTTGATAGAATATTTATAAGGATCCAATTTAAAAGAGGGTGTACACCGCGTTATGCGATTTCGGTGTTGAAAAATTGCGGCGCGCGAGCTAATTTAATATTCTGTTTGCTCGGGGAAACTCATTCCACGCTGCAGCTGGTGTATCGGCCTGCGGCTCTTTACGACGAGAGGAAGTCTATGGGTCTGTCTGCTTGCGGGAGGACGTCCTAGGCGTTCCACTTATTTATGTCTTCTATATTTCTCATTCCAAACTGAAGCAGAGTCTTTCATAAAGTCACAATTCACAAAGACACTGATGGAAATAGTGTTATACCATGAAGGTACAATCCGATATTCATCAAATTTTGTGGGAGTAATTTTATTTTTTATTTTTGAGATTTCAACCTTGTGAATGGCTTAATGTTGCCCACCTCCAATTCCTTGGTTGTGCCAATGTCTTCACCTGAGAGGATCACTTGCACCCTAAGTCTTAAATTATTTGCTGTATGTATTCAGGCAGCTGTCATTCCTACGTGTTTTACCGCATACAGCTTCCTCTTTTGCCATGAAAGTTATTCCCTAATGATTTAACACATACACCATCGTCCTGCCTCTTCTTGTCAGTGTTTCTTTTTTCACAATTCTGGGGAGAACCTCCTCACTCCTTGCCGTATCAGTCCATCTAAACTTCAACATCCAATTATAGACACATCTCAAATGCCTCGATTGTTTTGTTTTCCAGTTTTCCCACAGTCTACGGTTCGATAACATATAGTGATGTGCTCCAAACGTACGTTCTCAGAAATATTTCCTGATGCTAACTGACTTCTCTTGGCCAGCAACGTTGTTATTCTGTTTGCTAGTCTGATTTTTTATGTCTACCGTGCTTTGCCCGCCATGGTTTATTTTGTTTCCAGGGTAGCAGAATACCTTCTGCTCCTTTACTTCGCGGTGAACGATACTGGTAAGTTCCTTGCCATTCTCATTTATGGTGCCCCTCATTACTTTCGTCTTCCTTAGATTTTCTATCAATCCATAGCTTATACTCACTGGACTCTTCATTCTTTTCAAAAGGTAATACTTCATCACTTTCTATAGGGACAGAAATGTCATCGGCGAATCTTCCCATTCATTTCTTTTCACACTGAATTTTAATCCAACTCTTGGACCTTTCTTTTATTTCAGTAATTAGTTCTTCGACATATAGAGCGAAAAGTATTGGCGAAAGATTGTATACCTATGTTACCCTCTTTTAAATCCAAGTACTTCGTGTTGTTCCCTCTTGAGTCTAGTACGTATTCTGTACTATCCTTATCTCCTTAGAGCTTGCTCCGATCTTTAACAGAATTTCGAACATCTCGTATCAATTTACATTTTTCCCAGGTCGACAGATCCTATGAACAGTTCTTGATTTTCATTGCTTCTTGCTTCCATTATCAATCGCAACGTCAGAACCGCTTCCCAGATGTCCCGACATTTCGAAAAGCCCTAATGATCGCTATTACATAGAGGGTATTAAATACTCAAACTATTCCGCTTAAAACTGATCTTCGTCAGTATGAAGTGTGGCTCCATAGGGCACAAATATACTCCTGTACAGACCGCGCAAAATAACGTGGCGCCGGCATGGAAACGCATTCCTCCTGAAGGTTGGAAGATTCCATTCCACTGGTCTGAATGGCCGGCCGCCTCAAGTGACTGTCACCTGCCGCTCTACACCTACTCCACCTCCACTTCCACCTCCGGATACTTCTGGCGTTCCCTTCGTGCATGCGCGCCTCCAGAAGCTCTAACTGGCGTGTGTTTACAACTAAGGAAATTGTTGAAGTGGAAAAGCAAATTGTCGAAATGGAAAGCCATTGGGCCAGTGCTATGTCACAGACGAAGAATCCGGTGATCGATGTAATGTCGACGACTGCAGCTGAAGACGCCCCAGTTCCGCAACTAGTGTTGAAATACACGGGGGTAAACCCTTGTCCGAGCTGAGAACCAACATCACAGCTATGACACAAGGGGGTACAGCGCTAAGACGAGGGGTAACGGTAGTCTGCGGTCGCGTCCTCCAATACTCGAGAAGGAATGGCGCAACGAAGGAGCATCCATCAGACTTCTTTGTCTCAGAGGCACCACCAAAACAACAAAGTTCGCGCGAGACAGTCAAGACCGCCATCCGTGGCCTCCCCTGGCTCGTGGCAACAAGAGAAGCAGTTGAAGAACTGAATTAGCACGGCTTCAACGCAGTGGTCAATATCCGTCTGGTCACCAGCAAGATAAGGCCCCTACATCTATTGAGAGCCTGATGTAGTGCGAGAAGAACGTAAACTTGTAACACGTCCGTAGGCTTCTGCGTTTCGATGCCACAATCTCGCAGGCGACCTCCGATATTGACAAAGAGGAGTAATGCTTTCGATGCCAGCAGCTTGACCAAATGACCAGGTACTTTCGCGACGACATGGAGTTTGCGAAGTGCAACCAAACCGCAAGACACGCGCGTCAGCAACGAGCCAGGCCACGTTGTACCGACTTGCATCAACTACGGCAAAGCACACTAGGCAAGATTCGCGGCTGCAGTTACACCGGGCTGGCACCGCGTAAACAAGAGAAGACGGAAACACTGCCGCTAAGCCCAAAGCAGCCACAAGGCCACCAAACATGATGTAGAATCATCGCTGATATTATAATGTTGAATAGTGATCAGTTCTCCTGCGAAAAAGAATGTGTACCTTCAAACCAACCTCCAGCCAGCAATCTTAATGAACTCACACCGCATATTTGGCAGATATGACAAGATATTCCTCGAGATGACGTTCGAAACCTTGTATGTAACAAGTAGAGTCGACATAAAATAACTTGGCACGTAACTGCGTACAGTTGTGCGGGGTTCCGTTTTAAACGACCGTCGAGAGGTAGGGAAGCGCAGTTCCACAAGTGAAGCTTTTGTACAAACACGTATCTCACACACCTTCTAACCTACGGCTGCCAAGTCTGCAAAGAGTAGTATGGACACTTTATATCAGTAAGAAGAATAGTTCGATAAATTTAGAAGTTCTACAGTATGTTAGTAGCTTCTTAGTACGTTATCAAAAGAGAAATAATGGCGTTAACAAAGGGTCAGCCAAATCGAAACATGATCGACCACACGCTGCCAAAAGCAAACTGCATCAAACGAAAACGATATAAAAATGTGGCCTAGCGGGTAACAGAGTTTAATCCTGTCTAACTTGATTTTTTTCTGGAGGAAGGAAAATTTTTATTTATCTGGTAAGGCTCTTTTTTAAATCATTTTTAATGACTTTTATGCAAGATTTGTACAAAAACATGTACCTCTTTCAAAACATGCTTTGTACACTTGACTTGATTTTATGGACCAGAATAACTAATTGTTATTCTGGAGCATAAGGGAGCAATTGACAGGAATGGGGGAAATAAATACAGTAGAAGATGAATGGGTAGCTTTGAGGGATGGAGTAGTGAAGGCAGCAGAGGATCAAGTAGGTAAAACGACGAGGGCTAATAGAAATCCTTGGGTAACAGAAGAAATATTGAATTTAATTGATGAAAGGAGAAAATATAAAAATGCAGTAAGTGAAACAGGCAAAAAGGAATACAAACGTCTCAAAAATGAGATCGACAGGAAGTGCAAAATGGCTAAGCAGGGATGGCTAGAGGACAAATGTAAGGATGTAGAGGCCTATCTCACTAGGGGTAAGATAGATACCGCCTACAGGAAAATTAAAGAGACCTTTGGAGATAAGAGAACGACTTGTATGAATATCAAGAGCTCAGATGGAAAGCCAGTTCTAAGCAAAGAAGGGAAAGCAGAAAGGTGGAAGGAGTATATAGAGGGTCTATACAAGGGCGATGTACTTGAGGACAATATTATGGAAATGGAAGAGGATGTAGATGAAGATGATATGGGAGATACGATAGTGCGTGAAGAGTTTGACAGAGCACTGAAAGACCTGAGTCGAAACAAGGCCCCCGGAGTAGACAATATTCCATTGGAACTACTGACGGCCGTGGGAGAGCCAGTCCTGACAAAACTCTACCATCTGGTGAGCAAGATGTATGAAACAGGCGAAATACCCTCAGACTTCAAGAAGAATATAATAATTCCAATCCCAAAGAAAGCAGGTGTTGACAGATGTGAAAATTACCGAACTATCAGCTTAATAAGTCACAGCTGCAAAATACTAACACGAATTCTTTACAGACGAATGGAAAAACTAGTAGAAGCCAACCTCGGGGAAGATCAGTTTGGATTCCGTAGAAACACTGGAACACGTGAGGCAATACTGACCTTACGACTTATCTTAGAAGAAAGATTAAGGAAAGGCAAACCTACGTTTCTAGCATTTGTAGACTTAGAGAAAGCTTTTGACAATGTTGACTGGAATACTCTCTTTCAAATTCTAAAGGTGGCAGGGGTAAAATACAGGGAGCGAAAGGCTATTTACAATTTGTACAGAAACCAGATGGCAGTTATAAGAGTCGAGGGACATGAAAGGGAAGCAGTGGTTGGGAAGGGAGTAAGACAGGGTTGTAGCCTGTCCCCGATGTTGTTCAATCTGTATATTGAGCAAGCAGTAAAGGAAACAAAAGAAAAATTCGGAGTAGGTATTAAAATTCATGGAGAAGAAATAAAAACTTTGAGGTTCGCCGATGACATTGTAATTCTGTCAGAGACAGCAAAGGACTTGGAAGAACAGTTGAATGGAATGGACAGTGTCTTGAAAGGAGGATATAAGATGAACATCAACAAAAGCAAAACAAGGATAATGGAATGTAGTCTAATTAAGTCGGGTGATGCTGAGGGAATTAGATTAGGAAATGAGGCACTTAAAGTAGTAAAGGAGTTTTGCTATTTGGGGAGCAAAATAACTGATGATGGTCGAAGTAGAGAGGATATAAAATGTAGGCTGGCAATGGCAAGGAAAGCGTTTCTGAAGAAGAGAAATTTGTTAACATCCAGTATTGATTTGAGTGTCAGGAAGTCATTTCTGAAAGTATTCGTATGGAGTGTAGCCATGTATGGAAGTGAAACATGGACGATAAATAGTTTGGACAAGAAGAGAATAGAAGCTTTCGAAATGTGGTGCTACAGAAGAATGCTGAAGATTAGATGGGTAGATCACATAACTAATGAGGAAGTATTGAATAGGATTGGGGAGAAGAGAAGTTTGTGGCACAACTTGACCAGAAGAAGGGATCGGTTGGTAGGACATGTTCTGAGGCATCAAGGGATCACCAATTTAGTATTGGAGGGCAGCGTGGAGGGTAAAAATCGTAGGGGGAGACCAAGAGATGAATACACTAAGCAGATTCAGAAGGATGTAGGTTGCAGTAGGTACTGGGAGATGAAAAAGCTTGCACAGGATAGAGTAGCATGGAGAGCTGCATCAAACCAGTCTCAGGACTGAAGACCACAACAACAACAACTAATTGTAAAATATTCTCTATTTTAATAAACATTAAAACGATCATTAATTAATTGTCATGCAAAATAACAGTAACCTTATTAAGTTATATAGTAGAATACTGCGAACCGACCACACGCGTGTATTCTGATGGTCACTGCGCACTGCTATATTGACTTGCTAATATTTTCGTAGTGACTCCCAACAGCGGTACTTGCGCGTGATGAAAAGGTTGAACATTCACAAATGTGTATTTCAGTTTTCTATTGGGAAAAAATGCTTTTGTGACAGCTAAGACACACTGAAAGTTAATGTGCACAGTTCTGGCCGACACTGTGAAACAGAAAACATCATTTATATGGAAATTATAAGGCAGTCTTCTGATAATCTGTTTGGAAGCAACACTCTAAATAAAGTTTTCTTCTCCTCCTTCTGCATCTTCCGATGGAGTGAACACTTACCCCTCTCTATAATTTTGCACCGCGGGATTCTCCCTACGCTCAGTGACGCGACAGGACAGTCGGCCCCAAGTAAGCCACCCGCGACAACAGAGAAGGCAGTGGGGCGAGCCGGCGTGCTTGTGAGAGACGCAGCGCCGACCCACACACCACAGACATTGGCAACGACATGCAGACCATGCTGCATGCTGCCGCCGGCGAAGCCGTAGCCGCCTTGAAAGCCGCTAGGGCGATGGAGAGGGCTATCCTCAAAGTAGCCCTTGGGGCGGATGTGGACGAAATCGGCCGCCAGCTACAACAACTGCCCTTGACCGTCGCGGGCGAGCTTCGGGCCGCCCGAGAAGGACCGCCCGTTTCCAGCACCATCGACCTTATGAGTCTTCTCTCCAGAGGAGCTCGCCACACAGCAGGCTAACACCTTCCTCAGCCACCCCTTCCACAGAGGGGAGATCAGCCATATATTAGGTCTCCCACAACACATTTGGAGCCCAGTGGCCGGCGGACACACTTCTGGCCACAAAAAATGGTTCAAATGGCTCTGAGCACTATGGGACTTAACATCTATGGTCACCAGTCCCCTAGAACTTAGAACTACTTAAACCTAACTAACCTAAGGACATCACACAACACCCAGTCATCACGAGGCAGAGAAAATCCCTGACCTCGCCAGGAATCGAACTTCTGGCCACATCCAAAGGCGTCCTTTCACCGCTGCTCCCCTGAACATGTGTCGCAATGCCTCCACCTGCCTGGCCCCCTCTTCCGTAAAAGAAAAATATGGCACAGCTACTGAAGATAATCTACATCCTCCAATATGGTACCCAGCCCCATTACCTCAATACACAGACGTTCACTACTCCTTACAATCCAAGATCTCCTTTCCATCAGTCCCATCCTCTCTCCCATGAACAGCTACACAGGCTGCTCAACATCCTGCCGCTGAAGACTGTGGAAATCATCAACACCTGTGCCCTTTCTTACTCCTAATGAGTGGAAAAACCTCATTAACAATGCGGATGAGGCCACCTGAGACGTGAAGAGGAGAAAGGCAACCATGATGAAGAAGAGGGCATCTCAGAAGTAACTGTGGTTGCCAAGCAGAAAAAGTAGAGGACGTTCAAATCCAGGTGCCAAAAGACTACAAACATCTTCCTAACCCTCGCTTCCCACCAGGCTACCATCATATGTCCAAATCATCATTTCAGCATCACCAATACCATTTGCCAGCCAAAGGCCTGACAGTCACATTTCAAAGGTAATTCTTGATTCTGATCATCAGAAACCAGTTCACCAAGAGAGTCTACAAAAAAATCACCCCTAGAAGACTAGTAGAAATATTAACCAATTATTAGCGTTGTCCGCCCCAAAGCCGAGGAAGAGCTCATGAATTTCATCAGCAGGATTTCCTTTATGTCTAATTCATAGGATGTTTCTGAAGTCTTGTCGCACCACTATTGCAGGGAAAGTTCTTCACTATCAGCTGTACATGATTTCTAGATATGGCATTAAATTTTTGTCAGAACGGGCAAACGAGGAACCAAATATATCTTCAAAACTGTGCTTCAGAGGACGAAAGGAACCACAATAAGGAGACTAAAGAAGGACAAAGCTGCACTTTAATGGAACGAGCGGAAATTGAAGTAGAAAGTTTCATTTTAGATCATATTTCCAAATGGGTTACCAGGCGGCTGACACATAATTTCCACATGATACATGTACCTTGATTTACAGTGTCAATTTCATAGTAAACTATGATGTCCACTATGCTACATTTTTACACCATTTTCGTTTTATGAGATTTCTTCTTGACAGTGTGTTTTGTTTTGGCTGATCCATTTGTTAACGCCACTATTTCTGCTTTGGTACCCTACTGAAATAGAAAGTCTAAAGTTGTTAAATTATTGGTCTTAACTGACATAAACCGTCAGCACCATCGTTTTCAGATTCACTATCCTTAGCTTAAAAGTTGTACGAGTTACGTATTTGTACATATGCTTCAGCTGTTGACCTGCACCTGCCCTACATGACTCCAGTTTTTCACAATGGAACCCCCACCACTGTGTGCAACTTCATGCCACGTTCTTTTATGCACACCCTATTTAATGCCGGTAAACCTCCGAACGTTGTCTTGAGGAGTCACTTGCCATGACTACGAAATATTCTGTGTAAGTTCATTAAGATTACTGGCTGGACTATGATATGAAGATATAAAAAACAGGACTCACAGGAACAATGGTCAGTATTCAGGGGTATGACAGAAACGGTTATTCAAAGCAAGAAATTCTAGTAAAAATGGGCTCCAAAATGCATACATTATGAGGTTGTTCATCCTTACACTATGAAACACAAGTGCTCATAGTTTCTAATGTGTGCACATTAGAGCTCATGTTTCTTGGACGTTTAGTTTCTCTTTTGGTTCATACTACTAGCTTCCAAAAAATGGGAAGCAAAAAGCATGCAGTAGAAAGAATTTGTTGCGCAGTACTGACGGTGAGGAAGTGCTCTTAGCTCATAAGGTATGCGTTTTAGAGCCCATGTTTACCAGACGTTATGGCTGCAAATGATGGTTCTTGTTATATTTCTTAATATTGAACATTCCTCCCTTTGTGGGTGTTCCCATCGCATCGCAGACGCGCTATACAGCTGGCTAATTTGGGGAGGAAGACAAGCCAGTTATTCTTGTATCTACAAGGTGTATACGACGTGTAGTTCAATGCAGTATTTCAAATTATCCAGCTGTAAAATGCAGTGCTCATGAACAAAGTTTACCATTCTTGCAACATACTGGCGAGCATTCAGCCTCCTTTCAGCAGTTACGTAACGTGTCCTGTCGTCGTACCCAATATCTCCCCACACCATGGTTCCTGGGATAGTTGAAGTTTGAGTACCGGGATCGCTGCTTCCTATGACCTTTCACCAGATTATATACAAAAAAGTTGTCGTCAGTCTGACAGCACTAACAAAATCCTAGATTGTCAGGGCTAGATTTTGATCCAAGCGATGGATGTCTGTACTGTCAGTGGTAGTATGGTGTCAGCAGTAAACGACATATAGCAACTCGAGATCTCAATCCACTTTCCAATAACTTGGTGAATAACATCAAAAAGCTATTTTCATGTACAAGAGTAATATACCCTGTTTCTGGTTTATATTTCGCCCCTTGAATTCAAAATTTCTGTTCCGTCTGCACTTTCCACGTACGCCATTTGTATTGATACTGTTTTCCTTTTGAAAAATGTCCTATGTAACTAGTCTCCATGTTCGTCATTAACGGCCCTTGGCTATATGGCAACAAATCCAAGTGATCTCTCAAGAAATGTAATTTATATAGGAATTAGGTCAGCAGTCACATGTGATTCAATTTGTACTTTATTGCACATCTAGATCCCATCTACAGTATAACTATTGTCAGTGCGTACGAAGTGAGATATTTAGACCCGACAGGGTTGAAAATACACATAATGCTGTCTTACAATATGCACAGCTTACGTAAGAATTGAATTACGCTGTGTACATTGTAAAATCGTGTAATAACATGTGCATTTGCCAAACTTTTGATTCTACATGAGACCCTTCATACATACTGAAGTTAGCTACACTGTAGCTGAAATCTAGATCTGCAATTAAGTACAGATTCAATAAGGTCCGATTCCTTACATCCCTCCTATTTTAATCACGGCACAATCGCTGTGCTGAACAGTTCTCATGGAGTGCAACACCATGCCGCTGCTCCTTACAAAGCGACGTTACTGTGGCGAAGTAACACATGAAATTGTGAAAGACATATTATCAGAGATAGTGTCCTTTATTTTTCCTCACTCCATGAATTGAAATGTAATTAAGTCACATCTCACAATATGATGCGTTGTCAGTAGTTTGTGTACAACATCGCAATAGTGGTTGCCTACAATGTTGATGCAGAATTATGCGGATGTTTTTCAACATCACTTAAATGGTCAATTAAATTTTCATCATACATTAATTTCCTTACTTGTGGTCCTTTCACATTTTATTTAATTTTTTGTTGACTAAACTTCTTTCGAACGAATATGAATCAACGTGAAACTTTGTCCTAGGCTGCCACAAAGCTTTGACAAGACGCAATTCAATGTAGACTGGAGATCGAAGCACATTTTTAGAGTTGACAAGGAGATGATTCACAGCATTTTCCTATCCAGGCAGTAATTTATACCTAGCAGGCCATTTTTTCCATACCAGAGCTTCCTTTTTCCTTCTACGTTGTCCCATTCGCACACTTAGCAGCAGTGCTGTGTGTACCAGAGCAGCTAGCCAAGAAGACATGCACTGATCCTGAGATGTCTACATGTAGGCAATTTGTATTTATCATACTGTTTAATTGTAAGCTGCAGTTTAAAAATCATGTCTGTCAGCTTCAGATCAATTTGATCTACAATCTAAATAAGGAAATTGGTTAACATTATAGATAAGTACACCTTTCAGATGAATTTTGTTGGACTCTATGAACAAGCGCCACTCATTTACACTGAAATCATTGCCAGTAATCTTTCTGCACTGATATCTTTACAGAAGGACTTGTCACTTTCCATGAAGAAGTATTCTGAAACAAAAATCGACACATAGTTCACGATAAACAATCTGTCCTTTAATAGCAGAATTAAGATATAAGCCAATTGTTATGACAAATTTAAATCACGAACAATATCGTTGAGATCACTTTGAGACAAAAAAGTGTGGCTCCGTTACTCTCTCCGTCTTCAGTCACAACTAGCATCGGCAATTCTTCACTGTGAAATACGGACGTTATTGCGGATGGTGAACTTGGATATTGCACCGTTTTCCTTGTTTTTCACACCATCCCCTCTATTTTTGCCAGCCGAAAATACCAGGCCATTCTGTGGGCTGCTGTTTCCCTCAAAAACTTAGGAGCACCTAGGGACACGTGTTCCTTTTAACATACCAATCACTAGTGTCTAGCACATGACGGAAAGAATATATGGAGGGATGGGGATGGAAAGAGGAAAGTGGAACAACGTTTCCCCTGGTCGCCAGCCTTACCTCAGGAACAAAATTCGTTCCTGTAGCTTCGAAATATTTTCTGTTTCTGTTTTTGTGGTTTCTGAAATATCTCTCCTCAGATTTAACAAAGGTAATTTGCGCTATTTACAAATGTGTGGCGCATTTCTTCTTTAAAATTAACACAAAACATAAATCAAAATTTTTCACGAACTTAGAGCAACAATCAATCACTTCAAGCAACTGTCACTACGTTCAGTGCTTACAAGCAAGTAACGACAATGTGGTTTAACGTGTTCAAGCGTGACTCACCGATGCTGCGTAACCACCTTTTGCTGGGGTAAATTACTGAACTGAGGGTGGTTGATCCGCGAACTGGTACACATTTCAATTGTTTTTCAAGATTTAAATCTCCAGAACATTTCATTTCCAATTTCACCGCTAAAGACTTAGCAAAGAACATGATTCAAATTCTTTATAACAAAAAATTTTTTTTGCCAGAATAGCCTGTTCAAGAAAACATGTGTTGACACTGTGCTGGATTTCAGTATTTGTTATCTGTTCGTCAGACCCCGTCGAATAATTCTAGAATCCTTTGCTGATGCAATCATATTGAAAGGACAGTACCTTTCATTCCTGCCAAACTAGTGTCAGCATGCGTTCCACAGATGTTGCACTACAGCTAAGTGTCTTTGTGATCTGTTAGTATAACACTCTCTACGAAGCACGAAAGATGTAGGTAAGCTGTCCGTATGCTTCCTCTGGGCGTACCGAGTTACGATGTGCACATGAAAATTTGTGATAACGGTAGAAAAATCAGATGGTCTTCATGTTACGAATGGCAGCTTGCTCTAAATATGAAATATGTATGTTAATTAATACAGATGAGTGGAATACGAAATCCTTAATATTCCAACACAATAGAGGTGCGATGCTTGAGACAGTCATACTGATTAAATATTTAGTCGTAACGCTGCAAAGCGGCGTGAACTGGAACGATGACGTAAGATCAGTTGTAGGGTAGGCAAACGGTCGACTTTCGTTAACTGGGAGAATTCTAAGGTAAATGAGAATTCTACGAAAATGCACCGTGAACTCAAATGGGAATTCCTGGAGAGAAGACGATGTTCTTGTCGCTAAACTCTAATGAGAACGTTTTAGAACCGGCAGCTGCGACAGATTACAAAACGTTTCTATTGTCACCGACGTAGGACTGTGAAGCCAAGAGAAATTAGGGCTCATACGGAAATATACTGACAGTCCTTTTCCCTTGCTCCGTTTGCGAGGAAAACAGGAGTGGGAAATACTAGCAATGGTATGATGATTTGCGGGGTCTGCATGTAGATGTGCTGACGTCATTCTTCATCTATATTGACTGATTTAGTCTGCAATACTCAACATAAATTTGAATAAAAATAAAATTATAATCCTCGTAATATCCAGGGGGAAGGGGTGCTTCACGTCTACCTGTTGAAAATATAGAACCCTACTCAGGTATAATATATTTTCAAAGCTTTCAAAAAGTATATCTTGTTTTTAATGAAGACGTCTACCAAATTCAAGTAATGTCTCAAATTTTTCAGTTCAACTTAATCCAAAGTTCAAGTATTAGCAATAAATGTTACTTCTCACAATAAATATCACAATCAATATTTTCCTTCTGAGAACCCTATTTGCACATTAATCTCTATTTAAAAAGTAAGTTCTGAATAAAAGTGAATAAAACGTACAAAATTTTTATTAAAATTTTTTTGTGGTGGTTATAAAGTACCCCCGCTGGTAGTTCAAATGATTGAAAGTGCATTGGTATTGCTAAGAGTGAGTTAAAAGGTTTTCGTGTTCTGGACGTACTTACACATCAGTGCATCTTTAAGAAGTATGTGGTTAATGATAGACAGCAATTGATATGCTGTTAGTGGGTCTCAAAGCTACGAGGAGTGAAAGGACCATATCCATTGAAGATGTTCACCGCAAGGTTTATTTACCACAACGTAATAGCATAGTAGGACGACACACCAATGTCTGCATAGTTGTTCAGAATACAGAAACCGGTTCTTGGACGATAAAATTTATTTTAATAAAATGTAACAATAAAATGAAAAACTAAAACAAACAATATCTTGAAATTATTGACTGGAGGACCTGACGATTAGCTCGTGAAATATAAAATAAACAGTAATTAGGAACGTAAATACTTAAGAAAAAAATAGGATGTTTGTCTACTGGAAATGAAATTTTGTAGTAAGGTCTTATGGGATCTAAGCTTACACACTACTTAATCTAACTTAAACTAACTTACGCTAAGGACGACACATGCACCAATGCCAGAGGGAGGACTCGAGCCTCGGACGGGGGGGAGCCGTGTAGATCGTGACAAGACGCCTGAGACCGCGCGGCTACCCCGCGCTGCAATGTTTGTATATGAATGCCTCAATGTAAAACGAAAAACGCTGCCAGGCACGGCTACTGAAATTGCATCTCAACTGAATTTAAATTTCGATAAAAAATTAATCATCTCAAGAATACAACCAATCCCCCGTCAAGGTGGCTTTAAACAAGACAGTTTCACAGCATTTAGATAAACTTAATATAGAGAAACACAGGAAAACAAAATCCTTCTAACAACAATTTTAGTTTGTCTATTCTGCAGCTGGATGGACCTAGTAGAATTAGTGCCCACTACTTCCTCTAACTTAAAATAGCGACTTTTCTCAGAGAAAATACTTTCTGATCAACCTTGTGTCGTGGTACTATGTCACCCCTGAGACAGCGCAGGCTCCACTGATTTCACTCGACGGTGGCAGCACTAAACGCAGCCCCGGACGACACAGACAAACGGCTTGCACTCTTCAAAGTATAGAAAAACCCATAAACTTACTAAAGTTAAGGCAATCGCAGCCCTCGCTTGCAAAAATGAGCTCTTTAGACCTTTTTCGGCACTTCTATGGGTGCCTTAATCAGAAATTACACAATGAAATAGACATGTTGCGTATAAAATAAATATCAAGCGATAAAGCTTTAGTCACAATTTTTAAAAAAAAAGAAACATGGAGTGCGAGCCGCTATAGGCTGCTCACACATGTCAAGCCACAGGTAGTGTTACCTAGCAACAGAAAACCAACGACATATTATGGCCCTCGTTGTTTCATGCAACTTTTGTGCCACAAACTTTTCAGCTACTTTCGGAGTTATTATTGGTGGCAATAGTTAGTGACTTACCCTGTACGGCGAGGGTAGGGAGTTAGTCACGTCTTACCAACCATGAACGTGGACTCTCTTTCGAGCCACAATGGCGGTAGCTCCCTGGATAATGCCACAGTAGTGAAGGAAATTTTGTAGTCGTACTTAGAAGCTTCACATCGTAGAGAAACCTCGAAGATGAAACACATATGTAGTTCTGTATCACCAACTGCGACATGGTCGCGTATACAAACAGTGATCCAATACTGTCAAAAGTTTTTTATTCCAGTCTTTAATCACAATATGAATTCTTCAGACGATGAACGGTTTCAGTCCGTAATGACCATCCTCAGATCAATAATATACAAATATATACACCTAGTGCGCAGTGTGTCTTCCAAAATAATACAGCAATACGTATCACAATATACTATCATACAACCAGGGAAATGTTCACATAAAATACGGTAAAACGTTCCTTTTTTACACCACGTCCTAAAGTGATAAGGCCATAATGGCATCATCAAAACATATAAATATAATCAGCACAACATCGTCATACAGATCTAAAATAAGGTGTGGAATAGGCAACAACGTCCACGCAGTCATTATTGCAGGTGGCTACTGAAGTACAGCAGCTACCAGAAATCTTTTTGCCTACATCCTTCCTATAAGTCACTACCGTGAGCTCAGATGTAGTCATCATTTAAGCAAAAAGCAAAGTTGGCGTTGGGCACAAAATGGTTTTGGCCAAGGAATACCCTAGTGCACTCACGGTTTTTCTCTTTGAAAACCTCCAATTAAAAATTTACAAAGAAAAGAGGCATGAGCCCACTAGGGTGTCCAACGTTTACTTTGATTTGTGCCGTAACGCACTACGACGACAATTTTTTTTTTTTTTTTTTTTTTTTTTTTTTTTTTTTTTTTTTTGTGGTGGTGGTGCTGAAGTCTGATCAACTTCGTTGATTTTTACTTCTGTAGGGAATGGAAGGGGTAAAAATTTTCTCTTTATTTATTTATTCTTCTTTCAGCTTTAGTTTGGGCACACAGAAGGGTCCTTTAACTCGCTGCTTTTGGTGTGTGTTTGAAAACATGTGTGTAGAAGTGCTAAAGGACGATATGTCCTTAAATTATGGAGAATTACGTAGGGATATCATTTACGGAGGCTCAAATACTATCGCCTTCGGTACTTTATATTTGTGGTTGCGTAAGGGTTCTACCGCCCCTACTGTGGTGAGTTGTGGTGTACTGTCACGTATCATGTCCAACTTCCGAAATAAGGTTCGTGCCTTCTCCTTGACCTTGTCTGAGAGGTAAGATTCGCTTAAGGCTCGATGAATGTCTTGATTTCGGATCCACCATTGGGCTCCTGTGATCCATCGCAGGCATCTGCTTTGTACAACCTGTAACTGCTTGTAGTTCGTGGCACACGTAGTACCCCAAGAGGTCGATCCATACAAAATGGATGGTTCGACTGTGGCATGGTACAACTGGAGTTTCGTGCGTTGGCTGAGGTATGAGCTCTTCAGAAAGGGGAGGAGAGCTCCCAGCATTTTGAGGCCAGACGTCTTCTTCTCCATGATGTGATGACTATACAACAGTTTGGCGTCTAGATGCACTCCCAGGTATTTTACAGTTGCTGCCCAGGGGAGTGGCTGGTCTGATATCCGCAGGCGGTCATTGACGATGGGTCTCCGACGTGTGAAGACAATAACTTTGGTTTTTTCCGCATTGACCGTTATTTTGTTCATGTGGGTCCAGTGGTCCACTAAATCTAGTTGGCGCTGCATCCGTGTGACGAGGTGGTCCATTCTGGTGCCTGCAGTCAGGAGCGCTGTGTCGTCGGCATAGAAACTGGCAGTAACATGTGGCACCGTCGGGAGGTCGTTAATATATAAATTAAACAGCAGTGGAGAGATGACCGATCCTTGTGGAAGTCCTTCAAGGACAGGCCGTGTTGTTGAATTCTTGTCATCAATGCGAACATATAATCTGCGATCCTGAAGAAAATTGTCGAGAAGTTTTAAATAGCAGTCTGGTAGGGGAGTGGTACGTCGGAGCTTGACGATCAAGTTGCGTTGCCATACTTTATCGTAAGCCTTCTCTATATCGAGAAAGACTCCAATAGTATGTCGTTTCTTGTTGAAATTGTCCTGGATAGATTCCGTGATGCGCAGTAGTTGTAACTCAGCCGATAGCTTCACCTGGAAGCCAAACTGCTCCGGTCGGATGATGTTGTGTGCCACAAGGATGTCCAGCAGGCGTTTCAGTAGGACACGTTCCAGTACCTTTCCCAGCGTCGACAGTAAACTTATGGGTCTGTAGCTGCCAGGGTGTGAGAGATCCTTGCCCGGTTTTGGAATTGGCACTATTCTGGCAATCTTCCATGCCTCTGGGAAGTATCCAATCCTGAGGCAGCTGTTCACTATCCGGGTTAGAAGCACAACAGGCTTTCTCGGGAGGTGTTTCAATTCCGTATTGCTGATTCTATCTGCTCCAGGTGAGGTGTGTTTGCTATACTTGATAATCCTCCGAATTTCCTCCGGCGTTGTCAGCCGGGGCATAGTGTTAGTCGGGGCGTCCCGAATAGCTTCCCATTCCGCCGCTGTGGCCTCCTCTGCACGGTGGAGTGCATCATCTCCATCCTCCGTGGGGGGCGTAGTCATCTGTTGTTGGTATGTATCCGCATACAGCTCCGCCTGCGCCAGTGAGTCGTACAAGAGGCCATGGAGTCCTCGAATTGCCCTTTTGGGGGGCTGTTGCTGTCTGAGACTTTTAACTATTCGCCATTCATCTTTGCTGCGTAATAGAAAGTTGTCCATTTGGAGTTCCCATGTGTGTTGCTTCCAGTCCTGAACCTTCCGCCGGAGTTCTCGGGTTAGTCTGTGAGTTTCCCGTCTATCGTCCGGATGACGGTAACGGACCCATCGTTTCCGACAGCGATTGCGCCTTGTCTTAAGCTCCTGCAGTGGTGGTGGGAACTCGTCATAATTGACTTCCGGTTGCAGGTGCTCCGTGAGTGCTCGTTGTTTCGCACTGGTAATCTTCTTCGTGAGTACTGCGACTGCCACATCAATCGCTTCTCTTGTAGTAACAACCTGGGTTGGTCGCACATTGTTGTTGAGGTACGCTTGGAACTGCTGCCAGTCGTAAGTTCTTGTCGTCGGCAGTGGGAGTTGCAAAGTAGCCCTCTCTATGAGTCCTAACACCGGTCTGTGGTCCGACGAAAGATCATCCAGCGTCCGCAGATGGAGATTCGGATTGATGTTCTTGATTATGGCGATGTCTAGAACATCAGCGTCTTGTGTCTGGACGTAAGGTATCCTCGTCGGTTCCCGTGGTCCATGGACGGAAACATGTAAATTCTCAGCCAGTGCAAACAACATATGTCCTTTTGGGTTAGTCTTACGGGAATTCCAGGCAACATGTTTACTATTAAGATCCCCTCCAAGGAGGATCTTGTCGTAACCCTCTGTAACGGAGTAAAGATCTTCTGGGTGGAGAGGCTTCTTTGGGCTAAGGTAAGCCGCAATACAGGTAATGTTTCCGAACGTCGTGTGGATTGTTACTGCCGTGGCCTCTAAAGTCTGGAGTTGAGGTAAACGTTCTTGGTGGTGACGAATACATTTTTTGATCAGAACTGCGGTCCCTCCACCCCGTTGGTCCCGTCTGTCCGTCCGGTAGATGTGCATGTTCCTCAAGCGCAGGTCGGTTGACTCGCGAAGATGTGTTTCGGAGACAAATGCTACGTCTATCTTGTGGCGATGTAAGAAGTCCGTGAATTCTATTTTCTTCGGTTTCAGGCCATTGGCATTCCAAATGCAGAAGTTAAGATTCCTCGCGTGATGCCGTCTATCCATTTAGGGTGTTTGAAAAGCTGTCAGTACGCTTTCTACAAGCGAGAGGATAGACGTCAGCTTCTGCTGGAGGGCGGTGAGTAGTTGAAGAATATCTGTTAACGCTGGTGTAAAGGTGGTCGACCAGGCAGATGACGTCTCCGCTGGTGTTGGAGTCGGCGGATGGGCATGTAGTGCTTCGGAGTACGTGCGCTGTTGTCTTGTCTGCCGTAGAGTCACTCTGGGTGCCGGTTGTGGTCGAGAGGCGATTGTTTCCACAGGGAGAGGTGCCGCTTGTTGTTGGGTGGCCGGAATCGCAACCATGGCCGAGTTCTTAAAAATTATAGGCCGTTGTGGGGTCGACTTCTTTGGTGTCCTTCTAGTATATTTCCGTAGGAGTTCTTGAAATTTGGGGCAGCCACGGAAGGTCGCTGGATGTTCTTGTTCACAATTGGCGCACTTTGGGGGCGCCGTCCTAGGATGGGTACAATTCGATGATTTATGGGATCCACCGCAGCGGACGCAGCGTGCTGGCATGCTGCAGTAGTTCGCTGTATGCTCGAAACGTTGGCAATGTCGGCACTGGACTGGTCCTTCTTTACTGTTATAGGTTTCTATTATCACTCGTGTGTAGAGCAGGTATTTGACATCATAGATCTTGTCACTGTCTTTTCCGGATGGGAGGGTGACTCGGTACACAGGTTGCGGTATCAATTGTTTCGTCTTCTCGTCGCGTTCCTTAAATTGGTAGACTTGTAGCACTTTGAAGCCTTTTTCCTTGAGGGCATAGTAAAGTTGTTCTTCGGTAACTTCCGCCGGAAGGCGTTTGACAACTACTTTCAGTTCCCTGTCTTCTGGTGCTTGATGTGTAAAATAGGAGAAGTTGTGGTTCGTGAAGAATTTTATTGCACGCCTTTGGTCTTCGAAGGACTCAAAGTGGGATTTGATGCGGTCCTTTTGGTATATAGCTTTAAGGTTGCCCTCTAGAAGTCCGTTGAGCGTTTCGTTGAGGTGAACGTAATCCTTTGTGTAATAAATTGTGACTGGGGGCACTTTGCGAAGCACATTCTTGTCTCTGTCCACGGCTTTTTGTCCCTGCGGCTTGTTGGTTGATGGAGGCGCAGCTTGAGGTGTCAGTGGGGCGAATCGGTTCGTTGTGGGGATGGTCTCCGTTCGTCTCTTAGCCGGGTTGGCTAAGTCCTTGGCTAATGCGTTGCTTCTGCGCCGTTTGTTGTGTACGAGCGTAAAGTCCCCCTCTGCGTGTAGGGAGTCGTTGTCGTTGTCTGCTGGAAAGGCCGCTGCCATCTCCGCGTCGTCGACCGTTTGGTGGGAGTGCTGTGATTCGACATCTGAGTCCACAGATGGAGATGCCAGACAGGTGTCGTTCTCCTGCTCTTGCGTTTCCCGTGAATAGCGGATAAGGCGTTGTATGTCCTTCAGCGTTTCTTTGTCCTCCTCCCGACATATATCGAGCCTTCTGGCGTAGTCCTGGCGGTCGTCTGCATTGCTGCGTCCGTCGTGAGGTGATGTATGGCCGACGTCCGAATATGGTTTCGTCGTGTGGTGTGTAGTTTTCTGCGGTCGAATAGCGCCTGTCGATCGTCGTTCTATCCTGTCATGAACCGGTGCCGTAGCCTGGGTCGTCAACCTGGGATCCGTCCTGTGTGGAGCGGCCGCTGGAGCGTCCGGCGGGCCAGGCCCAACCGACCGACCAGCGGCCGACTCCAGCGCGTCCGAGGCGGCTGCCCCGGCCGCGCGCGCGTCGTCCTCGCTCGTCGGCATCGCGAACCTCCTCGACGACCAAATAATGTCTCGCGTATTTATACCTAGCCTTACTTGATGATTTATGTCGAGAACAGTAGGCATTAGCCTTACTTCCATACACTAATCGCGCTAATCCTGTAACTTATTATGTCCTATCTACTCATTGAATGTATAACCAGACTATATAATTTTATTTATTGACTGATAATATGTTGTTTAAAAGTTTTCTGTGGGAGACATACCACGTTGTATGTGAAGCCCTCTAGTGGTCGATTTCTTAAGATCGGTGCACGACTAAATAATATCCTGTCGGCCGACCCAACAGAGGGCGCTGATCATTGATCTGCCCTTTTTTCAGCTGTCAAATAGACATTTTATCTTTCATAAGCAATTTATAGGTTGCTACACTCAATGTCTTAGGTATATTAATTATTGACCGTAAATTCACCATAAAATGGGTTGAACCTACTCTCTTCATATATTTTAATAATTTTATATGGGTAACTGTATTCGTCTTTTAATGTATCATAATTGGTTTCTGTGGTAGCTATCAATTTTAAAAGTCTGCTACATGTATTTTTCATAATGTGTTTTCATCAGATTATGTTTTTTGCGTAAATGATAACTACATCTAAGCCCACAGTAGCGAGATCTAGGTAGGATGTAGGAAAACAGATTTCTGGTAGCTACTGTACTTCAGTAGCCACTTGCAATAATGACTGTGTGGACGTCGTGGCCTGTTCTACACCTTTTTTATATCTATATGACGATTCCGTGCTGATTATATTTATATCTTTTGACGATGGCATTATGGCCTTGTCACTTTAGTACATGGTGCAAAAAAGGACCGTTTTACCGTATTTTATGCGTACATTTCCCTGGTTGTATGACAGTATATTGTGATACGCATTGCTTTATTATGTTGGAAGACACACTGCTCACTACGTGTATATATTTGTGTGTTATAGATCTGAGGATGGTCATTACGGACTGAAACCGGTCGTCGTCTAAAGAATTCATATTGTGATCAAAGACTGGAATACAAAACTTTTGCCGGCCGTTGTGGCCGAGCGGTTCTAGGCGCTTCAGTCCGGAACCGCGCTGCTGCTAGGGTCGCCGGTTCGAATCCTGCCTCGGGCATGGATGTGTGCGATGTCCTTAGGTTAGTTAGGTTTAAGTAGTTCTAAGTCTAGGGGACTGATGACCTCAGATGTTAAGTCCCTTAGTGCTCAGAGCCATTTGAACCAACAAAACTTTCGTAGTTCTGTATGCCTATTGACTTAGATGTTGTGTAGTGCTTCATATGTGCTATTACGATCATTTGAATCACATGCTTACATCTTGGGTTGAAATTTTACAGATTGTTAGTGTACTTTGAGTAACGTTATCGTTACAAGCAGTAACATTTGCATCATCAGTTGCCTAACTATGGAAAAAAGAATTTATTAAAAATATACATTGATTTTTATAAGTAGTTAGTTACTGTGTGCACTCCTGTGATAGACATCATCACGATCTCACTGCTTTTATTTCATAGCATAGAGGCTGAAGTAGAAGAGTGCCTGCTAATAATATACGGTTAAAGATTTATTTGTTCTGGGAAAGCACTAGTTGTATGCTCCATTACTTTATAGGATTGACAATATAGGTAGCAAAAACTTGCGTCGCGGAGCTGCTATCGCTCTGTCGCAGATTGCGTGTGCAAAATGCTGGGCGTTGTTTTCGAGTTCCGGTTTTGCAGATGAGTACGCACCGTGTACTACGATTTCTGCTGGGTAATATTCCAGAGAAGGTTAGTTCAATTCCATGAATACCGTATTTTATTACTGTCTCTGTTAGACTTCTGTTAACGAACTACGTTACACTCTGTATGAGAATTGCTCTTCTGGAAAGGAGGCTGGATTAAAACCATTTCATTCGCATAGTAAGTACCAAATGTTAAGTCAGTTATTTATAACATGTATGCCGTGTTTCGTGTGCGCCCTGGTTGCACAACTCAGTCAGGAGAGAACAGAATTGATGCAGTTATTCCAACAGAAATCTCTACAATGAGTTACGCTACACGAAACTTTTATCCGACCAAATATCTTTCAAGTGATTCTCAACGAAAGGTATAGAGAATATACGTCAAATCAGTATATTAATCAGACCTTCATAGCCAATTTTGAAAGCAGCGGAAGGGGAAGGGTGGATTTAAAAATGGTGCTTGGAAACTCTTAATCACTTGTCCTCAAGACTGTTACGGTTTGCGCACACTTTTGAAATGAAATGGAAATTAATTTCTACCTATAACTAAATCATACGAAGAGGCTACCACTGTTCGATATTTCGTAGGAATTTCATTAAGTGTGCATTAATTACGTCAAGCAAGCAGTATCTCTGAAAGCGTTGACTGTAATATAGTAGTGGAAATCAGTGCACAGGCAGGGTCCCTAAGAAAGTAACATAAAACGTTTGAAACATACGTGTATCGAATTCATTATGAAAGTAGTAGATACATAAGCGATATAAATATTCTTGATGGGGTTACATAGTTTCTTTCATAACAAAATGAGGCATCTGCATTTCTTGGCTGGAAAAAAATAAAAGGTACTCACCGTCCTGCCGTGTTATTGCATTATTAGTACTTTGTCCAACATCCGTTCTTCCTGAATACCTCAAAACTTCTCTTCTGCATTGGTTTTATTAAGGTTTGTAGTTCTTTTAGAAAAATTGTCACCAAGTCTCGAATTGCTCTTTTGAGCTCACATACGACTTCAAATTGCCTTCCACTGCGATAAATACGCCTTGCAAGTATTCCCCAGAGGTTTTCCATGCTGTTCTCAGATCATGCCAATCATACTGAAATCCATACGGAGCATCTAAATTATACTTCTCATCACTGAAGGTCACTTTATCCTATTCTCAAGTCTATCACATACATTTTGCGGCAGAGTCCAGTGTAGCCTATTTATGTTTGGGTATTAGTACATGTTTGTGCAGTGGAGTCCTTTCTTGAATACAAGATCTTGGTCATGTGCCAAAATTTGACGTATACCTCTGGCAGTTACTGGCAAATATAAATCAGCAACAAGTGGAGAAGAATAACGATTTGTGGCCCTTGTTTCACGCAAAAGTAACCGTTTCGATGGCTCAGGTAGTTTTCTAGTTTGCCCATATATCCGTTCAGTCCATAATGCGCTCTATGGTTCAGATGGCTCTGAGCACTATGGGACTTAACTTCTGAGGTCATCAGTCCCCTAGAACTTAGAACTACTTAAACTTAACTAGCCTAAGGACATCACACACATCCATGTCCGAGGCAGGATTCGAACCTGTGACCGTAGCGGTCGCGCGGCTCCAGACTGTAGCGCCTAGAACCGCTCGGCCACTCTGGCCGGCGTGCGCTCTATCTAACGAAATTACCCTGAAGAGCCAAACAAACTGGTACACCTGCCTAATATCGTGTATGGCCCCCGCTAGAACTCAGAAGTGCCGCAACAGCCTGTTGTATGGATTCCACTAATGTCTGAAGTAGTGCTGGAGCCAACTGGCACCATTAATCAGGCAGGGTGTCGATAAAAGCGTAAAAGTACGAGGTGGTGGATATCTCTTCTGAACACCACGTTGCAAGGCATCCCAGATATGCCAAATAACGTTCGTTACCTAGGAGTTTGGTGGGCAGCGGAAGTGTTTAAACTCAGAAGAGAGATTCTGGAGCCATTCTGTGGCAATTCTGGACGAGTGAGGTGTCGCATTGTCCTGCTGGAATAGTCCAAGTCCGTCGGAATGCACAATGGACATGAATGGATGAAGGTGATCAGACAGGATGCTTACGTACGTGTCAGCTATCGGTCTCGTATCTAGACGTATCAGGGTTCCCACATCACTCCAACTGCACACGCAGCACACCATTACAGAGCCTCCAGTAGCTTGAACGGTTCCCTGCTCATTTCCAGGGTCCATAGATTCATAAGGTAATCTCCATACCCTTACACGTCCATCCTCTTGATATAATTTGAAACGAGACTCGTCTTAGCAGCCAACATGTTTCCAATCATCAACAGTCCAATGTCGGTGTTGACGGGCCCAGGCGAGGCATAAAGCTTTGAGTCGTGCAGTCATCAAGGGTATACGAGTGGGCCTACGGCTCTTAAAGCCCATGTCAATGATGTTTCGTTGAATGGTTCGCACGCTAACACTTGATGATGACCCAGCATAGAAATCTGCAACAATTTGCGATGAACCATTCTCTTCGGTCATCGTTAGTCCCGTTCTTGCAGGACCTTTTTGCGGCCGCAGTGATGCCAGAGATCTGATGTTTCACCAGATTCTTGATGATCATGGTACACTCATGAAATGGTTGTACAGGAAAATCCCCAGTTCATCACTACCTCGGAGATGATGTGTCTAATTGCTCGTGTACCGACTACAACGCCACGTTCAAACTCACTTAAATCTCGATAACCCGCCATTGTAGCAGATCTAACAACGGCGCCAGGCATTTGTTGTCTTATACAGGCACTGTCGACCGCAAAGCTGTATTCTCCCTGTTTACATATCTCTGTATTTTAATACGCATTTCTATACCAGTTTCTTTGGCGCTTCAGTGTATAAAACACTGTACTTGATTGGTTCAACTGCTTGGCTGATTGATGATTAGAGAGTCCAATATCTTTCCACACACCGAACTTTGCTTTTTTATCAAGTGATAACCGTTTCCCACGCGCCAGTGTCATAGTCGTGGTTTATGTACACAATACACAGTTCGCTAATGGTTTCTATTTCCTGTTGCAGGGAAGGCACATATGCACAAACTAACACCACAAAGATCGGACTCCATTTATATCTAGTTCCACCCCCTACCATCTGAATCGTTGATGTCTTTGAATGTTCTGTAGTACGAAATGCGATACAATTTTTAGTTGTGGTTTTAAATTATTATTGTTATTTTGGTTTGACATTATCATTTATTTTTATAATATTCTGGCTTTTAAAATGTTTAAACTCAAATATAAATCTGAATCAAGTTAAAATTATCTTTGGCTAAAGAGCCGTCAATTAAATTAAGAAAAATTACGTACTTGAAAAATAATGTATTTTTTTTTTAAGTATTGAAACTGGAATGCAATTACCACCATCATAGGTAATGATTGGTATTTGATGAGACTGATGTGTCAAGCATCGCTGAAAAAGTACGAGAATCGGAATACTTATCGCCCCAACAACAAACTGAATTGAGAGAAGTCTTGCAATTATTTTTGCATTTGTTTAATAAAAGAACAGGTGTAATTAAGGACTTTGAATATTGTATCGAAACATACTCTCATTCGACTTTTTGTAAAACTACGTATTCAGTCCCTTGGCCGAAAAGAGAAGCTGTAACTACAGAGATCAAAAAGTTTGATAGACTGGGGAATTATTGAGACTTCCACGTCCGAATACTCAAGCCCATTATTGGCAGTAACTAAGCCGAACGGTGACACTCGGTTAGTCTTAGACGCTCGTGATATTAATAAGATTATTAAGCCTGTGAGGACTCGCCCGGAGAATTTAGAAGAACTATTACAGAAATTTCACGGGATGAAGTTCTTGACCTCCCTTGACCTCTGAAGTTCATACTGGCAAACTAAAATATCTAAGGAATCAAGAAAGTATACGGTGTTCATTTACCTAGGACGTAGTTACCAATTTAAAGTAATACCGTTTGGACTGAATGTCAGTGGTGGTGTTTTTATAACTGCTTTAGATGCAGTACTCGGTCCTGAGTTGCTAGAGCGGATCACTGTATAAGTTGACGACTTACTGATGGCCACAGAGACCTGGGAAGAACATATTGAGCTAATGAATCGTATATTTGAGAAATTCCTGGAATATGGAGTCCTGAGTAATTTAGCAAAATCCAAATTTGAAAGAAATCAGATTAAATTCTTGGGACATATTGTAACTCCTGAAGGAATTATTCCAAATCCTAAAAAGTTGGATGCAATAAGAAATTGTCCATATCTGCAAAATAAGAAACAACTAAAGTCATTTTTAGGTCTGGCAACTTTCTTCAGAAAGTTTGTATCGTAGCAGTTATTAAATAAAGACTGTCTGTTGCAATTGTTGAGGAAAAATGTACCATGGCAATGGACAGAATCTTGTAGTAAAGCCTTTGACGAGATTGACAATGCTTTAATAACTGCTCCGTTGTTGCATCATCCACAGATGGATAAAGATTTTTCAGAGCAACAGATGCGGTGGAAGCAGAAGTAGGTGCTACATTATTCCAAACGGACGATGAGAATAAAGTAGAAACTATAAAAATTATTGACTTTGCTAGTCGAACCTTATCAGGTTGTGAACGCTGATACAGTACTGCTGAGCTGGAAGTATTAGCAATCATATGGGCACTAAAAAAATTCCGATATTTTTTATATGGTAAACGGATAGTGACCATAACGCAGTGACGTTCTTAACGACGAGTAAAATGTTACATGGCCTACTAACGCGTTGGGCCTTATTATTACAGGAATATGACGTAACGGTTAAGCGTGTCAAAGATAGAGACAATGTTATTACTGACGCATTGTCGACGTTACCAACAACCAAGGTCGATGAGGTTGAAGAAGAGCGAGTAATGGTTGTTAAGGTGATGATGTTAGGAACACTTCCATATAGGAAATATGTTAATGAAATGTGTTCGCAAACAGGGCAAATACAGAAAGCAGACGGTAAATGGAGAAACAAGTGATTTAAGAACAGGAACGATGGATGATGTTAATAATCACTACCAAATGCCAGAAGGCGTATTGTTTTATCGTAAAACTATGAAGGCTGGGTGGAAAATATGCATTCAGTCAAGGTGTATTGATTCCATATTGTGGTTCATACATGCGAGATGGGGACATTTCGGACCTCATATGTGTGTAATGAAATTACTGTGGTGTCACCGCCAGACACCACACATGCTAGGTGGTAGCTTTAAATCGGCCGCGGTCCATTAGTACATGTCGGACCCGCGTGTCGCCACTGTCAGTGATCGCAAACCGAGCGCCACCACACGGCAGGTCTCGAGAGACTTACTAGCACTCGCCCCAGTTGTACGGACGACTTTGCTAGCGACTACTCGGACGGAGACTCTCTCATTTGCCGAGAATATAGATTGCATAGCCTTCAGCTAAGTCAATGGCTACGACCTAGCAAGACGCCATTAACAGTATATTGCATGTATCTAAAGAGTCTAACTTGTATAGCCAAGAGCAATGTTCACCAAATGGATTAAAGTTAAGTATTCCAGCAGCTACGTACTTTTCTTTATAGCATTCATTACGTATCCTGTTTCAGACCTCACGCCATCCTGCGTGAGTTAAACGCGTGCCTTTCGGTTACCCGTCACTATGGACTGGCTGTCTTGTCAGTCCACAACAATTACAATAACCTTGTTTCTATCCAGATTTACTGAAAAGAGATCAAGAAATACTCAAGAGGTGTAGAATATGTCAAAAGGGAAAGCCGGTCAATTATTGTGTTAAAGATGTGTTGCATCTGATAATACCTAGGAAACCTCTAAGCATCGTATGATGTGATACGTGTGGGCCATTTCCAGTAGCAAAAGGAAATTTTAAATATGTATTTTCGATGTATGATATTTTCACAAAATATGTAAAATTGTATGCGTTACATATAGAAAATGGTGTAGCTTATATAAAGGACCATACCGGATTATTAAAATACCACACGCAGGAAGTTATCTTCTGGAAGATGAAAATAACAAGAAGATAGGTGTATATCCTCATATAGAATTGAAGAAATATTTTAAATGACTAAGAATTCAATTTTTTTGCATATATGAAGTAGGATAAGATGGGAAGCAAGAAGACGTGAACAATGTTTATGAACATTACTATGTAGAATTAGTGGACAATTAATCAGTAGTGGTAGTTTGTGTACTACTTAAGTTTTAAGTCCTCAAAGAAGATGACGAGTCTGATTGAAAGTTTACTAAGTAACAGCAGCATGTTTCATTAAGTTTTGTTTAGTAAGCCTTCGAGAAAGATGACGGCTTTTGTTAAAAGTTCAAGTAATTAAGTGTGTGTCTATTTTAAGTTAATTATTACTGTTTCTTTGTTATTCTTTTACAAACGTGCCTCATCATGTTCTGCAATAAACGAGGCATCAATTTAATCTAAGGTTCGCAAGCACACTGAAACACCTTTTATGGTCATTCCAGAGTAATGAAATTGATTTTAAAGTAAAAGATCACTTATTTTGAGAAAAACGAGATAAGCGGCGGGTAAAGGAAAATAAATATAAACAGATAAACCAATAAACTTAAAAAGGGTGAAAAACATTTGAATGATAGAACATTAGTAATAAAATAGTGACAGTGTTTAAAGAGCTGTACTGATTAACAGACCGATAGGACACATGTGAAGCGACAAGTGATTAGTCAGACTAGATGCAAACATGATCAATTATGTGCAGAAACAATGTGCCATGATAAAAACAATGAACATGTAGTATCATGTATGTTCATAAGATAGAAGTGAGCTAATTGTTACAAACTAAACGACAGTGTTGATGCAAACCGTCTTACGGCAGATTTTACTGAGTTATTAGTGCAGTCTACCAGGAGAACAGCCACTGGACAACGAGGGTTACCAGATGAGCACGAGTAATCTGATCGTACTCGCAGCCTTATACGATCCGATGCTGCGGCAGCCTACCCACTGTGCAGGAGAAGAAGAAACTGGCTTCGAACCAGGCCATGTTTGCAGCACGCATGGTCTGGTGCAGACGCAGCGTCAGTGTGGAGATGCATCGAAAAGAAAATGAACAGTAATGAAGAACTTTTATAATTTATGGACCTTAAGTTCATATGATTGTAGCGAATGATGTAACAATTCAATCTTGTGTATGTGTTAGCGTGAATGTCTGTGTGCATAAATAAAAACAAGGTCCCGACCTTGCTAGGGACTTTGAAGAGGGAAGTCACGTACCCACTTCCCCACTTCGTCGTCCGGGGGGGGGGGGGGGGGGGGGTTTATATGTAACGCCCCAAGGACAGAAAACCCCAATTAACAAACTTTGCGTAAACTTAAAGTAGGGAATTAGTCACCTTGACAGTGACGGCAACTATTGACGATAAAATCTACACTGGTAATATTTTGATTAACATCAATATCATTCAAATACTGATAATAGCATACGAAAAGGGGAGATAAAAGGGAAGGATTATCATAGATTCTTTATCAAACACCTATAGAATAAATTGAAAGTCGTATGAAGGTAGCGCAGTTGCCAGTGTACCATTAACATTAATGTTGCAATGGTTTTCATGATTCTGTTTTAGATAGCGATTTAAATTGTTGCTGAGGTTTGACGCGTTTCAGTTACCATAGATAAGGTAGTGTGGGACGGTTACCGTGTATTATTGATAGAATTAATGTATGGGGTTCCAAGATTGCGCCGCTCAAATTCTTTGATTTTCATGTACGTTGATTCGTTTGCTCCCAATGACGGAAACAGCTGTTCCTAATAAGCGAATGCTCAGCTGTATTTCTAGACTTTGTAAATTCTAATAAAAATGTAATTTATGAACTTTTACTGACCACTGTAATTTATATGCTGTAACTTCCCAAAATAAAAATTGTTTGTTAACGGACAATTTTCCCCAGTGCCAAGCAGCGCGTTCTTTGAGTGTATTAATTTCGACCACTCAAAATATATGTTCCAAATTGTTGTGTACAAAAATCCTTTTGTAAAACATTGTAAAGTTTTCTGATGAAATTGTTTTATACGATGTAATGACTGAAACTGTGGTTATAAACAAAACCAAATGTAGAATGTAACACGTATCTAGCTCTTTATTCCACTTGGTTTCCAAAATTTTCCTCTGGTAGCAGTTTGCATAGCTCTCATGGTCGAGTATCTAATGAAGAATTTTATAGGACTGATATAAGACTGGTCAGCTAGAAAATCATGTTGTAGCTGTTGTACTATAGCTCTTACCAATGGTGAAATGTAACATATTTTCGTATCTTCTGATACCAGTTTTGTATTGCACTTTGTAGTCTTTGAAAAAGATGGAATGTCGAAACGGATAAGGTGTTTTTGGAAACAACAAAAGTGTGGTCAGGACATAAGAAAAGCTATTACGTTGCATCCAAATGGCGGCTTCGTCTCACAGAATTTTCCTGCGAATTGCAACAAAATGAAATGTCGCGCTGTGCCGAATACTTCCGAGGAGGAACGAGGAAAGATTAGCGACGGGGCGTGAAGCTTGACAAGCCGTGGACAGCCCTGCCCTAGGGTTTTATAGATGTAGAAAAGGCGACGTTGTCTCAAAGAAACCCTCTACTCCTTTAAAAAATGTACGTTATTTACCTCAGGATTCTGCTTTCTCCGTGATTCACTATCTCTGGAGGGCGCTGTAGGATGTGGGTGTTAATACTGACCAACGGAATGTCCGAATCGCTAGGAATAGCAAAGACAGATTTATGCTTCATGGACATCCGACAAGCAGCTAGGGAAGTAAGTGTCCACCCACTCAGAAGGCAGAGCCTCTCTTGCCTGGGTAGGTCTCATACAACTGAGGGCAGCACGTTCCCCAGAAGTCGCCCGCTAACGAGTGTCGCCTCTCAATAACCATGTGTAGAGTGGTCACTAAGCATCGATTCATTTCCAGAAAATAGTGGATGCATTTACATATTATGCGTGAATGTTTATTGTCAGTGAATGTATATATACTTTCATAGCACTTCAACATTGCCTTCGGCCATTTCCAACCATTACTTGAATCATTCGACATCAGACTTGAAGACATTCTGAAACACATTCTGTTAAGTAGTCGATGCTGAATCCTATATTCCAGCAGTCAGATCCCCACAGTCCCTTGCCAATAATTAGAATGACGTATCCCTACGCAAAAAAAATCCAAGGGTGTAAAATCGGATGAAAGTCACCTCAGCTACACACGTGTTGGGGGATCTTCGATTTAGATGCTGTTTTACTATGAAAATGGGGCCAAGGGGTTCTCCCCTCTGATAGAACACAACGTAGTCAGCAATGTCTTCTTTGCGAAGCTGTGGTTGCAGCAATCATTCTCTGACGTTCACTGATGTATATGGTGTTCGTAGTGTGCACCTCATAACAAATTTTAACAGGCAGCTTGCCGAGCTGTGTAAGCCTAGTGTTTTAATTTGTGACGCACCTAATTATGGTACATTTTTCTTTAGTGAGAAGTATAAAACTTCCTTAATCGTTGATTGTGGAGCGTCTAACTTGTTTCAAGGACTAGGTAATGCTGTCAGACTTAATTTGATTGTTTTGATTCGCTGAAAAGGTTTCTTCCGATGTTCACCGGCTACGTTTCCAGATACTTCGAACTTAATGATAAGTAATGAAGTGGAGCTTCTAACTTGTTTCAAGGACTAGGTAATGCTGTCAGACTTAATTTGATTGTTTTGATTCGCTGAACAGTTTCTTCCGATGTTCACCGGCTACGTTTCCAGATACTTCGAACTTAATGATAAGTAATCGTAGGTTTGTTCTTGAGGTCTCCCTGTCCGCAGTTAAGCGGCAACGTTTCCAGTTACTTCGAACTTAATGACAAGTAATCCTATATTTGATCTTATTGTTGCTGGATTTTGAAATTTCCAAGTGAACTTTTGTTACGCAGCAAACGAATGCTGAGCTCCCTGAGGTTCTCACCATTTAGAATGATCCGGGGGCATTGCGACGAGCATTATCTTTTTAAATGTATTTTTATTTGATTCTAGTGCTTCCGACTTAGGCATAAGCACAACAGTGGACATCGGGCTGGAGCGTATCTATGCACTTATTACTCTTCAACGTTTTAAGGTCTTAGACGCAAACAAGCTTGAATGAGCACCGACCTCGCGGAAATCGAAGGCACGTGCCTAGTTTCAAAACATAGTACCGTAGTATGGAAATCACGCTATTTAAACAATAAAAGGAATTTATGTAAACAGGTTGTGAACAGTTTCAAATACACTGATCTTCATGATATTGTATCCTGCCTAAGATGTCTGTCTGTGGAGAGGGGAGAAGGTATCACCAAGGCGTCCCTAGCGCAATGCATTCCTGGAAAGCGGCGGTCCTTCGCTCTATCAGTCACAGAATCAGCAGCAAAAATTCTCTTGTGTAGAGAAGATGCCATATATGGTAATTCAGAGATCGCCGGATACAGAGAACTGTGGGATAGTGACAGTTTTAAGGAGCGATGAGATTACACGAAACTGTAGAATTATCAAAGTGCTTAAAATATTGTATTCAAATGAGAACCTATGATAACAAATGATACTACTATTCATAGATAGGACAGTCAGTATAGCATGAGAGTCACTTTCACGGAGATTAGTTGAAAGAGTCTCTTCAGGTGAGTGACTTGTGAAGCCACGAAGAGACGAACAAATGATGTAAGATAGTCGTTTAAGAGATTGATTGAATTTAATTACACTAATAATCACACCGAAATATAAGACGAAGAAAATCAGTTCTTTCGGAAGTGATGAAATATATAATAACAGAGATTCAATAAAGTTCCAAATTAATACCAACTATTCGTTAAACAGTTTGTTTTTCTGTTACTGAAGCTGTAGCAAGAGTTTTAAGATCGTTATGTGAGTCAATCCGCTATGCTACTGACATTTCTACCGGTGTCCAAGCATTTGATTATTATTATTTCGTCTAATGTATCTACGCTCATAATTTTTCAGAAAATGGAGGTTCACGGGGAAACACTTCAGGAAGAAAATTTACTGAGCCATAATGTGATACACGAGAGTACTACTGTGATCGTGTAGTTATCCAGACTATCAAGCTTCCTGTTGAGGCATTTTTATAATAATTTGTAAGTTGCTAAGATCATTTTACAGATAAATGGGACTTATTTACTTCAGCTGCTGCTAAAATTTCACATTTCTTTTAAGGCTCCTTTTTTTCCCTAAAGTGTGCGATGTTTTTAATTAACCTTGCAATTAATGCTTCTTTAGCAAAAAAATTCGTAATAATGATAGAAAAGTCCGATTTATATCTGTTGAAGAAGTCATCATTTCTTAACAAAACAAATAAATTTATTACGTACATAACTTGGTTCGCTTTATATAAGTTCAACTATTTACTACTTTTAAATGAAATACACTTACATTTCAGAAATTACCAGCGTATCCACGGAAAAAATTTTCGTAACTTTTTTAAAAATTTTTTCATGCAAAATGTAAGTGAGGTTAAGGAATCCAGGGCCATGAGGTAACAGATAATAGCGTATGTTCTCGGAAGCTGAATTTTGTTTTTAAACACGAGTTTTTCCGTAGTGGAGTACGCTCCTATCTACAGAAATTATAGCCCACACATAGGCTTGTCAGAAACACTCTGAAAAGCTTATAAGGCTGTTGCACTGTAGGTTGTGCTGATAAATAATTGTTGTACCAGTTAGAAGTTAAGTAGTATTGAAGTTAGCCAATCAGAATGTTGCGCTCGCAAATTAAAGAGGCTCGCCGGAGACGGTGTCGCCAAACGTGTTCTTCGCTTGGTCCCCTAAAAGCAAACAAAAGAGCGATACTAAAGCTGGACATGGAACGGTAGTAAAGATCAAAACCGAGCGAAAGGCTGAGCAGTCTCGTACTATATGATGATCAAAATATGACGACTTGATTTGTTAATTGTACCTGAATGGTCATTTACTGTTTGGCGTGGCATTTCTCTGGAAACATATCTCTTGTGTGGTGTCCGAATTTACAAGACTTTGTGTTTAAATCAAATAGCTCTATACAATTTTATTACATCCATTTCTTTACCATTACTATTTTGAACTTCCCTATAGATTAGATGAATTGAAACATATTACAAAGTATTACTAATGAATGTCTAATAATTACCTCTTGTTTTTAACATGTTTTGTGTCAGTTAACCAAGCTCTTAAACCACTTATAATTCTACACTCATCAAGTTAATTAAACTGAAATTCGACATTGAGGTATGTGTAGAGATGCGCCATCTATTATCATAGGTAATAAGTTCAGATTTACAAAGTAGTCGGCGCTTTATAAATAGTTCTGATTGCAAGAAGGGAGGGATGGTGTTCTGTCGACGCTAGTGTCATTAGAAACTGATTATATAAAGGAAACTATGCGGAATGAAATCGACCGGGTCCTTTCTCGTCCTGGCATTTGCCTTACAGTTGACAGATCGGAGCTCAACTACCACCCTTTCGAATGTGACTCTAGTGTCTTACATATGCTTCCACTCACTCGGTACGATGAGATGTCTGGTATAGTAGTATAACGAATTAAACATTGACACACAGGAATTACAGACATTGGCTGCAAGCGAGCATCAGTGGAGAAAGTTGAAAATATGTGCCGGGCCGGTATTCGAACCCGCCTCTCTTTTTATTTTTATTTTTGTTCTAACGACACTTTTTACAGATTGTGAAATTAAACACCTTTCAGCCATCTAGTTTCCAACCTTATTTTATTTTGATATCAGTTTCATCATTTTAATACGCCATCTTCAGGCCACTGACTGACGTAATTGATGTAGGAAGATTCTACCTCGGTTGTGGTCAAAACAGGGGACAGGATATTAGTAGATTTTTGCTATAGCGATCACTTCAGCCATCATCTGCCGACAGAGACTTTTTTAATTTATTTGTTGCAGGCCCTTACTTATTTTTCATTTTTTATTTATTTATTTCTTTTTTGTGTTTTTTGTTTGTTAGGGCCACAGTCAGCTACAGGTTGGAGGAGAGAAGGTCGGCTGAAGTCGAATCCCGAAGGCCAGCCGCGATGCCTCGTCCTTTCCGCCGCAATGGTGCAACATCACACTGCTCATATTTATTTTACTTATTTATTTATTTAATCTTTTGTACACATATATACAGTAGAAAAACAAATTAAAACTAGTCCACCCATCCGTAGCTCTGGAAATCCCGCAAGATGATAAAGGATGGCAGGCGGACCGAAATCAAAGGGTAGGTGCGTCATGTATCATTTCTTATCGCCCGGATATTGCCAGGCAGGGAACAAGCCGACTTAATAGAGAAGTGATAGAAAATCTGTTAAGATAATTGTCAAAATAGTCGATAAATGGCGTGCAACCTCCGCATGTGCAGTCTGCAAGTACCAATGAGCATTTCCATACAGATATGCCAAAGTCCAGCCCTTTATCCAGAGAACCACCGGAGACTTTGTTGCAGGAAAAATTCCACCGCTGGGTTAAGATAGGACTTTGGATCAATAACATGCGGCGGCACTGATAGGAGACCATGTTTCGTCCCAACAACCAGACGTCCGCAACGACTACACTGTTGAATCGATGGCGATAATCGTCGACACTACCACAGACGGCGCAGAAGAGAGAGTCCGCCAGTCCTACGGCATAGAGGCGCTGATTATTTGGATATGTCCCACAGGTCACCTAATACCAGGTCGATCTGATATGTGTCGGAAAAAAAGCTGTGATGAAAGTGGCGCCAATCACAGTCCACCGAAACAATGTGAACATGCGTTCTACGACGTTACAGCCTTCGCTATGCAGGAAAATGGCACAGCACTCCATCGCCGGTGACCGGCGCGTTCGTGGGAGTTTCGCGCTACCGTAACTGAGTTCCACAATGAAGGACGTAATGTGTTCAAACAAAGGCCTGATGTTGCGTAATAGTGACGTCGACACCGCGCCATTGTTTATACATTGTGGACGTGTAAAGTGTTGTCGCAATACAGCAGATTTTCTTAAGATCATGTGCTCTTGCTCGCGAGGGTCGAGTAAATGTGTCACAGCGTACTTTGAAGATCACCCAGCAGTCAGAAAATATTCGAATGCCGCTTGAAGACAACGTCCCATCGTTATCGACAGCGGTACAATCTGCGCAATATCAACCATTCTAGATGCTACATAGGAATTCAGGTAGATAACACGTTGCAAAAGATCGAGGCGGCTTTGGGAGCTAAGACTGATCATCAACGGGTAATTCCCGAAACTTCTCAAAAGTTGACCGCCGCTGTACGGCTCGTTGACGACATAAAGGTGATACCAAAATAGTGGAGACGTTGGTCACAAATCAGAGGCGCCAGATCTTCCGGGAGTACTACGCGAGCAACAGAAAACGCCATAGATTTGCGCACATTCATCACACTTCCAGCCGCCCTCCCATGAGCAGCAATGGTGTCGCAGACCTGTGCGATCTCCTCCCGAGAATGAACCAGCAGCAGGTCATCTGCGTATGCACGACATCGGAAGGTGTAACAGCGTAAAGAGTTCCAGACAACTGCGTCGTCAGGAGGCTTATGAACGGCTCCAGCGCCCCTACATAAAGGTACATGGAATGGGGGTAGCCTTGTCGGACCGACCGTTGAATCGGTATCGGACCCGCCACACACCCATTGACGTGGACCAACGAACACGCGCTAGTAAAGAGGCGCCGAAGGACGCTGATGAATCGGGCAGAGAAGTCGATCCGTTCTAAGACAGAATATAGGAAGACATGATACACTCTGTCAGACGCGCTCTCAAAATCTGAGACTACGATCGTCGCACGAAGACTGCTCGTCACTGCCAGCACAAATATGTTACGACAGTCTCCAGTTGCTGTGTGGACGTTAACCGTGCCACCTGGCGTAGTTTGCGTGGTGGAGAGAACACGTGGAAACCGCGCAGAATATTGTAATCATTATTTAATCAAATGATAGGGCGGCAATGGTCCGTAGTAATTTCAGATGTTGGTTTATGAACGGGAACAATAATTCCCTCGCCGCGCGGGATTAGCTGAGCGGTTTAAGGCGCTGCAGGCATGGACTGTGCGGCTGGTCCCGGCGGAGGTTCGAGTCCTCCCTCGGGCTTGGGTGTGTGTGTGTGTTTGTCCTTAGGATAATTTAGGTTAAGTAGTGTGTAAGCTTAGGGACTGATGACCTTAGCAGTTAAGTCCCAAGAGATTTCACACACATTTGAACATTTTTTGAATAATTCCCCCGACTACAGCTGGCGGATGCGCAGCTGCAATGGTGATCAGTTCATTATATATCTCCGTTCGTTGGGTAGACATGATACCATAAACCATACGATAAAGTTAAGTACGGAGTCCATAGATGTCTGGTGACTTGCAAAGCGCACCCCTGAAGATAGCTGTAGCCACCCCCGCGGAGTTGAAAGGCTCCATTAACGTAATCCCCTCCTCACGCGTGAGGGTGCGTGGAACGCCTAAGGAGATAGAATCGTAGTTCAGGACGGCCACATCATCGACACGGTAACTAGGCGATGGTGTTCGAGAAAGGTATCGTCTATGTTCGAATAGCAGGTGCCTCGAATGGCAGTTCGTACACTCGAATCCATGATTATCGACTTTGACCACGATTACGTTACAGTCAACGTGAAGGAAGCGGAGTCCCTGTTTGTTCTCGTTTGAAAATCATTGAACATTTTGACGTGCATGGTGTTACTGAGAATCTAGAGGTGGATACCCTGAAGTTCCGATGGCGGTATCTTCGCCTCCTCACGGAGGAAATCTTCCACATCTATGGCTTTCGGTCGTTCATATTCCGGGGAAAAGTTGAAACGTAATGTCGATTTTCTGAACTTATTTGCCATTATCTCAATGCGCGAATCCCGCTTACCGGCTAAGAGGCAGTGTAAAAAAAACACGAACTCACACGCTGCACAGGCGGAAGTACGCCACGTCCACTCCGGGCGGCCGCTAAAACGAGACCATCACAGACCCGTCCAGACACAGTGGTGACACAGTGGTCAGTGCAGCTCCAGGGACTAAGCTAGCACGCCTCCCGTCAGACCCAAATTCTCAACTTACACACACTCTGCTAAGGTAGTGCCCCTTTCCCATTATCGTTATTACTCTCTACATTTCGCGGAGTCCCGTAAGAGCACGAGCCCGGTGTGCAGCTATACTCAAATGATCACTGGGCGTCTCGCCTGGGACGGGGGAGCCTGTGTCTTGAGACATTTCTGAAAGTACAGAAATCATATATAAGTAGAATAGAATTATGGCTACATAAGACTGAATGGAAAACCAGAGAACCCGAAAACACTGCCGCATCCTGCCTGATATTATCCGACATATACTTTTTCCTTTACGTGTGTTGGAGAAGAGTATATATTGTATATATTACACTTTGACGTAATTAAATGGCTCTGAGCGCTATGGGACTTAACATCTGTGGTCATCAGTCCCCTGTAACGTAGAACTACTTAAACCTAACTAACCTAAGGACATCACACACATCCATGCCCGAGGCAGGATTCGAACCTGCGACCGTAGCAGTCGCGCCACGAAATTAATAATGCTTGTTCCGATAAGATATAATTTTTTCGTGTGTTGGCAAAGCGACGAACACTTATCCCTTAATTTAACTAATGCCGAACATGAACAGCATCAGCAAGTAGTAGCACTGAGACAAAATTTGACCTAACGAAGATAACGCGATGACCCGTCTCAGGTCGCGACTGTTATCAAGTTTCTGTTAACGGAAAATTAAGCTTAAATTCTACGCGCCCATTGTTAATCAGGTTAAGCGTGCCGGCAATTTAATCCCTTTCGTGTGAGTGCTAATCCCGGAACAATTTGGATAGATAGTCTGCCCTGCAGTCTCGCAAGAACACAGAATACAGGTCTAAAAAACACACGCCACCTTTACTGCTAGGACTGCATGTACATGCTTCTAAAATATTTCCCTACGACAAACAATTTGTCGAGTATTGTCAAGTACGTAACGACAATACAGACTATGGTACTGCGGAAGGACAAAGCTCTAACTCATTTTCAAAGAAAATTGGTCTGGTAGTTGAGAGAAATCTTACATGCCTTAACATATATTTACTTTAGTGTGTAGTAGTAGTAAACTGAAAAATGTATACTGCCGAACACTCGTGTTCCATATCTTCCCGAAGCCGACAGGTATGTATTGTCCGAGGAGTAATTGTTGGATCGAGATTCCAATCTGTATAGGAGCTTTCGTTGTTTTATTAACTGTGTTACAGAAGTTTCAAAGAAATTTAATGTTATTTATTTCCTTCGATTTTCAGTTATGATACTCTCATTTATTCTGTTGTTACTTATTACGTGCTGATAATCATAATATTCGTGTGGAAATTAAATGTAATTTATTCCCTCAATAATTTCGTTATACTTATTTTCTTAAGTTTCTTGTACATTCGCCTGTACCACTGTACCACCTATGCCGCTAGGATGAGAGTATAACACCGCTTCTTTTGTATGCATCTTCTTGTACGTGCTTCTGCCTAAAGGTCCGGAGATTATCAAAAATATTTCTTTCTTATTGTTTTTATTGGCTTCTTTTGGTGTTTGTTCGAGTTTGAAGTCACTTCTGAAACTATATTGCTCTTTACATTCCCTCCCCCCTCCCCTCTCAAAGCATCAACACATTTTCAGGCAACAATCAGTACTTCATTTCAAGAATACTGTCGTTGCTCCATCCTGGGCCTTCCACGCTTTGGGGTTCTCAGTTCAGTTTTATTATAACTGTGGTCTGCGCTAGTGCAGATATTGTCACTGTAACAGTTTTCTATTAAAACGATATTAAACTGTTTTTATTTTCGATATGTGTTGGTCCTTTGACTGAGTGATCCGTCCTCGAGTGCAAATGGTGAAACAATAGCACTAGAAAAAAAATTAAACAGAAAACAGCTCAAAGGCAGCAGAGTGGTAATGATTTTTCTTGTGGTTTTTTGATGCGGTGAAAAAACATGCCGAATCCTCGAGTGTATTGTGTGTGGTGGATAACGTAGTAGTGCTGCTATGGTTCCCAGTAAATTGAAAATTGATCGTGTCAGATGTTCCAATTCTATGGCTCTTTACTCAAGATGATAAGGTGTTGATTGACATAATCAAACAACAGGTACCACGTGGTAGGTATAAGCAGGGATATTTACTTTAAAATTCGTATTAGAAATGTCCATGTTCCACAGAGTATTAAACTTAATGTTTTGATAATAGACCCTATAACAGTTTCACAATAAGAGTAGTAACAGATTATACAACAACGTAACAATTAGTAATTGTATTAAGATCGACACGTTTTTGAGGGTCAGACATTTTGAAATGCAATGTCTAGTCTAGGACCGTCAGAAAGACCATGAACAATAAAAGATTGCTAAACACTGAAATGGTCTATTAATAAAGTGTTAATAAGATTTTTTTTGATTGAATCTTTTATATTTGTGGAGGATATTTGTTCCGAGGTGCAGGGTATAAATTGTGACATTAATTCACACTTGGAAAATATTACTTTTGTGGAGTAATTGTTCTAATTTCGTAAAATAACAGCAGCACATAAGATGTAAATGCGTCATTTAAAATGGAATACGGAAGTATACTAAATTTCTATTATTTTCTGTTATAAGACTGAGAAAAGTCGAAATACTCTGGTACAACAGCCTCCCCTACTTCACCAGTTATCGTAAACTCCTTGTTGTACCTTCTCAAATCCATACGGTTTTATCTTTACAGAATTTTCCCCCTGGCTACATTTTATCTACAGACAAGATTGTGTTCAAATTTCAGAAAATTCTTCCCCATGTATTAGTCAATTTCTGATACTGAATAACTTACCAGTTCGTTTCTGAGGAAATCAGCGTCGTAGGGACTGTGAAAGTCAAACTGCAAATCTGAGTTAGGTCTTCACGAACGAAGATATCGATTTCCACTTAAGCTTCGTCTTGCATCGTATGACTGAGTAAGAAGCGAATGGAAGAAAGTGGATCGATAGCGGTGTCAGCACATAGACTAATCATTTTAAACAGCATATTGGGAATCCACGAAATCTCCCAGCCTGAGAGAGATTTTCGCTTGCTAGTTGAATACCACGGATGAAAGTTTCATCGAACTGCCGAATTCCATCGTGTATTTGCAACATGGGTGGTTATCGTGGTGGGCCTGATACTAATTGATGACAGCGCATGATAATTTTCTTTCTTCAGTCATCAACTGTTCTTTCCCTCCTAGGAAACAATATTCCGCTTTCCCTGAACAGTGTGTCGACATATTACTAATGATACTAATTGATGACAGCGCATGATAATTTTCTTTCTTCAGTCATCAATTGTTTTTTCGCTCCTAGGAAACGATATTCCGCTTTCTTTGAACAGTGTGTCGACATATTTTGAATTGTAGCTATTTTGATAATTAATCCCTTAAGCCTTTATTCAGTTCATTATGATATTTGTTTAATTAGCTCCAATTCTAAAGATCTGATTCTGTGTTCAGGAGTCTGTTTGCGTTTAACACATAACGAAATTCTTTCATCGGCGAATGTTTATAACGTTTTCTGATCAGTTATGACTTTAGTTTTAACTGAATAATATTTTTGGGCCACTATGAGTCGATCACACAGTTCAGGTGAACCGAAAAGCAAAAGATAATCTTACTAATAGTTTCGGGCTACAATTTCAGTGTCTTCTGAAATAAATACAGTATTGGTTACCTGTCACTGCAAAACAAATGCCGGGGTTTCGTACTGTTTTTCTGTGTGTACTTCAACGTCGCGACGCTACCGTACCTTAATACTTTGCTAACCGCAGACAGTACAATGTTAACATCAGTTTCACAAAGTAAATGTCAATTAAACTATATCTCTGCAAAATTTCGCTGTTCTGCCTATGACGGCCAGAAATGTAGAGTATACGAGCCATAGAGTGAAGTGATCTAGTCGTAACTGGTATGACTGTTAGAAACTGTACGTGAGTGGTTCCAATTGTCTCTGCAGGATTCGAATTTTCTGATGATCTAACAGGATGAAGACAGTCTTTCTTGATACTTATGGAGACGTCGCCATTAAACGCAAAGTTGTTTGCTATTCATCAACCAGTTCTTTACCCAGTTAATTTACAAATCAACGAAGTTGTAATCTGTACTGACTCGACGAGTGCATTACATTCTCATAAGAGGGCATGCGGTGGGAAACCTATACACACCTTGGCACACCATATACTGAGAAGTCTTCTCAACAGAGATCGAAGAATAACTATACCTTGACATATTAAAATTAGGGGTAACGAACGTGCAGACCTGGTCAAAAAGGTGCAACGTCTTGTTCCCACTCCTACCATACAGTGATTTTCATAGTACATTGGTCAAACAAGCAAAAACAGATTGCACAATGTTATTGGAAATGGACGCTAATATCGAAATAATATGGTGTTGGGCGATTCAGCTGCCGATTACAAGCCAGTCTTGGTTCTCAACTTATCTCTAACAAAAAAGTAAATTTTACTATAAACGGACTGAAAGCAGGTCCCACGAGAACTAATAATATGAGGCATTTGTTGAAATGAATGTCAAACTGTTGAGAATGACATTGCACATATGCTAACAGAACGTGACAAATCAATCATTATAGAAAACGGCGCTTTAAAATATTTTAGAAAGTAAGACTATTTTTCTGTTATAGTCGCTTTTCGTTTCTCGAGCAGATCTGACACGTAACGTTTCATTGTAAAATTTTATGTCTTTTATTCTAAAGAACGCAATGAGTGCAAAGTTGCAGAGGTCACTCCGATATTCAAGAAAGGCAATAGGAGTAGTCCACTAAATTACAGGCCAGTATCATTAACGTTGAAATGCAGCAGGATTTTTGAACATACTGTATATCGTGTTCGAACGTTACAAATTACCTCGAAGTGATAGCTCTATCGGTACAAAGTCAACACGGGTGTAGAAAGCATCGTTCTTGTGAAACGCAGCTAGCTCGTTATCCACACGAAGTGCTGAGTGCTATGGACAAGAGATATCAAATTGATTCCGTATTTCTGGATTACCGGAAGGCCTTTGACACCGTACCTTCCAAGTTGGTTGTAATCATTTTGCGCGCCTATGGATTATCATCTCTGTTATGCGACTGGATTCTTGGTATCTTGTCAGAGAAGTCACAGTTCGTGATAATTGGGGGAAAGTAATCAAGTAAATCAGAAGTGATTTCTGACGTTTCCAAAAGTAGTGTTATGGGCCCTCTGATGTTTGTTATGTAGTTAAACGACTTAGAAGGAATCCGGGCAGCCGCCTTTCGTTGTTTTTAGATGATCGTGTCGTTTATCATCAGAAGATCAAAATAAATACCAAAAATATTTAGAGAAGATATCTGTATGATGCGAAAACTGGCACTTGACCCTAAATAATGAAAAGTGTGAGGTGACCTACACGAGTGCTGAAAGGAATCTGTTAAACACGGGTTAAAGACAAAACAGTCGAATGTGATGGCCGTAATATGTAGAAATTACAATTAAGAACAACTTAAATTGGAAAGACCTCTAAGAAATGTTGTGGGGAAGATGATTTAAAGACTATCTTTTATTGGCAGAACACTTTGAAGACGAACCAGATCTACTAAAGACTCCCTGCACTACGCTTGGGCGTCCTCGTTTGGGGTACTGCTGCGCATTGTGGGATGCTTATCGGACAGATTTAACGGAGTACATCAAGGAAGTTCACGGACATCGTACACGGTTCGGGGTGGACATTATTAAAGTGTTTTTCGTTGGGGCGACATCTTCCCAACGAAATTTCAATCACCAACTTTCTCTTCCGTATGCGAAAACATTTTGCTGACGCCATCCTACATAGGACGAAACGACCGTCATAATAAAATAAGGGAATCGGAACTCACACCGACAGATATAGGCTTTCGTTTTTTCCGTTAGCTGTTTGAGAGAGGAATAAATGAGATTTGTTGTGAGGGTGGTACGATTATACCTCTGCCAGGCTCTTAAGTGTGATTTACAGAGTAACATGTAGATGGAGATGTAGTATTGTATTAGTGGTGTACTTTGTAGACTAATTATCCCGCTGAGTTATTCGCTTATCTAAATGAAGTTCGTTTATATAACACTTCCTGTTTTATATTTTGTAGTCAAGTCAGACAAATGACCTCCAGTGTCAAAATGAGACATAGTTTTTAAGTGGTAAAATGGGCTTTGCTGAAGCCATTTAAAAAATTCCCTTGGTACTTTGGCAACTCCAATTGTAGCTACTACAGTGACCAGAAAATTGGTTGAATTCAAATAGTTCCCGGCGGAGCGCTTAACACGACACCTTAATATAGGGGCTAGTGAACTTTATTGCTACGAACTTTTCGTATGCTGTTGATGTGCTGTAAAACGGAAGTGTTAACGGTTGATACTTTGTCATGAAGTGCTGGAGGCTCATTTAGACTGCTGTAATTGCAGTGTGGCGGGCTGGCATTGTCAGGCGTGGGTGGTCAGCGGTTGCGATCAGCGTGTCGGCAACAGTCGGTTTTGCTGGTAGCCGAGCCGCACCGCAGCGGTCAGACTACACGTTGCCGCCGCGGCCGCTCGCAGCAAGAGCCGCTGGTGTATGGGAGGCGCCGAATGGAAAGTAACTTTCTGTTGATGTGAGTAGGAATTTGTAATCTGTGAACCATACCCAAAGATATAACAGAGACATTAACGATGCGATAAATCGGGATAAAGTGCATATAAAATTTTATGCGAAATAGCCGCATCAGTCACTTTATCTTCTACACGCAGGGGAGACCGAAGTCAGCTGTAACATTTTTCAGACTTTTGCTTCAATATCAGTCGTTTGAAAATGGAAGGTTATGTGCTTTTCTGAAAATATAGGTCAATATCTTGTTCTTCTACGGGTGCATAATTGTTTGCGATAACATTTTATGATATTAATGGCATATTCCGTTTATTCATGGAGGCACGTGGACATCTTAATAGCTTTAACACACAGTATTAATAGTTTGTGTTTAAGTTATTAATAAAATTTTATTTTAACCGACGTTTCTTTGTTTATCGGGCTCAATGTTCAGTGATACAATCGACCACGCTTCGTAGTTAGTTGTAACAGCACGTGGCTCAATTGTAGGACAACATTTTAAGTTCTAAAATTAATATTTTATCTTCAGTAATGTGATATTTGTATGAAAATTCAAGTTCTAGATGATATACACTGATCAGCCGCAACATTACAACCACCTATGTAATAGCGGATATGTCCATTTTTGGCACAATTAACAACGGAGACGCGTCTTTCCATGGTAGCAGTGAGGTCATGCTAGGTCACTGGAGTGAGTTTTCGCCACTTCTGCACATAAAAGGCCCCTAATTTTCGTAAATTCCGGGAAGGGGTCTGAAGAGCCATGACACAACGTTGTGTCACATCACAGATATGTTCGAATAGGTTCAGATCTGGAGAGTTAGGGAGCCATAAGATAAATTGGAACTGTGTTCACTGAATCACTCGGTCACACTCCTGACCTTGTGAGATGACGCATTAGCTTGCTGAAAATGGCCATTGCCGTCGCGAAACATGTTCGTCATGAAACTAATATACGACGCTCTTTGGCCGCCGTGGTGCTTTGCACGAGCTCCACTGGACCCATGGATGCACACGTAAATGTTCCCCAGAGCATAATGGAGCAGCCGCCAACTTGGCGCCGTCCCGCAGTATCACTCTCCGCCAGTGCACCTACGTCCAGTGCCGATAGTCAAGTGCCCTTTCAGTCGCAGTAGCCGTTCTCTGTGTTAACATTGGCACAGTAATGGGTCGTAGGCTGCGGAGGACCATCGTCAGGAATGTTCGATGTACTGTGTGTCCAGACACACTTTTACTCTGCCTGGCATTAATGTCTGATGTTAGTTCCGTCATAGTTCGCCGCCTGTCTACTGAGCCTGCGACGTCCATCTGTAATGAGGGGTGGCCGCCCAACCCCACGACGTCTGCACGTGGATCCACCTTTGTTTCTCCACGTGTTGGGGACACCACAGCACTCCTCGCACGCCTGACAAGTCGTGCGGTTTCCGATATGCTCGTGCCGAACCTCCGGGCCATCAAAATCTGCCATCGCTCAAACTCAGATACATCCCTCGCCTTCTCCTTCTACACACGGACAGCTCACTGATACTACATGCACCGTGCGTAGGTCGGACTAGCAGACGCTTCTAGCCAAGTGACGCTACTATCGCCTGAACGGGTTTATATCGATAGTAGATCTGTGGCCAAAATGTTGTGCCTGAACAGTGTAGATAATAATTGTGACTTTCTGGTGTAATCAAATAACTGAAATGATACGTTAGAACAAAAAAGTAATGAACTGAATAAAAAATCTTACATTATTATTTATTTCCTCTAATCACATCGTAATTACATTAAAATATGTAATAACATTTCCATGTCACACAAATTTTACTGCACCAATTGTTTTCTGACACATTACCACAATTAAGAAGGCATACTAAGTAATTTTATCACTTTTAGCACGTTCATATTTTAAAATAAAGAGTGCTTCATTTAAAAATATCACTCGTCGTATATTAAGACTGTAAATTAAAAATAGAAGGTCTACCTACTGATGTGACCAATTTTGACACTAGTAGAGAGCTTCTCCTTTGATGCAACGAACAAGTGCCCAAAACTTATCCTTTACACGCCGAACCCACTGCTCGTTTGGTAAACAGGCTGCAAATTTGTCCATAAAAAATACACAAAAATAATCTTCTTCTGTAAAGGCACTTCCGTCATGATTCTGAAATTCGAGATTTAGTTGCTTTAATCTTCCTTGTAATTTGCTTGTTCATTTTACTGATTTCCTTTCTTGTGTTCTTTTGCTTTTCCTGGTTTTTCTGCTGTAGGTCCAACTACTGTATTTTCTCGTTCAGGGGTGATTGTTAGAATACAGCTTTTTAGCTTCTACCTTCCGTGGCACTTTGTAACATTCCCACATTTTACTTTGCGATGAGTACATACAAGTTTTAGGGGAAAGTATTTTATCCTCGGATCAGTTTGCAGGAGAAGTGCTAGTTGAAGGTCCAGTAATTGCAGAAGTGCTAGTTCGAGAGCCAGGTGTTGTAGAAGTGCTAATTGAAGATCCAGGAGTTCCAGAGGTAGTGCAGTTAGAAGACATTGTTGTCCAAAGAAGACTTAAATCTGGTGGTACTGGAGCTCCTGAAACAGTGCTGACTGGAAGCATGAGAGTTTTAGGATGACTGCTCGTTGATGATCCAGGGCTTTCATCATCAGTTAACTGAAAATCTAGGACTTCTAGTACTGTTGGCTGATGATCTAGAATACGTTGGCTAGTACTTTGTGGAGTAATCTCGATTCAAAGGTGACTCAGTCCGGTTCGTTTCTTCAGATGGAAGGAAACGAGAATCTTGAAAAGCATGTCCTTCAAATGACATAATTATTGTTTTTGAAAATGCTGAGGGTATATTATCATTTTCAACTCCTCGCTTAAAAGGTGCAGAAACAATGCCTGGAATGTCGTAAATAGTCACCCTGGATCCACTATGTGTTTTCATCCATGAATACAAAGCTGCATGAATTTACGTATTGAAAGGACCGTAAATGCCATCATCCCTTGGCTGAATATGTGAAGCGTGTGGCAGAAAAGACAGAAGAATAATGCCATTTCCTCTGCGAAATTTTATGGTGGGTAAATAACAATGACTTTTTGGTTACCCAGAAGTAGTAGACAGATTTCTCTCTTTCGTTGTTTTCACAGGCTTCACGAAATGTTTCGTATAGGGCAGGAAACTTTCATGTTGCATCCATCCGGAGCGAATGGCTACCCCATCACTGGCTTCGGGGCTCCTCAATCAAAACAGCCATGAAACGTATAGCTGGGAAATACGGACATAGGCTACACATGATTACCAAGAGCACTGATCGCCAAACACGTCACAAGAAGTGTGAATCTTTCTGTGTCCTTTTGCTACTAATATTTCAGAAAGGGCTGTACAGTTCTTATACAATTATCATAGGCACTGTAAATTTGATGGGCTTGAAACACTTGTGACTCTAGTGAGACTCGCAGCCTCTGAATTGTTTTTCAAAACCCCTTTAATCATTCTTCGCCATCCATTTCTTTCTTACTTCAAGTAGATGGAATTTAATGTAACGAAAATAGCTCACTTGTATTATAAACGACGTAAATCCAACGGTGATAATCCGCAAATAAATCTGCTGCTTGTTTCACAAATGCACACAATTTTCCTTCTTCTTTGACAGTAAACAAACGATTCTGAGATTGTAACTCACTTTTTGATCTTGGCCTTTTTTGCTTTTTTGATGAAATGTATATATGGACACGTGACATCTACCAAACCTTTTTGCAACACTTCGAATGCTTTACTCTGAACTGATAATTTATTTATAAGCTGCTTCTATAACTAATTGGGGTATTTTAGCTCTATCAGTAGTTTTAATGGTTCAAATGGCTCTGAGCACTATGGGACTCAACTGCTGAGGTCATTAGTCCCCTAGAACTTAGAACTAGTTAAACCTAACTAACCTAAGGACATCACAAACATCCATGCCCGAGGCAGGATTCGAACCTGCGACCGTAGCGGTCTTGCGGTTCCAGACTGCAGCGCCTTTAACCGCACGGCCATTTCGGCCGGCTATCAGTAGTTTTAATTCGAGCTCTTGGCATCCTGGGAATACAGAGTGAGATATTTCATTGCCCATGTATTATTTTGCTCTTGAAATTTGGCATAAAGTTGCAGAAATATTGAGAGGTCTTTTGATTTCAGCAACGGGTACGATTGCAACGTGTTACAGTCGTCACTGTGCCATTGTTATAGACTTCCCCGAGTCTCGTGCAAAACATTAACATGCCGCTGCACTGGTTTGTCTCGAGAGGTCTTTCTCTACTGTAAATATTGTGAGGTAGCTATGTATAACCTACGCCTACACACAGTTTTGTTGTTGAGATTGCTTACCTGCAATGATGTAGGACAAAAACCAAGAGACAAAAACGTAATTTTTGACGGGCGTAAGCAAACTCTTATCACTATAAAATGTGACTCGCGACTGAGGTCACTCTGCTCAGATACAAAGATGAAGTACACAGATTGGCACAGCGCTGCAAGTGGCGATATACTCAATCACCCTTATAATATGCGAAACTGGAATTGTATCAATTGACCCCTGTTAGTTTTGCCCCTGGTCTCCCCTATCTCACGTTGAAGCAATCGCTGTCCTTTCTTTGTATTCACACTCCATTTATCACCAATATCCCTCCAGGTTCACCTAAAATATTGCGCTTCTAGACGTATCCAGTAGAATTACTCCAACTACTCAGCAAAATCTCAGGAACTAGTTGTAGGAACATTCCCCTGTAGTTTTCGTCAATGCGACCTGCATCTACTAGTAAACAAAAGTTCAGTCCCTCTAACTGAAATAGTGAGATGACAAGGACTGAAACGTAAATGCAGTCAAAATATAGCTCACTGTGTCTCAGTTACAAAGCTAACAGTACTAACTCAAAGAGTGAAGAGATTATACTAATAGGAAGCCTGAACATACATCTTCACCAAATCTACGTTCAACGTACTGCTCTGTAGCGTCACATCGCTACATATAGCAAAATTTTGAGTAAGACTGAGCATAGCTTCTTGTGAAACCACAATAACGTTTGCAAACAGCTTATAAATTTATTATAGTATTATACTTTAAAACGAAGTAGGTTATACTTAATAGTGCGAGAAATGAAGACAATGTTTACCGATGGCTGTCTTACTTGGACAATAACATTCATAACCGTTTTAAAATGTGTGAAAATTAAACTGCAAACAAACTAATGTGAGGTTTATTTCAATTTATGACGGAGCGAGTGACAATGTTACCACATGTCAAGTTGTCACATGAGATATAATTTCCAGGAGTCCAATGTAATAGTTTTGGTGACAATTATAGCACCACTGCCGCTGTTGTTATGACTGAAGCTCACCTGCCACTTCAGTCCAGCCATGTGCTTCATCACATTGCCTACGTATGCTGTACGTACACTAATATTGCAGCTAATTTCAACTTTTCGGTTAATGACATGACGACCGTTAATAGTTATGATTTTTTATGCATCAGCGTAGTGATCTCGTATTGTAAGCATACAATCGGTCACGAATGATGATGAGTACATTACTACTGTTTTTGTGATTGCAAAAAAAATGGTTCAAATGGCTCTGAGCACTATGGGACTTAACATCTGAGGTCATCAGTCCCCTAGAACTTAGAACTAATTAAACACAGCTAACCTAAGGACACCACACACATCGATGCCGGAGGCAGGATTCGAACCTGCGACCGTAGCAGTAGCGTGGTTCCGAACGGAAGCCCCTAGAACCGCTCGGCCTCTCCGGCCGGCTTTGTGATTGCACACAGGGCCTAATGTTTGTCTTTTTCGTGGTATATAGACACTTGAGGATGTTTTGTATTTTAGCTAAGCTCCTTGTCAATAAAGTGACAATACAGCTGTGGGCGAACCGTAATTTTTCAAAAATGTCTTCAAGATGTCGATCACTGTCGCCTCAAAATAGTGAAAATTACTTCTGCAGTATTTTACAGAAAGAAGAGAAGTGTATGCGCTCGTCTCTAAAGCTGGTCATATGGAAGGTGTGGGCTTCCTCAGTGCTACTGATTATGATTATGATTAGGTGCCTAAAAAGAGGATTCTACATTTAAGCAGCTCTGAAGATGCCAAGGGTTCCCATTTATCTCTGACTTTTACCGGAACGTTATTTGCAAGTGTTTCTGCGTCGGTAGTTTTCAAAATACGATCATCTACAGACTTTTCGGTAACAGCAAATCGTTCGCCATTAGAGCGGTGCACATCGGCCTGTTTTGCCGGAGAGGAGAGGCCGATACTGGATGAAGAATTGCGAGGCAAAGCCATATTTTGTCTGCGAGAAGTTTAATGTTCATATGTGCATAGAGAAACAAAGGAGCTGCTTTCTGTGGCTTCCTCAAAGAATAACATCTTTACAGTTCAAAAGTATCAAATTATGATGTATTGTCATACACCTGTAGTTATTCAGAAACTATCTTTTCATTCACTTGCTACTGAAGCAAATATATGACAATATGGAATGTGTGTAATATAAAAACGAATTACATGTATTTCACTCAAAACATGTTTATTGTGACCATTAAGCAGCACGTGTGTAGCCATTACGTTTTTTTAGATTTATTGCGAATCCATTCCTCAATATTCTAATGTCATTTCCGTACACTCTATTAAACTTTCTGAAAGCTATTCATGAGCAGCGTTCCAGTTTAATTCATACTTACCTGAACAGTTCTAACGATCTTTTTTTTTATTTTTTAGTTACTTTTTGAGCGAGTTATTTGTTTTAACGGCTAGCCGTCTTTTTCTTTTTTATTTCAGTTCATACTGATTTTGTGTGACTGTATGCCAGGGATGAATACTGAGTTTTTACCATTTCAAAATTCTACACGTGCCTTCTACGTGAATATGTATTGTGCTCGTATTTGTACTTCCTAGAAATGCTTATTCTCATTTGCCTTGTTGTGTTGTTTGTGCAAAGTCCTGGAATTGTATCCAATAGTACAGTCGTGTTTTTTTCTTGTTGGTTCTTATCTTAGTCTAAAGAGGTTCTAGTGCCATGTGCCGGTTAGCTGGCACCTTTTGAGATATTCAATAGAATGAGATAAGTACAAACAGGCTCAAAAAATGTACACTGTTTAATTGCCTGTAACTTACGAAGTAACTGCCGGAAACTCTCATTTTTTGACAGTGTGTTTCTCTGTAACTCATAAATGTTTCGATTTTGTTTACGTCTTAGTCCCCACATAATCATTGATTTGTTTTGTTAAGTGAAAGTCGCCTTATAAGCGTTGTTTTGTTGTGCTTCCAGAAATCTGATAAATGTGGCTGGTGCTCAGTTGATGTTCGATAAAAGGAAGACACTGTGGAAATTGTACATTAAGTACCGGTACGATAACACTAGTGAGATTCAACACTAATGGCGACATGAGTGTCACACACACGTCTAACAATTGCAATCATTCAGGATAAATTTGAAGCCGAACGGCCGTACACAAATGACGTTGAGTACTATCTGTAACAGCAAAAAGTGTCGCGAACTCGTGCTGCGTTACAGTTCACTTGCTCACCACAAAAGCCTTTGAATGTACCCGGGAAACCATGGTGCGTAACTCGCAATTTCAGCACATTTTGTAGACTATAGAAGTGCAAGTTCTACATCCGAAGCTTGCTACACGCAGTAAAAGAGGACGGACCATGTCGTAGAATGGAGTACTGCGACTTGTTTAATGAACTGGCATCCAACAGTGAAGCGTTTGCGGAAATGATAGTGTAATCTGATGATGCGCAATTTAAATGTTATAGTAATCTGCAACAACTGCGCCTACTGGGCTGCCGCAAATGCACACATCACCTGATAGTACTGGTGTTGGAGCCATCACATTCAGGTACAAGAAGCTCTTCTTCGAGCAGTTGAGAAGGCAGCAGTTGGAAGGTGACGTAATGTGGTGTGAGGTACTGATAATACATAGTTTGTTAGGTACGGGTGTCGTGAGAAAGTTCTGCTAAATTGTGGTCCTTCTCCATGATTGGCTACTGCATTCGGAAGTTGCACGCCAAGATTACAATCTTCTGTTATTAGTATTAATAAAAATAAATAGTGTATTTACTTACATTTCATATTTAAAACATCTCTCATCAGCGTGCTATCATTTCATTATTTCACAAGTATTAATAACCAGCAGAATAATAAACAACTGCGAAACGAAAAGGCAGACGAAGCACTTCGCTGATCTTCGTACGCGCCTAACTTGGAAGTCTGGCGAAATAGTACGGCTGTAAGAACAGAGTTTGTTCGGCAGTCTCGGACGACGGACATGATGTCCGCGCTGGTATCGGTTAAGACTTAATGTACAATGTCTGCTTTGTGAACAGAGCTGGATCGCCAGTGTCGGAGGACAGACATATCGTCTTCCGCCGTCGGTGTTAAGACTTTGTTAGTAATCTATGGTTTGTTAATAGAGCTGGTTCGGAAGCCTCGGAGTACGGATTTGGTGTCTGCCACGGTGGGTGTCAGGTTACGACCTTGTTAGGAATGTATGGTTATATGGACTTGAATTTGAGAAAGCCTAGTTGTAATTGCAGAAATACACAGTTCATAATGTGTTAAAGAATAGAAATTCTTTGTGACTCTAAAATGGAATGTAAGTGTGCAGTTTCTCGTGTTCCGCCAATAAGAAGAGGCGTGTGGTATCCCGTATAAACAAACTAATTGAAAATTTAATTATTTCTGAAATGATCAGTTCCTCACTAAGAGTTTCTTACAACCTCGGGATTACGGATTCACGACCTACGTGCTGTTTTCTGCGCAGAGGACAAAAACTATAGAAGAACGCAGGTTGGTGAACATTAATTAGAACTTATGCGGTCCACTCAGAGAGGTGGCAGCAAATAGGCACCTTGCGTGTACTGCTATTTTTATACAAATGAGGTTAGTGACACGCCATCCGTCGTAACACAGAGGAGGTGCGAATAAAAATATTTTTGAGGGAAGAGTGTCATACGAAAGTATAAATATCATACTCTCCCTCTCTCCCATTTTCACCTTTCCGTAATCAGTGTGGACAAAGCCGTGAATTAACCAGAACTGAATGGGCTGTGTGGTTCACCTTACAGATGTTGGATTGGTTGGTGAATTGTACCTAAACAACTTACGATATTCATTTTATGTGCCCGAAGTGAGCTATATACAGACTAAGGCTTTTAATTTCAACAATATGAGGCCCCATCCTACTGCCATAGCTGTGACAGGGAGTACCTGAACCAGAATTAATCCTGTTACTGATAGGCCACTTTGTTTGAACACGTTCGGGATGCAGCAAATCTAGTGTTGAAAACAAATCCACGAAGTGACAATGTGAGTCACACAATGTATTGATAGAGCTCAGAGCTCGACGCGCTGCATACAATCTGCAGATAGTAGAATTTTAGTAGAAGAGGAATGTGATGCTGCCCAATCGCCCAGAAGATTTTATCACCAACAAAAGCAGTCCCTAAAGCCAGAAGACTTATTTTAAACATAGGAAATATTTCATTTCGTTCCTACAGTCTATGGTGGCCTTAAGGGTAAGATACGAGAGCGCGCTTAAAAGAAATGCCTCTGAATGTTTTATTCTGTTCTCAGTGTCTATTCAGGCATTACATATCATTCGTAGTGCTTGCTGAATTTCCGGCTTCAATGAAAAGTTTTTCGACACATTGCAGCTAGAGGGCGCAGAATTGTAGCGTATAACGTGCCGATGGATAAAGTAACTGAGTCGGTGTCTGAGAAACAGCGTGCTATAGTCGAGTTTCTAACCACAGAAAACGTGCCTCCACATGGAGCAACCTCTCCTTCAGCGAAACATTGCCAGACCGCATACAGGCGCTGCAACATCTGCAGCATTTTGACGCCTTGGGTTCACTGTCATGATCATCCTTCATACAGTCCCGAATGGGACCTACCCGATTTTCGTCTTTTTCCAAAGCTTAAAAGATCAATTTCGAGGCGTTAATTTTGATAGCGGTGTAACACAGGTGAGGATGTGGCTTCGTCCAAAAAGTTAAATATTCTGCAGTGACGTAATCTACAAACTTTTCTTTCGTTGGGCACCGAGCGAGGTGGCGCAGTGTTTAGCACAGTGAACTCTCATTCGGGAGAACGACGGTTCAAACCCGTGTTCGGCCATCATGATCTAGGTTTTCCGTGATTTCCCTAAATCTCTTCAAGCAAATACCGGGATGGTTCCTTTGGAAAGGCATGGCCCTCATCCTTCCCTACCCTTCCCTTACCTGAAGGGTTCGAAATCTCGCTGTTTGGTCCCCTCCCCTCAAATCAGTCAACCTACCAACCAATCTCTCGACATAAAAGTTTTCTGGGTGTAGTACCGCGTCATAATGTATAAAACTACTACTGCTGGAGAAAAACCAACGTTTCGGCCACGGCTGCAGCGGCTTTCGTTTTGTACATTATGACGCAGTACCACACCCAGAGAAATTTTATGTCGACTGACTCTGGCCGCGGAAGCCTATGCAATTATACAACCAATCCCTCTTTGGGAGAAATTGGTTCTTTGCCAGGGTGACTATGTTGAGAAATAAATATGTAGACATGAAAAATAAAGATGGATAATGTTGACCAAGTTAGTTTTGTTTAAAAAGCAGCCGGCCGGTGTGGCCGAGCGGTTCTACGCACTTCAGCATGGAACCGCGCCACCGCTACGGTCGCAGGTTCGAATCCTGCCTCGGGCATGGATGTATGTGATGTCCTTAGGTTAGTTAGGTTTAAGTAGTTCTACGTTCTAGGGGACTGATGACCTCAGATGTTTAGCCCCACAGTGCCCAGAGCCATTTGAACCATTTTTAAAAAATCAGTAACAGTTTTCATAAAAAAATATTCGGAAGCATTACTTTTCAGTTGCCCCCGAAGAACAAAGTTTAATTATGCCAATTGCAGCCAATAAGTAAACTACATGGCGGCGTTACACAAACAGGATGAGGACTTTGCCTCTATAGCAAAGCAACAGTCAGTGAATTTTCCGAATCCATAGTCTTCCAATGGGGAGCTCGGCTGAGGGTCTAAATCCTCGTAAAAAGTCGGGAGTTGTTATCCCACAGTGATTAAGTCCTCTTAATAGAGTTTCAAGTTGTATTGTCTGTAGCAGACTATCGCTCTCCTCAATCCGAAACAAGCTACATATGCTTACAGATTTCAAAACGGATAATGTGGTGAAAACATCTTAGACCGTTATCGATGTGTCAAATATCTCAATTACGCTACTGTTTAGGTATCACGTAGGAGTACACACAATATTCTGAAACTCGTTTCTACATCCAAACTACAAAGAAATCCAAGCGGATGTAGTTCCTTTCCCGTGTATCCTAAGACGGGATAATATTGCCAAAACGCAGTATTGTCCCCGTTTACAACTTACCGCAAGTAACTTACCCGACAGAAGTTTTGCTTCTTTTCGGCAATGTTAAACATAAAACGATGCAAATCGATATGAGACACAGGTGTCAACGCTATTTCTTTTTAATTATTAGCCTCTCATAAGCCTCTCCCCCCCTCCCCCCCCCCCCCCACTTTAATACCGTGGAACGCTGCCTCTAGCTTTGACACAAGCTTCATTTCGACGGGGATATTCCCAAATTTCTTCAGGACTGTATCCAGATGTGTCATTCACACTTGATTAGATTCCGTAGAGCTGCGATGCTGAGGGCAGGGCGGTTGAAATCTGGTTTCGCAGGACAGAACGGATCAGGTAGTGGAAAGGGGCCAAGGTCACTCACTGTTAGTTATGCAAGAACACAGACACACACAACTTCATTCCTAAGACCAATGCACAGTTTTCCCTTTAAAACAACAAAGATCAATTCATGGTTGAGAGCCCCAGTAATATCTCCAGAATAAGTTTAAATGTTTGTTTTTAAAACACCAGAATTTAGAGTAACGGCTGAAGGCCTTAATTAAGTAAAATTACAATATCTTCCCGGCTAGAGGCCGAATTAATATTTCAGATTAGCTAAGGAAATTCTTTAAAAGCCGAGCATTTACAAATTCCGGCTAAAGGCGATATTAAGGAAAATTCAAGATATTTCTTCGGCTGAGGGCACAATTAAAAAAAATTTCTTTAGATAATAAAATAGAGACTTTAAAGATAAGTTTTTACACAGTACAACAGAAAAACATCTTAAGAAAACTTGAAGTATCTTGTCGGCTGAAGGCCCATGCATTTACTCAAGAATAATTAAACACAAACTTAAGATAAACATTTACAGAACACGGCTGATGGCCATTTCAAGAATTCAAGATAATTAAGGAGAAACCTTACAGACAAACATTTACATATTAAAGCCACAGATTCTGAAACAAACACGGCTGAAGGCCTAAACACAGTGCAAACAAGAAATTCAAATGAAACACGGCTGAAGGTCTAATTTCAATAATTAAAACAGAATTAATACACTAGAGAAGGCCAAGCACAGTACTTACAAAATTACAAAAGGGGAAAACACAAATTAAAACAATAACAAGTGGTGTTCAGAAAATACTCCAGGATCGGCCTGAGAAGATCTCTTACGGGTGTAGTGAAGTGGGACAGGCAGGCAAGGCTTAAGGTCAAACAAGAGAAGGCAGCACAACCTAGGGGCGGTTCACGTCCGACCGACAATCTGAACGATTTCCAACCGACAGATCCAACTGCACAAATAATAGAAAAACAAGTATACCAAAATACCTATACTTCGAACACGGCCTCACCTAGATCAAGGCATCACACATCATTCAAGACAAGTTTAAAAGAATGCAGAAAGACTACAGAAAACACGACTCACCACTGTCAAATCACTACGGAAGAAGGCTGAGGGTTCCAGGCAACACACACCACGTGTTACCACTCCCATTAACAGCTGAGGAAATAACAATCCACCAAAACGAAGAAATCGTAACAGTCGAGTTTTAAGAACAGGCAACTAATTATTCAGCTTCAGGATCTTGCTTCGGAGGAAAGCGAAAAGTCGCTCACATAGCGAGCGCCTCCGAATGCAACAGCCCGTTCCCGCCGCCAAAAGCCCCGGCCTAGCTTCGCGCTGTGGAGACTACGTCGCTGCTCAGTTACAGCGAACCAAAAGGTCCAACCACATCCCGACTCGGAAAATGGTGTTTGTCCTGTTGATCCAAGACGTCGTCGAGGGAGACGACCGGCCGAGCAAACGACCAACGGCAGCCCACTTTCGCCAACAGCGGTCCCGGCGAATACTAACTCCATATGGACCCGACCGCTGTTGGCTGCCAACTCTTCGCCGACTGATCCTGGTGTCAGTGCTCAGCAGACCACATGTCGCCATCCGACGACCAGCCGACCGACCGACCAGCGGCCTTCCATCTGCGTCGACCACGGTCCCGGTGCGCACTTGCACAGTGCAGACCTACGTGCCACTGACTGCCAAGTCGTCCAACAGCCGAGTAACGACGAACCCGACTCAACCCACGACACAAAGAGGTCTTAGACTCTGAGCGGACTAACGTGCGACTGTCTCCTTTCCGAGTGACTCTCCGACTCGCTGCACCGACTCACTCCGCCGACACGTTCCAAAGCAGTACCTGGAAAAAATCACGATCGCTCCACAGATAGTAACACGAACCTACTATCGATAACGCAGGTGCTGCCACTCACGGACAGCAAAGGTGAGCAAGGATAGTGGCGCCAGAAGGGATTAACACAAAACCAAAAAAAAATCTCGCCGTTTCAGAACTGCCGGAAGGACAGGTCACAATCATGAGTCACGCACAGCTCAGCGGTTGTTGATGACAAGATACCAACGGCTGTGCCAAATAGTCCCAGAGATTTTCAGTCGAGCAAAGGTCTAAAGATCTAGTGCTTGAAATACTCCCAATTAATGTTACTTCGAGTGTTATTGACCAAAATAGTCGCCTAGCTGAGAAGTCCTGCATGGATATGGTTCTCTAGCGACTTGAAATTTCTTGGCTAATTCTGTTGTTCTCTCTACATGTTCACAAATGGTTCACATGGCTCTGAGCACTATGGGATTTAACATCTGAGGTCATCAGTCCCCTAGAACTTAGAACTACTTACACCTACCTAACTTAAGGACATCCCACACATTCATCTCCGATGCAGGATTCGAACCTGCGACCGTAGCAGTCGCGCGGTTCCGGACTAAAGCGCCTAGAACCGCTTGGCCACCGCGGCTGGCTCTACATTTTCCCATCAGATGGTTTCTTGCGCAGCTAGCGGGAGACTACTTGCCGCGGATTGGTCTAGGAGATCAGCTCCGTGGGTTTTGTGGTGGCTCCCCGCGAGTTGACGCGAGTGACGCAGGTTGCCCTGGGAACCGGGGCAGTCGGCTGTAATGTGTCTTATGTAGGGGTTACTTGTGTAGTAGCGTGGTCCACCTTGCCATTGCAAGAGGTACGTGTGTGTCTCGAAGTGCTTTCTTAGCTTCCTGCAGAGCAGACGCTTGTGGAGCGTGCAATGAATTGGTGACATTGTGGCAGATTACTGTGGGAGATTTGTCAGTCGTCCTTAGTATGTAGCCTGTGACCACCGTTTTAATTCCAGCTGGTCTAGAGAGTTATCCTACATTCCGGTGGTTTTCTTCAACTGAGTCCTCCAGAAAGCGGTGAGAATTTCTGTACTGCTTATACCATTCCCGTGCTCTGGTTACACCTGAAAGCCGACTTACGTTTATTCTTAAGTAAACGTCTGAACTGTGCTCTGATCTCAAGTTGGTTGTGTTTCGTTAACATTAAAGTCAATAGCTACTGCACGTAACAAATATAACTGCCATCCCTTATGGTTTAATTATGTTGGCTGCTTGGGGTGGCAAATCTGTATGTTAGGTATTTCTACTCAAATGCGTTGTAAAGGCAGCCATTTAACAGGGCAGCCTCTACCTTGTATTATTATTTGGAAACAGGCTCATAAATTGAGAAATCTGGGTTTTAATTTCTCGTGTTTTAATGCAGTCAGTCTTTTAATTTATCATGCTGTAAGCTAGTCAAGCCAACGGCTTTGCTGCAGTGGTAACACCGGTTCCTGTTAGATCGCTTAATTCAAGCGCTGTCAGATGATGATGACGTGTGGTTTGTGGGGCGCTCAACTGCGCGCTCATCAGCGCCCGTGCACATTCCCAGTCTGTACATAGTCCAAAATAGCCACTTTCATGAATGGTGATGGAATGATGGGGACGACACAAACACCCAGTCCCCGAGGCGCTGTCGGTTTGGGCTAACACTTGGATGTGTGACCATCCGGTCTGCTGAGTGCTGTTGGCAAACGGGGTGTACTCAGTCCTTGTGAGCAAACTAAGGAGCTACTTGATTGAGAAGTAGCGGCTTCGGCCTCGTAAACTGACATATGGCCGGAAGAGCGGTGTGCTGGTCACATGACCCTCCATATCCGCTTCCATTGACGTATTTGGGCTGAGGATGATTCGGCGGCCAGTCGGTACCGTCATGGCCTGTTCGGTCGGAGTCTAGTTTTCTTTAGTTTCAGTAAGCTAGTCAAGAACACTTATTAGCTGGTGACATTTACAAAAAATCCCTACTTAATTCTTAAGTGTCACCGATGTTATCTTCGATCTACCATTGTTTCTAACGAGATGCGTCAGATCCTATGCCGTTTGAAAACGCCGTGTGCCTGTGATCTGGCTTCTTTGGTGTTTGTGCATTCAAGTTTAAATTGTAAAGTGTTTCCTAGCTGAATCTATGTAATTTTCTTAATGATGCTGCTGTCATTTGATTGTTTTATTGTTTTACAATCCAGATTTTGGCCTTATGCCATTTACAGGTACAAAAACTAGAATAAACAATAGAAACATAAATCTTAAAATCAAGAAGCAGGGCAGCTATGAAAAACAATGAATAAGTACCATGATTCTTTACTCATATGTAAAAATACGTGAGACATGGTTTTTCCTTTTGTGGTTCATATTTCAATAGTTTATTCCTGTTTTTGTAGGAAAATTGCCTATGGTCGAAATGTGGATTGCACAACAATAGAATGGAAGTTATTACAATCAAATGGTGGCAGCATTATTCAAAAAATTTACGATGGCTGTGGCTCCAGTCAAAATAAAAATTATCATTGTGTAAGTATTGCAGCTCTTCTAAAAATCAGTTCACTGCTGTGAACTTTGCTCTAACGCCACTTACAAGCATGAATAATTTTGGATTACGTGGAAATTTGCTAAAATGCAGCTAAGTTTTCTAACTTAGGCTGTAACTTGTATGGTTGTTACGTCAGCTCTGTGAAAGTGATCGCAATTTTGGAACCTGTTTCAAACATCCGAATGGTTCAAACTCACCGAAACGAATTTGGCTGCTTTTGTGTACATGTATCCTGGCCGGGTCGACAAAGTGAAAAATAATTTTAATGCTCTTGAGTCTGAGAAAGTGAATTTACAGAATCTTATCGTAATAAATGAGTGGCTGAATTGAGTAAAGAGACAGTGCCATGAAGTTGGTTTTTGTAGGAATAACATACGCAGCACAATCGTTCTGGCCTCGTCTCTGCATGAAAATGCATTTGAGTAAACGACAGATGTAAATTCAAGTTCACTCCTCAATTTTTGCGTATATCACCCTTTTATTTCGTGAACGGTTACACACATCGAAACGCCATATTCGGCAAATGTTACAGCCTCACGGGGCACGTATGTTTTTGTTTGGTTAATTATTTAACGATGGTATCAACTGCGATATTGAAGTAAGTACTTTTTTCTAGTGCATTCGATAGTTCTTGAGAAGACAATTACAGTGGTACTGGGTTTGTTAACGTTGACGTTGAAACTTCGAGAAATCTCCTAGAATGTGAGAGCACGATGCCCGAAAACGGCATTTGCGGTGTAAAACACTGCCAAGCAGGCCTCTCTGACCAATCTGCGTAGTTATATAGCGTAAGGTAGACCTGTGCATTGAAATTAAAGGTTTATTTTCCTTTGAACCAACTTACGATCTAGATACAAGTTCATCTGCGCACCTTGTATATGGAAATACGACATAGGCTAGAATCTAGATCGTCACAGCGGGCTTAGGAAATCAATTTCACACGTGTGTGTTTCCAGATTTGCTTTAGCTGAAAGAGATGAATCAGCTGTTCATCTTTCAAAAACAATGAGGTCTGACACGCTGAAACAAGCAACTAAAGTATTAAAAATCTAAATGTTACAAGGACGATTTGACCTATCTTTCCCTGTAAGTGGCTGTGTGATTCTCAGAGGTAAAATACAGGCAATCGGACAGCTGTCTCTACCTACACTGCTTTACGTTATTTTATCCGGGATGCATTCGTTGAACTAGATAATTTATTAAAAATTCCTTGGTGACCACCTGTGCACTGCGAAATAAGTACTGCTCTTAACGAAACGTCATTGATGGTGAACGTAAGGGCATAATGACAGTGTTACAAGCTACATGCAATAAATGCTGTCGTCTTATTTGACATTGCAACGAAATTTCGTACACAGATAAATGATATAAAGCATTTTCTAACAACTATTTTGTAGCCAACCAAATCACATAACATAAATTTTATCTTCCCAAAAAAAACTTTAATATTTATTTATGGACGTGTGCAAACTGCTGACGTAGGACTTAAAGGCACATCTGCAACCGTCGTTCGAAATAATTATCAACAGATGTAATTACAGTGGATAATACGCTAGACCATGAATTGGCGATTCGAGGACACATATTGTTTGGTGTAGTTGGCGCTTCGCCATAGACTACATCATTGAATGCTCCCCAAGGAAAGAAATCAAGAGGAGTCGAATTGGAGGGCCTCGCAGGCCATTTGACAACAGAATTTCGTCTTACTCAACGTACTGGTAAGTTCTCATTCAGTATTTGTGTTACAACATGAGAAGAGTGATCTGGAAAATCGTCTAATGCCGCCACATACACTGTCGAATATCCAGTGGTACCTCTTCCAGAAGAACTGACAGCATGTTCGTCAGAAAGTGTGCGAACGAAGCTCCATTTAGAGCGTTTCGTCTCTCAGTTGCTGAAGGGCAAATCGTCAGATTTCTGTTCCACGTTCGAAACCAAAGTCGTCGAGTGCCTGATGTAGTGACAGATGGTAGGGGTTGAAATTCTGTCGTTGCAGGATACGAATTACACTCGTCTGCTTGATTCCACATTCCTAGGCAATATGTCTTGTACAACTGTGCGGATTCATTAGTTTCGTAGCCACAATAGCTTTTTCATGATCTGTGTCAGTTGCAGTATTCTTTCTTGTCCTCTTTTTGGCGTTGAAGTACCCTATTCGCATTAACGTCTTAATAATTCGTGCTACTGCCTGGTGCGTCGAACATAGACGATCTGGATAGATAGCCCTATAACGCTGTATTGTTTTTACGTATTTCTTTTACTTTCAGTATATAACAGTAATATATCCAGCTGCTCTCTGTACGCAACGAATGCTGAAGTAGAAAGGAGCGGCCAGTAGTGGAGGCAAGTAAAGAGGCAAATGTGTTGACTTTCTGACACATCGTAGCACGAGAACTCTGCTTAGCGGTGTTAGCTCCACTGATGCCGATTCCGGCCACCGTGCTCTCAAATTCTAGGACATTTTCGAATGTCTTACGACAGGTTTCAGCGTCAACATTAACAAACGCTTTAACACTGTAACTGTTCTGCCAAGAGCTATCGATTACAGTTACAAAAAGCGTACATTTAAAAACAGTTCTTGCTTCAATATCTCCGTTGTTATGAATACTAGAAACATTAACCAAAAAGAAAAATAAGAGTCCCTAGACGCTCTAGCATTTCCAGAAAACCGTGTTTCGATTCGTATAACCGTTCACGGAATAAAAGAGGTGTTACATCTCACGTGATTTATTCTATATAGTATTTATGATAACATCATGTAAACACATTGAGATTGTAGCAACTGAATATCGTTTACCTAGGCTTCAGATGGGTTTATACTTGTTAAACAGCAAAAACAAACTCACCCTTTGAATGTGAAAGATAACACATATACGTATCTTAAAAGAATCTACTGTGCGTTGCCGTTCTGGAGAGGAAAAGAAATTATAAAAGTAACATGGGTACCTCAGTAAACAACAAGTTTCAGATCTACTCGGCCTTCAGTTACGGAAAGAACAGAAAGAAGTTCATTAAGTAGCATTTTACTTGTTCATCGCCTGTATCATTTTACGAATTTGTCACTGATTATGCACAGGGCTGCAAACTCGATCATTGTAACAGCACTAAATGATTAGGTGCCATAGTGATATTCCATGTCTGGATCATTTATCCATGAAAAATTTGTAATGTTCTGGAACCAAATGAACATCAAGGAAAGACAGTTATCTAAGAAAACAACTACTCAGTGGGGACTTTTAATAGGATTCACACAGCCAAAGTTTAGACAAAGAGACTGTCAGAGCAGGGGAACATTAACACATAAAAATTAGACTGTGTCTGGAAAACAAGGCTTGCTTACACTTACTTGAAAAGCACCTGGAAGAAAGTTACTACAATAATACGGAGATGATTAATTTGATGCAATCACCCATGTGCAAGTTTGAATCAAGTCAAACTACAAAATTAGAGTGCCATAGTTATACAGAAAATCTGAAATAAATGCAAAACTTAGCTCCTTGCAATTAGATACAAGAAAACTACGAGCCTCTTTCTATGTGACCAGTTAGAAAAGTTAGCACCTTAACACCATTCTAAAAACTGAAACGTGGAACCTACATCACAAGTCCACCTCTACTACACCACTCCCCATACTCTAGTCAAACACGGTACTGCCGTGATCATAAAGGTACTACCACACTACGAAACTATGGGGCGTTCTCGTTATGTGTCAAAAATAGTCGTACCGTAGACGGCGAATGAGAGACTTCTTTGACACGTCTGGTGCTCCTTTCCGTTTCGGCGTCTGCGATTAATATTCGTGGAGTTCTGTTATAAGCCACGCCGAAACATCAGCAACGCTTTAATACCATTTCACACTCATTCTTTACATTGGTGCCGAAGAATTCCGATAGCACCTGGTATCAATTCTACACAATCCGCTATCTGCTATCAAAGCACCATACAGTGTTAAGAAAGAAACTCCAATCACTAACGTACCACACGGTGCTTTAGCCTCATCCTCAACTGACGGAAACAAATTACACGAAAACGTCACTACTGGCCATTATTTATGAACAACCACTAGTTACACATAGACAAAGCAACCACCAACATCCACGTACTATTGCGCCTTCCTATAGGTTTGAAATCAAAGCTTGTGAACGTGGAAGTGATGTGCTTGACATTCACTCGTGACCTACAGATCAGAGTCGGCGTGTTCCTCGCCACTAACACATGCAACGCCAGTAGCAGCAACCTCCAGGCAAAGCTAGTGTGCAGGCCGCAATCGCTGCAGTACCTGTCCCGGGAAGAAGATCTTCGGTTTCAGCGACTGCGGACACATCTCGCAATACCACAACCTTGTTGCACAAGGTGAGTGGCTGTATACGTGCCTTTCGGTGAAGTTAAGAGGTGGTTCTGCATACAGCAGTTTGGAGGCGGCAGGGAGAATGCCACAAGATATTGGCGCCATGAAATGCATTGCGTTGAAGTGGATGAGATATTGCGAGACAGAATACTGACAGACGAAAGTGCCGTTAGTTGAAATAAGGTATCTGGAGAAAACTTTCATTCATAATTACTGAGATTCTTGGGAGAGTCAGTCATGAAAAAACTATTGCACCTCTTGGGTAAGATGTGTGAGACTAGCGAAACTGCCGGCCGAAGTGGCCGTGCGGTTAAAGGCGCTGCAGTCTGGAACCGCAAGACCGCTACGGTCGCAGGTTCGAATCCTGCCTCGGGCATGGATGTTTGTGATGTCCTTAGGTTAGTTAGATTTAACTAGTTCTAAGTTCTAGGGGACTAATGACCTCAGCAGTTGAGTCCCATAGTGCTCAGAGCCATTTGAACCATTTGAGCCAACTAGCGAAACTTCCTCAGATTCATTTTATCTCTTCATGGTATGAAACATTAAAAAATACACGCTCGTCCATATGCAGTAAGGAGCCGAAGGAGACGCCAGGAATAAATAATTTCATGGTCTTTGGCATAAACAATAAATTACATTAGACAACAAATTTTAAATTTTGTTTATCTCCACAGGCAACAATAATTGACTTAAATGCATTTGAGTGCCCTGAAGCTGAAAATGGCAGTTAAAAATCTAGATTATCTCAAGTTTGGAAGTTACTGAATCTTTAATGTTCTTCATAAATTATAATGGGCCATAGTCTAACAAGCGTAGCGCTGTCCGTCACACATTTATGTACCCGACATTTGACACGGGTTTTCGGATTAATTCGACGCACCGATCATAAATACCATGGAGTCTGCTTTTCAAGAATGGTTGCAGTTAGTTAGGTGCAGGGCGCTTAAGTTTGTATGTTTACTGAAATAGTGATATAGATAATTTTCATATTCTATTCAAAATTCTTTATAATGACTTGACTATCTAAATGGATTTACACAATTTAAGGGCCTATTAATCCATATTTCAGATTATTTTTGTCAGATAGGCTCCAGTTTCTTAGATATTAGGAAGGCTGTAGCACTTATACTATACAACCAGTGCAGAATCATAAACACTAACCTACTCACATATCATTTGGCAAAATAAGTCACAGTGCTTTAGTCTAAGTACATGAAAAGCTACAGTCAATTTATTTCAGTGAAGGATATATTATTAACAGGTACCTTGGTACTGGTGCTCCAGCACAGAGAGTTTTTCACGAAACCTCTCATCATTTCCATCACTGTAAGCCCCAAAATCTTCTGCAGCAAGGCTGATATAATTGAATCAAGCGCATTTCAAATAATATGCCGCGTTTCGATTTTTCATACGCATATATAATATCGGTCATAAGCTGAATATAGCCCGCATCTCGTGGTCGTGCGGTAGCGTTCTCGCTTCCCACGCCCGGGTTCCCGGGTTCGATTCCCGGCGGGGTCACGGATTTTCTCTGCCTCGTGATGGCTGGGTGTTGTGTGATGTCCTTAGGTTAGTTAGGTTTAGGTAGTTCTAAGTTCTAGGGGACTGCTGACCATAGATGTTAAGTCCCATAGTGCTCAGAGCCATAAGCTGAATATAATTTTCAGGCCTGCTATTGCCAAGAACAGTTCTTTAGCTTTCTAAAAGCAATGCCAGGCCATTAGGTCATCAGGCCTAAGAATAAACTAGAATTGTTCGTCTCAAAAGACCTCACGTATTTGTGGACCAATGATTACTCCGTGCTTCATCGTCTCAGCACTCAGTCCAGGGAATGTTTCAAGCAAGAATTACGATGTTCGTTCGTTGCTCTTACTCACGTGGCGTTCCTGATGTAACAAGAAAACGACAGCTAGAAAAGTGGACGTAATAATAGTCATATAGCACGCAAATGTGATCATTATAATTTCCGAATTCAGTGAACAAAAATCTATAATGATTGCGTATTTTATTCTGTGTAAAAACTTCATTGTTGAGTGGTGTTATTTTCTTATGTTTGCAATAAATTCTTATTTCCGTTTTTGTGTTGATTCTGATTGTTCCGATTCGGAGATGAAATGAAGGTTATCTTTGTAGCAAAACCGGGTAAAGCTGATATATCGATATTCAAGACGGGATTTGATTAACTACAGAAATTAAAGTGCTGCATAATTCGTAATTACACGTAAGGGTGCTAACTGAACAACTGCAATTATTGGTGCAACATCAAATACAATATAGTTATTACATCACAGTCAAGGCCACATAAAATTTATCAGTGTACACATTTCTATTTAAAAAATTACTTACAGTGCGAACCAATGCTTATAATTACAAAATAATTTTTGTTTAACATGAGATTGTATGAGCAAGAGAACCACTCACTGTTTGCATACATCATCATGTGGCAAGCATGCGGCAGGATTCCTAGGTCGGTTAAGATGTACAAATTTTTATTCTCACACGTGGCTTGCGAAGTTCCTTTCATACGCGAGAATGTGTCCAGCAACGCGTATAAATTTTTCATCGCAGTAGGTTTATAATCCAGTTTCCGGAGACGCGACTTTCGCATACAATTTCCCTTCGCGCTCATGCCCTTCATGTTTTCGAAATAGCTTGGCTTCATACATATTTCGGAAGACGACGCTTGCGTCCCGGAAGCCTGCGTGCAGTTCTCCACTACACAACGGAAACGTTCGCTTCTCTGGAGACAGATACGGTGCCTGCTGTGGAAGGGGGTGATAGGGTGGGAGCAGGCGGTGCGGGAGGCGCTATTCACGACGTAGACGGTTCGGGGACACCGTTCGGTTTTCACAACGAGGACTTCCTTGTGGCCCGAAACGCTCTGCTTCTCGTAACCGGTGACAACAACATTGTGCAGGCCGCAATAAACGCTCTGTCCACGACGACAAGCAACGCGAACGTGCATTTTTTTTTTTAATATCCTTTCTCGACACGTTAAGCGCATGGAATTTTTTTCATTTGCTCTCACCACTGTTTACCGTAAAACCGAGCAGCCAGTCGCGTGGTAGGATGAGTGTTAACTCTTATTCGCGCTGGATTTTAAAACCATGATGTGATTGCTGTTTGCTAACGTACCCACAGCCAATAGAACAGTGTTTCTATAGTAACGGAGACTTTGCGAAGAGAATTTAAAGCTTATAAAGCACACCCAGACCTACGTGATCGCTAGTACGTTCACCTTTAGCACGGATAGCGGCGGCCACACGTCGTCGCATGGAAGCAATGAGAGTTTTGTAGGTCGCTAGAGGGAGCTGGCATTACATCTGCGCCGGCCGAAGTGGCCGTGCGGTTAAAGGCGCTGCAGTCTGGAACCGCAAGACCGCTACGGTCGCAGGTTCGAATCCTGCCTCGGGCATGGATGTTTGTGATGTCCTTAGGTTAGTTAGGTTTAACTAGTTCTAAGTTCTAGGGGACTAATGACCTCAGCAGTTGAGTCCCATAGTGCTCAGAGCCATTACATCTGCACACACAAATCACCTAATACTCTTGAATTCCGGGGAGGGAGCCGATGAGTTCTGACGCCTAGTTCAATCACATCCGAGACCTGTACGTCAGGATCAGATTTCGCGAATAAGGAGTCCATCACCTAAACTGGAACTCGCCACCGAGTTCCTTGAACCACTAGATCACACTCCTGGCCTTGTGACATTGCGCATTATCTTGTTGAAAAATGTCATTGCCATCAAGAACATGCGTGTCATGAAGGGGTGTACATGGTCTGCAACCAGTGTACGATACTTCTTGGACTTCATGGTGCCTCACAAGAGCTCCACTGAAGCGAAGGATGCGCACGTGAATGTTCCCCAGAGCATAATGGAGTCGCCACCAGCTCGTTCCCGTCCCGCCGCAGTACAGGTGACGAGAAGCTGCTCCCCTGGAAGGCGACGGATTCGCGCTCTCCCGTCGTCATGATAAAGGAGGTATCGGGATTCATCAGACCAACCGTCACTCTGCTACTGCACCAGCATCCAGCGCCGAATGCTGCATGCCCATTTCACTCGTAGTTGACGATGCCATCTTGTTAAATTGGCACTTGCATGGATCGTCGGCTGCGGAGGCCCATCATTGGAGTGTTCGGTGTACTGTGTTTCCGACACACTTGTACTCTGCCAAGCATTAAAATCTGTCATGTTTTACAAGTCTGACCAGCCTACTCTGGAATGAGGGGTGGCCGCTCAGTTCCACTAAGTGTGGACGTGGTTTCAGCTTGGTTTCGCCACAGCACTTCTCGAACACCTGACAAGTACTGCAGGTTCCGAAATGCTCATGCCCAGCCTCCAGACCACAACAATCCGCCCTCAGTCGAACTCTGATAGATAACGCGCCTTCCCCTTTCTACACATGGACAGCACACTCACGGATACTACATGCACCATGTGTGTGACTGAGTTGCAGTCATTCCCCGCCATGTGACGCTGCTATCATCTAGAGGAGTTTATATCGATAGTAGGTCGGTGGTCATAGTCGTAGTTATGGCTCATCAGTGTAACAATATTAATGAGACGTACAGTGAAGGAATTTTCCTTCTCATGCACAAATCAGGATCATCTCCATGGTTTAGTAATCCCGAGCAATCTCGCTTCACAAGCGGACGAGAATTTCATTTTCTTTGTTCTACGCTGTGTCTTCTAGTTGTGATCTTCAGTAAAGTCACAACACACCATTGACTCCTTTAAGCTTAACCTAAATCACTGTTCAAGACATTAAATGTTACGAAAATTAAATGGGCTCTTTATGTACCACAGATTTTTCAGCTGACGCTACAATTGGTGCTTTAGTTCTAGTTTTCTAGTTTTTAGCTGTTTCCTGTGAATACAAATTTTCCACTAATAATAGGTACCAAGTATAATCTGTAAGCAAAAATGCCGAAGAATAGTTTCACTACATGGCATCATCAAGTGAATGTGAACGAGATCTGTATGTCTTCCATTGTCTTACATCATGTGATGAGCCGCGCTTTGGACAGACAAAGGTCTTCTGTTATTAAGAACTGCAGCAATAAATGGTAGCTCTGTGTTGACAGGCCTCGAAATGCTTTCATGAGAATTTTATGCTTCCAGTTGTAATGTACTATTAACATCCACTCAGTATTAGTGCTCCATAAATGGGTTAGTGATCTATATAACTTCTGCCACATTTGCGGTAATGTGACGTTTGCTCCAAAGCGGTGGTTATTGCAAAAGGTACAGTACCATGAAAAATAATTAGCACGAGACGTATCCCGTAGACTTTGTTTGTTCAAACACAGGAAATGGATGGTTCAAATGGCTCTGAGCACTATGGGACTCAACTGCTGAGGTCATTAGTCCCCTAGAACTTAGAACTAGTTAAACCTAACTAACCTAAGGACATCACAAACATCCATGCCCGAGGCAGGATTCGAACCTGCGACCGTAGCGGTCTTGCGGTTCCAGACTGCAGCGCCTTTAACCGCACGGCCACTTCGGCCGGCCCAGGAAATGGATGGATTGATGGAAAAGGAAGTCGTGTGTCATCGAGAGTGCATATAATGTAAATGGACACTACCAAACAAACAAATGCCTTATCTTTGTACAAACAGAAACCCGCGTGGCCGTTCTTCATCATGTCCGAAACTGTTTTCTAGGATCCTGCATAGGTGTTAAGGACTTGGTGTCCTGAAGAGCTGCAATGCAAGATCTTATTGAAACACCACTTTCTGACAGCGCACTTGGATATCTTCTCGACAAACTTTTATAATGTAAATGAGGCACTGCCGGCCAAGGTGGCCGAGCGGTTCTAGGCGCTAAAGTCTGGAACCACGCGACCGCTACGGTCGCAGGTTTGAATCCTGTCTCGGGAATGAATGTGTGTGATGTCCTTTGGTTAGTTAGGTTTATGTAGTTCTAAGTCTAGGGGACTGATGACCTCAGGTGTTAAGTCCCGTAGTGCTCAGAGCCATTTGAATTCGAACTTTGAAAAGTTTCTAGAATAGTATAACAAACAAAGGGAAAATTTATTATAGACAATAGATGTGGAAATAAATCCGCAGTTAATTTATAGCAGAAATATTTACGTATTGATGTAATTTGACGTCAAGCTTCCGGGAATGATTAAGCTGCTATAAGAAAGCGCAGAACGAGGGGAATAATATGTATATATGAGAGAGGTAATCGAAGATGTCGGCTACGCTGTAAGAAAAAATATGAGAAACTGGCATAAGATAGGAGGATGGGGTTGTTGCATCAAAGAGTTAAAAATACTTCTAGCTTAAAAGAACCCAAGAGCTGCCGAGAAGTACGTCAGCAGCATTGTAATAATACAGAATGGGGCAAAAGAAAATGGACTGGAGAACAAAGTCCCAGGGTACAAAGGAACACAGCGGAGGAAAGGAAATACTGTACTAACCTCACTACAGCACATGTTGAAAGAAACCACCATACATCTCTTGGAACTTTTGGGCACTGGTTAGCAACTTGCTGAAGGCACATCGAAGCTGGACTTCTGTAATTACTGCAGTCTCATCCGTAATGTTCTGGAGCAGTTCTTGAACACTATGAGGGTTGTTGCGATACATCTCAGACTTAAGGGTTTCCAACACGAAGTAATCGCACATCGACGGAACTGTAGATCTTTTCCTCCTTCGTTAAAGCTGCCACAAATTCACGTCCAACGTTATACACTAGTCCGGGTCACTTTTATTCGCCCCACCCCGTGTATTCTCTCTTTTGTCTCGGTTCTAGCATCTTCCGTCAGTAGAAGCAGGAAGAGACCAAAATAGTGCGTCTCAACTTTTATGTCCACAGTGACAAATATTCCACGTAGGAAAAAATACATGGAAACACGACTTATCATGCAGGGATCTCGATTACATTAACTTTCACACAGTTCACCGATGCATAACGTTTCAAATATTCGTAATACAGAGCAAATGTTTCGAAGATCTCATTTAAATGCTAGATGAATCTGTAACGACTTTATCGTCGACGAAATATTAAATCATACTATTTCTAATTTAAACAACAGCGCTGTAACGACATTCGGAAGAAAATCCCTTCTTTCTATTTGTCCTTCCACGTCCGTTCGTAACAGACAAAGGTTATAACGTCTGAAACCTTAGGAATTATAGTTGTAGTAGAAATAATGAGATATATAGATTAACACAGTAAAGGAAGCAATAAAGAAAAAAGAAAAATTTGAGGATGGCCCCAGTCTAATTGAAAGGTCAACGATAGTTGATAGATCAACGATTTTAAAAGAAACCAAACGAGAGAAGTGTTCCTTAGTACGTGGGTAGCTGTTATCTAAGTATTCGTTAACAAAGCAATAAAATATGTTCCTCGCATAACGCCGTGTCACACAGGCGAGGGACAGTGTGTGATTAAGTTATAAAGCGCGACCAATTCCTTCTCCTCTCATACCTCCAATCCTCAGATCAACACTAGCCAACATAGTTCGGCGTAACATAGTTTGGCATCAACAGTAGCCTACCTCAGTGTTGTAGCTCTTGAGACGCCATGATATGTATCTATTTGGAACGTGCCGCTGTCTGAAAGATCATTTATACATGATACAGAAATGTACCTCTCCGGTCACTTGACAAGATCCGAGTTACAAGGCCGCCATCTGATGTGATGATGATCGCATCTATCAGCTGCCGGCCGGAGTGGCCGTGCGGTTCTAGGCGCTACAGTCTGGAACTGAGTGACCGCTACGGTCGCAGGTCCGAATCCTGCCTCGGGCATGGATGTGTGTTATATCCTTAGGTTAGTTAGGTTTAATTAGTTCTAAGTTCTAGGCGACTAATGACCTCAGAAGTTAAGTCGCATAGTGCTCAGAGCCATTTGAACCATCTACCAGCTTTAGGTATAAAGGAAAAACGGCCTGGCCGTATTCATATCCTAATTGCCGATCAGACAGTACCGTTATACGACATAAGGCACCCATGAATAAAATATGTTCTGACGTTGGTTTTTACAGCGTGTAATACAAGGCAGGCGAATGAGTTTTCTGTCATTCTGAGTGTTTTTCATACTAATAACTGTGTCAGTGACGACTTTCTTTGGAGATGCAGTGGTACTGAACAACCTCTAATCTAAATTCTGGTTAGCGTTCTGACTTGAGGTCTCTCTGTGCAGTTTAGTTAAACGAATAATGGTAGTGAAGGTTTAGAAACACACAATTATCGAAAGGGTGCTGGTAAAGTGTGAGATGTTTCCCTTTATTTGCGTCGATGTTGTATAAAGAATTGCAGACATAATGATCGCAGCTAAGCAAATTGCTAGAAACCTATTTTTCCAGATTTTGGGAGAGATTTTTTCAATTCCATTTTCGTCATCAAAATACTGGGAAGTGTGTTAAATAAAACTGGTGCAATTATTCAGCTTAAAATAGAACGGCAACATCACTTTGACGCACTTCGAATTTAATTTGCGCTTTTTTTAAACTTTGTGGGATTCATTGAATATACCATTGTAATTTAACAATATGTCAAAGGCAAATCCGATTACAGCGTGATCGGAGTACATTACTGTAACAGTTGCTGTATCTGCGAGAACACAATTATGAAAGACCAATAATCAGTGAATAGCGAGCCAGTAATACAAAAGACTTTAACCACACTGCAGTAATAAAATAATACATATATTAAGCCTAATATATGCGTTAATGACCTGTTTCATGGGATTACGGCTCACCTTACGTTTTGTATGGATCACATAAAAGCGCAAACCCTATCGAGACATACAGTCGTGCCGTGATAAGCCGTTCTAATTATGCAGTCAAATTTTAAGAAGTACTACTCATTTTAGACCATGTAAGAAATCCGAGTACATAATTATATTGTGTGAAGTATCTCGTAGGCTTTAATATCTTTAAGTTAGGCTTTTTTGCTTGTGGACTACTACATTACATTACAATTTCTTTACAATCTTCTGCACATTTTCAAATTTGTTGGATAGGCTTCGCAGCAGTTTGAATTTGTGGATAAAGGATCTATCGTGAGTCACTTTTTTCTATAATGCCATTTTTATTTATGTCTTTGTGAAGTTCTGCTAGACATTGATTGTGGTTTTACATCATTCCTTCTATTTAGGTGAACGTACAATATCTCTAACCATCGTTTCCTCACGGTATCTGTTTCATCGTAATTCCGTCTGCTCATTTTAAGCCTAAGATGCTTCCGAGAGTCCAACCGTCCATGAATTTTGTACAGTGTCATTTGCCTTGCTGGTCTCTCCCTGACATATTGCTGTTGTTATCAGAGAATGGGATGTCAAATAGCATTCCTATATATAGTTCTTCTTATTTCGGCTAATGGTAAATTTAAACAATTGCGAAATACTTGTAAAATATTCATATTACTCCCGATTTCCTTCTTTACCTAGGCAAATTTTAACTAAAAATGTCAGATTCTGGAATTGATTCGATAAATAGCCCAATTTTGACCATGTGATGTTACTTGTAGCAATTCACTGCCTAGGCTCCAAACAGATCATGAAATACTGTTCCGCTTGCATCTCTGTTTACAGCTTACTTTGATGTTCTTTTGTTTTTCAGAGCTCGCACTGGTATTCCATGAAACGCACATTCTCTCAGTACTTCCCAGTAGTGGTGGCCGGGGAAGTTTTAATACACTGAATGCTGGGACCAAAACCTTGTATAAACTGAATTACATGCCCCTGTATATTAGGTTTTCCGACATCATTTCGATTTACACTGTCCCAGACACTTGGTGTTTCGAGTACGACAATGGTCTCATAGTATTTCAGTTCATGATTATATTCAACGCAGCGCTCTGTGTAAGCTCATTTTCGGCGTTGATTTATTCGGGTGTGCCGCTGATGTTCGTTGAATCTCTCCTCGCGTGTTCTACCTATCTACCCCAAGTAAGACGTGTCTTGTTTACGTGTAATGCGGCAGACACCCGACTCTCATGGTGGCGAGCACCTAAACAGTCAAATTACTCGTGTAGTAAGTCTTACTACTGTAGTATGGACTACTTTCGTAAATTACTTCCATAGTAATATACTCTTTTAGTAACTGTTGAAACGCTCAATTTATATTTACTTCCTTAGCTTCAATTAAAGTAGTAACGCATTTTTACTAAGAAGTAAGTAATTTTTGCACACTACTGGCACGTGCATTACATTTCTCACAAGTTGCGGAGGGGTAACTGGAGTTAACGACAATACATAAAATAAGATAAACTGTTCCTCTGAAGCAACATTGATGTTGATAAACTACTCTGGAGGTGTCAATGGAACTGCTGAACGCGGAACTTTCATATTGTGATGAGAGCAAATCAGAAGATGCGCCCATGAAAAAAAGGCAGGGAACATGCTTTTCTAGTGAAGGACAGGGGTATTGTCGGAAGAAAGTAGATATCCTTCATTCGTTAAAAACACGTTTAATACGATGGAATATAATGAGAAAATTTTGTTAACTGATAGGCAAAGAGAAAACATGGAAGAAAACCATAACCTTAAAATAGAAGTTATGAAAGAGTTAAAGAACGAAATGGAGCTAACTACAGTTCCTGTTCCTCAGGCGATGTACTCGATAAATTTGTAGTAAACGAATGAAGGACACAGAAAACTGGTTGCACAGATTTGTGCAACAACTGGTTGGCTGTTTCTATCCTCCATTGGTATTAAAATACCGTTGTCGAACGTTATCCATGTAGAGGACTGTGGAATATGAATTTGTACTCGTATTATAAATACAAAACTTAATTTATTTGTTTAATATTTCTTCCAGTGGTTAACATGATCTTGCTTTCGCATGACATAAAGTTTGTGTTTGTTATATCAGCATCAATCCATTTCATTTTTCCAATTACCACATTCTAATATTTATTTATATTAGCAAAATAATAAAAGCAGACATCTTATTTTTCTTAAAAATCATCAAAACATCTTTTCTGTGTGACTTTGTGGATTGAAGTAAGAAATAAAATGAAAATGTTAACCCCCTTAACTGCAGAAAGAAAGAAAGACAAAATAGGGAGAGAACATGTGAAAGTATACATGGAAATGGATCACATTTCATTGCAGTAGTGACGCTCCAGTGCTTTATTTAGTCATTTAAGATGGGAACCTTATTACGCTAATTTGTTACATTTACTAGCAGATTAGTTACAATTTCAATTAAGTATAATAGACCTTCCGACAGATTAGCCTTGCAGCATCAGCTCCTCGTTGAAATGCTATTTTATGGGTCATTCACCTACACAACATCAGGGTGAAATACATTCCCAACTTATGTTCCGAAATTGTATAAAACTGCACCAACCACAATAACAGTCCCACGCTATTTTTTATCGCATATTTTTAGTTGGAATTCGTAAACTTTTCATCCAAAAACGAAAATGTACGCTCTGTTGAACAGCTAGTTGCAGTATCGATTCTATTGTAGCGCCCTTCGGCTCCTGTGTGGAGTCGAAACACAGGAGTCATAAGATGTTTTAAGAGAACATATCCAGTATATAGGAAACCATCATATTGTCTATTTTAAATTCTGCTGCAACTCTACTATTGCTCATAATGCGTGCATCACGTGTGGAACCCGGCCTACGGCTTAGCGCTTTCAAAGTCGTCACATTGTCATGGTAGGTGATTTGTGTTAATAGAAAAGAAATTCTTGCCATTTCTGTATAGCCCGGCTTGTGTTCAAGAGGGACAAGGTGTGGGTAGATGCACACAGTCTGTAACCTCTATGACATGCGGGATTCCAACAACTGGATAGAATTCACCTTTATTCCTTGATATATTTTCTTGGTTCCGTGGCACGTACACATACAGTGATTTTAAGGCAATGTAAATGTTTCTCACCCTGTTAAGAGCTCTTCCAGCAGATGTACGATGGATGTTAATGAGATCCCCTGCTGTTACTTGGTAAGTAGCACTGCGAAAGATTCGCAGTGCACGAAGAAGCTCGCGCCTTGAAGAAAAAACGCTGTTCCTGTCTGAATTATGCTGCAGTAACGGCTCCAGCATATCAGGAAGTGACTCAAAAGATTTCTTACGAAACACAAACACCTCTTTGGAACTGTTGTTTTTATACATTACAAATGATACATATTGTCCATTAAAACCTTTTTGGGATCTCTACCTCTTCTTCCATATCCTTACTTTCCTCGTAGGTCAGGTAAGCCACAGACTTCGATATTTAACGCACGTACGCCAAAGAACGTACATTACTATATAACTTTTTCCTACTACTGTTTAGGAGTAAATTTAGGCCTTATGTCCTTCTGAAGCTACAAAGATACGCATTAGCGTACTCTTTGATTGTGGTGTCCACCATTATGGAATAAATAAATTCACTTCAGGAGTAAATCATAAATATACTCCTGTAATACTTTAATTCAATACTCTGGATTGGAAGTCAGCTATTTCCATCTCCGGTAGTAACTGACTACTTAAGTTTCACTTACTCTTTGTTGGTGCTCGTTACCAGTGCCATACAAATGCCCTCTGACCAAACTTAGGAAGAATCCCATCTCTTGTATAGTCAAAATATGATGGGCGAGCATTCAGTCAGTGGTATCAGTAGACTTTCTTTTTAAGTGTGCACGTGATGATCGAAGGGGTAGCGTTTTTAAAAAGAAGTCTACGAATACCAGTGACAGTATGTTGATCCCTATTTCGATCGTAGATGAAGTGGAATTCTCCCTACACTTCGGTCAGGGGGCCTGAAGATGGAGTAGTGTAACGCTGAAACGCAGCAAAAATAAAATAGAATTAGAAGTAGAGACGGCTGAGGTGCTTTTGATTTCACATTTCGGAGTCTTAAGTCGTCTTTAACATTATAAAGAAGACTTTTTATACTGTTTCACAGGAGCGAAATACTCTGGAGTCTTTTTCCGGAGGAGGCAGCCGGTCTTTCCGGATACTGGGAAACAAGAACGATGATAAGCGATTCTTGCTTTCTTTCAGTCTCAACCTCGTTTTCGGCGTTCTTCGTTTTAACTTCAAAACTGCTCAGTTTGACAATGTAAGTACCAGTTTCTTCGAACACTTTTTTCCCTTTTCAGATTTTCTAACTTCCCTACCACATTCAAGCTTCTGACATTCCACGCCCCGACTAGTAGAACAATATGCCTTCGTTGATTATTCATGCTTTTTCTCATGGTCACCTTCCCCTTGGCAGTCCGCGCCCGGAGATCCGGATGGGGGTCTATTCCAGAACCTTTTACCAGTGGAGACATCGTCATGACAGTTTTTCAATTACAAGACCCATGTCCTGTGGATATACCTTATGTATCTGTAATCCAGTGGTTTCCATTGCCTTCTGCATCATCATGCCGTTGATCATAGCTGATTCTTCCGCCTTTACGGGCAGTTTCCGTGCTAAGGGCAAGAGAGTGCCCTGAACTTCTGTCGACTTCTCCCCCTTTCTGACGAGGCCGTTGTCACAATGAGAGTGAGAGTCTTTGTCCGCCAATGCTGATTACTTATCAACATTTAAGCGGTGGCGGATTTCAAACCTGGGACGTAGGGCGTTTTGGTTATGAATGAAAGATGCTATCACTAGACCACTGGTGTTCCTTATACTAACATAATCATGAATCATCTTTTCAACTTTTGTTTTCATTTCTGTGTAAATCGTATTTGACAAACTGAGACATGTGTCATATATGGATGAGCATTGCCCTGTTGAAAAATAGTACCAAACAAATTATGAGAGTGACCTGAAGACATACCTTCTCGCTCTCCACACTAAGACTCGAGGAGTAACACTGCTGTGATTCTCCAAATCATTTTAGATTAGTTTGATAAGATTCAGTTTGTGTTCCATAGACCCAAAAAAATTAGTTGATTCTCATAGATGTTGAACATACCAGAAAGTGTAACATAAAATACATGAAACATTTGAAAATAATACTCACGACCCTGATCATTTGTCAGAAGATTATCAAAATAGGTGAATACAATATAGTAAACTGGAAAAGGTAATATTTATAGAATTAATACGCTATCTAACATTTACAGAATTAATACACTGTCAGAATGATACATTGCTACGCATTATTAATAAATTTATCATACACACAATACCTAACCTTGACTGTTGTGACCAAGTGCTGTCGAAACTGAAATCTCGCAGACACTTTTACTTAAGGTGGCCTAACAGTCTCTGTTAAAATATTCGTCTGTGGTGTAGAAGAAGTTGTCTATCAAAAAGTTATTCAAACTATGTTTACAGGGTGCTTTACCTGAAAGCAAGTTTTCAATGGTTGCTGGGAATTTATTGAAAATGTGTATTCCTGACTATCTGACCCCTTTTTGGACCAAGTAATTTTACGTCTTTATGTGGATTTTTCTTTTTCATAGTGTAGATACTACGTATTGAGCTAGTGGCTGGAAGCCGAGATATATTGTATTGTATTGGTCTGGGAACCTAGAAACGACGGAGAGGATTCGTCCCCGCTGTAGCCCGCATTGACACCCAACCCCACAACAGATTACAGCAGTCCACTCGCTCCCCTAGTGGACCCCCCCCCCCTCCCCCCCTCCCCCCCCCCCCCCCGGGTAACATCTCACACCAGACGATTGTAGCCCCAATGTTTGTGTGATAGAGTACATATGGTGTAGGCGTACATCGAGAAAGTGTTTGCGCATCAATCGCCGACATAGTATAACTTAGGCGGAATAAGGGGAACCAGCCCTCATTCGCCAAGGCAGATGGGAAACCGACTTAAAAACCATCCATAGAATGGCCTGCACACTGGACCTCGACACTAACCCACCAGACGGATTCTTACCGGGGACCGGCACGCCCTCCCACCCTGAAAGCAGTGCCTTAGACCGCATGGCTAACTGGGCGGGCAGAGATATATCACTTCCAAAAAATTTTATTACGGAATAAATACATTGAGAAGCAGTGGTTGGAATACAAAGTTCCTTCAACAGGTTTCTACATGATGCTCTTGAATCTATATCACAAATTATTCTTATTATACGTTAAAAACTTTTGCTCAGTTTAATGAGTTACTTCAGAATATGATCCCTCATGATATAGTAGATGACATAATAGAATGAAAGTAAGCAATGTATGCAAGTTTTTTGTATTTATATCTCCTATATTTGACATGTTTCTCATTGATATCACGGACTTGTTTAGATGCTTAAGTAATTCTGTGGTATGCCCCTCCCAACTGAATTTATTATCGAGTTATAATCAGTGGAATTTAATACTGGCAACCTTTCGATCTGCATGTCTTCATATGTTATACACATGCTGAAAGGAAATCTCTTAGAGGTTCTGAATTGCATATAGGGGGTCTTAAATGACAGTGAACCATTTATTAATGTCAGTGAAAATTTGCTTAGCAGCTATTTCTAAATTTATACTTGACTTGCTACATATTGCAATGTTTGTATCATCTGCAAACAAAACAAGCTTAGCACCTGGCAATGTAACAGGCGAGAGATCATTAGTGTACACAAGAAAAACAATGGGCCCAAGATGGAACCTTGAGGAACACCACATGCAATTAATTCCCCATCAGATGAAGACAGACTGCTTACTGCACAGGTATTTCTCAATGATACCGTTTGTTTCCTGTGACTTAGATAAGACTCAAACCATTTTGCAGCACTGCCGGTGACATCGTTATATTCTAAGTTACTTTAGAGAATGCTGTGGTTCACACAGTCAAAGTTTATAATGGGATCCCTCCCCAACTCGCACCACACTCACCGACAATGGTCAGCCAAGGTAATGCAGAACCACGATTCGTTTATGACCACTATGTGACATCCTTCATCATTCACCTCAGTCACGACACCACTCCAGACGGCACCGTTTGAGTTGGAGTGTTGACGGCACCTGTGCATGGGACGTTGATTCCCTACAGCAGCTGCTGCTAATCTCCGACCGAAGGCGCGGGATGACACAGAATGTTGCATGGATCCATTACCTAGTCTCAAATGGCTAACACAGGCATGAAAGTGTTACCCTGTCAGTTGTCATGTTAATATGTAGTCCCACATCGGGCTTGGGAGATTAATATTTGAGTCCTGAATTTTGCTTGACATAAATACAAAATATTTAAAAATGTGAATGCCTTTGGTCCCCCTTTAAGATGGCTTCCTAAGTAGTCTACACATGCAGATGAATAATATATGCACGCAAACAAAATGTAGCTGTGTTCGATAAAGGAGTATAACAAGGCCGTCTAATGTGACGTACTATTTCCTAATATCTGTATCAGTATTGTTTATTATTTCAAGAAACGGGTATAAAAAGAATTCTAAAAACCAAGAGACCTTTCCTAAGCACGTGATGCCTTAACTAGACAACTACGTTATTCCTGTAAGTAAGAGCATTGTATGATTTCCAAGTTTACTGCAACTTTTTTGTCTGTGACATGACTCGATTAAAATGACTGTGGATAAGATGATTTTGGAAGTGGTAGAGCCGCTCTGTTATTTACGTCACTGGGGACTAAACAGTAACTTGTAGCCTAATCTATCTTGGAAGTTGGAATATAATATTATTGGGACTGTGGAATTACCAGGATACTGTCACGAAACTCAACACTGTATTACTAAGAAATGGATGTAGGTAGAACACGAAGTCCACACATAATATTTCTGAGGAGAACCAAAGGACGCTCAGTAATGAATAACGTACAAAACGAAATGAGACGGAAAGACAAACACTAGGTGTAGAGCTCAATACGGCAAAATCTGATAGAAACCTGTAAAGAAGTGCATAACAGAAGACTCTCAAAATCAGATCTCGTTTCAATATATCCGGTAGAAAGCAAGTTAAATGATGCACAGACAACTTACCAGTTTGTATGAGGCTTAAAATGGAGTGTATGAATCGTTGTAGAAGTTGTAGCACTAGTAGCGATAGTAGAAAAAATTTCCAGGAAAGTGGACATATCATATTATATCGGCTGTACTGGAAGTGAAGCCGTAGACAGTTGATGTCCGAAAAAAGGCAAAAAAATCATCATGGCCGTGTCTACAATTAATAGAGTAAAACCGTAACGAATGTATTCCTTTAAAATCTTTTACAAATAGTATGAGTGGACAGAACTATCTTTTGGTATGGTCGTGTGAGTTACAACAAACTGCTGCGTGTGTTACTGGGGGAGACGGAGCTGGGAGTCAACGCGAAGTGACAGCCATTCAGGCGGCTCATTTTGCAACCGTTGTACAAGCGGAACGTGAATCACGGCTGACTGACATCGCTGCCAGAGGTTGCCATAAATAACCGTGACATGTATCCAGTCTGGCGAGAATGAATGGTGAGTTTCCAACGAGCAGACTAAAGTCGGTCTGCCAGAACTATAAATAACCACATTATCCAAGTATAGGAACATGTATCAGAACATAGCCGTTGAAATTAAATGGCCGTAAAGCCAGGCAAACGTTTGTACAGAAAACAAGATGTTTCGGTCGTTAGCATCACAGAAATACGTTACATTCGTCAGCATTAATTTTATTTGATTTCCTTGTGAATTTCCATGACGGTTCCCCAAGAAAAATTGCGAACTCCTTTAGTTTTAGGCGCTTTCCTATAATCGATCATTTTCATTTTCTAAGAGTGTAATAACGGAGCATCAACCACGAGAGTTACAGGCAAGTACCAGTTTTCTTGGATGGTTCTCGTGGATTCATTCGTATACACGCCGATTGTATATCTGTCCTTATTCCGTTTGTGTGAGCGGTTCAAAGGAATATTCTCACAAAGCACGTGGAGTAGGAATTTCAGAACGACTTCCCCATTGTCGATGGATGTTCAATAAGCATTTACTTCAGATGCGCTCTCCAGCTATCATGAAACCCAATCTAGGCTGTTATGGTGTATGGCAAGGGGGTCGGGGAAGCAAGAAAGGCTTCCCATTGATTTGTCCTGGAGCGCATTCCATACCTATTCTGTGTGTTATTGTCTGGTCGCATTAGTTTGTACAGAGTCTAATTAACTAGTCTAGTACGTTGGTCCTGAAAGTCTTTGGGACTATTTGAATCCATATTAACAAAAGAAAATTAATTCAGTACTAATATTCACTTCTAATGTTACGCGACTGTTTAATTTTATTCAGAGTCACTTCGGGGTCAGATTGCGCAGTTGGCCATACTAGCCAAGTCTCAAGATTACTTCCTGTCTCAGGTTGCACAATTCTACACACTACTTCATTTTCAAGGTTACTGAAGACGTCACTTCCGGTGGGCTAGTTATTTTCAAGATCACCACTGTGATCTGGACTTGGTAATATTAAGTGCAAAACGCATAATGCACCGGCGCAAAAGTTTGATATTATAAGGCATACAAAAATAAGATGAGCAAATGTGGCTTATCACATACTCCTATAGACGTTGAAACGCGTTGAAATGTTGTGTATAAGGAGTCTAAACTGGGTATCTGCGGCGAGGAAATGCTCGATTGAACTTCATAACGCACGAACATACCTCTAAAGCTCTCAAGAGATGTGAACTTAGACATTCGGTGTTGTGCTTTGTTGATTGCCACAAACGGATTGAGCCACTGGCGTCCATATTTAAGAGGGGCATACTACGAATCAATCGAGTATTCGCACAATTTCACAGAAAATATAGGCCAAATGGAGCCATGTATCAATATGTACTATATCGTTAAGTGAATACGTTGTGCACAGAGTGCCAGGAATAATACAATGAGGTCACAGAAGTCATGGATGAGCAACATGCGCAACATGGCAGTACTATCGAGTACAAAAGGTATAAAACGATAGAGCATTGTTGGGGCTGTCATTTGTATTCAAGTGATTCGTCTGAAAACATGTCCCACGTGGGTATGGCCACACGACGGCATTTAACAGACTTTGAACACGGAATGATAGTTGGAGCTAGACGAATAAGTCGTTCCATTTCTGAAATCGTTAAGGATTCCAATATTCCAAAATCCACAGGGTCGAAACTGTGCCGAGAATACCAAATTTCAGGCATCACAAGGGACGACGTAGTGGCCGAAGGCCTTCACTTAACGAGCGAGACCTGTGGCTTTTACGTAGACTTATCAGTACTAACGGACAAACAGCACTGCCTGAAATAGCCAGAGAAATCGTTTTTCACGAACGACAAACTTATCCATTAGGACAGTGTGCCGAAATGTAGCGTTAATGTGCTATGACAGCAGACGACCAACGTCAGTGCCTATGCTAACGGAACGATGTCGCGTGCATCGCCTCTCCTGGGCTTGTCGTCAGTCTACTGCTCTTCACGAACCACGACTAACTGACAGTGAAACCTTGCATTACGGTAACCATTGCATCTTCAAGAGCAAGATACAACAAAAGGTAGCGAAAGGCGTAGCAATCTTTGGCATTGCTTTTCTCGAACACAGATCTATCATCATCTCTGTCAAAGAAATAACACCCACCAACAATCGACTTATGACTATGCTCATTCAGAGCCCCAGTAAAAATATACACTCATCAATGTACATGCTCCCACCAACATCGAAAATAAGAAAAACACCAAAAATGTCGAAAAATTCTGGAACACACTCGAAAATACTATGAGCAAAATTCAACATGATGACGTAAAAGTACTAATGGGAGAATTCAACTCTCTATTTGGAACAGAAAGAAACCTGTAGAAAAATCATCGCTACAAATTCAACATACCGAAACGCTTAGACCAACGGCACACGTCTGACTGACATTTGCCAACAATTCAACCACAAAAGGATGTCTTACCACTTTAGGAAAAAACCAGTTCCCAGGTAACACGCTTGGCTACCAGGTGCAAGCTGCTTTCGTTCGCCTTTAGAGACTCGCTGAAAGCCAGATTTTTAATTCTTTTGTAGTAGAGCTACAAGCTGGCAGATACAAACTCCAAAAGGGAATCGTAAGTTAACGCTCGAGCAAAATTCGTCTTTCTACTTACAGTTACCCTTAGCATCAGAGCGAAAACCTTACGGTACTGCCAATTTCATAATGCCACTTTTGTTTTCTGCCGAGATATTTTTTGTCGTTGTGAATACATAATTTTATCGTTGAAATGCCACACTTTCATAATACTTGCGAATGATACAGGAAATGAAGTAAATACAGATCTTTTCGAAGTCAAGAGTCGGTAATATCCTACTAATTCGTGTTAAAATAAGCTCAATAGTCTTACAGACACTTAACGCTTTTTTAAGGTAGACTGCCGTCGTGATGTTTCTGTAGTAAGCTGAATTTAATTTGTATTAGTACAGTGAATATTTTAATTGCATTTTCCATTAGTTCACTAATCGCAACAATAATCATCAAAGAGAAAATAATCAGCAGCTGAATTTTCTTTCACGGTATCTAAAATAATCTGACAATCCTAAAGTTGTTTACAAATTCTTCGACCGTAGAAACCCACTGGTTCTAACGATGTCATTAAACCAGTGCAGTTTTAAGTGTATTTTCGTCTAGAAATGAATTGCCTGGACGGTTGATCGATCAAGAGCGGGAAAGGTAAAATTTTACGAATATATGACGACAGTGACAAGTGCTTGAGAGAGGACTTCTGTATCAATACAATTGCCTGAGAGACGACTTTCCTATCAATCTCCTGGATAGTTTTGTTTCTCAAATCAACAGAGTCAGTTATCATGTAGTAGCATAGGTGATGAAGTTTTGTTGCTCGATTTTCTTACACTGCGACCGAAAGGTGTCTAAGTTGTTGACAACAAATTCCAGCTGAGTTGTACACACCCCTTGGGGCAGAATTCGTAGTCCAAAACTCACTTTTGGAGCTATCAGATGTAAAATATTACGTTCACACTACTCTTTTCTCTGGTCTACATCTTTTGGTGGGGCTCAGCCTTTCATTTCTTCTTAGGAAGTTAACGATAAGGGCATCATATCACGTTATCAGTAACAGTACTGCATAGGAATGCTCGATGAGCAAGCTGATAACGTTCAATAATAGTCACTCCGTTGATTTTTGTTGTTTCGAATTAGATCATGCAGTACTGCTACACCAGACTTCTGAACATTGCCTGTCAAATGCAAATGTCGCAAGATGGAAAAATGGTAATCTGTCACATATATCAGTAATCGAGACTTCCTTTATGTGGAAAGTCATTCATGCCAGAATGATCTTCGTTGAAACAAGAATATCTTTTTCTGGCTTATTTTTCCCAAAAGCATTCGCTCCACACACAGTTCAAAGCTTTCTAGCTGCCTCCTCTACATTCACCCCTCTGTTACACCAAAAGTAAACGTTGTGTAGCAGATGTTACACCTTTTTCCACTTGCGACTCAATTTTACAATGCTTAACTGTATTTGATGGTTTGCAAGTATGCAAAATCCACTGCTTAACGGCAAGATGGTAACTAGAACTTCAAATTCGAAAATGGCATTGATACATACACTGACAGCGTGGCGCCGGATTTCAGGCGCGGGTGGCGTCTGGCCGGTGGCCGGTAGCCGCTGCAGCGCGAAGAGACTCTCGAGCGTAGGCTGTTATGATCGCGACGCAGCCACGAGCTGTACTGTGGAATTGTTTCTGGAATACTTGTTATTGCGGGTGGGTAGAATGTTAAGCGAATTGTCTCCGATGTTCAATCAGACTCATAACTTTAGACCGAAATGTGGTAAAAAAAAATACAGTTGGACGCCAACATGCGACTCCAAGTTTAGAATGTACGACGATTACCGCAAGGCCACCGGCTCACTCCATCCATATGAACTCGGAAGTAGACAACACTTCTTCCCAACACTTCCGCATCTTACAGTGTTGTCAGATTGTGCAGATCGCCGGACTTAGAGTTGTCAGGGGCGGTCAGTTTTATTGGCCACCTTAAGTGAGCGACTCGGACTTATTCTCTGTGGCGGCCGGCCGGCGGTCAGTTTTTGTGTCTAAGACTGTACATATGTTGTGCTATAGAGTACATTGTAAGTCGCAACTAAGGTCTACAAACTATGAGAGACATTGTAATCTGTTGGCATCTGCTCAGCAAACTCTGTACCTGTCAGAAGAAACTTTCCCGCAGTTCTGTGATTCATGTTGTGCTTATGTGGAAATAGACATTCATGAGCGAAGTGTGCCAGATATTAGGACGGGACTGTGATCTTATTTAAGTCTCTTCATATGTCCAGGACATACACGTGTTTGTGAAAAAAATTACGCTTCAGACTGTTTTGAATGCAAGGTCATCATCACGACTGAGTGGACAAAACATCCCAGTCACAAGAGACTTGAGTAATGACTGGTTCTGCAATGATCCTGGAAAACTGAAGAAGAATAAGAAGAAGAGATAACATACTTGCATTAATTGTCAGAACACTTATCTCGTTATATCACTGATAATACATACTGAGAGGATCCGCTTATAGCATGTATATACTTTCTCAAAGACACTGTTTCTGCCGAAGTATTAGCTACTGCAGGAGATTTTCCAAAGCAAAAATGGAATTATGTACTAGATTATCACAGAACGAACCGATACCCCACCACTTGAAAATGTAAATCCAAACAGCGTATTTGTAATTGACGGCCGACCGGAGTGTCCCAGCGGTTCTAGGCGTTTCAGTCTGGAACCGCGCTACCGCTACCGTCGCACGTCCGGATCCTGCCTCGGGCATGGATGTGTGTGATGTCCTTAGGTTGGTTAGGTTTAAGTAGTTCTAAGTTCTAGGGAACTTATGATCTCAGCTGTTAAGTCCCATAGTGCTCAAAGCCATTTGAACCATTTTTATAATTGACGTCATCGCAGTGGAAAACCAGGATAAGATGTGGACGTATTTCTGCTGTTCCTCTATTATGAAATTGGATGCCCTCTATTTCAGTCAGATATACTCAAGGATTCTGAAGCAGTGGATCAAGCTTACTGAAATACGTATTGTCACCCTCAAACAGGCCACTATCAATTCAAAACATATTTATGAAACACATGTAGGACCAGACATGTCATTCAACGGATCTGTTACCATATGTGGGGGTTTGCTGCAATAGATAGCAGTATGGCTTTCTGGTTCTTAAGGATGCAATTAAAGTTAATGATGCTCGAGACAGATGAATTCTCAGGGAGATCCTGCACAAAAGGTAGTGCATCAATACGTAACTGAGTTAGTATACTGTCGACTATGGAGAAATTTGCACGTGTGCAACGTGTTCATTCTGATGGAATGTAGAATATACCAAACATATATCCATCCATATGCCGACATAAAAATTGAGACAGTGAATGCAAGATTAATGGTATTGTCAAGTGGTGTAAGGGCAGCACTTTGGAAAGGTGATATCAGGTGTGGGAACTGAACGACGGATACAAACATGTAGTGAAATGACAAACGGAAAAATCAGTGACCATGAAACTGAAAAAAAAATTAGAAGAGGAAAAAGATTTCCTCCTGCAAATACTACAGACATGAAAATTGGGGAAGAAGACAATGAAACCCGTCTGAGGTTATTCACTGAAACAGAAGGAAAGGTTGATGAGACTGAAAAAACTGTGTATAATAATATATAAGATGTGTACTGTCTTTAAGTTACATCAGTATGCAACAGCATGTTAACGAAGCACAAAATCATAGAGGCACAGACAGCTGTTTGTGACAAACTACGACTCTCGAAACTAAGACAGCCGGAGCACAAACAGTTTCTCTCCGAAGGATTTATACCCATAACACAAAGGATTAAACAGCTCACAAACACAATGGCGGATAGTAGTAGAAGAACAGGAGAGCAAGAGGAAAAGGAAGGAACTAATGTCACCAGTTTCATCGGCCATCACATTGGTAGAGAAGTAGGTACAATACATGTTGCCAGTCAGCGTCAACTACGAGTATACATGCTGGGAAAGCTACGTATACAATTATTGAAGGCACTATACACATATAGACATGGAGTTTGAATGGATATCTGGTTTAGTGGAACTAATATTGCTAAAGCCTTTGAATTACCTAAAGTATCTGACAAAATATAAGGATGTTTTCCTGAAATACTATATATGGAAACAGGTAAAACAACACTTCAAAATAACAATTAAAAAGCACAAACAGCAGGAAATCCAAATTGTAAACGTTGACTACCATCTTTTGCGACTGTAATGGAAGTCTTATTAAGACCAGATGCTTTCCGCTTTATTCTAAAGCATCTTCTGTGGTCCGTGCAGTGAAAGTGCTGTGTGCTGAATACTCAGAACATACACGTTGAAGAATAACAAGAATGAAGTAACTAACAAAAAACCTGACTTTAAGCTACACTACCTGTATATCTGCAACTGTGGGAAAAAGAGACCAAAAACAAAGAAGAAAATAGGTGGCAGAAAATAAATTAACATTTTTAGAAGCTTTATGCAGTGTACATAATGAACGTGAAGGCATTAATATTCAGGATAAAAAGCTGAATGTATTATCTCTGGGTTATAGACTAAGTGTCTTTCCTAAAAGACATCGGGTACATTTTCTCTGATATTCAACAAATATTTTCAATTTCGTTTTTGCATTGTGTATCTGGAGTCAGCCCAAGCAAATAGTGCTCATGCGCGTCATTTCTATCATCTGACAATCAGCGTTGACAGATTGCATAGATTTGTTTCCTGTTGCATACAAAATTACCTTTAAATCTGACTTTTAGGTGCCCATTCGATACAGAATCTCAAATTACTCTAGTCTGATGTTCATATTATCGATACGTATTAAGGGGTATCAAAAAAACACATAGAATCCCCAGTATCCCAGCAGTGACAGCATTTCCTTGATCCGTGCTGACTGCTGCCACCAAGCACGAGGCAGTACTGAATCTTTGCTGAATAGCTGTTCATTCTTCATGATTCAATGTCTGATTTAATATGTATAGATAAAATGAATATTGAACAAAACAGTTTGGAAGCGTTCTGTCGAATGTACAAGTAAAAGTCAGATTTGAAAATAATTTTGTCTGTAAAGGGAAACACACTAAACACTTTCTGCTGACAATGGGCGTTGCATGAAAGACCTGACAAGCAGTACTTGTTTGGGCCGACTCTTGTTACACAGTGCAGAAACGACATCATCGTTGTCTACTGGAACGCAAGAGGAAATGCACCTGGCAATTATTAGGAGAGACACACAGTACATTACAATGATCCAAAGGAAATCGTAGAAAGACTATGACCACTCACAGCATTAGGCACCACAGGGAATACAGCTCATATGAACGAAATAATATGAATAATTTCAGAGCTTTGAGAAAGAAGTATATTGAGTAGTAACTACGTGGTCCATGAACTCCACAGGCCTACTTGCTAGACATTCCAGTGAAGATAAGTCTTAATACATGGCTCAGATGATTTATGGCAGACTGATCTCATGGATATGAGAAAATGTTCATGATCGACTAAACACTTTATATATGTTTCAATGGTCGTAGATAGTATCCCAGATTTGTTTTAGCCCTTTCTGAGAGGGAAAACACTTGGAAAGAAGGTGCAAAAGTGTCTGAACAACTGCTGCAGAAGGGAGATGGGGTGAAGTTGGTGTACTGACAATCTTCAAACTCAACATGGAGTTGAAATTTACAAGTAGTATTTCAAGTTGGTAAGGGAACGATATAGAGTAAACCACTGCTCAATATTCCATGACCTTATAGTGAGTATTGTGTGTGCAGTGTATGAACAGAACATAAAAGCCTTTATTTGGCTAGACGTCCTTCCAAATATAACTTGAGAGTATAACCAAGCTGAACATCATAGCACTAAATAAAAACGAATTGACATACACTATAATCACTTACAAATATGGCTCGAACAACGGACTCCCGTTTGCCAGTCTTGGGCTGTCAGATCTTCATCCCAGCTCACAGGTGACTGCTGATATGAGGCCGTCTCCTTCCCGTCCTCACGAGTCACCCGGGTACGTAAAAATCATACTTCAAATACCTTTTAACTTCTGTCTTCTGGCACCGAGGCTGCTGCTTGCTATTCCATTACAGCGGCGAACTTGGTGCGTCTGTGCATGATGCAGTCTCTTCTTGCATGACGGTCTTCAGCACCGAAACTGACTGAAAACTATTGCTACGCATCTTCACTTATTCGTCTCCTTCGTCTCTCGGTCTCTCGGGCCCACTGCGTCTCGCGTATTTATTCACTTCAGTTTACTGGAGGTGAGCGACTTCACGGTCATTGACTCTTCTGTCACGTTGAGAAGCTTCTCGAAGAATCTTCTTAACGTTGGTCATTGGCTCTTGAAATGTAGACGAGGGCCTTTGCTCACATGCGACAACTGAGAAACATGTGAGCCGGTCGGACGATGCCCTGACGGGTCAATCGACAGCGTCCGCTTGTGTGGAACTTGCTGACTTCATTGTCACTGTCTCTTCTGCTCTACTGTTCTGCCCACTGTTTGCCAGTGTATAATTCTTCTAAACTAAACTAAGTTTTTCATTTATATTCTAATTTCTACTTCACTTTGATTTCACTAATTTATTTACTTAAGTACCTCTCAACACTAAGGACAACATACACATCCATGCCCGAGGCAGGATTCGAACCTGCGACCATAGCGGTAGCGCGTCTCCAGACCGTAGCACCTAGAACCGCTTGGCCACTCCGGCCGGCCCCCTGGAAAGACAGCTATCATTCCTTAACCTAAATTATTTCGAAGTGGGAATGAGATACCTGTGGTTTCACAGGTCTGTCCTCATTGGCCACCACAGAAATTTAGAGAGTGACGGAGAGAGAGAGAGAGAGAGAGAGAGAGTGGTGGAAAAACTGATGATTGACTTTTTAGCACCAAGTCTCAGATTTTTGTAACTGATTAACCTCAGGAAATGAAATCTGCAGCGGGTCGATATCGTGTTGAAGTAAGGCTATTGTGATCAAAATGCCCAACAGGCGTGTGCTATGTATGCTGCTCGGTATCCTGGACTAGCCGGCTGGTGTGGCCGTGCGGTTCTAGGCGTTTCAGTTTGGAACCGCGTGACCGCTGGTTCGAATCCTGCCTCGGGCATGGATGTGTGTGATGGCCTTAGGTTAGTTAGGTTTAAGTAGTTCTAGGTTCTAGGAGACTGATGACCTCATATAATGAGTCTTATAGTGCTCAGAGCCATCTGTATCATTTTTCATCCTGGACGACATCATCTAAGTGTCCGGACTGTTCGCCGGATAGTTACGTTATTTAAGGAAACAGGAAGTATTCAGCCACATGTGAAACGTCAATCATGACCTGCAACAAATAACGATGCCCAAGTAGGTGTTTGAGCTGCTTTCGCGGCTAATCCGCACATCAGTGGCAGACAAATTGCGCGAGAATGGGGAATCTCAAAAACGTCGGTGTTGAGAATGCTACATCAACATCGATTGCCCCCGTACCATATTTCTATGCACCAGGAATTGCATGGCGACGACGTTGAACGTCGTGTACAATTCTGCCACTGGGCATAAGAGATATTACGGGACGATGACAGATTTTTTGCACGCGTTCTATTTAGCGACGAAGCGTCATTCACCAATAGCGGTAACGTAATCTGGCATAATATGCACTATTGGGCTACGGAAAATCCACAATGGCTGCGACAAGTGGAACATTACCGATCTTGGCGGGTTAATGTATGGTGCAGCATTATGGGAGGAAGGATAATTGGCCCCCAATTTATCGATGGCAATTTAAATGGTGCGATGAGAAATGTAATGTTCTACCGATGTTACTAGAAGATGTTTTACTGCATGACAGAATGGCGATGTAATTCCAACATGATGGATGTCCGGTACGTAGTTAGTGTGCAGTTGAAGCGGTATTGAACAGCATATATGATGACAGGTGAATTGGTCGTCAAAGCACCATACCATGGCCCGCACGTTCACTGCATCAGACTTCCCCGGAATTCTTTCTGTGGGGAGAGTTGAAGAATATTTGCCATCGTAATCCACCGACAACGCCCTTCAACATGCGTCAGTGCATTGTCAATGCATGTGCCAACATTACGGAAGACGAACTACTCGCTGTTGAGAGGAATGTCGTTACACGAGTTGCCAAATGCATTGAGGTTGACGGACATCATTTTAAGCATTTATTGCATTAATGTGGTATTTACAGGTAATCACGCTGTAACAGCATGCGTTGCCAGAAATGATATGTTCACAAAGGTACATGTATCAGATTGGAACAATCGAAATACAATGTTCAAATGTACCTGCGTTCCGTAATTTAATTTAAAAAACCTACCTGTTCCCAACTGTTCGTCAAAAATTGTGAGCCATATGTTCGTGGTTATCACAACGCCATCTATCACAAAGCGAAAAAAGTGGACCTACTAAAACATTCATATTTCTTTACGTACTACACGAAGGTGTAATAAAAATGGGGGGTTCCTATTTTAAAAAACACAGTTGATATCCGTTTGACCTATGGCAGCGACATCTAGCGGGCCAACCATAGCGCCATCTAGTTTCCCCCTTCAAGTTAGATAAGTTCCGTTCTTTGTAGTTTTTTCGTTTGACGCTTATTTTGTGAGGTATTTTGCCCGGTCACGATCAATGGACCACCCTGTATATGATGGCTTTTGAACATTATTAAGGAAAATACATTGTTTGTTCTCTATCAAAATCTTTCATTTGCCAACTATGCCTGTCAGTAGTTAGTGCCTTCAGTAGTTAGAATCTTTTATTTAACTGGCAGTACTGGCGCTCGCTTTATTACAGTAGTCCGAGTAACGAAGATTTTTTGTAAGTGGTTCATGAAAGGTATAGGTCATTGTTAGTCAGGGCCTTTCTTTTGTGGGGATTATTAAAAGTCAGATTGCGTTGCGCTAAAAATATTGTGTGTCAGTTTAGTGATGATCAGAGTGAGTAAAGAGAGTACGTTCAGTTTTGCTCACCTGTTGGAAAATCTAATAACGTAAGAGGTTTACCAGCTCAGTCATTAATAATTTTTCCATGGGGACGTTTCAAAAGTAACAATGCGGACGTGATCGAACCGCGGTAGTGACTGTCTAGGCATGATTGAACTATAGACAACACGAGCTGTGTACCTCTTTACTGGTGGAATGACTGGAACTGATCAGATATCGGACCCCTTTGGGTGGGTTTAGTGACATCTCTGAACAGTCAAAGCGACTATGTCTGTGATACAGTATCCACAGTCAACGTCTATCTTTATGAGTCGTGGGAACTGGGGTGATGCAAAACGTTTTTTGATGTCTGTATGTGGAAATACAAAACCACACGAGCCAGAAACTTAGCAACAATGTTTTGATAGAGAGAGAAGTGTCAGTTAATTTAGAAACGATAGACAGTGGTTCAGATATGAAGGTGCACAAGGAGAACCTTCGGAATGAAAAATTTATTGAGGCATGGGAGGAAGTGAAAAATGAAACTTATATGGAGAACAAGCAAAGTCAGGAACATGTTAACGAGGAAATGCCTCTAGCTGAATATAGAATAGAGTACTACAGAGAAATTTCACATGTAGCGGATATTTTCGTAATGACAGGCACGAAAGTACAGCACAAAGTGATGCCAGTCGAGAACCCAGACCTACACAACAGCAATATTTCATTTGTTAGTTTTCTGATTGGACAATGAAACGAAAACGACGATTTATTCAAGAAAACTGTGGAAATTTTAAACTACGCACAATTGATGAAAATGGATTAACGACTTGAGGAAACGATAAAAATATTCAAGAAAATTGAGGAAACTTGGAGGAAACTTGAGGCTAAAAGGTGCAAGTATTTCGAAATGCTGGAAAATGCCTCTAGAATGATGAGAATCTAAACAAAAGAGTACAAGTAGAACTAGGGGCCGTAAACAAGGAACGCAACGAACACATGAAAAATGTGAAAATCTGATGAAGTCGTTAGACATAAATATAGATAAACTAGTTATCGAGGTAAGGAAACAGATAACGAAGACGGTAAATTAGCAGGCACAAATCTTTAATAGGATAGCAGACACACTGACTACAGAACCATTAAAGAAAAATATTGTCACCAGCGACCAGAAAATTGCTCCCAACGGAAAAGATATTGAAACCATCAAGGCATGAAACGGGGTTACAGAAATTTGCAAATGAATACGGTAGGAAAAAATAATAGATGAAGTATCGGAGCTGAGCAGTTGTCAACACTCAATGAAACCACATCAGATAGACCAACATCAGCAAGCCTATACGAGAACCAAGAAATTTGAGATCCGGTACAATTTGTGGAGCCGGAGGTCCAAACTGAACGAAAGAGAGAAAAACATCAGGCACGTTGATGAAACAGAAGAACAGCAGTATAAATCGAGCAATACTGGAAGAGAGGACCTGACAAGTCAAAGCGATAATGAGAATGAACTGAGAGGAATAAGACCTGGGATAACTTGTAGATAGTTTACGTCGCATCTGGGGAATACCGACACATTCAGCTCCACCAGCAATCATCACCGGAATCATCGATAACTTCTCATACGATGTAGTTGAAGAAGAATCAGAAAACCGCTCTAATCTCTACAAAAATATCCGTCGTTTCTGGATGCTTCGAACCACAGGCACACAAATATTTAGACTGAGAATGTTCCGAGAGGCCTTACCGGGATCCTGGTCACGCGTTTTGAAGATTAATTTTGTCTGTTGACACTTTAAAGAAGAGGCACCAGAGAGAATTATTTTGGAAATTTATGGTAAATTCGTATTGAACCAAACTGCTGAGGTCATCGGTCCCTAGGCTCACACACTACTTAATCTAGCTTAAACTAACTTACGCTAAGGGCAACACACACACACACCCATGCCCGAGAGAGGACCCGAACCGACGGGGGAAGCCGCGCGAACCGTGCCAAGGGAGCGAAAATGAGAGTGATGGCACGAGAGTGTAAGACATACAAAGTATTGAAAATGAGAGTGATGGCAGGAGAGTGTAAGACATACAAAGTATTGGAATTCACTTCCCTCCAAGAGAGCTGGTTGAAGGTAAACAATATCGCGTAAGAATGGGGATACTGATGACATAAAAATGTCGATTCTACGTGGAAGGATCCTACTGGGTATTTCAAGGGGATGGTCTACGGGAACCAAATCTTGGGCGTACCATTTGAGCCAGGAGAACTTGTACGAACTTTTCTGACGAAACTTCAGCATCATATCCTATTATAATCGCAGGCAGAAACATGCACGACATCCGCGGATTCCAGCAATATTGCAAGAGTTATATTACAATCGAAGTACAGAAGTGAGGGAACCTTTATTCATATGCTGTACATCTACAAGTGAAGAGCCAAAATTTGAATGCGAGACACTCGCTGCGAAGGAATGGAAATGGATGAGGTAGGCGAAATGGAAAAAGTGAATGGGGATCACAATATCTGTCAGATTAAAAGAGCAATAGCTGGAGAAATGACGATCGGCAAGATAACTGGAGGCGTAACCATAGGCAAAATGAAACAGTCCAAATTTTAGAAATTTGTTGACCTGACCAGAGTAACGAAGATCCAAGAAACGATTACCAGATTCGACTAGTCATTCTCGCTCCTGGGATGAATGTTCAAGGTGCTAGATCAACAGGAGAGTTGTACATGGACTTCACGGAGCTCAGGAACGTATTAGCTGTAGAGGACGTCGGGACAGATAGTTGTGGATATACCAATATCAATGGAGACTTAAATGATAGAATAGTTAAATGTTTTTTGCACATAATGAGCCATGTATCAGTTTTAGATAAGTGTATATACCATGTTTTTACTGCGAACGGAGATTGCCAGTAGTCAAAAAATATAATTTAAAGATTCAGAGACGTCTTGAGCAGCAATAGCACTGATATTACAGAGCAAGTGAGGTTAGATTTTACGTACCAAATGCCAAAGTTCTATGCAAATTTTATGGTTATACAGGGTTTCAGGGTTGAAGGAATATTGGTACTCCACTTTTGGAAGAGATATTAGACAATTTTTCTGGTGGCACAGAAATTTGTTACCAATAAAGTTGAGAATAGACTTTTAAACGTCACCTCAACTACTACGTGGAGAGAGATGGATGATGAGGCTTGTAGAGACAAATAAAAGTGAAATAGAATCAATGTAGGATGAGATAGAGGCTATAGTTTGATATATTAAATCTGGAGGCATGATACTCACACTGGAATTTGTATTAAAGTCACTTGCATGAGTACTTTCACATACACCAAGGACCATCGGAACCTTCGTATAAAAAGTGAAAGAGAGCTGTAAAATTTTTGTTAAACCCCACAGATTTCCACCCAAGGAGAATGTGTGGAATGAAATGAAGAAATGTTGATATAGTATGTGATAGAAGAGTCATTTGGCTTATACAGTAACCCATTGCGATATATCAAAAAAAAAAAAAATGGCTGGCATTTCATTCTTGATAAATTAGTACCAAGTCGAGATGGAGATGGATAGACCAAGGACACTTGAATAACTGTACCAGCGATTTTATGGAGTTTTTTTTTTTTGGTGATCAGTCTACTGACTGGTTTGATGCGGCCCGCCACGAATTCCTTTCCTGTGCTAACCTCTTCATCTCAGAGTAGCACTTGCAACCTACATCCTCAATTATTTGCTTGACGTATTCCAATCTCTGTCTTCCTCTACAGTTTTTGCCCTCTACAGCTCCCTCTAGTACCACGGAAGTCATTCCCTCATGTCTTAGCAGATGTCCTATCATCCTGTCCCTTCCCCTTATCAGTGTTTTCCACATATTCCTTTCCTCTCCGATTCTGTGTAGAACCTCCTCATTCCTTACCTTATCAGTCCACGTAATTTTGAACATTCATCTATAGCACCACATCTCAAATGCTTCAATTCTTTTCTGTTCCGGTTTTCCCACAGTCCATGTTTCACTACCATACAATGCTGTACTCCAGACGCACATCCTCAGAAATTTCTTCCTCAAATTAAGGCCGGTATTTGATATTAGTAGACTTCTCTTGGCCAGAAATGCCTTTTTTGCCATAGCGAGTCTGCTTTTGATGTCCTCCTTGCTCCGTCCGTCGTTGGTTAGTTTACTGCCTAGGTAGCAGAATTCCTTAACTTCATTGACTTCTTGACCATCAATCCTGATGTTAAGTTTCTCGCTGTTCTCATTTCTACTACTTCTCATTACCTTCATCTTTCTCCGATTTACTCTCAAACCATACTGTGTTCTCATTAGACTGTTCATTCCGTTCAGCAGATCATTTAATTGTTCTTCACTTTCACTCAGGATAGCGATGTCATCAGCGAATCGTATCGTTGTTATCCTTTCACCTTGTATTTTAATCCCACTCCTGAACCTTTCTTTTATTTCCATCATTGCTTCCTCGATGTACAGATTGAAGAGTAGGGGCGAAAGGCTACAGCCTTTTCTTACACCCTTCTTAATACGAGCACTTCGTTCTTGATCGTCCACTCTTATTATTCCCTCTTGGTTGTTGTACATATTGTACATGCCCGTCTCTCCCTATAGCTTACCCCTACTTTTTTCAGAAACTCGAACAGCTTGCACCATTTTATATTGTCGAACGCTTTTTCCAGGTCGACAAATCCTATGAAAGTGTCTTGATTTTTCTTTAGCCTTGCATCCATTATTAGCCGTAACGTCAGAATTGCCTCTCTCGTCCCTTTACTTTTCCTAAAGCCAAACTGATCGTCACCTAGCGCATTCTCAATTTTCTTTTCCGTTCTTCTGTATATTATTCTTGTAAGCAGCTTCGATGCATGAGCTGTTAAGCTGATTGTGCGATAATTCTCGCACTTGTTAGCTCTTGCCGTCTTCGGAATTGTGTGGATGATGCTTTTCCGAAAGTCAGATGTTATATCGCCAGACTCATATATTCTATCCACCAACGTGAATAGTCGTTTTGTTGTCACTTCCCCCAATGATTTTAGAAATTCTGATGGATTGTTATCTATCCCTTCTGCCTTATTTGACCGTAAGTCCTCCAAAGCTCTTTTAAATTCCGACTCCAATACTGGATCTCCTATCTCTTCTAAATCGACTCCTCTTTCTTCTTCTATCACATCAGACAAATCTTCACCCTCATAGATGCTTTCAATGTATTCTTTCCACCTATCTGCTCTCTCCTCTGCATTTAACAGTGGAATTCCCGTTGCACTCTTAATGTTACCACCGTTGCTTTTAATGTCACCTAAGGTTGTTTTGACTTTCCTGTAGGCTGAGTCTGTCCTTCCGACAATCATATCTTTTTCAATGCCTTCACAATTCTCCTGCAGCCATTTCGTCTTAGCTTCCCTGCACTTCCTATTTATATCATTCCTCAGCGACTTGTATTTCTTTATTCCTAATTTTCCCGGAACATGTTTGTACTTCCTCCTTTCATCAATCAACTGAAGTATTTCTTCTGTTACCCATGGTTTCTTCGCAGCTACCTTCTTTGTACCTATGTTTTCCTTCCCAAATTCTGTGATTGCCCTCTTTAGAGATGTCCATTCCTCTTCAACTGTACTGCCTACTGCGCTATTCCTTATTGCTGTGTCTATAGCGTTAGAGAACTTCAAACGTATCTCGTCATTCCTTAGTACTTCCGTATCCCACTTCTTTGCGTATTGATTCTTCCTGACTAATGTCTTGAACTTATGCCTACTCTTCATCACTACTATATTGTGATCTGAGTCTATATCTGCTCCTGGGTACGCCTTACAATCCAGTATCTGATTTCGAAATCTCTGTCTGACCATGATGTAATCTAATTGAAATCTTCCCGTATCTCCCGGCCTTTCCCAAGTATACCTCGTCCTCTTGTGATTCTTGAACAGGGTATTCGCTATTACTAGCTGAAACTTGTTACAGAACTCAATTAGTCTTACTCCTCTTTCATTCCTTGTCCAAGCCCATATTCTACTCTAACCTTTTCTTCTACTCCTTCCCCTCCAACTGCATTACAGTCGCCCATAACTATTAGTTTTTCGTCCCCCTTTACATACTGCATTAACCTTTCAATATCCTCGTACACTTTCTCTCTGTTCATCTTCAGCTTGCGACGTCGGCATGTACACCTGAACTATCGTTGTCGGTGTTGGTCTGCTGTCGATTCTGATTAGAACAACCCAGTCACTGAACTGTTCACAGTAACACACCCTCTGCCCTACCTTCCTATTCATAACGAATCCTACACCCGTTATACCATTTTCTGCTGCTGTTGATATTACCCGATACTCATCTGACCAGAAAGCTTTGTCTTCCTTCCACTTAACTTCACTGACCCCTACCATATCTAGATTGAGCCTTTGCATTTCCCTTTTCAGATTTTCTAGTTTCCCTACCACGTTCAAGCTTCTGAGATTCCACACCCCGACTCGTAGAACGTTATCCTTTCGTTGATTATTCAATCTTTTCCTCATGGTAACCTCCCCCTTGGCAGTCTCCTCCCGGAGATCCGAATGGGGGACTATTCCAGAATCTCTTGCCAATGGAGAGATCATCATGACACTTCTTCAATTACAGTCCACATACACGTTACGTGTCTTTAATGCAGTGGTTTCCATTGCCTTCTGCATCCTCATGTCGTTGATCATTGCTGATTCTTCCGCCTTTAGGGGCAATTTCCCACCCCTAGGACACGAGAGTGCCCTGAACCTCTATCCGCTCCTCCGCCCTCTTTGACAAGGCCGTTGGCAGAATGAGGCTGACTTCTTATGCCGGAAGTCTTCGGCCGCCAATGCTGATTATTAATCAAAATTTAGGCAGCGGCGGGGATCGAATCCGAGACCAAAGACGCTTTGGTAATGAATCAAAGATGCTACCCTTAGACTACGGGAACTTTATGGAGTACATGTCCTCAAATCAGTCGATTGGTCAGTCTGTTCCATCCCTAGTTCTAAACTCACTGAAACATATAGTTGTGCTCAATGTTGACGACATACGTATAGCGGTAAAGGAATGGGAGAAGTGTAGTGAGATCTTACATCAACGTCTAGAAGCTTTCAAGGTCAGCAGGTAACAATTTCCATCAACTTCTAGAAGCCTTGAACACCAGGAGGTAATATTTAATGTAGGAAAGTCAGAGTTTGAATGTAAGTAAATAGATTTCCTAGGGCATGTGATATCTGCCAATGGAATCCTACTAGAACCATAAAATTAGAAGCTACTGAAAAATACTAAGTACCAAGAACCAAGGAGCAAGTACATGCATTTCTGGGGCCAGTAATCTTCTTCAAGTGGTTTATAGAAGATACCGTTATCACCCCCAGTCTGTGTCACCTGACCGGAAAAAATGTAACATGGAACTGGATCATGGAGGAATAACGTGAATTCGAATATTCAAAGGAAGCGTTAGAGCGCCACTTTTGTTTAATTCAGGCCTAAGTAACGAATCCTACATGTACAGGGATGCACCAAATACAGTTCTCGGTATTCGCTTATTTAAAGAAATTGAGCTGTGTTGAGAAATAGTGAAGAAAGCCACCGAATCTGTAGTTGCATTTTGAGCAAGATGGAATGAAATTGCCGGCCGATGTGGCCGAGTGGTTCTAGGCGCTTCAGTCTGGAACCGCGCAACCGCTATGGTCGCAGGTTCGAATCCTGCCTCGGGTATGGATGTGTGTGATTTCCTTAGGTTAGATAGGTTTAAGTAGTTCTAAGTACTAGGGGACTGATGACCTCAGACGTTAACTCGCATAGTGCTCAGAGCCATTTTAACCATTTAAAAGGAAATTACTGAGTAACAGAATACAAAGTGGTAGCTGTTTTATAGAGAATTATAAAGTTTAGGTATTTCTTGACAGGACAATTTACTACTACAATACTAATCGTTTCTACAACTACCATACTGTGTTTTACCTGCCCATTTTTAGACGGATGTCACTTCTGTGGTTCCCTGAGACCCTCTAACCTAACAAACCGCCCAGTCCCTTCCACACAGACCCCGCTACCAGCGTAGCCACCTCCTGTGTGTAGTGAACTCCTGACCTATTAAGCGGAACCCGGAAACCCACCACCCGATGGTGCAATTCAAACAATCTGCAACCTACACGGTCACAGAACCACCTGAGCCTCTGATTCAGACACTCCACTTGGCTCTGCACCAAAGGACCACAGTCGGTTCTATCGACGATGCTGCAGATGGGGAGCTGCGCCTTAATCTCGGAAGACAGACTGGCAGTCTGTATCATTTCCGCTAGCCGCCCGATACCAGACAGACTTTGCTCCGATCCAAAGCGACACATGTCATTGGTACCGACATGGGCCACTACCTGCCGTTGGCTTCACCCTGTACTCTTCATAGCACCCGGAAGCACCCTTTCCACATCCGGAATGACTCTCCTCGGGATGCACACGGAGTTCGTTACTTAGTTCCTTGGCAGCCTTGTTCCAAAGGGGCCCCATTACGCGCCTAATGTTGAACAGAAGCTTCCTCTGGAACAGGGTGGACGATTGCATCTGGCTTAGAGACATCGTCAGCCACAGATAACGCCCGAAACCTGTTCGTCTAACGAACTGGTGAGGCCCTACGATCAGACCCTTGGAAAGTTTTTCGGTGCCTGTCAGGCTTTGCTATGATCTCCCACTCGACCATGGGTGAGGGGTCAACCTCAGTGCAGGCAGTACCCTGGGTGGCCACAGAAGTGGACCAATCGGAGGACACGTGGGACGTGCTCGGCGTCCCTCGCATCCCCTCGTCCGATCCCCCACAGTGACGCCCCTTGGCAGCAGTCTCAAGATGTGTGACGGAAGCCTAAGCATCCTGGTGCCGTGAGCGAAGGGTCGCCAACTTCATTCGCATCTGTACACAACAATCACAGTTCCTATCCATTACTGCAGTCGCTCCTGTCTGAAGCTCGTAAAAATATGTAACAAGCGAACGGTGTACTCGCCTTATTAGTAGCAGGAACTAGCAGTGGGCTATCGCTGACGGTCTAACCGACACTGAGCTGTTGTAACCAAACAAACAAAAACCTGTACGATACGTGGGTCGATACAACGGTCGATAGCAATGGCGGCACTGTACACTACACTGTTATTCAAATAAAAGGTTGTGCCTAGTAAGCACTCAAACACGCAATAAATTACAAAAATACGCTAGTACATACCAAGATAACGGAAAATAAGTCGCTCCCGTTTGAAGCTTGTAAAAATACGTAACAAGCGAACGGTGTACTCGCCTTATTAGTAGCAGGAACTAGCGGTGCGCTCTCGCTGACGGTCTAACCGAGTCGTTTGTGCTGTCACAATAGACATAGATAGTAGGACATGTGCCTAGAAACTTTTCAGGACATGATCAATGACTTGCCACATGCTGCTACTGGAATGGCAACGAGATTAGTTGTGACAAAACAACCACTTGCAGATCGAATAATAGAAATAGAAGACTACCCACCTCACACTCGTAAATGGCACCATTAAATCGTAGAATTACCTTAGGAGAGGATAAATATAAAAGCAGAGAAGAGTAACAAGAGTTTTCATCACAGCAGTTATGAAGGTATGCTGCACTCTGTGGATTTAGGAAAGTTAAAAGAATGCTGCGATATGAGAATCATTGATAAATAAAACAGTAGCCGATATACAAGAGTATTTGCTAGCTGATGAGTGAATAAGGTGAAAACTTTTTTGTGTATGTCCATGTACTGTTGTCAGGATAGATAGCTGAACTTTTGGAGAAGAACCATGACAAATCAAAACGAATAAGGAATGATGGAGGAGAACATAACAAAACACAAGCTGAAGGGATGAAGAAGTTGATAAAGAATTCATAGTAAAGAATAGACAGGCTATGAATCATCGCCATTGTGAAACAAGGTAATTATTAAGGATAGGAGTTGATAAGGTGAGTAATCACCGAAGTAAAAAACATATATAGTAACATCTTGCAGTGAAAACTTTCATCTATGAGTTGAGAACCATGTCAAGCTTATGTTTATTTCAGATTACCAACACCACAATTAGAAGACTCGTAGTACAGGTGACGATTGTATGAAGGACTTAACTCATGAGAGGATAAATAGCGACTCAAGTGAACAGAAGATGGGTAACAATAGCATATGTAGGATAGCCACACTGCAGTTGGGTGACAGGTGATTATGAGATGTGTGCTTGTATCAGTAGCCCTCTCGAGGCATGTGGCCAACAAGCGGCCACATGAAACACCGACCACTACAAAATCTCACCTGTACTTTCGAGATAATATTGAGAAAATTGTCTTCAGGTAAATAACAAAGAAAGAAGAGTTTCGAAAATTTTTGTAGAAGAAGAGGGATTACATACGGTCAGTCACATTTATGTGACCAACATCTACGTTCGACATCACCGTCCAGTAACCTCTCACAGACGACAGGTGGACACAATAGCAGTGGAGGGTTTAAAGCATATCAAGGGAATGCGGCAAACAGTACAGTCATCGTTGTAAAGCAGAAACAGAGCGGAATGAGATTTTTCACTCTGCATCGGAGTGTGCTCTGATACGAAACTTCCTGGCAGATTAAAACTGTGTGTCGAACCGAGATTCGTACTCGGGACCTTCACCTTTCGCGGGCAAATGCTCTACTATCTGAGCTACCCAAGCATGACTAGCGACCAGTTCTCACAGCTTTACTTCCGCCAGTACCTCGTCTCCTACCTTCCACACTTCACAGAAGCTCTTCTGCGAACCTCGCAGAACTAGCACTACTAGAAGTAAGGATATTGCGGAGACATGGCTTAGCCACAGCCTGGCGGATGTTTCCAGAATGAGACTTTCACTCTGCAGGTTCGCAGAAGAGCTTCTGTGAAGTTTCTAAGGTAGAAGTCGACGTACTGGCAGAATCGAAGCTGTGAGGGCGGGTCGCAAGTCGTAATTGGGTAGCTCAGATAGTAAAGCACTTGCCCGCGAAAGGCAAAGATCCCGAGTTCGAGCCTCTGTGCGGCACACAGTTTTAATCTGTTAGGAAGTTTCAGAAACAGAGCGATTTATCTGACATCCAAACGGACATAATCAGTGGCTTTTAGGGCAACGGTGGAAGCATTTCCGAAATTTTATAGTTTGTAAACTGTTCATGTGCCGCTGTGGTCAAAGCGTACCAGATATGGCAAAATGGCGCTATCCAAATTTGGTACCAAGTTTAATGTGGTGCATCACGGCCATAGATGACAGTGGCGAAAGACGGTGGAGGAAATGTGTATGGGCGAACATACGTGCAATTTTTGAACAACTGAGTGCCCTGATGTACCGAGGGGCTACCAATACTGTGTGTTCAATGACTGCTCAGCGAACGTTTCTATACATGGGCCTCCACAGCAGGCATTCATCGGCGATGAAGGCCGAAACTGACACCCCAGCACTGAAGCTGGACTGGCAGATGGAGTGGAATATGGCGTGATACCTCTGAAAGCAACAAACGTGCAACAATCAGCTGAAGGATCTGGGCCAGAGGAGGGAGCGTTACGGTCAGGGGAATGTTTTCATGGCATTCTCTGGGTGGTCCGGTCAATCAGGAAGACACATTGGATTAACACAAGTATGCACCTATCTTTGGGGATCATGCCCATCCACATATGCAGTTTGTTTCTCTTGAAACAACATTAGGACAACACAATATGTCACACAGCTCGCAGTGTGATTCGAAGAATACCAGCATGAGTTTACCATAGTTCCTTTGTCAGCCAACACCCCAGATTTATACCCGATTGAGACTCTGTGGTAGTATCTCGAATAGGTTGTTCGCGCCAAGAATCCTGAACCGAAAACTTAGCTCATCTGCCCCTAGCACTGGAGTCACCTTGACTCAATATCCCCGTTGGTATCTTCGAGAAGCTTAATGGCTCTCTTGTTGCTTCTTTCGCAGCAGTCTGTGCTGTAACAGCTGGTTAGCCAGGCTTTTGGCAGGTGGTCACGTTAATGTAAGTGGGCAGTGCAAGTACTAAATTAAATGCAAATATGAATATGGAAAAGAATGAACAATCAACAAAAACAGATAGTAGCAACACGTAAAACAACTTATGTTCGTTAATTGTGTAACATTTAAACTTTCAAAGAATGGAAAGCCATTTAGGAATTAATAGCACTGTACTAAGAAGTTTACAAAAACTGAGATAAATTACAGAAGGACTTGATTTTTAAATGAAATTGGCTTTTCTTGCTGCTACTTAATTAATTTTTCCAGGCACCTTTAGCCTCTTTCTTGCTCTCAACCATTGTCAGTGGGGTCTATAACGATACAGTTTTGTTAATTTTACATTATCAAAAGGCTCACGCAGTGATTTCTTATGTAAATAATAGTTGCTTGGGGCTTGCTGTGGTCTGCGTTTCCTCTCACATTGTCAGAATGTCGCACTCCCACTTTATTACTGACACCTGTGTCGAGGACGATATCTTCAACACTAACTTGCTTGCTGCTGACTCAGTCCACTTCAGGATCGAACATACCAAGAGATTTTTGGGAACCATCTATCTCCTCGCTGCGAGCGGAAGCATAGTTCGACGCATTAGACTTCACTACAACAAGACATGTGTGCTCCAGCCCCCATGTTTATCTATACAAAAATATACTTTCGGACTACACAAAGATTGTCAATGAACCAATACGTGTTGTAAATGTGACAGATGTATCATGCTATTTTAATAGGTAATGAACACAAAGATAATCACAATGATCCTATTCCCAAGGTGTTCTGCTGAAGGACCCGTTCTTCTAACTAGAACAGACAAAATTGTCGGTGCAGTGAAACATTTTGTCAAGAGAGAGGGGATCGTCGACCACTTCTCAGTGGCACCAGTCACAGTTTACCACACAGCACGACGGAAGACACTAACCATTCAATTTTGATTAATCTTTTAAGGGTATTCAGAAAGGAAGAGATATTATTTCGACTCTGTTCCTACACGTGTGCCTGGAAACTACGTTAACTACTGTGATCATAACGAGGACTTAAGCTTTAAGATAGATTTTTGGTCGCCAGCACTGAGAATACTTGAAATTATGACTTTGTGTGTGTGTGTGTGACAACGACAATATGGAGTAACTTTATGTTCAGAAGACTCGTGCCTCACAACCCGTCTACCTTCTTGTCAGATTAATGTCAGTCTGTCAGAACAAACGATACTATTTGCCACATACTTTCAAAAAGGAACTGTTTCTCTACCTGTCATATAAAAACAGTTGACGAAATTGTTTTATGCCTCAGACCGGTGATGTTTTATGGTGTTTTTTCTTTCACGGACAATGTAATTTAATTTTGTGTGTTTTATGTTTTCTTGCATAAGAGAGACTAACCCTTTGGTCTTCATATGAACTCTGCTAACATATCTCTAGGACTTTGTCGTTTTAGCTTGTTTAAACTCAGTCAGTTTTGTGTCTCTGTTCACTTAATGTTTGACTATACCTGTTGTTTCACAATTTACAGATGTTCACATGGTTCAAATGGCTCTGAGCACCATGGGACTTAACATCTGAGGTCATCAGTTTCCCAAAACGTAGAACCACTTAAACCAAGCTAGCCTAAGGACAATACACACATCCAAGTCTGCGGTAGGATTCGAACCTGCGACCGTAGCGGTCGAGACGTTCCATACTGAAGTGCCTAGAACCGCTAGGCCACACCGGCGGCTTTACAGATGTGTACACCATTCTTATGCACAGTGACCCAAGAGTGATTTTTTATATATATATTACTGTGTATGTCATTGTGTAACTATGTACTTTTATTTACTATGTTTCATACATCTTAAACTACGTAAATTTGCAAAAGCTTTAATGAGTTAAATTTTGGAAATTGTTTCATAAAGTCACTGAGTGCAAACGATGGTCAGCCCAAATGTAGAAATTGTAATTTTGATTTTAAAAGAGGAACAGACGAGATGTTTTGCTGGTTCACTAGGTTTACCTGATTTGTTTAATAAATGGAGTTAACATTTCATGCCAGCATAAAAGGAAAAACGTAAGAAGAAATTGTGTGTGATGTCTATGGAAAATAATAAACAATGATGTGGAACCTCAACAAAGACAGATCTTCTTCCAAACAAGCAGTGCCACAGATAAGAACATAACCCCAATGAAAGTATAGGACAAATTATTTAGTTGAACTATCGCTATAACAAGTTATGATTGTAGCTACATTTCCATAAATTTGAAAAGAGCGTGAAGGTATAATGCTATGCGACCATTTTTCTCAAGATGTTTGGTAACTGATGTAAAAACCGAAATAATTAGACAAATAAAATCTTAATAAATTAATCCCACTGATAAATGAAGTATGGATCAGTACCACTGATCGCCAGTACTTAACCATCTACATCTACATCTACATTTACATTTATACTCCGCAAGCCACCCAACGGTGTTTGGCGGAGGGCATGTACATTGCAACTTCTTACAGTGAGCCGCTTACACACCTAAATGAGAAGTCTCTAATGAAATGATCATGGACTTGAGTGTAGGTGAAGGTCCGCCTCGTGGGCTGTAAAAGTCAGTAGAGCAACAGCTCTAAACTTAATTCAGCGAAGGTCCAGTCACATGTGCAAGGAACTATACGTGTGGTCAAATTCGATAATGCTGTAAAGTAATGCGACTTGGCGCCGGATGCAACATACGTCACAGTGCAGATTGTATTTCCAGGGTGTGTGGGGACAGTGGAGAAAGCTTACAGCGAGCTTTGTGATCAGCAAATGTGTGCTGTGCTGGCAGTCTGAGAAGATCTGTTGTTGACTGTTCTGCAACCCGTCAGAACTGACTGACATACACAGGACGTTTACATACACCTTATATATTGGAATGTGATCAACAAGTTTAGGTCATCTTTGAAGATTGTGAGACACCACCACCACACTCTGGCACCCACAATAGCCGAATGTTTAATGAAATGGAAAAACAGCTACAATTGGTTAATCTAAGCTCTATGGCAGTGGGAGTAAGAAACATGACTGAGCTAACAGAGACCCACCCTTATTGGTCAGCAGAGTGTAGACAGAGAGAGGTAGAGAGAGGGACACAACTTTGCAGCGCCATGTAACAGGATTTTCGTAACTGATTAACCACCGGAAACGAGAGTTGCAAATGAAGACGCACGTCCTTCTGTACAACTTTCACTTGTCAGTGCTTGGTGTATATACCAATTAGCTAATCGAAATTACATGAAACTAGACAAACGCTGGGAACCGATTCCTTCTTGTCGGAAGAGGATGGTCAAAAATGACTCTGAATTGCAGTGCTCCTGCAGCCATGTGTCACCAAGGGCAAACTTGATAGCCAGGTACCGCCTTGGGCAGACTTAATTTTGGCAGTGAGCCATCAGGCTAGGTTGAATTTTGAGGCAAGCTGTCGGTATAGCCAATGACACATTCTCCTGCCGCTTCATCTTCCACTCGCAGATTGTGAGCACGATGAGACCCAGCCACAACCACAAGGTGCGTCGTAGGGAGAGTCGAGTCATTTATAGCGATTTTCACAAATTTACTGTACTTGCAGTTACAGGTTCAGCACGCTTGCAACTCTGACTATAAACGCAAATGCGTATCTTCCTGTAGCGCTTTACTCCTTTATACATTAACCCACAGCTATCACACTATGAATTGTGCAAGTGTAAGTGTTTTGTCCAGAAACATGTTCAAGTGAATCACATTCGATATTCCTCATCCTACCTTGGTATTGTCAAGGATTGTTCAATAATTTCTTTTGCGTCTTCGTGTCATAATTGTAGTTCATTAAGATTCCTGTTTTATTTCGTAAATAACAAATTTCATCAGTTCTTCAACTTCTCCATCCATATTTCATGACGAAATAAATCTCTTGTGAACAGCCTGGTGTGAGTGTACGAAGGACAGACTTTGTACACTCACACCAGGCTGTTCAAAAGAGATTTATTTCGTCAAATTTCATCAGCACTCTTTTGACGGGCAGCGATTTAATTATGTCACATAGATAGGGCCATATTAACGTATCCAGTGAAAAATTCACACATTTGCACGACCACTACGACCTAGAAATCGTAGGCTAAAAAACTTAATTACAGCCTCAACTGTTGCCGAAATTAAATCGACTGGATCGCGCCTTCCGAGACGTCCATAAGGAGACTGAAGAACCAAGCCTGCAAAGAAACGGAAAAATGTTGGTTTTTACAAGCATGGAAAACATGTAAGCAACCAAGAGAGTGATCAATTTTTTTTTTCTTGGTGGACTGGGGATGAGAGATGGACTTTGTTTTACATGTTGCTAATTTTCTTATGGAAACGTATTTGAACTAAATTTAACCGTTGCACATTGCTCATTGCAATAAAATTGATTAAAATTGTTGAGCATCAAATATTAGCAGAAATACACAAAATAAGATGATTGTTAAGAACAAGGATTAGCCTGCATTTCCTTTTCTGTGACTACTGATATTAAATTAAACAACAATGTCAATTAACCGAAGACTGAAAGCTTGTCATAATTTTCCAATTTTCTGGACTCCTGTTTACAACAAAATGAAATTTCTTCATTATTGACAACATAGATTAATAATTACTAATTTAAAGTTCATAACCAACAGTTTATTGTAAATCACAAAGCTACTCTCGGTTTTCATCACCCTCCCATAATAAATAGCATTTGAAGAAAACAGACATGTACGAGAACATGAAGGGATTTTAAGGCGAGGTTCTCATCCACAATGGACGACAATTCAATTTTTATTGCATTTTTTGAAAGGTATATTGCTCTAGAATGTCGAGACGAAAAGGGCTTTTAATCCACGCATCGCAAGAGTTTCTCCATCCCGTTGTTGGAACCAGCGTCACGGCAGCCGTGGAACAGTTTCAGACGGAGGCGCCCGGATTGAGTGGAGAACTTGCGGTGCCGTGACGCACGTTCACAAAAGGATTTATATTGACTATGCACACAAACATACTCACTGAGAAAGCTGAGGAACAACGTGTGCAGGATGTCGAATGCAACCTATGCGGCTCAGGCAGATCGGCTTTTCTCGCCAAGAAAATGAGGAAATCGCTCTACAGGAGAAATTCGAATTAGAGAAAGGGTCCTGGAATTGCAGATTAAATGCAAGTAACTGAACCCCGCTTTCTTTGGTCAAATTTTTGTCAAAGTTGGACGAAACATAATTTTTGGTCCACCGTATTGTATTGGCAGTTTTGAATTTTAAAATCTAACTTCAGATTTGTGTTCAACAACACCCATAATTTATAATAACGTGTAGTTTTTATGCATTTTGAACTACTAACACTTTTAAAAGCTGTCCCTAAACTTTAAAGAGGTTTTCTCGAGAAACTGTTTTTCAAGCAAAAAATAAAAACGGTTCATCCTAATACTTCTACCTTTCACCCCCGAAAAGTAAACACTTTCCATGGGAGCTTGTACCGATAATACGTGAATTTTTTTGATGTTAACTATTTTTTGTAAACCCATGAATAGTGAGACAAGTCCATGAAAATCGAATTCAGAAATTGTGTTAGAATCCAATCGCTAAATTTAAGGTTATTTTATTGTGGCTAGGAATAAGCTGCCATCACTTTAATGTAATATCGACTGATATCCATTCCTGATTTCTGACGATTCCTTAGGGGCTACATTGTATGCAGTCTGTGTACTTCAAACCCAACAGGCTCTTGATGAAACAATAGTTATGGGCGCAACTTTATTACTTAATTATTTATTTGTTTTTTGTTATCTGAAATCTAAAGCTCAAATTATGATCAGTCATAATCCTCAAACAGATTCGTTTTAACTCTTTTCATTGCCTTACAAACACTACAAACATTGCCTATTTTTTGCTCATGTGAAAGAGAACCTGGCGTAATGAATTTATGTGTATTTGTTACAGGTTGTATTCGCACGAACGAAAATAAGCAATTTTTGGGTAATTTTAAACATGAGTTTCACTGAATGAAGAGCCGTTTGTTGTATTGTGTGAAGTTATTACTGTCAATTGTTACTTTCGGTTTGGCTAAATCTGGTTTCTGGATTCAGTAATAGTGTAATTCTAGTGATTTGCTTTATCGCCACAGGCAGAACGATAAGTATTCCGTTGGAGCATTCTTGAACTGACATACGTTCCAGTAAGAAAAGCGGTGTATATATTAGTATATATTTTCCATCGGCTTAAGCTAAAGTTCCTGTAAGTAAACGTTCAACAAACATATATTTTATGTCCGTATTATACAGAACATTTTAGCCAAATGAAGTCATACAGTAGACTGGTAGGTTAAGCGACTGGGCGCAGCCTCGCTAATAAGGAGTTCTCGCAGTTTTACCTTGTATTACGTTCGCAAGCAGCCGTTTTATAAGCACAGGAACGCCCTGCGAAAGCCGGCTCCATAGTGCAACAGCGTGAAGGCGGAGCTGCTGCGCATGATGAGAAGAATATTAAGTTACGTTCCACCTAATACCACGCGCGCGTAAGCTGAGGCGAATCCTGCGAAAAAACCGTCCCGGAATTCGGAGCACAATGCGTCGTTTCAAGATACAAAGAAACGACAGTAAAGAAAATAACACTATGAAATTTAATAATTAATGTTTAATAAGTCCTGATAATACAACTGTAGCGTGCTGGAGCAACTGGGCGAATCGACAGCACTTATCGACAATATCGCATATAGTTTTGTCAGTTTATTCACTTAAAATCCGTTTTTATCTAAAGAAATTCTCCATCATGAGCTCTTCTAATTCAGCTAATTTCTATTCCTCAATCCCCCGAGAAAAATTACTATTGGATACGGTTTTACTGCGTCCAGCACTGTTCTTTACGGAACCAGTCATTGACTCTCAAACTTATTACCATTGTGTCAGCTTTTTGTACCAAATTACCAGTACTGTTTAAGAACAAGAAGATTCTTTTTCCTTTTTACTCGTACCATTTCCTTCTGTATCATCTACTTGTCTTCACCTTTTAAGGAGAAAATAAAAAACACACTTGCAAGAAATCGGCTCTAGGATTATATCCAGCGCGATGATTTGGGCTATAAATTTGACAGTACGCAGTTAGGACTCTCTAAGAGTCCAGTCGCCTAATACCCGAGTGCGAAGTGCTGCACAGTCGTTTGCTTATGAGGTTTGCGAAATACTGTTTTGACATTGGTGACATCTTTTCTTCATGCTACCAAAGTACGTAGCTTCCAACCAGTCGCTGGTGTCAGGGTTCCCCTTGCTTTGAACAGTTTTATGTTGCGTATCACAGATGGATCGTAATTGAATGGAACAAATTAGGGTATCATTAAAGAAGCATTGTAGAAATACTTTATTACTACCCTCGCTATTGATCATTATTTTAGTTGAATTTTAAAGCAAGCATTTTCCAAGTGATGTACGTTTTCAGAAGGTGAGCTATCCTTCAACGTGATTGATTCCATGAAATCCTAAACAAAAATAATTAAAATAATAATCCTTCAGTTCCTTTGGATTACCCGTTTTGATTTTGAGGCATTATATATAGCTGCAGTACGTCAACATGAAAATATTTCTGAAATAACGATGGAGGTACATGAATCGCTAAGTGCATAAATGAAGCCCGTACAAAATTTTCCAGATTGGCTTTACTGCATGAAAGGAGTCTAACAGGTAGATGGATCGTTTAGTGCAGATAAAAAAATTTTCCAGATCAACAAAGCAACTCTAGCAACATTTACGATTCACCACGAACTGTAGAAAGGGAACATGTCCTGGACGTTTTTCTGCTGTAAACAAAATAGAGATTTTGGCATCAACAAGAGAAAACTGAGAAAACAAGAACGATATTACACCGTTACTGTCCTGAAAGACCTCATATTCTATTCTTCACAGATGAAAGACAGATTTAGTGTTATTCACACCCAAACAGAAGACTTAACAAATGATGGTGGTCAAAATTCTACAACGAAACCTTTCCTTGTTAATAATTGTTATTATATAGGTGTTAAAAAGGAGCGAAAGATTTCTTTTTGCCTATCAGTCATAAATTTACTGTTACCAAAGACAGACCACAGGTAGCTCAGTTTATGACAAAAGTCAATGGCCTATGAGCTAACAGTACTTATTTAAGGAATGCTGTGATGAATAAACGACTTTCCAAGGAATATGCGTGAATCATGAAAATGTATGAAATCAAAAGATATTTAATTTGCATTCTGGAAGAAAAGATGCAATTTTCGAGTGAAATTTTGAACTGCCCGACAACAAAGAGAGATGAAACTGAAGATAATGAGAAAGTTCATGATATTATTTTGATGCAATAATGTTTAAAATATATTTAGTTCCAACAAAATACAGAAATAGATATATATCATCAAAGCACTAGGCTTTTAATTTATATTCCACACTGTTTACTGCAGAAAGGGAACATGTTTAATGTCAAGAAAGTAGTTTCTCAGCTACCAGAAACCCAAAGATGGAAAAAGCTGTTTCATCTGAACCATAATCCCAAATATTCTACAATTTTTTGAGTAACTGTAGATTTTTTTTTTGTAAAGCATTTTTTGGTCTCTCCTGCAAATTTAATATAGAAGGCTTCTTCGCATTCCGCAGTTACAAGTTCATATGTGCATGAGGTCCATACGTTTATTTATGCGTTTGACTCATCAGTCTTCTGGCAGATTTGATGCGATTCGCCATGATTTCCTCTCTTCTCCCATACTTTACATCTCAGAGTTTCACTTGCAACCTACGTCCTCAATTAATTGCGTTCTGCAATCCAATCTCAGTCGTACTCTACAGGCTTAATCCTCTACAGCTTTTTCTAGTGCCAAGGGAGATAACCCCTGATGTCTGAACGACGTCCTGTCATCCTGCAACTTCTACTCGTCAATTTCTTTCCTCGCCCATTCTCGTCATACTTTACCTTATCAGTCTACCTAATTTTCAACATTATTATGCAGTATCAGATCTCAAATACTTCGGATCTTTGCTTTTCCAGTTTTCCCACTGTCCATATTTGACTAACATAAAATGCTGTGCTCCAAACGTACATTCACAAAAACTTCTTCCACAAATTAAGGCTTATGTTCATTACTAGTAGATTTCTTCTGGCCAGGAATGCCCTTTTGTCAGCACTAGTTTGCTTTTGATGTCCTCCTGGCTCTGTTCGTCAAGGGTTATTTAATGCCTAGGTAGCATAATTCCTTCACTACATCTACGTCGTGGTCACCAGTCATGAAGTAAAATTTCTCGATGCTCTCATTTTTTCTACTTCTCAATACATTCGTCTTTTTTGCAATTTATTCTCAATCCCTGTTCTGTTCTCATTACACTGTTTATTATATTGATTATATCTTGTATTACTCCTTCACTTTCACTAAAATTGAAATGTCACATCTTATCACTGATACTCTTTCACCTTGTCTTTAAATCTCGCTCTTCAACCATTCATTTTGGCATCTTCTACGCATAAATCGAGCAATAGGGGCGAAAGACTACATCCCTGTCTTACACACTTTTCTAGCTAAACACATCGTTCTCCGTATTCCACTAGTATTGTTCCCGTCTGGTTACTGTATATATTGTACATTAACCTTCTCTCGCTATAGCTTACACGTTTTTTCTCATACTTCCGAACATTTTGCACGTGCTTATATTATCGAACCCTTTTTCAAATTCTATGAATATTATGAACTTGTCTTGAGTTTTCTTCAATCTTGCTTCCATTATCAAGCACAACAACAGAACGGCCTCATGAAGCCAAACCGATCTTCTACTAAAAAAGATCCTCAAATTTCTTTCCACTCCCCTGTACATTATTCTTGTCACCAACTAGGTTGCTTGAGCTGATTATACGACTAACCAATAATTCTTGTACTAGTATTCTCTTGACATGTTAACAATTGTGTATTGGGTGTTTTCGGGAAGTCTGATGGTATATACCCTATCTCATACATTCTACATACCAACGTAAGCGGTCTTTTTGTTGCCACTTCATCCATCGTTTATAGAAATTGCGATAGAAATTCATCTATCCTCTCTGCCTTATTTGATGTTACGAATTCCAAATCTCTTTTAAATTTTGATTGTAATACTAGATTTCTTGCCAATGGACTCCTGTTTCCTCTTCTATCACGTCGTCAGACGAGACCTCCCTTCATACAGGACTTGAATGTATCGTTTCCACCTATCCCCTCTCTCCTCTGCATTTAACGGTGGAATTCACAATGCACCTTTAATATCACCGCAAGTGTTTTTGATTTCGCCAAAAGTAATTGTAGCACGCAGAACCAGACCTTCCGACAGACATTCCTCATCCTATTTTCTCATATCTATCGTGCAGCCACTTAATCTTAGCGTCCCTGCACTTCCTTTTCAAAGTGACTTGTATTTCTGCATTCCTGAATTTCCCTGAATTTTTTGTACTTTTTTCTTCGTCGGTTAACTGAAGTATTTCCTCCTTTATCCGTGATTTTGTGATTGGGCTTTCTAGAGTAGACCATTCCTCTTCAACTGAACCGCCTACTGACCTATTTGTTTTTGGTGTATATATAGCCTCATAGAACTTCAAGTATATCTCTTCATTTCTTAGTATGCATACAGCTTGTTTGTGCATTGGTTCTTACTGACTAGCCCCTTAAACTTCAACCCCGATCTTTGTTATTATTTAATTGTGATCTGAATTTATATATTACATACTCACATTACTTACTGTTTTTCGCGTTCAAAAAAATTGTTATCGAAGAAGATCACGAAACACGTTAGGCAGACGAGTCGACGTCGCCATCAACATCCTGCAGACTGGAGGGCTCTGGTCGACATTCCACTCTGCATTACTTGCACTCGGGCATTAGCTGCCTGCAATGGGGCGCAGGCAACAGACATTATACAGTATATCAGTTGCGAATAGCAGTGATCTATTTTGACGGTTACTCGCATTGAAGCGGAAGATTCGCTCGTGAGTCCAGATCTTGAAGAATATGATACGTGTTGCCATTGATTCATTTCAATGCCCAAATCCGAATAGTGATATTGCAAACTTTCTCATAAATTATGTTTTCAACCAGAACAAACGTAAAAAGAACGTACTACAGAAAATAACGGAACGACAGTTTACACAAAATTATAATTACAGGTCAGAGTTTTTATGCTAAATTACTTTCGTCTAAAGTGATTACCTTGTGTCAAGATGAACAGCCCATAACGTAACCAATCGTGTAATAACTTAATACCCCGATGAGACAAAATCATATGACTACTGCCCATTGCGAGACTGAATGTGACCTGTAGGGGAAATCCACTAACATAAGTGACTTTGACTAAGCGCAAATTTCTATGCTTGGGCGTCTGGGAACGAACATCTCGAAAACAGCGAAGTTTATCCGCTGCTCGCGTACTACTATATTCCGTATGAAAGTTGAACATGGCCACAGATTTTTAAAGCTCAAATGTTACCTGTTATACTATTTTCTCATCAACCACAAAATTCTCTGGTGAAATAAATTCATAAATATTTAAACAAGTAAAATAGGCCTCGCCATTTATTTTCTTTAATTGGTTATACTTTTCATTTCGAAGGACGATATTTTCGTATCATACATTCTCAATATTTTACTCTGTTACGTTGTATTCCATTTCAAGTGGGCTAATGAATCAATTATTCGTACTCAGGCGTCTGCTACCAAGATTGTCGCAATATCAGATTCGTGTTATGCAAGCATATTCTTTGTGGGTTTGTCTCTTACTACTCCTATTGCATCTTATTTCTCTTACAATTCAAAACAAAGGTGACAGGTCACAACCTTGCTTTACTTCTTGACTGACTTGTAAGAACTTTCGGATATTAGTCTCTGAAACTACAACCCAAGTTCAATCATACAGGTATTTGAGATCATCTTTTGGATGGTATTTTATATTTTTCCGTGTCTCTCACATACTAGTAAATTTTAATGTATCGGTAGTTCGACCACAACCAAAAGTTAACATATAAAACAGTTAATCTTTTAGTCTAAATCTATTGGTCTAAATGCTGCTTATTGCTACTTGTTTATAGCTTGTGTCTGTCTAATAAATGTTCAGATGCGTTTATGAATGATCTTTCTTTTGTAAGGCCGCACTGTTGTTCTAACAGCACCTTTACATTTATTAGTTGCAAATTATTTTTAATTATTACCTCTTAAATTTTATGTGTAGCACTCAGTAGGTTTAGGTATCTTTATGTGAGCATGTTGAAAAGTAATGCCTTCGAATTTTTTATGTAAAAATCTTAACGATTTTTAAATAAAACAACCATTTAACGTTTTACGTATTTATTCTTAATATCTGCATATTTCTTTCGTAACATAGTCACCCTGGCAACGAACGAATTTCTTCCAGTGAGAAGCCAGTTTGCTGATACCGTCAGCGTAGCATGTTTACCCTCTGCTTTCACCGTTTCATCGCTTTTGAAGTCAAATCCTCGAAGGTGTTCTTTCCGCTTTGGAAACAGATGGAAATAGAGTTTGGGTTCATTCAGCACTGTATGGAGGATGCTCGATGACAGTGAATTGATGGCGTCGGATTTCTGCAGATGACGCAGTGCTCGTGTGTGCTCTGGCATTATCATGCTGAAGGAGAGCGTGCTCCACGTGTAGACGAACCCTTTGAATTCGAAACAATTCGAAACTCGGTAACAGCAAGCTGTTTCTCACGCACGGCATAGTTACGTTACACATCGCTGTGTTACACGCTACCATTTGTTACTCTATAGGAGAGAGGGCTGCAAATACGGTGACGTGAACAATAAAGATGTAGAATGTTAATAAAGTTTCTTTTATTTAAAAAACTTTAAGACTTTTCACATTAAAAATCGGTTCGTTACTTTTCAAAGTACCTTCGTAATTACTGCAAGTTCCTTGGCATCGTAGTATGAGCTGTTATCCCCGGAAATTTCTAATCCTCTGAACGATTTAAAGTGTTCCCTTTGTTTCCTATCTCACTGTAGACAGGTAACAATCTTTTAGACTTAAAATTCTTCAATGCTGCTTATGTCTCACCTGGAAGTTATATTTCAATATCATTAACGGCAACTATTACGCACTGGTCATCAAGGGTTGCACAAATGAATGATGGTCATGTGACTGACATGAAAACTGCTATTTATTATTATTTAGTGTTCAAAAAACTAAAATCACATCTATAATGCTTCATTAGCTCTCATGTCTTACATTGAGGCGGACGAACTGCTGAGGCTCATACACGTTTGCTGTCAGTGCGGCACATGGTTCCGATTAGAACAGCGGCCGATGTTGGCCTTCGCGAATCCAAGGAATGTAGCACAGATCCGCAAAGAAGACCTGGTTGCTGCGGAATGTTTTTGGGTACGATAGTTACAGGAGTGTGTGTTTGGTCTACTTCATTTGCTCACTGATTACGCGGTAAAACACAAGGTGGCTGCTGATCGACTTAGTATATTCAGATGAAGTACTGGCTAAAGGAACCGTGCCTACTGAAAATTAAATTATCACAGCTGCTGCTGGATTTCACTGCTGTACCGTTCTGATATTCCGTGTGCTGCAGAATGTGTATACTGTTGACTCCGTAGTGCAATTTATCTATCTTGTTCTCTCTGTTTATCATTAAGTAAGTTGTCTGCTTTAGTTGACTGTTTTGGAAACTGGATTCTGGATGTGTGTATTACTGAGTATGTCACATGTTTCCACCGCATGTTGTTATTTATGTACCGTAATTCATGCCATTCTATATAGCGTGAAAGAAATCAGAAAATCTGCTATATTAACAGTCTGTCTATTTAATTATATACTATCATGTTTTTTCCATTATACTGGCACTTGGGCCTCTTTTAATAATGCTGACTGATTGTATTGGGACAAGTTAATTGAAATGCTTAATCTGTATTCGTAAGTCATATATTTTCTGAGCACTGAGGTGCCTGGCCGTTGCTTATTCTGAATTTGCATTCATTGTTCTTGTTAACAAACTGCTATTTGATTAAGAAGTTACGCTAAAACAACCCTAGACCACTTACCATTCCCATTAGTCCCAACGCCACGTATTTCACTTTGAATTCGTAAAGCGGCCTGAGCGAAAAACACTAGAAAATCACATACGTATGTCAACCATCCTTACCAGTTCTGTTACATCTGTGGGAATAAATGCAGTATTACTTCACTGCTGAAGACAGCCCATCACTGTTACTTTGGTCTGAAGTTATAAAACAAAAATAATCCCAATGTGCACCTTTTCTTTTTTTTCAGTTCCTGTTCAGCAAGTGTATGTCAAAAAAACCGAAGGTTAAATTCCCTTTGTCATTCCCGTGCTTCCAAGGGAGCCAGACAATCATGTAAATAATCGCTATTACTGCGTGGTATTACCTAATCGCATAAAAGAGATTGTGGAATGCAGAACCAAACACCCTACAGCTATCTGCCCGGTTCTACAAGGGTGTCATCTGCCTGTACCGAATCCATGAAGCGGCTACACTCTGGAGGCTCTTGATACAGTGAAAACGAAGACAACATCCCATCCAACATTCTTTCCATCATAGTCATCTCTATGATCTAACAGGTAAGATTATTCTACTGCCTTCAGACATCGAATTAGTATCATGGTTAACTTTGTAAGGGGAATGAATCAGAATGGAGGCGCTTTCAAGTGCGTAAGCACGCAATTCCACAGCTAAGTGAGACGAAATTGAACGAAGGAACCTTCGTTGTTCCTTAAGCATATAAAATGCATGTGAATTAAAACTTGAAATAATTCCACCAGGGAAATAGGAAAGCAGCTTTGGAAGTCTTTAGAAATGTTGTACATGACTTCGGGTGTAATTACGTTGAATTAGTAAGTAACCTGTTGGAGATGTATCGTCGCTTAGGCTGCAACACCTCACTGCCTGGCACAGCGTGCGTTTTCCAGATTTCGCAATATTTGGAATGATCGATAATGCCTGCAGAGGCTCCAGAGGGCCGACACCTGAACAGGAGAAGCATCCCCACACAATGGCGTTCCCAACACCGTGCGTAACAGTGGGTACTTGGCACAAGACGTCGTTTTGCACATTGACGGGTCCTTCAACATATCGAATCCCATCGGAAGAAAACAAATTAAACTTACGTTATTCGCTCCAGAGAATACTCGATTACTGTTGAGGTGTCCAGTGCTTATGCACTCTGGCAAATTCAAGTCCTGCTTTCCTACTCTTTGACGATATTAAAAGCCTTTGCTTGGGCGGCGGCCATGAAAATTAGACTCTACGAGGAATCGTTTTGGCGCACTGTGGGAGATTTTCACGTTGCGAAACTCTCTGATTATGTCAACAGCAGTCTTACTTCGGTCGCCCTTTGACGTCCACCTTATGAGATTATCCAATTGGAGTGACCTCGTGGGGCGTAGCCGTTCTTATTGATTATCTGTGATCCCTATTATTCATTTCTTCTTATGCCATATACTCAAAATTTGTCTGTACAAACCAAAACCCCGATCAACCTCCACCAGATACTTGCCGCGTTGTAGGGCATTGATTACCCGCATTTTTTAAGTCTACTGAATACCCTTTGACCTTCGGCATGTTGCGAACTGTGTGAAAAGAAAACAAAAGCTAATGTAAACCAAAGGTATTCGACGTAATACTAGAACCGTCATTTGCTTTCCAATAATAAACCACAATGTCAATGTACTTCTGACCCAATCGCAACACTGTCATTGTCGTGTCTAGGAAGCCTGCAGACTTTGTTCGCTAGACATACATTCAAACAAGATTTATTAATGAGTTCTATTACAAAAAGAAATTACAATACCTAACTTCAGCAATTACACAGATGTGTCGCATGCATATGTAGACATATGAGATAATACCAAGTCTGTGCTACAAAGAGAGTACAAGCGAAGTGATCTACTGTGGATGGTGCTAATGAACTGGCCATCACCAGTCGGTCATGGCACTTATGTCCTCTTCTGATAAGGGCCGCTGCTGTAACGTTGTCGTCCTGGAGACAGGTCGATCAGCGTGCGATTGATTGACGTCTTCTCACAGCCATCTCTTCTATACCATTCCCGACTGGCGTGACTTCAGGCCGTAACAGTCCTCTCCCCCAAAGCGACAGACCGTCGTCGTGTAGGGAGCTCGGCAATTGGCGGGGGGGGGGGGGGGGGGGTAGTCGTGTATGGAGCTCGACAATTGGGGGGGGGGGGGGGGTAGGAGTGTGGACGCTGCTATGGATCAGAAGCTGTGGCGGCAGGGGACGTCAGACTTTCGAACGTACCCCGCTATCCAGCCGTCGCTCTGATGGAAACGTCCCCCAGAAAACATCCAGAAGGGTATGTGTCCACCTCTGGAGGCCCATAGAAAGATGCAGAAGGCGTCGGCTGCTGCGGCGTGTGCGGGTAGGACGAAAGGAGGCGAAGGATGCGAAGGCTCAATCTGCACGGGGTCGTCCCGCGGTGTCGGAATGACACGCTCTGGCGGCTGCTGTGGCCACGCTGTCCTCAGGATCCGTGAACCTGGAGGAATAAATACAGAAGGATCACCGTGCACAACACAGTGGTGAATTTGATTGTGATGTTGGTACTGCAATTCCTCTGGCCCTGAAATGATATACATGCATGCGCCAAGTCGACGAAGGATCCCGTCTCGCTCCCACCGTCTGCTGCCGCTAAAGAAATCTGAAAAACACAATATCATGCAGCGCGAACCGATACTTGCGGCCTTCTTGCGGTGCTTGCAGGTGAGGAGGGTGGAACAGGTGGAGCAGTGTGCGGTGGCTGCGCCCTTGAAGCACTTCCGCTGGCGATGGTCCGTCTCATGGATACGAATATGAGGCGAGAAACAGTTGCAACGCTTGATCCCTAGTGTGTGCGGTGCGAAGTTTGGCTATCTGCCATTTGAAGGTGCTGACAAAACGTTCCGCATCGCCGGACGGTGCACTAGTTGGTTGCTGTATGCCATTGCGTTCACAGAATGTTTCAAATTCATGTGACATGAACTGAGGGCCGCTGTCCGGGACTGAGACTTCAGGTAAACTTTCGAAGCAAAAAATAGAGGACAACGCCAGGATTGTACTAAGTGATGTCTTCCAGTTCATTGGCACAACAAAAGGAAACTTGCTACAAGAGTCTACCACAAACAACCAGTGAGTGTTCCAAAAAGGTCTCGCAACAAAGTCTATGTGCACACGTTGTCATCGTGATTGCCACTTAGACGAAGAAGGGAATTGTTGTGGCAGAGCGGATTGATTTTTCTTACACGCGTGACACGGTGACGTCATCTGTTCTACTTCGGTGTCCGCACCCTGGCAAGCATAGTGTCGATGCGCTAACTGTTTCGTACGCACAATCTCCAGTGTACTTGGTGAAGTAACTGGAACACTTCTTTTTACAAACCTTAGGGAATCAACACATGTGATTGTCCACAGTCATTTTGAACAAGAATCAGACTTGCTATACAACGAGGCTATGCTGACGTGCAAAGTATCCCCGCACTACAGATTTGTTTATGCTATGCAATGAGCGAGGCCAAGATGTGCAAATGTATTGCCGTTCACATCTGATTTAGCTTCCATGGCATGCGCAATTTTTCTACAGTTCAGAGGAAATGATTGAAGCAAATAAAAATCCTGAGCATCGATGTGGCAACAAGAAGCAGCAGAACCGTCAAGGTCTGTATCAGGGCTAATAGGAAAACATTAAAAAACGTCTGCCTTACCGTATTGAACTGTGCGACGATACATAGTCTCGTACTGGTATTGAGACAACAACAAAGGACATCTTTGCTATTTTTGGACAATTTGTACAGGAACCGGCTTCATCGGATGAAACAAGGTCTGCAATGGCTTGTGATCCGTTACTAAGTAGAATTTTCTCCCAATACACGTAGTGGTGGAATTTGGTGACCTCTGCACCTATACACTAAGAGGAAGCGTCAGCTTGCAACACAATTGGTTTGTCATGATCAAAGTGAACCAAGCATCGATCACTGAGCAATACATCTTTACGTTATGAACAGCTTCTTGGAATTGATCTCTCCAAACAAAGGAGACACTTTTGCGATGTTAGCGATGCAATGGAGCTGCGATTTGTACAGCATTCGGGATGAACCAAATATAATAGTTCAACTTCCCTAAGACCAACTGCAATTCTGTGACATTGCGAGGAACTGGCAGGTCACGTATGGCTAACAAATGTGACTCAAGAGGATTTACGTCTTGACTGTTTATGACATGACTCAGATACTGCAACTCAGGTTTGCTAAAAGCACACTTGTCCAGCCTCCATCACAAAACACACGAAAGAAAGCACGCAAACTTGCATGTGTTTTTCAGGTGTATGACCTGCTACAACCATATCGTCCAAATAGTTTGAACAGTCTGGTGCTTGAGCAGTTAGTTGTTCCAAATACCGTTGCCAAAAGGCAAACGCAAATATTTAAACAATCCCAAATGAGTGTTCACAACACACACGTTTTGAGAGTATTCATCTAATGGTATTTGAAGGTATGCGTCGCGCAAATCAGTTCTCGATTTTCGCGACGCGTATGTGTCCATGAGATCCTCTGGGCGTGGCCATGGATAAGCAACAATCACAGTTTGTGGACTGTAGACTTAAAGTCAACACAGCGACGAATGCGACCTGAAGATTTAGGGAGAAAAAACATTTGACTTGCCTACTGACTAGCTTGTATGGGCGCAATGGCTCCTTTATCTTGCACATCATTAAGTTCTACAGCTACTTTGTTCCATAATACAATGGGAACAGCTCTGACCTGGAAAAATTTCGCCTGAGCATCATCTTTCATAGCAATATGGGCAACAAAATTGTTAGCCTTGCTAAATCTTCAGGAAACAGCTAGCTACACTGTCTTTAGCAATGAATGCAGTCACTGACAACACATTCTCTTGAATCTGAAAGCCAAACAAAGCAAACGAATCAAGACTAAATATGTTCTCACAGTCACGTGATTGTAGCACAGTGAAGGCTACAGTTCACATAAGACGTCGATACATGGCAGGCAAGGTACATTTTCCGAGAATGGGAATGTCTTCTCCATTATAAGCCGTCAGGTAGTTTTAGACAGGCATGGGTAACGTAACAGTTCATATGTGTTACGATTCAGCAAGGTAACAGAGGCACCTGTGTCCAACTGGAATTTCGCCTGTTTTACACCGATATGCAAATGAACAAAAAGAGTGTTGGACTGGCTTAGCACTGAAGAAACTGTTTGCTTGCTAGTTTTGCTAATGTCTGCAGCAGGCTTTGAATACACTGCATTGAGTACATTGTCCTAGTAACTGGATTTTTGTGAGTGCGCAGATTCTTTATGTTTGTTCCATTGCAAACATATGGATTGTATGTGACTTTTCTTGTCACGTGCGTAGCACTGTGCTTGTCTGGATGGGAAGTCTCAATGTTTGTGCCATGACGAGCACTGAGGGCATGACTGAAGTCTGTTCGTCTGTTTAGATAACTGTTTACACGGCGTGGAGCGTGCATGCTGTTGCTGCCTGCTGGGGCAGTCGTAAGCAAAGGACGACTCAACTTGACAAAGTGGTGGCTGGTCAAATTTAGTGGCTACTATAGTGCCTGAATCATACTGATCTAGAATTTGCACTATGTGCTGAAATGATGGATCTGACTGTTTGAAAATCGGTTCTCTACGTTGGACATCAGTTACATTGTACACAATCGCATCATGCCACATAGTCTCTAAATATAAAGCGCCACAAGCACCCCTGAATTTGCATTTCCTCGTCATGTCGTTCAAATCTGTTACCCACTAGCGATAGGTTTGTCCAAACGTTTTCTTGCAACAAAAGAATTGATACTTAGCTGGCACCACATTTACTTGTTGGTCACAATAGTAGTTAGTGAGTCTTGAACCTGTTCATAGGAAAGTTCACATGGAGTGGCTTTAGAGAACAGTTTCAGAATGTTGCGAAAGACTGAACTTCCTACCATTGACAGAAAATAATGTAGTTTCACATTACCTGACACTTGGTGAGCAATGATGTGGGTTTCATACTGTTGCAACCACTCTAGCCAGTCCTCTTCCTTTTCATTACACTGTCGAAAAGGCGTTATGGCAATCGGAGCTACAGTTTTTGCTTGTGGCGCTGCGCTAGTGGCTTCATTGGTTAATGGCTGCTGTCTCGTGTTTAGTAGAGTTGAGATATGCTACGTCTGAAGCTGAAACACATGTATTAGCTGCATTACAAAAATGTTTCAAATGGCTCTGAGCAGTATGGAACTCAACTTCTGAGGTCATTAGTCCCCTAGAACTTAGAACTAGTTAAACCTATCTTTCCTAAGGAGATCACACACATCCATGCCCGAGGCAGGATTCGAACCTGCGACCGTAGCGGTCTCGCGGTTCCAGACTGCAGCGCCTAGAACCGCACGGCCACTTCGGCCGGCAGCTGCATTACATCTATCTCTTCCAGCTGTGGCGTCTGAGCAGCGGGTGGGACAGGTGGGTTGTTCATTTTGGAATAGGTAAATGCAATAAACAGACAATGCAAAGAAGAAAAATAAGCACACAAGCAGAGAAAATTTCTGCAAAGCTCACCTGAAAACGCTGAATAGAAAAAATACTATAAGACGCACTATTAAAACATATAAACACACCCCTGCGAAGAAAAGATAAGGTGGAATTAAGGCGCCAGCAAAACACAAAAGCCCATGACAGCCAGGCTCTGGAATGTCCAATTGGTGTTCGTTCACCTCCTCGTCGCCAAATATGTGATGTCTACGAAGCCTACATACTTTTTTTGCTAGACAAACAATCAAACAAGTCATATTAATGAGTTTTATTACAAAAACAAATTACAATGCTTAACTTCCGCAATGACACAGAGGTGTGCAAGCAAACGGCGACATACAACGTAATCCCAAGTCGGTCCTACATAGAAAGTGCAAGCGAAGTGATCTAGCATGGACGCTGCTGTTCAACTGGCCATCACCAGTCGGTCGTGGCACTTATGTCCTCTTCACATAGAGGCTGGTGCTGACACGTTGTCGTCCTGGAGAGGGGTCGGTCAGCGTGCGATTGGCTAACGTCTTCTCACAGCAATCTCTTCTCTATCGTTCCCGACTGGCGTGGTGGCGCATGACTTTACGCCATAGCAATCAATGTTGTAATTACCATGTATGCGCTGAATCCTGAGGCGTGTGTTTATTTATATGGACGTGTGCCGCTGCACAGTGAGCGAAGACGGGCTGATTAGACGGGGAAGCGCACTACGCATACACAGGGGCGAAAATTTGTCTGTCAAAATACTTACCGTCGCTAATGTATATTCTTTGCTTGACTCTTTTGATAATTGTTCCGAGCTGTTTCTGTTAGAGTCTTTCCACACTGACAGTTTCTTTTGTGTTAACTGCGGTTTTCATAGGTCGTAATATCTTTCTGCTTTAGAAACGTATCTTTATTGGTGGTTTTGTCTTTTTTGGTTATTCATACAACTACTTCAATCTATGAGTTTCTCTCTGCACTTGCATAACCAAAATCTCTTGCTGTGTTCGTCACAGCTATTAGGTGTTGGCGCTCTACACCCAGCGCGACTGAAAAAGGAAGAACAAAAATATTTCAGTTGTTTATTACAGATGAACTATAAAAGATAGAGCCACATTGCACATATCACTGGCACAGTGGAAAATTCGAAGTTTTGACACAGCTGTACAGTTGTTAATTTGTAATAAAATGATGGCTACATCACAAGAGAAATCTCTTTGCGTGTTGGAATTTGCGTGAAGTCAATCCATTGTTCAAGTGCAGCGTGCATTCCGCCGTTGGTTCAGTAAATATATTTTTGATTTGCTTACAAAATTCTTGGAAGTTGGTTGCATAAGTGGAGAGTGCAAGTCGGCCACGCACTTCTCGTGAAAACGTCGAACCTATATGAGATGCGTTCAGGACCCACTGAAGTCCAGAAGACAGGCGAATCCGGACTTAAACTTGCTAAACAACGGTGTAGCTCGTCCTGAAGTGAGACCTGCATATAAAGTCTTACAAGTTGCAGTTATTGCAGCAGTGGCGTTCCGGCTACTATAACAGAGGGTACGAATTTTGCAGGATATCCCAGAGGCCTCTTCTCTGCGGATGAGTAGTCTTTTCTGCTGAATCGACGTTTCATCTATCGGGTGAAGCAAGCCACCGTAATGTAAGAATTTTCTGGTGACGAAATCCTCACATCGTCGTCGAACCTGAAAGAGACTCACCGAAACTGAAGGTTTTATGAGCCATTTCTGTTCAGATAGTTATGGACCTTTCTTTTTTACGGAGGAAATAGTAACAGGAATGTCATACCTCTACATGCTGCAAAATTGGTTGTTTCCTCTACTTAACGAACATCCTACGATATTATTTTATACAAGGTGTTACAAAAAGGTACGGCCAAACTTTCAGGAAACATTCCTCACACACAAATAAAGAAAAGATGTTATGTGGACATGTGTCCGGAAATGCTTAATTTCCAGGTTAGAGCACATTCTCGTTTCTTCAGTATGTACTGTACTTCCTCGATTCACCGCCAGTTGGCCCAATTGAAGGAAGGTAATGTTGACTTCGGTGCTTGTGTTGACATGCGACTCATTGCTCTACAGTACTAGCATCAAGGACATCAGTACGTAGCATCAACAGGTTAGTGTTTATCACGAGCGTGGTTTTCAGTCAGTGCAATGTTTACAAATGCGAAGTTGGCAGATGCCCATTTGATGTATGGATTAGCACGGGGCAATAGCCGTGGCGCGGTACGTTTGTATCGAGACAGATTTCCAGAACGAAGGTGTCCCGACAGGAAGACGTTCGAAGCAATTGATCGGCGTCTTAGGGGGCACGGGACATTCCAGCCTATGCCTCGCGACCGGAGAAGACCTAGAACGACGAGGACACCTGCAATGGACGAGGCAGTTCTTCGTGCAGTTGACAATAACCCTAATGTCAGCGTCAGAGAAGTTGCTGCTGTACAAGGTAACGTTGACCACGTCACTGTACGGAGAGTGCTACGGGAGAACCAGTTGTTTCCGTACCATGTACAGCGTGTGCAGGCACTATCAGCAGCTGATTGGCCTCCACGGGTACGCTTCTGCGAATAGTTCATCCAACAATGTGTCAATCCTCATTTCAGTGCAAATGTTCTCTTTACGGATGAGGCTTCATTCCAACGTGATCAAATTGTAAATTTTCACAATCAACATGTGTGGGCTGACGAGAATCCGCACGCAATTGTGCAATCACGTCAACACAGATTTTCTGTAAACGTTTGGGCAGGCATTGTTGGTGATGTCTTGATTGGGCCCCATATTCTTCCACCTACGCTCAATGGAGCACGTTATCATGATTTCATACGGGATACTCTACCTGCGCTGCTAGAACATGTGCCTCTACAAGTACAACACAACATGTGGTTCATACACAATGGAGCTTCTGCACATTTCAGTCGAAGTGTTCGTACGCTTCTCAACAACAGATTCGGTGACCGATTGATTGGTAGAGGTGGACCAATTCCATGGCCTCCACGCTCTCCTGACCTCAACCCTCTTGACTTTCAATTATGGGGGCATTTGAAAGCTCTTGTCTACGCAACCCCGGTACCAAATGTAGAGACTCTTCGTGCTCGTATTGTGGACGGCTGTGATACAATACGCCATTCTCCAGGGCTGCATCAGCGAATCAGGGATTCCATGCGACGGAGGGTGGATGCATATATCCTCGCAAAAGGAGGACATTTTGAACATTTCCTGTAACAAAGTTTTTGAAGTCACGCTGGTACGTTCTGTTACTGTGTGTTTCCATTCTATGATTAATGTGGTTTGAAGAGAAGTAATAAAATGAGCTATAACGGAAAATAAGCGTTTCCGGACACATCTCCACATAACATATTTTCTTTCTTTGTGTGTGAGGAATGTTTCCAGAAAGTGCGGCCGTACCATTTTGTAACACCCTGTATATGACTAGAAAAGACAGACACATGCACTTTCACCCTGAGGTGCGACATTATCTTAAAATCGCACAACGTTGAATTGCAAGATGCGGCCAACAAGATCCTTTTCAGTGTTTATGGCCTCCCAGTCACAATACCTTACATAAAAGACAGTGTCATTGACCCTTCTATGGCAGCTATTCGTCAAAATCCGAGAAATCAAGTTGTAGAAGCTGTCGTTTTAATACACAGGGACCTGTTAATTCAATTTTACAGTCCATATTTTTTTGACGCTTCTGTCCAATCTCCCACTTTGTCTCCAGTATCTGACAATAATACAAACTTTATAAGATATATCTTCCTTGTGTCCTCAGCTCCGTATTAACACCTAATCCACTAATCCACTAATTCAGAGTGTTTTCCCACTCAAAAATTGGGACGTAAGACCTACGACACTGTCCATCTACCAAAACAACAAGACGTTTTCTACTGCCGACGCGAGATTGCCACAGTGGGATTACAAAAGAAAAAAGTAACTTCTATTTTTTTAGCGTTACCTGCCATCGCGGCCCCTATTCCTTTACAGCGCAAGAACGTTTCCCTGAATTCGCTTACATGACTGCTGTGTTTTTTTCTCGTCCACATGCAAATGGCTATGTAATCCGCGGGCATGGCTGGCAGGAACAGTGGGGAGGGTTCGTATTTTTACCACTGTAGTCCCGTCTAGCAGTGCAGTGTCCAGCTGCAGTCCAGCCGCACTCACAGAGCTTGCCCAGACGCATTCTCCTTGTTGTGCTACACAGCCGTGCTCTTAAAAACACCGTTGCGGAAGTCCTGATGGGTCCAAAGGTAGCGGCCCTATGCGCCCTCATCATCGTCTGCCCCGAACCGCCGAGTGTCCGTCTTTTTGCACCTCAGATTCATAATCCTAGTCAATAAAAAGCATGCATACATGGCTAGTACTTCCTCTACAAACTCCAGCCTTATGATTCTATGTGTATTTGCTACATCCCATCTATTACTTGTGTCTGCGTTCTTTCTTCCTATCTTTATTCAAGGAAGAGATGTGGTTAGTCATTCCGGTTAACCACCTCTCACTGTCATACTATTAACATTATCCGATTCGCTTCTGTCTGCCTAAGCTTCATCTCTTATCCAAATTACAATACGTCCGTGTAACACTTCTCGCTTTAATAAACATGTCCTTGCTGTCGGATCATCCTTCTTTGTGCAGAGTCGTCCTATTTTGAAGCAGATACGAATTCTGTAATTTTCCTTTGGCAGCAATGGTATATGTTAGGTTTTGGGTCACCACCACGAATACTAGATTCATGTTCTCCCATGGAGGAAAAGAAATGAAATTTACGATTATCAAGGTACAGCATCCTTTCCTAAAGTTGTTATCGTATATTTTCATGTATTTTGTCAATCAGATAGAATGAAAATATTGTAAAAAGTGCTAATGTAGAGCTTACTGTAGTCACATAGAGTCAGGGTCTTCAAATAATAAGTCAACCTTAGTCGCCGACGCTAATAATGATACTCGAAAAGCAACGAAAAGAATGAAAACTTTAAGGTGAGTCACAGCCTCGTTAAAATGTTTAAAGAACTAAGTGCTACTTTAAAAATTGTAGACTAGATGTGTGGCACAGAGAATTTGTCAGCTATTATATTCATGTACATATGTATTTGTGCAGTAGAAAGATGTTTTAGCGTCAATGGATGGTGTTCAAGTTAAATTTACGTAGTTTGACGTAAATTAACTTTACATCCTCATTGTCATATCCTAAAGTAAGTTATAAAACAGTTCTAAATCAGTTCCCCGTATGAGGAGAGGACGTAATGGATGAAATAGTGAACCCCACGAGCAAGGCAGTAGTAATTATTCCCTAAGCATTCAACGCTTCTGTAAATGTAGCTACAATTCTTTGTCTGCTTTCTGATGTGGTAAGACTACTGTGATTGTTATAGTGCACAAGGGCACACTGTGTAGTTAAAGTAGCGAAGTAGTCGCATACTTAATGAATTTAGCGGAGCAGATACAGGGATTACCCTTTCTTAATTAGTTTTGTAGAAGGAGTACGTATTATGTTCTGAAAAGTACCACAATCTTACTGTCTGGAAAGACACATACGTTTGTGCTCGAAAACACAGTAGCATTTATCTCATAATATGCCGCCCGCAGCCTATGATCAGCACGAGCGAAAGGAAGTCAGAGTGATAGTAAGTGATAGTAGTTCCATACTCATGATATGAGCGTAGGAGAGCATCGTGACCATTCTAGGCCAGGTCGCAATGAAGGTGGTTTGCCGTTGCCTTTCTCCAAGTCCTTATCTGTGTCTCGTGGATGCCTGTGATGAGTGCTTGTGCAACCTAGTGTAGGATTCATGTTGCTACTGGTGTTGGGACAGGAGAAGGCGAAACCATGTGCAGACACATACTCAGCTCCTCTCTAATAGCACCAAGGGAACTGCCGAACGTACGTACGTTAACCACCACTTCCGACGGATAGACCACCAGCATTAACGTCACATGTCCTCGTTTCTTGAGACACTGTGAAAAGGTTCGAAAATTGATCCAGGCCAAGCAAAATGGTTGTCATGAACCTCACCCACCACCACTCTTCTCCTTGCCGGCCAAATAGTGGCAGTGAAAATTTCATCTACTACTAGATCTCTACCTATGCCTCCGAGGTGAGCGTCACTGCACAGAGAGAATCCACTTTAAGAAAGATGACGAAATATCTTACCTATACGAAATGGAGGCCATTCAGTGTATGTTGCAGTTGTTTAACTTTACTTATATATTACGTGTACAACCAGCAGGTATGATAATGATAGTGAGAAATCAGTTATTGGTACTCATATCAGAGCGTTATGTTTAACATTTCCTCCGTTCATGCAGTTGTCGCACATGGAGTATAGCGAACAATGAAGTCGGTATACGTACCAGCAGACGCGTAACCCACTATTCAATAAGGACTCTCTGCAGACACCGAATTTGCACGTATATTGCTCACTGTACACCCTCATTGATATTTCCTGCCGTAGAGCCAGGAAAAATCGTATCTACGTGCTGATCTGTGGCTGCATGCAACGGTGCACAGTCACCATACCTCTGAATATTTCGTAAAATGTTGTTTGCCTCCCTTTGTCATTGGATGTGTATTTTTATGGATCCTATATCTAACTGCACTGCATTCGAATTTCAAAGACAGTCTCATAAATTTGTCTGCAATAGAGAGAACAGAAACAGCGAACAGACAATGCAGAACGTTGTGACGTAAATACAACGGGCAATCCCGGGCAACAAGATTACCTGGCGTTTCAAATCGCAATCAGCCATCCAAACACAAAACACTCAGCAGTTTGTATACAATGCAGGAAATCTCTTGTTTTACAGTTCCATCCCCAAACTCTCTCTCTCTCTCTCTCTCTCTCTTTCTCTCTGCCTTTCTCTCTCTCCCTCTCCCTTTGTCTGTCTCTCGATTCAGACCACTTTTTCTCTGTCCGTTGGTTTACCACTGCTTTTCACTGGGGAAGACTGATGTGTAGCGTACGTGCAGTTACTATCCTATATATCTAACTGCAGTATTCATTCGTTTGCTGTCGTCACAGATTCAACAATACATGTAGAAACGGAAACTAGATAGAGAACAACAGTAATATACACCTTGCGACGAGCAATGTACCTCTTACATACGTAAACAGCAACACAATCACAAACTAAGGTTTGGTTTTTTGGTAGTGGGATAAATATACCTAAGAAATGACTTTAAAACAGTTATATTCCCTGAATTTTGATGAAGGGTTTTGGTTCGTTTCCTTAGGTTGTCACGTAAATATTGCCTGTACCCACCATTATTGCGCTGGAATCTTGTTGAGAAGGCCGAGCTCTACAGTGGGATTTCTAACAGCCCGCTCTATCGTTCGTGGTAGAGAACAGTGCTTACAAGGAAGTAATAAATGTCAGAGACAAGCATCCGATCATAATGGACGTAACAAGGAACTTGTAAACGGGCCACTTAGTTGGAAGAAGGTAACTTTTCGACACACATCGAATAGTGGTCTGCGGTGTATGGACGTAGATGCATAAAGCCGTGACCTCGTCAATGAACTTTCCCAGATCTCCCTTCAGGTGAATTAGAAGAAACACAGTAAGGTTCTATCATGATGTCCAGAAAACGATTTATAACACATACAGCCAGAATACGGTTTCGATGTCATCCTTATCGCCGTATAGCTTATAGAACTCGCTAGTTTCTCAGTAACTCCGCCATAGCCGGTCCCAAGTCCAGTTGAGAAAGGAGGAGGGGGAGGAGTAACACCTCGTTAAAAAAACTTGGTTCACCTGGCTCGGGTGATAGTACCTCGTGAGGGCCCCTTGCCAGGGATGCGGTGAAGACCTCAACGGCAGCGAAGGCGGAGAAGATGGGCTTCGCTACGGCGGAGCTGGCGGAAGAGGCACCTTTTCTCTTTGGGTACAAAAAGAGTACAAGTAGCGACTGAACCCCAGAGCGGCGGCGACAGACAGCGTCTGACTCATGGTGAGCGGCTGACTTTGGGCTGGGCATCCTGCTGCCTATGTGGAAAGGAACGGGAAACTACCACATTACATTCCCAAGCAGTACATGGCATGTCTCTTCATTTGAAAGATTCCGGAGTTGAAACTTCCCCTCATTCGGATCTCCGGGAGGGGAACACATTGAGAGTAGACTTATTTAAAAGGAAGAAAGGGACAGTGAAGGGAGGAAAGATACGGATTGGAACATGGAATGTGAGGGCACTTCTGCAAGCAGGAAAGCTAGAGAATGAAAAATAGGAGATGAAAAGGAACAGATTAGATGCCCTCGGTTTGTCTGAAATGAGATGGGGAGAGAATGGGGAGATAGAAAGTAGAGATTATAGACTCTTTTACTCAGGGGAAATCAAGAGTGGTGAAAACGGAGTAGGAATATTGATAGGGCAAAAGTTGAAAAATGAGCTAATGACTGATGGAAGACTGATGATGATACGACTGAAGGGTAGTTCAAAAGATTTGGTATTAATACAGGTATATATGCCAACCAGCCAGCACAGAAATGAGGAAGTGGAAGAATATTATGAGAAAATACAAGAACTCATCGAGAAAGAAAATAAAAATGCATGCGTTATTATCAGAGTGGACTGGAATGCAGTGGTGGGTGAAGGAAGAGATGAAGATACAGTAGGAAAATTTGGATGGGGAATAAGAAATGAGAGAGGTGAACGACTAATTAGTTTCTGTAAAGAAAATTCATTAGCATTGGGTAACACATTATTTGAACACCACAAAAGGAGACGTTACACATGGACATCAAATTTGAATAGGGAAAGATATCAGCTGGACTACATCCTGATACAAAAAAAGGTTTAGGAACTGACTGAAGAATGCTAAAGCTTATCCAGGAGCGGATATAAATTCAGACGACAACCTAGTGATGGGAGAAATACAATTGAAGTTGAATAAAGTCTGGAGTAGTAAAGCAAAGGAAAGACTAAACATAGAAAGACTCAAAGAGGTAGGAAAGGCATCAGATTTGGATAACAGATTTATGGAAAAATGGCAAAGAGGTAGTGTTGATGAAAGTGTTAATGACAAGTGGATAAAAATAAGGGAAGGACTCATGGACTCTGCCAAAGAGGTACTAGGAATTATCCCAAAGCACCAGGAAGGAATGGATAACAGAAAACATGTTGAAAAAGATGGAAGAGCGCAGAAATTGGAAAAACGTAGAAACTGAAGAAGGCAAAAAGAGGTACAGGAAACTGAATAATGAATTAAGAAGACAAACTGAAGAAGTAAGAGAAAAATGGATGAAACAGAAATGCGAAGAAATAGAGAAAATGGAGAGAGAGGGGAAGTATGAAATGATGTATAGACTGGCTAGTGAGATAGATTTTGAACGTAAATGAAAGACGAATAACATGGAAATAGAAAGAGCGGATGGTACTCCAGCAGAAGAACCACAGGAGGTTTTGAACGGATGGCAAGAATATATTGAATGTATGTATAAGGGGGATGAAATGCAAAGCGAAATTAAGGTTGAAGAAGAGCAACATGTGCTGGAAGATGGAAAGGTATTTACCATCTTTGAAGCAGAAGTAGAAAAGGCGCTGAAGGGGATGAAGAATAGGAAGGCATGTGGAATAGATTATTTGCCAGCAGAACTGTTGAAGAGTCTAGGAAACAAGGCAAAAAAAAAAGAAAAAGTCTACCTCTGTAACGAGATATATGAAAATAGGGGAATGGCCTGAGGACTTCGCTGCAACAGCTATGATACCAATAGAGAAAAAGAGAAACACCAAAAAATGTGAAGAGCACCGGACCATTAGTCTAATTTCTCGTACAGCTAAAGTCTTGCTGAGAGTGTTGAATAGAAGGTTATATGGCAAGCTGGATAGAGGGATTGCAGAAGAGCAGTTCGGATTTAGAAGAGGAAAAGGAACAAGAGATGCTATTGGCCTGCTAAGAATTATAGGGGAAAGATATATGGAAAAGAGAAATTTTTGCTGTTTTTATAGATTTAGGAAAGGCTTTTGACAGAATTCAGTCGAACAAGCTGATGGATATCTTAAAGAGGAAAGGAGTAGATTGGAGAAAGAGACGACTGATACAGATTCTATATTTACACCAGAAAGTAAAGATAAGGATTGGAAATGAAATGTCACAAGGAAGCAGCATTGGCCGAGGTGCTAGACAAGGTTGTTGCCTTTCCCCACTGTTATTTAACGTATACCTTGAAGAGATTATTGCGAGAAGCTTAGATGGGAAAAGAGGAATATGTATTGGTGGAAAGAGAACAGAAAGTTTAAGAATTGCTGATGACATGGTATTAGTGGCAAAAAGTGAGCGGATAGTGAATAACATGCTCAAAAATCTGAATGAAGCTTGTGTGGAATATGGGATGCAAATAAATACAGTAAAAACATAGAGTATGGTCATCAGTACAAGGCGCAGACTGTCCAATATTAAAATAGGACAATCTACCATTAGCCAAGTAAGTGAATTTAAATATCTCGGAAGCACAATAACTGAAGACTTGAGATGACACCAGAAGGTGAATACTCGAATTGCCATAGCGAAGGAGGCATTCAACAGAAAGAGGAGACTCTTATGTGGCAAATTAGATAAAGGACTAAGGAAAAGGCTTGGCAAATGTTTTGTCTGGAGTGTGGCACGATAGGGGGCAGAAACATGGAGACTGAGACGAGAGGATGAAAAAAGGTTAGAAGCATTTGAGATGTGGATGTGGAGGAGAATGGAGAGAATAAGCTGAATGGAAAGAGTGAGTAATGAAAGAGTATTGGAAAGGGTTGGTGAAATAAGATGTCTGCTGAAGGTTGTAAGAGAAAGGAAAAAGAACTGGTTGGGACATTCATTGAGAAGGGAGTGCCTTCTAGTAGATGCTTTGGAAGGATTGGTTTGTGGGAGAAGACTGAGAGGAAGAAGGAGATACAAGGTGATAGACGACATAAAGGGAAGAGGATATTATGCAGACCTGAAGAGGATGGCAGAAGACCGGACAGCCTGGAGAACTACCATGTGAAAACCTGCCTTTAGGCAGAACACTGATGATGATGATGCGTTTCTCAGTGACCTTTATCCATTTCACAAAATTTAAAATGTTAAACGAATTTGTATTAAACTCTATGAGACGTAATAATCAAAATTAAGTATATCTAATGGAACTGTATTATGCATGCCTATACAAAGCTTATAAGTTAAATGTTGTAACGGTGGGTACGTTGCTGGTCGTTTGTCTATTCTACAAACTGTTCAGTGATTCAGCACGACTTTTGATCCGTTGTTTGCTGCCATTTTCGGAATACCTATAGACAGCACTACCGAACAACTTAGTCCCGAGTTATGCGTATCACAGTAATAATTTACGTAACTGTGTGCTTCTGGGTCACGCACACTCTCAATCTGCTCCCGCTACTCTCCAATATAGGTTATTTAATAAACATACTGTGGCGGGAAAGATATCTTTAAATTAACCAGTTTATGGTAACGTTCGGCTTATGATGTCCTGAGTTCGTGAAATGTCCCTATGGCGGCCTAAATTCCACTCGAAATACACGAACACACACACACACACACACACACACACACACACACACACACACACATTTCTCACTCTCACCAGAGTTCGCGATTGTGCTGTAGGATTCCCTTCCGTCACCGCGTAGAAAACTACAAAGTGATTCAGCGACGATGTTCTACACTTTCAATGATGAAGGAGAAAGGTAAATCCATGAGTTATAGATAGGCCTAAATGATCTTGATCCGGAAACAACTGTGTCGAAAGTTACTAGCGAAAATCGTTCTGATACTTCTGAGGGTCGACCTCTTCTACTGCAGTCTCTTTGCTTTCGACATATTTAGGATGTAGTACGAGCAAAACAAGACCAAGATGAAGCAAAGGAGGTGGTATATCTGCCCTATGCTGGCTCTATTTCTGCCAGAATCAGTAGGATCCTCCGTAAACACAATATCAAGTGTGTTTTCTGTCCATCCAACAAGATCGGGGGACTGCTGGGGAGTGTCAAAGACGACCTGGGGTTACGAAAACCAGGGATTTACAATATACCTTGCCAATGTGGCATGTCCTACATTGGCCAGACGACAAGAACTGTGGAGATCAGGTGCAAAGAACATCAGAGGCACACTAGATTAAGACAGGTGACTAAGTCAGCCATTGCTGAACACTGTCTAGAACTAGATCATGCCATGAAGTATGAGGATACCAAGATTCTAGCACAATCACCCAGATTTTGGGACAGTGTTATAAGAGAATCGATAGAAATTAAAATGGCTGACGATCTTATGAACCCTGACACAGGGTACCAGCTAAGCAGAGCCTGGGATCCGGCTCTGGAATTGTTAAAGGAGCAACGGGGCCAGCTGCAACACTACACAGACAGAAGAACCAGAGACATGGAGATGGAAAACGAGCCCCTGACGAACTGCCAGGTGCACCAGACCGAAGGTGGAACACCCAGAAGTGGGACTGGTGAGCGCGGACCACAGAGGGAACATCCAGAGCCGCAGCGGACGAAAAACGGAGCGGCAACGCTCCAACAGGACGTGGTGAGCGGGCGCGGACCGCAGGGGGAACGCTTGGTACCCCAGACCGTAGATGAAACCCCCAGGAGCGGGTTTGGTGGGCGCGGACCGCAGAGGGAACACCTAGAACGGCAGCGGACGGAAAACGGAGCAGCAACGCTCCAGCAGGTCACAGGGAATGGGCGCGGGCCACAGAGGAAGCGCCTGCAGCCGTTGGTGGAGGGGGAAGGCCATAGGCATAAATACTGGACCAGGTCCACTCGAGGAGCAGTCTCAGGCCGCACCTGATGAAGGTTACGAGCTACGTGACCGAAATATCGTGCAAGTACGACGCTGATATCCGGCAGAACACCCACAACCCAAGCTGTCATTAGATCGCCGGGAAAGCCTGAAGAGTTACAAGAAAAAAATGTTTGAATGCGTCATCCAGGTGAAAAATTAGACATGTAGGCTATCATACCAGTTAACGTACTTGTTGGTTACAGTTTGATTTTCTTCTATGAATCTGTTTGTGCCATTTGACACCGTAATGCGTAACTAATTACGATTAATAATAAGGTGTCTGATTTGTTAATGGGAGAGGCAGTCAGAAACTGGTAATCACTGCCACAGTACATTGAATAATCATGAAACAGAGACGGACAAAATAAAAATTTAACAAATTTTCTTCAATATTATACAGTTGCGAACCTGCTATTCCGAAGCAGCGTGCGCCTTGAATCAGGGACGAAAAAAGTCCAGGAATTACGGGCTCTAAAATGCATACGTTGAGAGCTATGAGCACTTGTTCAGTAAAAAATAAAAGTCACGGCAGCAAAAATAAACACAGCTCCTAATGTGTGTACCTTAGAGCCCTCAATTTAATAGACTTTTTTCTCTTGTCTTGGTGGAAACTAACACCTCTGAAATTTGCCTAACCTACAATTTTAGCAACAAGAGTGCCGCTCCATTTATTCCACGGTCAGTTGCATAACAATGTTTTTCGCTTATACACACATCAAAAATGTTTTTCTTCACCTCGGTTCCGACAGTTCCGGAACCTATACAGAAAATTGGAATAGAGAACAACGTAAACATCTTTTCCGCTCTTTTTATTGATCATTGCAAATTGTACCACCATATAGTAAGACCGTCAGATGTGGTGGTCCAGATTACAGTACACACCGGTAGCTCTAATACCCAGTAGCACGTCCTCTTGCATTGATGCATGCCTGTATTCGTCGTGGCATACTATCCACAATTCATCAGGGCACTGTTGGTCCACATTCTCCCACTTCTTAACGGCGATTCGGAGTACATCCCTCAGCGAGGTTGGTGCGTCACATTGTCCATAAACAGTATAACCCAGACATGTTCGATAGGGTTCATGCCTGGAGAACATGCTGGCCACTCTAGTCAATGTATCTCAGGCATGTTCGATAGGGATCGTACCTGGTAAATATGCTGGCCACTCTAGTCAAGCGATGTCGTTATCCTGAAGGAACTCATTCACAAGATGTGCACGATTGGGGAGCGAATTGTCGTCCAGGAAGACGAATACCTCGCCAATACGCTGCCGATACGTTGCACTATCGATCGGAGGATGGAATTCATGTATCGTACAACCGTTACGGCGCCTTCCATGACCACCAGCGGCGTACGTCGTCCCCACATGTTCCACAAATCCTCAGAATCAACAGGACCGATTTCAATCAAACTTGTTACACATATCGCTTTCTGTTACAAAAGAGTCTCTGTGTCGGTAAGAACCGCCTACGTATCATAGGGGTAGGGGTGTAGGTAAAAAATAAGCCTAGGCTATGACGCACAGAACCCCTGATTTTATTCACCCGGTATTTGAGAACGATTGTACTTACTGACTTACAACAAACTTTACACGTAATTTTTAACCTGTACTAAACTTTTTCCCTCTGACATCCCCCGTAAAGGCGCCCGTAGAAAAATATATCACTTAGTTCAATTTTCGTTGTTCATTTTCGCATAAGTCTTGACGTTTCAATGACTTAATTGCTACTAAATAAATTCGTGACATATTTGGTAGACAGTGTTAGTATACACCCCTAGACGTACTTGCGAAATTACATCATTGTACGACTTACAACTCAGAATATATGATGTCATAAACACTGTGATGTGTAAATAACTGTCGGATCTTTTTTAAATGTAATAATGCTAGGTTACTCCACCGATTTTTATGAATTTTGGTAAGTGGCTAGCTTTAACCCTGAGGAAGAACATAATCTAGTTTATAAAGTCTGTAGTACGAGATAATTATCGATTTTAATTGGTGAAAAATATTTACTTAGAAAAGCTATTTACTTTTCGACTTTGAACTTTATCACACTTCTGGAAATGCTTTCCTTGGTTGATATATGTGAACCGTGGCCCTCATTGCGAAGGAACGACTTCATTCGGCAAGATCTTTTCTAGAATTTCGTGAGGTCGAGTAGAGAAACTAGGCGAGAAAGGTCGGGTTTGGGGCGAGAACCTGGAGACGCGTGTGGTCGGCGATCACGAGTGGGAGAGGAGTGCTGTGGTCTGCATGGCGTGTGGAGACCGGCTCGCAGTCAGTCCCTAGGGTGGTCCGTGAAGGTGTGAATTGATGGCCTTATGTCTATTGATAACAATGTGTACGCTGCGCGATGGGATCAGTTCCGGCAATTGAAAACGGTGATCCTTGCTACGCATTGGACAAATCTGAGTGCAACGAGTGTTAATGAAGTCGCGAGTTGGATCACAAACTAGTCGTCAATGTTTGTCTCGAGTCGAGCTTAATGCTAGGATGTGTGTATGCTCGATCAAAGTGTCACAAGTGTAGTAGGCCAAAGCAGGTATTTGCGTGTGACATTGTGGTGTAGTTTTGTCAGCTTAATTACATAGTCTAGCCTGTTAGTATTCACGACTTTAAACGCTCCCTTGCCATGTCGTGCTTGCTATAATGCCATACCCTCATTTTTATTAGTGGAGATTGGCAGTAACTTGGTAAATTCAGGTTTTATTGTTGTCAGATAACCTTGTGTTAGAGCTGAAATGCCTAGCGCCCCTTTACGCAATATAAGCTTTCGGTCTGGCCAACTATTGCTCCTTAGTAATGTTAGACACTTAGTCTATTCTAATGCACTACTCGGATCCTGTAATTTGTGGCCTTTACCTCCTTGCTGTTGTCCAAGCAATTCAAATTGTTCACGGCGGTGCAAATGGTCCCGGCCGATCATTTGATGGATGAAGGAAACCGACCAATTTAATAACTGTATTTATCATATTGCTGTGACAGAAACGCATTTCCGCACACATGTTCGTAGGACCTCTTTTCCTCCATTTTCAGTCAGGAATCCGTCCCTGCAGTTTTGCGGTTTTATTAATGCTCACCCTGCATAGCAAAATTAGTATTATAAATGATCATGGGAGGCCGTAAAGTGAGATTTAAAAGATATTTACGTCCTCTAGTCGACTTAATCATAGTCACAAGTAATATTTACTGGGTCACACACAGAGCAGCCATGCTTTCGATACCATTCAGTCGCAGTGATGTACACTGTAAACATTTTGCACACCACACAGCTTTTAATAGTTGCCATTTCACAACTTCGTCTTTGAACGGTAATAATTCGTCAGAATATTCGCACTTCAAAGGCGAAAACCATTTTCGGATTATTTCATAACACACAGCTCAGGCTTAAGTTCGTCACACTTTGTCTCATAAACCCCAGAACTACTTCTCAACACGCTAAAAAACATTTCAGAGTTATATTTCACCCTAATGGTTCTCGGCTGTCTCACTAATAGTATATAAATAAGCTATTAATACACTTACATAATGAGATTCCTACATAAACTCCCTCTCGTATTAAAATTGGATTGTACACTTCGACAGACAATTAATGTTATTCCATATTTTGTGCGATATTGGTTTGTGAATGCGTTTTTAGTAATGTTTGTCAACACAGATTTACATTAGGACATCTTAAAAGACATTCAATGCAGTTAACACAAATATATATTATTTACACATCTTTGACAAGGATTATTCTTTCTTATACGATTCTTCATATAATCTGCTGCTTAGTGCTAGCTAGTGATAAGGTGTTTGACAGACAGACCAAATCTCTGAACACAATACACACAACGTTATTGTAACGCAGTACTCCTTTCCCTTGTGCGTATTTCACGGGTGCATCTGGCCAAGATTACACTTTTGTGGATGACAGTGTACAACCGCATCAAAGTGAGAACGCTGTAGAGGTCTTGGCACGAATGGATTGGCCCCCACTTTTCCGCAGTTCGGAGCCCTTTGAGCACTGTAGAACATCCACACGCTCCAGCGTCCATGCCGGCCAGTGTGGCCGTTCGGTTCTAGGCGCTTCAGTCTGGAACCGCGTGACCGCTATGGTCGCAGGTTCGAATCCTGCCTCGGGCGTGGATGTGTGTGATGTCCTTCGGTTAGTTAGGTTTAAGTAGTTCTAAGTTCTAGGGGACTGATGACCACAGATGTTAAGTCCCATAGTGCTCAGAGCCATTTGAACCAAACCAGCGTCCATACATCTGTTGTCAACAGCTCTGGTAGAGGATTAGAACGCGCTACTGTAGGAACCCGTTACCAGCCTTGTGGCCAGGATGGAAGCACGTTTCAGAGAATGCTTAGCCGTCGATCGTCATCACATGCCCTATTAATGACAATGTCCGTCTTTTGTAATGTGCAAGGATTATCATAAATTGCAGTGAATGGAGCTTAGTGTTTGTCTCTGAATTAAATGTGTAATCTCTGTTATTATCATTGCGTAAAGTTATCGTCTGCTCTATACTATACTTCCAATATCCCATGGTGTGAGGCTGCAAAACCTATCAAAGTAACGGGCCTACCCAGACTCTGCACATTCCCCTCAAAACTCCGTGCTAGCAGTAAGTTTTTTTTTTGGATCATCAGTCTTCTGACTGGTTTGTTGCGGTCTACCACGAATTCCTGTGGCAACGTCTTCATCTCAGTAGCACTTCAATTATTTAGTGGCTGTATTTCAATCTCTGTCTCTCTCTACAGCTCTTGCCCTCTACAGTTCCCTCTAGGACTATGTCTTAACGGATGTCCTATCATCCTGGCCCTTCTCCGTATCAGTGTTTTCCACATATTCCATTCCCTTCCGGTTCTTCGAAGAACCTCCTCAGCCGGGAGAGGTGGCCGAGCGGTTCTATCCGCAACAGTCTGCAGCCGCGCGACCGCTGCGGTCGCAGGTTCGAATCCTGCCTCGGGCTTGGATATGTGTGATGTCCTTAGGTTAGTTAGGTTTAAGTAGTTCTAAGTTCAAGGCGACTGATCACCTCAGCAGTTATGTCCCATAGTGCTCAGAGCCATTTGAACCAGAAGCTCCTCATTCCTTACCTTATCAGTCCACTTAATTTTCAACATTCGTCTGTAGCACCACATCTCAAATGCTTCGATTCTTTTCTGTTCCGGTATCCCACAGTCCATGTTTCACTACCATGCAATGCTGTACTCCAAACGTACGTTCCTAGAAATTTCTTCCTCAAATTCAGGCCTGTGTTTGATACTAGTAGACTTCTCTTAGCCAGGAGTGTCCTTTTTGGCATTGCTAGTCGGCTTTTGATGCCCTCCTTGCTTCATCCGACATTGATTATATAACTGCCTAGGTAGCAGAATTCCTTCACTTTATCTACTTCGTGAGCGTCAACCCTGATATTAAGTTTCTTGCTGTTCTCATTTCTGCTCCACCTCATTACTTTCGTCTTTATTTAATTTACTCTCAGTGTATATTCTGTACGCTTGAGATTGTCCATTCCGTTCAGCAGATCATGTAATTCTTCTTCACTTTCACTTAGGATAGCAATGTCATTAGCCTGTCGTATCATTAATATCATTTCACCTGGAATTTTAATTCCACTCCTCGACCTTCCCTTTATTTCCATCATTGCTTCTTCGATGTAAAGATTGAACAGTAGGGGGGAAAGACTAATCCCTGTCTTACACCCTTCTTAGTCCGGGCATTTCGTTGTTGGTCGTCCCCTCTTATTATCCCCGCTTGGTTCTTATTCATAATACATATTACCCGTCTCTCCCTACAGCTTACCCCTATTTTTCTCATAAATTCTAACATCTTGCATAATTTTACACTGTCGAACTCTTTTTCCAGGTCGACAAATCCTATGAACGTGTCTTGATTTTTCTTTGGTTTTGCTTCCATTATCAACCGCAACGTCAGAATTGCCTTAAGGCAAACTGATTGTCATCTAGCACACTCTGAATTTTCTTTTCCATTCTTCTGTATATTACTCTTGTCAGCAACTTGAATGCATGAGCTATTAATCTGATTGTGCAATAATTCTCGCACTTGTCAGCTCTTGCACTCTTCGGAATTGTGTGCATGATATTTTTCCGAAAGTCAGATGGTGTGTCGCCAGACTGATACATTCTACACACAAACGTCAATAGTCGTTTTGTTGCCATTTCTCACCATGAATTTAGAAATTCTGATGGAATGTTATCTGTCCCTTCTGCCTTATTTCATCTTAAGTCCTCCAAAGCTCTTTTAAATTCTGAATGGAGTCTTGTTTCCTCATCTATCACGTCATACAAATCTTCTCCCTTGTAGAGGCTTTGAATGTATTCTTTCCGCCTATACGACCTCTTATGTGTAAATTACACAGTGAAATTCCTATCTGGAATTATCCTAGCATGGAATATAAGACAGGAAATTGCGATAATCCTACTACATAACCTGTTCAACCAAACGATTAAATTTGTGAGTGTAGGGAATTAGGTGCTCCGTCAAATAAAAATTCAAATAAAACACAAACCAATTATTGATTGTATTAAACAATTACAAAATATTGGCGTGAACATTCTACGAAAAACAAAATTAGACAAGTGAGAGGATTGCTATCGTATCTTAGCTGTGCGTAAATGCATTAACTGAATACAACCCTACGATTAATTCAGAAATTCCTGTGGTCGACTGAATACCACAACAAATGATACCAAGGCATGTATCGAGTTTAGCGTAGCTGAGGCAACGGTACACTTCCCATCGAAACATTAGACACCATCTAGTGAACTGTGCTGCTGTGTACTCTCACCAATCTGCTGTGGCGCTGCGCCAGAGGACTGTGGTCGTAGTGGTGACTCAGAATCTCTCTCATCAGGATTCGGGCATCTGCAAGTTACACAAAGGCTCGAACGAGCGACCTGTCTCCATGTACATTTAAACCAAGAGGGCCATTTTTCTGTCACCAGATTTTGACTCAGCGGTTTCCGACAATCTGGCTGCAAATGGCAATCAGGCTGAATGTTACTCTTTTCCGCTAATAGTGTGTCAATGCCCTGTTTAACAGATCCCCACCCCAGAAAGTCGTTAGTCACGGGCCAATCAGGGTCCAAGCTCCTCGCAGGTTTGTCCTAGAAATTCCCGTCTGATATCAGTCGGCGATGGGAGAATCAGGGCGTTGTTTAACTCATCTGAATTTTCTGAGGCTGAACCAATATGACGTGCCCTCTGCGAGTCCCATGTTGTCACTGTGATTTACCACAACATTCCTAGATTTGTACTCTTCCGCCAAAAATTATGGTGTCCCAGCAATAACTTGAAGCTGTTGATGTTGGACATCTCAACAGGCGGGTCGTTCCACAGGCCGCTTGCCCCGACTTAGTGAAAAGGACCGGTAGGTTCCGTGAGTTTCCGTCGGTGGCCACTTGAAAGGCAAAGCTTTCAGTGCCCAGCACACACCTACCACACTCAGAGCTCCTTTCCCAACGGCCACTGAAAGTTTTATAAAATAATCTTCCTCATGATAAATTCACGTAATGAGACTTTAAGTAGATGCAATTAAAGTGGCCTGCCTATCGCCAGTCGTGACAAGGATCAGATAAAGTTAATACAAATGGAAGGAGGCAAGACAGACAGCTTGTAACCTTCCATTCTGCAGCTACTCTCTTATTTACGGTCGAAGATTCATCAAGTTATGTTACTTGGCGGTGACACGTTTCGTGAAAGTTAACGGCATAATAGTGTGGGCATACACAATAGCCGTTAACTGCGTGTGTGTATAGTTTAAAGTAATACCTCTAATAAACCCTACCCGCACCATTTTCCTCTAAAGGTAACATTTCATGAAACCGTGTTGATATCTGAGGTTGAATGTCAGAGATATTCTTTACTAGGTTTATTACGTTAGATGCAGGAGCAGCTTCCATATTGGTGCCATTTTTGGTTATCGGCATCGAGGAGGTCAGATATCATGCTACCCAGACTCCACCAACAGCTACGGCGATCTCACGTATAAACAATGCAAAGAGACATATGTAATGTTGTATTCACTAAAGCAAGTCCAGAGCCTAACTTCTAAGGTAGTAGTAACGGCTTGCACACATGCAACGTATGCGCTCGTAAGGCATAATCACTAAAGCAGTTACCATGCGCACGCAATAAGAAACAAGTGATAAACATTTATTAAAATGCTTTACGCAGAATACTCAGCTATGAGCCTTTAAGGTGAGTAGCAATAGAGCTCAAGCTCAATCCACCAACTTAATGAAGAGTAAACTATCGAAAATAAAAAAGTTCAGGAAATACTGTTGCATTTAACTGTTCTGAATCTGAATATGACACTAGATACTTCACACTTGGTGGTTATCTGTCCGATCCTCTCTCGTTTACTGTGGCTGCCAATAACAGCAGCAACGGGTGATCAGCATCGATTGAAGCTGATAGAACTAAAGAACTGTATAACTGAAGCACTCGGACAGTAATTGGCCGAATGGATCTGCATTTCTTTGTTTATCTGTGAGGGCTGGATTAATCTTGTATTTTGTGGAATATTGCACCTGCCTTCGTTGTGGACATCAGCGCCCATTGTGGCAGCTTTCAGAACTGGCGGAAGATGGTGCTCATTCACTGAAGGTTTCATAGCGGAAGCAAAAATTGGTGCCAGATTATGAATGCCATCTAAGCTACGACAGACTGGATCTCTGTGTGGTGCAATGGCTGGTTTCTCGAATGGTGGTGCCTTCCCCGCACATCGTTGTCTACTAGGTGACTACACATGCCAGACAACAAAAGGAAAACTTGTGTACGGTAACATAATACAACGCGGTCTTCCATATCACAATCTTGAACCTGGCTTCTGGTAGAAACTGTGAGTAAGTATCCTACTACTGAAGTAAACAACCAATCAGCTGTCAATTTTTATTTATTTTTAGACTTCATCCTGCTTTCGATACCGGTAACAGTATCTGAAATCCCCTCACATGAGGCGAGGAAAAGAAAAGGACACATGGAGGGGAAGACTAACGATAATCGCATCATTTCTCCTTTCACAGTTCACATTTGTGTACAGAACACCTTACACTAACAAACCCAATACAATATTAATCATGCTAAATAGCACTGACTTGGAAGCCACTAGGTTTAAAGAACAACACCGCTTGTGGCGTAACGAGTGATAGCAGGGCAAAACATCAAGTAAGCACCTACGATGGCAAGTAGCCACCATTTCAAGTGTGGAACAAGCACTAACCATTAAATGTATCAACCTCAGACAGACGAGTTGTGGTTAACAGTAATTACAACATGTGAAGATCTGATTTTGAGATCCATAAAGCGAGAATCACAGAGGCGGGCACATACCAGAGCGAGCGACCTCAACCATTGCTACAAAAATGCAAAACAACACAAGGATCCAAAACCGCACGACATGGAAATAAGGGAAGACAATTCAGCTGAAGCACCATGAACGGCGTGGTGAAAACTTCTATGCAGCCACTTACGGTACAGTCGTAACTAACCAGTCTCCGCGCAGATAGAGCCAACGGCCCACACGGCGGGCGGGCCGACTACTGTCAGTGTTCCCCTCTAGTCACATACCGAGACACTCCCCAACTCCATACGCTCCAGCGTGCTTGCAAAATTCTGTGCCAGTAATAACACACAGGAAGTTAAGAGTAATTCACGGCGTTCAGCGTGCACCAGCAAGTGAAGGGAGAAGAAAAGATGAAATGGAACCACCGCGGCTCAGTATCTGCTTCAGAAGAAGAATTACTTACGTCGCTTGCATTACGCAAAACACAATCCGTCATGAGATCAGGGCTATACAGACAATATGATTAAACTCCACCAAAACTGTGCGATTAAAACAGGTTCTGAAGAAGAAGACACATTTAACCTGAGCGATATTTGAAACCTGGGTTGAGTCTAAACTTGAATGAAAATTGGCAGCCTTCAGTGTGTCATTGCCGTTAATTATTTGTTGACATACCAGAACAGTCTCGAACATTAGTGTCGCTGGCTTTGGTAAAGAAGGACACTATTTCGATTCCCAATACCTTCTCACATATTTATGAGATAATGTGTGGGACCAGGTTCCACCATCTTCATCAGTCCAGTTGAGGAGCTTCTTGAATAAGGGAGGAGCGGCATGTTCAGGATTCACCTGCTGGTAATAATGGCAGGAGGTATTGGCGAAATACTGATCACACGTGCTACAATCACAGAACGCGCTTCTTACTGCCTTGTAGTCACTAATCAGTCATAACGTGCCTAAAATTTAATCTGTAAATGGTATTTGTGTTGCACCCACGTTTTGCTACTGTCTCTTGCATTTCAAAACTTGTTTCGTAGAGTCAAACGTGACAGATTCTACGGTGGATGATGGAACTTGGTTGGCAGAAGTTAAGAGGCCAGCAGGTCACTATCATGTGTAGGACAGCTATGGAGCGGTGAGTGGATGCCTGATAGTGCCCAGTGTCACGTAAACGTCATTGTTAAAACATTCATTTATTCCTCAACATACTACATCAGTTGTAACGATGTTCCGAGAGGCCAACATGCCCAGGAAGTAAGCCGCAGGTGTCCTGTGAAGATATGCGGCCTTCGGCAATGTTGCGTTGCTGCTGGAGTAATGGTGGCGGCGACCCTGACCACAGCAGCAGGTTGCCGCCCACGGTGCAGACTAGAGACAGACTGGCACGCCTTGGTGTGTAGAATCTCGCTGTGGACCCTGCGTCGATGAGACACCTCGTAGCAGTGGAGTCTGCCCCCACGAGCAGAGGCGGGCAGCAAAGAGTTTGTTCCGAAGAGAGACAGTGGTTATCGCTGACTTTGGTAAAGAAGGACACTAGTTCGATTCCCAATACCTTCTCAAATATTTATGAGATAATGTCTGGGACAAGGTTCACTCATCCTCATCAGTCCAAATGAGGAGCTTCTTGAATAAAGGAGCAGCGGCATGTTCATCATATACCTCCTGGTAATAATGGCTGGAGGGATTGGCGACTTACTGATCACACGTACTACAATCACAGAACACACTTCTTACACCCCTGTAGGCACCAGTCAGTGACGGCCCTGGGTTGCGAACCATAACCCAATAGGGCAGGAGGCCGTCAGTGATTCATGTAGGCCGATAAAGGGCCCACCAGTTGGAGGGTGGAACGCCCACAACATCACTTACCGCAAACAGCAGGGTCGCAGATAGCAAAGGCAGAATTCGAAGGTGGTGACTTGTGGATCAATGTAAAATAGTAGACTTATAGACCATTGAAATTCCCTTGTCAGAGCTGGTGGCTGGCAGACTGCAATCCCTCTGTTCATAAATTAGTGTTTATACGGTCTTGTCCGATTCCTGTATTGCTAAAGCATTTGCTGCTATGCTGTAAGTCACAACAGAGCCACAGCTCGAACGTAAAATACTGTCACCCTCGCCACAATGCTCTGCCTTTCTGCTACGTCTATGGTACTACAACTCTGGTCCCTCTGCTTGGCCATAGAATTTATTTAGTATCCCTCTCGACCTGTCGGAGACAGTAATTGCCACGTCAGAAAATATCCCAGGATGTAATTCACCTGGGAAACCTGAAATGACCTGCTTCCACAGCCTCTTCCATTAGCTGTGTGCAGTGTTTCCAATTTACCCAGCCATGCCAAGTAAAGTAACTGAAGTGTAACAGTTTTGTGGTTTTGTTGTACGGAGTGAAAGGGTGTGTGCGTGTGTGTGTGTGCGTGCGTGTGTGTGTGTGTGTGTGTGTGTGTGTGTGTGTGAGAGAGAGAGAGAGGGGGGGGGAGGGGAGGGAGAGAGGGAGAGGGAAAGAGAGAGTATACGTATAATGGTTGAATTAGCAAAGGAAGAAGTGAGAGTGCAGTCACAGGAAAATTTTGTTTTTAAGTGCAGACGTGATATGTATGGACGCAAAGTTTGTTAAAAGCAACGTTTTGTGTACGTCTCACATCAGTAGTAAAGAACAGTTGTCATGAGAGCAGTAAGCTATGGTTTGTAGTACAGAGTTGGTAGCTGAATTTCTGTATATTTTGTTAAAACAGCAGCAAGTGTAATAGCTTTCATTTGACTCATTCGAGTTACAGTATAGTTAAATGAAGCAGATTGTAACTGCTACACTTTATATAATTTAGGAAGGGTGGAGATTCGGGCAAAGTTGGCCTAAATTAAAGTGGGTATATGAGGGAATTATGGTTGAGTATAACAGTAGTGGGACATAGAACTCCAGGTGCCGCCTGTTAGTACTTTTTTTTTAGAAAATGAAACAACTTCAGACGTCTTTATGATGTCGCTTCAGTGCAACATTTCATGCCTTAGCTGATGCAGAGGCGGTTAATACCATCCGTGTACACGATGCATCAGTGGCTAATATCTACAACTTGTTTAACAGACTACCTGTAACCATCAACACATTGATAGTTGGTGGTTGGAGAGACAATATCGCGGTTACAGGTAGTATACGAAACCGGTTATAGGTGTTGGCCACTGATGCATCGTGTACGCGGGTGATGTTAACTCGGGCTGCATCAGTTAAGGCCTGAAGATGGTGCACTGAAGCGCCGAAACTGGTAGCCATACAATAAATGACAACATAACGACAGATGCGGGTGTTTCATTTTATTATAAAAGTGAACGGCCGAAGTCCCCCGACCTCCAATCACAAGAATTGAAATACAAAAACTTGTTAATACTTTCAGTGTTTTGCGTGTTGTGCTGGATGCTCAGGAGGTGTGCATTCCATGTTAGTTTTCTGTCGAGAGTTAGTCCAAAATACTTTACTGTATTAGTCAGAGGTATAACTTGAAAGCAGATTGAGAAAGAGAAGGTTTGACTATCGAAACGTCGGGTGATGTGACCAGAGATCGTGGCTGAGCTGTTTTTTATATTCACTTGAAGTTTGGTCGTCTTACCTCACTAGAGCCGGAGATTAAAGTGACGCTGTCTGTAGGCATGGGGGAGCAGGAGGGTATGGTGAGTTGCTAGGTGATGGTGTTGTCAGCGTATTGCAGGAGTTAACTATGTGGTGTGTCTGCAGTGTACACGTTGTAAAAGACAATGGATAGGACACCGCCTTGAGGCACAGCTGCAGTGGGGCGAAATATATGGGAGAAGGCGTGGTTCATAGTGAAGGACTATGATGAAGGGAGAACGCATTAAGGCACACATGCAATGTTGGAAAAATATAGTAACACGAAAAAAGTAATAAAGTAGAGCAATGGTATTCCGGGAATACTATTGTCTAACTTAACACATTTTAGTGATTGATACTGTAGGATCACAGGTTAACGCAAGGGCGAGATAAACCACTGCAAATGTGAAACGCTGGTATATTAAGAGCAGGTGTACCCGCCAGAATGTCGAACGAAAGCACGCAAACGTACACGCATTGTGTTGTAGATCTGCTGCATGTCATTTTGTGGGATGAAGTTCCTTGCCTGTTGCACTAGGTCGTTCAACACAGGAACGGAAAATGCTCTTTCGCGTATGATGCTGGAGTTGTCCTCCACTGTTTCGCATAGTAGTCGACTGGAGACAGATCTGGTGATCGAGCAGGCCAAGGAAACATGTCAACGCACTGTAGAGCTTGTTGGGTTACAACAGAAGTATATTGGCGAGCGTTATTCTGTCGGAAAACACCTCCTGGGATGCTGTCAATGAATTGCAGCACAAGAGATCGAATCACCAGACTGACTTACTAATTTGCGATCAGGGTGCGTGTGATAACCACGGGAGAGCTCATGCCATCATACGAAATCGCAACCTTGACCTTAACTCCAGATGTAGTCCAGTGTGTCTGGCACACGAACAGGTTGGCTGCAGGCCATCAACTGTCCTTCTAACCAACACACGGCCGTCACTGCCACCGAGGCAGAATACGCTTGCCGGCCGGTGTGGCCGTGCGGTTCTAGGCGCTTCAGTCTGGAACCGCGTGACCGCTACGGTCGCAGGTTCGAATCCTGCCTCGGGCATGGATGTGTGTGACGTCCGTAGTTTAGTTAGGTTTAAGTAGTTCTAAGTTCTTGGGGACTGATGACCACAGATGTTAAGTCCCATAGTGCTCAGAGCCATTTGAACCAGAATACGCTTCATCAGAAACACGACAGACCTCCACTCTGCCCTCCAAGCAAACCATCTGAAGACAAACTACTGACAAGTTCCGTATGGAATCCTATTTTGATTTTATAAAGTGCACTCTAGACCATAGCCCCTTATCTAATTTGCATTTATCGTAAATATCTCGCCTGGCACGAAGGCCCAAGCGACTGGAAAAAAGCGCAAGTGACTCCGGTATAAAAGGAGGGTAAAAGAACGGACACACGAAGTTACAGACCTCTATCACGAACTTCTATTTGCTGGAGAATCCTTGAACATAGTCTCAGCAAGAATATAATAATATTTTTCAGACCAGGAAACTTATGTCCACGAATCAACATGGTTTTAGGAAGCATCTCTCGTGAAAAAATCAGCTTACTCTTTTTCCACATGATATACTGCCAACTATAGATGAAGAGCAACAGGCAGATTCCATATATCAAGATTTCCGGAAAACATTTCACACTGTGCCCCATTGCAGGCTGTTAGTTAAGGTAAAAGCATAGGAAACAAGTTCACAGATACGTGAGTGGCTCTAAGACATCTTAAATAATAGAATCCAGTATTTTGTCCTCGACAGTAAGTGTTCATCAGGGACAAACTTATCGACAAGAGTGCCCCAGGGAAGTCTGATAGGACCAATGTCGTTCTCTGTGTACACACTGATTTGGCGGACAGAGAGGGCAGCAATGTGCTGTTGTTTGATGATGATACCGTGGTGTACGGTAAATGTCGAAGTTGAGTGACTGCAGGAAGTTACAAGATGACTTAGACTAAATTTTCATTGGTGTGATGAATGGCAGCTAGATCTAAATGCGGGAAAATGTATGTTAATTTTTCAGTAGGAAAAACAAACCTATAATTTTCGAATACAGTATTATCTGGGGCCAATGTTGGAAAGAGAAATGAAATGGAACTAGCACGTGAGGACTGTGGTAGGCAAGGTGAATAGTTGACTTCGGTTTATTGTGAGAATTTTAGTATTTTAGGGAACTGTTTTTTTTCTTTTTTTTTTTTTTTTTAAAGGACACCGTATATAGGACGCTGGTGGACCGTGATATTGAATACTGCTCGAGTGTTTGAGATCCGTACTAGGTCAAATTGAACGAGGACATCGAAGCAATACACACGCGGCCTGCTAGATTTGTTACCGGTAGGTTGGAGCAACACGTAAGTGTTACGGAGATGCTTCGGGAACACAGATGTGGATCACTGGAGAGAAGGTGGCTTTTTGAGGAACACTACAGAGAAAATTTACAGAACCGGCATTTGAAGCTGACTGCCTAATCATTCTACTGCTGCCAGCATCCACTGCGCGCAAGAACCACGAAGACAAGATATGAGAAATTAGGGCTCACGCGGAGGCATATAGATAGTCGTTTTTCCGCCGTTCTATTGGCGAGCGGAACAAGCAAGTAAATGACTAAAAGTTGTACAGGGTACCCTCAGCTACCCACCGTACGATGGTTTGCGGGGTATCTACGTAAAAGCGGATGTAGTTGAGCTCTAGTTTGACACCACTGAAATAGCCAATGTCGGTGGTTTGGGTCGATGGAATGCACGCTACAGGACATCTGTTACGGAGTTGTTGCAGTAACTTATCTGTATCAGTTGGTTGTGTCACTATGATGCCAACTGCTGCTCGTATTGCTGTTGTAATGCAGTGTGATGTGCCAGAGCCATACAGCGAACACTGTGGTTGTCCCTCTCTTTAGTGTCAGGTGGGCGTCCAGTGCCGGGTCCTCTAGCGACCGTACATTCTCGTGCACACCGCTGCCAGCAATCATGTACAGTGGCTACATTCCTGCAAAGTCTTTCTGCTGTATCGTAGAAGGAACATCCATCTTCTCGTAGCCCTATTACACGACCTTGTTTAATCTCAGTGAGATGTTGATAATGACACCTTAAAGGCATTCTTGGCTACAATCAAGTCACAACATCCAATTTCAAAGTTAACTATCGCTCACGACAATTATAGCATGTATTTAAAGCAAACCTGATTGACATCCACATAGTGGCGTGTTTGTTGTTGTTCGTAGTTTAACTTGTCGCGAAATTAAAGTAGATACTTCCTGTGAGTTAGAATCGGCAGAGGTCGTTGTTGGCAACCAGAATAAAATTATAATATGATCCTTTTACCGACCTCCCAGTTCAGATGATACAGTTGCTGAAAAGTTCAAAGAAAACTTGAGTTTCATTTCAAACACGTACCCGACTCATACGACAATAGTTGGTGGTGACTTTAATATACCCTCGATATGTTCGCGAAAATACATGTTTAACTCCGGAGTTACGCATAAAATATCATCCGAAATTGTGTTATACGCATTCTCTGAAAATTATTTCGAGCAGTTAGTTCACGAGCCCACGCGAATAGTAAACGGTTGTGAAAACACACTTGACCTCTTAGCAACAAATAATCCGAAGTTAATAACCAGCATCAAGACCAATATTGGGATTCGGGAACACCGGGTTGCCATAGCGAGAGTGAATATTGTAATCCCCAAATCCTCGAAAAATATACCTTTTCAAAAAGCAGATAAAAAATTCATTTGACGCCTTCCTGAGAGAAAATGTCCACTCATTCCAAATTAATAATATAAGTGTAGATCAGATGTGGCTTAAATTCAAAGAAATAGTATCGGCAGTAATAGAGAGGTTTATGCCAAATAAACTAACAAACGACGGAGCTGATCCTCCTTGCTACACAAAAAGGGGTTAGAACACTGTTGCAGAAACAACAAAACGAACATGCCAAATTTAAACACACGCAAAATCCCCAAGATTGGCGATCCTTTACAGAAGCTCGAAACTTAGCTCGGAGTTGAATGCGAGACGCCTAAAACATTTTCCACAACGAAACTTTGTCTCGATACCTGGCAGAAAAACCAAAGAGATTCTGGTCGTATGTGAAGTATGTTAGCGGCAAGAAACAATCAATGCCTTGTCTGCGCGATAACAACGGAGATACTATCGAAGACAGTGCTGCCAAAGCAGATTTACTAAACACAGCCTTTCGAAATCCTTTCACAAAAGAAGACGAAGTAAATATTCCACAATTCGAATCAAGAATAGCTGCCAACATGAGTGACGTAGAAGTAAATATCCTCGGAGTAGTGAAGCAACTCAAAACACTTAGTAGAAGCAAGTCTCCTGGTCCAGACTGTATACTTATTAGTTTCCTTTCGGAGTATAATGATGCATTAGCTCCATAATTAACAATCACATACAACCGTTCGCTCAACGGAAGATCCATACCCAAAGACTGGAAAGTTGCAGCCGGCCGGAGTGGCCGTGCGGTTCTGGGCGCTACAGTCTGGAGCCGAGCGACCGCTACGGTCGTAGGTTCGAATCCTGCCCCGGGCATGGATGTGTGTGATGTCCTTAGGTTAGTTAGGTTTAATTAGTTCTAAGTTCTAGGCGACTGATGACCTCAGAAGTTAAGTCGCATAGTGCTCAGAGCCATTTTTGATTTGGAAAGTTGCACAGGTCATACCAATATTCAAGAAAGGTAGTAAGAGTAATTCACTGAATTGCAGTCCCATATCGTTAACGCCGATAGGGCAAAATGGTTCAAATGGCTCTGAGCACTATGGGACTTAACATCTGAGGTCATCAGTCGCCTAGAACTTAGAACTACTTAAACCTAACTAACCTAAGGACATCACACACATCCATGCCCGAGGCAGGATTCGAACCTGCGACCGTAACAGCTGCGCGGTTCCAGACTGAAGCGCCTAGGACCACTCGGCCACACCGGCCGGCGACTTCGATATGCAGCTGGATTTTAGAACATATATTGTGTTCCAACAGTATGAATTACCTCGAAGGAAACGGTCTATTGAGACACAGTCAACATGGGTTTAGAAAACATCGTTCTTGTGAAACACGACTATCTCTTTACTCACATGAAGTGTTGAGCGCTATTGACAAGGGATTTCAGATTCCTTCGCAACGAAAAACGACTTTCTTTTAATGATGTCCAGCCCAAATACTGTATCATTCCTAGATTTCCTGAAGGCTTTTGACACTGTACCACACAAGCGGCTCGTAGTAAAATTGCGTGCTTACGGAATATCGTCTCAGTTATGTGAGTGGATTTGCGATTTTCTGTCAGAGAGGTCACAGTTCGTAGTAACGGACGAAAAGTCATCGAGTAAAACAGAAATGATATCAGCCGTTCCCCAAGGTAGTGTTATAGGCCCTTTGCTTTTCCTTATCAATATAAAGGATTTGGGAGACAATCTGAGCAGCCGTCTTAGGTTTTTTGCAGATTAAACTGTCATTTATCGACTAAAATTGTCATCAGAAGATCAGAACAGATTCCAAAACGAATTAGAAAAATTATCTGAATCGTGCGAAAGGTGGAAGTTGACCCTAAATAACGAAAAATGTGAGGTCATCCACATGAGTGCTAAAAGGAACTCGTTAAACTTCGATTAAACGATAAATCAGTCAAATCTAAAGGCCTTAAATTCAACTAAATACTTAGGAATTACAATTACGATCAACTTAAATTGGAAGGAACACGAAGAAAGTGTTGTGGGGACGGCTAACCAAAGACTGTGTTTTATTGACAGGACACTTAGAAAATGTAACAGATTTACGAAGGAGACTGCCTGCAACACGCTAGTCCGTTCCCTTTTAGAATATTGCTTTGCAGTGCGGGATCCTTACCGGATAGCACTGACGGAGTACATTGAAAAGGTTCAAAGAAAGGCAGCACGTTTTGTATAATCGCGAAATATGGGAATGTCTCTGCAATGATACAGTATTTGGGCTGGACATCATTAAAAGAAAGTCGTTTTTCGTTGCGAAGGAATCTTCTCACGAAATTCCAATCACCAACTTTCTCCGCCGGAAGGCGAAAATATTTTGTTGACACCGACCTACATAGGGCGGAACTATCACCACGATAAAATAAGGGAAATCAGAGCTCATACGAAAATATATAAGTGTTCATTTTTTCCGGGCGCTATACGAGATCGGAATAATAGAGAATTGTGAAGGTGGTTCGATGAACCCTCTGCAGGCACTTAAATGTGATTTGCAGAGTATCCATGTAGTTGTAGATGTAGATGATGGAAAGACGGAGTTGCAGGAAAGTTTCATTTCGTTTTGTATGAGGGTAAAAAGATGATTATTGTATTGGAGGGAGCGGGTATTGTAGTAAAGAATACTTTATGTGTCTGCTCTACCATTTCAGATCAAACTGGGTTGTATTTGAGTCCGAGGTTTTAATGAGTGTTTCAAGACGATCGAAATGGAAGTGTCCTAGACTTTTGGAACAGGCGGTGATTATACTGAAATGGAACTTAGGGATTGGATCTTTCAACAGGAAGGATGCCTTCAAACTCGGCTGGAGGACGGAGGAAGTTATTTTTATGATATGGTTCACGAACAGTGGGCAAGCGAAGGGCGAGTTAAAGTTTTTAGCGAAAGGGTCTGCATACGAAATTCGTTGAGAAGATGGGGTGTGATTGGTCGCAGTTGTTGCACGGAGGTGGGTATTATTGGTATAGGAATTGTTTGAGACGGCGGTGTTCCTTGCACTTAGGACAGCTACGTAAATTCCTCCATTTTCGGTCAGGTGGACGTTGTATTTGAGGCACAGCTGACATCAATATACTTGTGTAGTTGTCCCAGGATATTTCCCGCTGTAAATAAAGGAATCATTATTTTGTAAGTTTCCCAGAGTGTCGGATGATTCTGAAAATACTGTTATTAAGTACCGACTCCATTTTCATTTCGAATACATAGCGTCTTGCGCACATTAATTCCTAGTAGCTGGTTTACTTTCAGAATCTTCGTCTATGTATTGTACCTTTTTAATTGATGCTACAAACGTTCGCGGTCGGCATGGAGGCAGTGACTGTTTTGGCGTAGGATCTGTGGCAGCTGTTATGGAGATACTTTGTCCAAACGAGGGGTAATGAGTGGGAGTGTGCATCATCGGATTTGATGATAATGGAGCCTCTTCTGGGTATGAATTGCTGGATTTTCAGTGCTGATATGTATATTATTTTATTGAGGACTATCTTGATTTTTAAGAATCTAGTGTGACATCTGCTTAATAAAATTGAAGAGAAAGTTAGTGGGTTTATAGTTTCTGAAATGATTACGCCGTTAAAGTCATCAGTGTCTGATTTTGCTTGGCTTCGTCCTGATGCTCACTCGTACTGGAAATTTTGTTGGGATTTGCAATAGGATTAGGTTTGGTTTGAAATGGAAGTTGTGAGGTGGTTGGGGATAGGGGATGTTTACCAGCAGGTCTCGTTGCATGTGTGTGTAGTAGGTGCTGCAGCTGGCTGAGTTGTAGCCGCTTCCGGTAATGTGAATGCTGCTGTTGCTGGCCATTCTGCGACTGGTGACGAATTGCGGGCCGCAGAAGCTAAAACTCACTGTTCAGAATAATAAAAGCAACTGTGGTTAGATCTGTCAATAGGTGTAACATTTTGCCTTTCTGAAGATATTAAAGGAGTATTCGTGTCCCGCGAAGTATCAAGCTAAATTTGAAGCTCGACGAAGGCCGTGTATACAGTTTCACTGTTACGCATGCCCTTGCGCTCCAAAGATGGAGATATATTCGACAGAGGGCGCAAAACTCGAGAAAGGACCGTCATATTCCAACAAATTTGTGTAAAAACTTTGCGATGTGCACTAACAACCCCTGTGTGGAACCATCTGAGGGCAGCTAAATGATATTCAGCCGAATTATCGCGGCAAGATGTCGACATCGTCCAGCTGCAGTCCTGAAACCTCAGACAATACTCATTACGCTGGGTAGATCACAGGAATCACAGTGCTCTGTTTGTCCATACCACTGTTAGTACCCTTATATACCAATAAATAACCTATCCGTAAGCTCCATGTATCATCAGGTAGTTATAAAAAAATGAGTCTGGTGTTTATAATCTCAGAACATATGAGTACTTCGCGGCATTCGTTTCCAAAGTCATATATTGTCGCATAATTTCAGGATTATAGTTGAGGACTTCCGCAACAACTGTTTCACCCACAACGCAGTATCACTGTTTTGCATCTTCCTGGTGGAGCTTTACATTATGCCTGTTATACTCTTCTGAAATGAGCTATTCAGACACAACTTACAGTTGAGCCTCAGAGATTTTCTCAAAGGTATTGATTTAATCCAGTATTCAATCTCGTAATAGTAGTATTTACAAATACAGAGTTGGTGAATTTGTTCAGAAGACACAGTGGAGGTTAGTCTCCTTACTCTGAAAGCCTTGTGCCCATTCGGCTCCATAGGTACGCAGATATTGGCAGGCGAAAAAGTTTAAACGTAAAAAAGAACTCTGTTACGTTTACCACAGGGCACAGCTTCCAATCAACTCCTCCAGATTAAGCGAACGTACGACCAGCGCTGCCAGTAAACTTTGCTCTGAGGAGATCCGCGAGAGCATTGCTTCAGCAAACATGGGATCCTACCACGTAATCACTTCGCAGCGGTCCGCTGGCGCGTGGGAATTACTTCTCTGATGGGTTATTTTTTCGCAACAAATGGTTCAAATGGCTCTGAGCACTATGGGACTCAACTGCTGAGGTCATTAGTCCCCTAAAACTTAGAACTAGTTAAACCTAACTAACCTAAGGACATCACAAACATCCATGCCCGAGGCAGGATTCGAACCTCCGATCGCGTAGCGGTCTCGCGTTTCCAGACTGCAGCGCCTTTAACCGCACGGCCACTTCGGCCGGCCTTTTCGCAACACTTCTGCTCTAAAGGCTACTTGCCCTTTGTCACTGCCGGAGGCTAACAGTGCGACGCAGCCATCTTTTTATTTTATTTTGACATTGCTTACTTGGGAAATTTCGAGAACTGAGCTCCTGTACTATATTTGCCGTCTATAGTATGTTTAATGTCGAAATGAAATGGGTCAGGTCTTCAAAGAGAGGGGGAGAGCGGGAGAAATAAAAGGATACAATTATCCACTAAACAAATCTTTTTCCTTGATTAATTGTGGATGAGAGATATAAAATTTTCTTCACCTTTCTCACTTAGTAATTACACCTAGATAAATGTAGTTTCGTCGATGGTCACAGTAGTAACTTTTTTATCAGTCACGGTAATCTTTAAGTAGCTACTAAAAGAACATCATTGGCAATGCGATGGATATCCGAATCTGTGAATGATATAGTCAATATGGTTACTATGGGCATTCGAGACAGCAAAAGATCTCGAACTAGAATCGGTTCACAACTACTAGCTAGAACAGTGACCTTTGCCATCTTGATCTCGTGTGATTGTAATATAATCCTGAAGTTCATGCATGATGTCAGCAGTGAACTTGAACTCAAAATGTGAGTAGTGCTGTCATCATCCGTATCAGTGTGAGGCGAACCGCTTACCTGATAAGCAAATCATACTGCGAAAAATCAAACATATCGTGAACAGTACAATAATGTTATCATTTTTATTACCTGTTGAATCAGCCCCTTCTTCTCAAGACTGTGGTGCGGTTTGTACTCCCTAACGGACACAATCGCTCACGGATGCACTACATGTGTTCGACTGCACGATAGCCGAAGCACTAAGGCAAGATTAGCAGTTTGTTTAGATGCAGCCACTCTGTAACGAGCAACAGGAGACTACAAGTGTCTCACACCGAAATACTCAGAAAACATACCTGAACAACTTGTCAGAGTGGTTCAGGTCATTGTGTATTAGTCTGTCCCTAAAAAACTCCTAAGCAGAACAGAAAGCTCAGTCTAGTACTACATAGACAGCGATTGTGAGTGATTTGATAAGCCTTATAGAAAGACACGCAAGAGGCATTTTGGCCGAAATCAGCATAGCGGCAAGAAACTCTTCGAGCACCGAGCAGTGCAATGTACTGCAGAATATAAAATACTAGTGAAATACTAGTGAAAGATAAGGTTCTCCTTCTGTCTTTGAGAACCTTTTTTCGATTTCAGTCACATTTCGTATGTCCTAATATATGAACGAAGGTACACATAACACAAAGTACCCTTTGATCAGGCTGCCCGGTTAGTCGTGCGGCCTAACGCACTGCTTTCCAGGCTGGAAGGCGTGCTGGTCCGCGGCACGAATCCGCCCGGCGTATTAGTGCCGAGGTCCGGTGTGCCGACCACTCTGTGGATGGTTTTTAAGGCGCCCTTCCATGTGCCTCGGCAAATGTGGGCTCGTTCCCCTTATTCTGCCTCAGTTACGGTATATCAGCGATTGTTGCGCAAACACTTTCTACACGTACACGTACACCATAATTACCACTCAAACATTGGAGCTACACTCGTCTGGCGTGAGACGTTCCCGTGGGGGTCCACTTGGGGCCGAATCGCGCAGTGTGGGGCGGCGGTGGGGTGAGTAGACTGCTGTAGCCTGTTGAGGGGTTGTGAACCACTGAGGGCTATGGCGGGGACGACGCCTCTCCGTCGTTTCTAGGTCCTCAATCCCATACACTACAATGCAATACCCTTTGATCTCGTTTTTCAATTCTATCTCACCGATTTCGCAGTACAAAGAGACTTCATTTTATGTGATTGACCAATAAATAAAGGACAGCCTGCTCATTATGAAGTTGTGATGTGAAACAATTTTTAAACAGAATGCTTAATTTACAAGCATAAGGGAAGAAGCATGAGAATGTATCACGCTTTTCTACACCGATAAGAATACGTTGAGAAGATAATCTACCTCGAAATATGGATGTAGCTTTGCTTCATTTGTATATAAATATTTTTTCCACAGAAAGATATTTTACCACAAAGCTACGGCTTGTCTTGATTATGTCAGTAGTACGGTAGGTTCAGAACTGAGAAGATAGTAGTTGTGGAAGTAATTCCATTTCATCAAAACGGTATTTGATAGCCTTTTAAGAGGTCTTAAATCATGAAGCAGGTATGAAGAAGGAATTTGTATCAACATATCAAATACAAAGCACTTTCGATTTACGGACGTCATTTTTTTTCTCTGCGTCCTATCCAGAACTTTAACAAAGAATGGAGCAAAAAAATGATTCAAATGGCAACTGGCCGGCCGCGGTGGTCTAGCGGTTCTAGGCGCTCAGTCCGGAACTGCGCGACTGCTACGGTCGCAGGTTCGAATCCTGCCTCGGGCATGGATGTGTGTGATGTCCTTAGATTAGTTAGGTTTAAGTAGTTCTAAGTTCTAGGGGACTGATGACCACAGATGTTCAGTCCCATAGTGCTCAGAACCATTTGAACCATTTGTGAACCAAATGGCTCTGAGCACTATGGGACTGAACTTCTGAGTTCATCAGTCCACTAGACTTAGAACTACTTAAACCTAACTAACCTAAAGACATCACACACATCCGTGACCGAGGCAGGATTCGAACCTGCGACCGTAGCTGTACCGCCTAGAACCGCTCTGCCACCCCGGCCGGCAATGAATTGAGCAACTGAACATAGTAAGTATGGTAATAGAACAGATGATTATTTACAGTAAGATCAAGACAATATCCAGTCAATAGGATGACGGGAAAATACTAAAGATTTTTGATCTAGGTACAGGAACAGTCGCGGAATTTGTGTACTGAAAACAACAGGCGAATTCACATTTTAAGAAGTGAACATAGAAGAGCGGGAGAAGAGGAAATGAATTGGAATTCATTTCGGAAATTGAATGCTATATTCAGAAATAAATTTTCAACTTGCCTTACTAGTTGCTTTATGTAGTCCCTTTACGTTACATTACGCCGTCCTCTAGCTCTTTTATTACAACGAAAAATGCAAAAATATACGAGTACATACCTAGTGCAACCCATATATTTCTTCTTTCTGTATAATCATTCTGCTGCATTCGTGGATAAGTGTACAGCGTTTTTGTTTTGCACGGTGCTATTCCACTAGATAAGTGTTCATTTATCGATTGTCATTTTTAATATAGTTCACTGTTGCTCTTTGAGTTGACCTATTGTCATCTTGAGATAGTGGTTCATCTCTTTCAGTTCAATAGGGGGTGGGGGTGGGGCGGTAACAGCAGCAGAGGCAGCCAATAACATTTGCAACGTGTATGGGAATACTGTCGTTGAATAGAAATAGCTCTGAGCGCTATGGGACTTAACATTTGTGGTCATCAGTCCCCTAGAACTTAGAACTACTTAAACCTAACTAACCTAAGGACATCACACACATCCATGCCCGAGGCAGAATTCGAACCTGCGACCGTAGCGGTCACGCGGTTCCAGACTAAAGCGCCTAGAACCACACGGCCACACAGGCCGGCTCGTTGAATAGAGTACAGCAAGGAAATGGATATCTCGTTGTAAGGTGGATCGTTTTTACTTTACTTACTCTTCACATTCGGGGTGATCTTCTAGGATTGATGACGACATTTCAAACGCATTTATCCACAGTGATAGACGTCACTGCATTCGAGAACCGCCAAAAGTGATGAATTGTGATCATTCCACCACGGTGCGACATTTGCATGCAATGGGACAGGACCATGAGCCGCGTGTCTGGGTACCGCAAACTCTAAGCCAAAATAGCAAAATCCAATCATTTTTGCATCTCACTTTGCTCGTCATCAATCAGCTCGGGAACAATACCGACCATTCCTATCCTGTACCGTTACTGGTGACGAGAAATGATGTACACTATTGGCCATTAAAATTGCTACACCAAGAAGAAATGCAGATGAAAAAAAGGGTACTCATTGGACAAATATATTATACTAGAACTGACATGGGATTACATTTTCACGCAATTTGGGTGCACAGATCCTGAGAAATCAGTACCCAGAACAAACCTCTCAGGCAGTAACAACGGCCTTGATACGCCTGGGCATTGAGTCAAACAGAGCTTGGATGGAGTGTACAGGTACAGCTGCCCATGCAGCTTCAACACAATACCACAGTTCATCAAGAGTAGTGACTGGCGTATTGTAATGAGCCAGTTGCTCGGCCACCATTGACCAGACGTTTTCAATTGGTGAGAGATCTGAAAATGTGCTGGCCACAGCAGCAGTCGAACATTTTCTGTATCCAGAAAGGCCCGTACAGGACCTGCAACATGCGGTCATGCGTTATCCTGCTGAAATGTAGGGTTTCGCAGGGATCGAATGAAGGGTAGATCCACGGAGCGGAACACATCTGAAATGCGACACAAAAAACATTTTTGTGACGTACGCCCTTGAAGTGTCGTTGTTAAACAAGTATTTGACAAATATTTTTGCGTAAAAATTAGTTAAAATACTATTCTGGAACTAAAATGTTTTATAATTTGTTCCAGTAATAAAATTAAGTACATTGAAACAGGGAAGTGAACTTTTTTTAATTATTAGAAACAAAGTGGATGAGTGACGCTAAAAATGTATAGAGATAGATATAGTAATATATAAATATGTACCAAATATAAGGAGCGAAAACTGTCGTAGAAAAATTAATGAAAAATGTACTAAAAGGAAGTCAAACGATCGCAACAAAATACTGGATTGAGTAATTGGGAGCTTTGTTAGCGTATAAGTTGGAAAGTAGCATAGCCAAGTACTGACCCTGAGGAACACAACCTTAAGAGAACCCTTCGTACCATGCGTCATGAAATGGATTGCAAAGCATTGTGGCAGTCAGCTACTATGATCAGGCTTCTTTTTCTTCTTGTTCTTGTTCTTCTTCTTCATAATCGTCGCTTTGGCCAGGGAGACCACATGCGTTCTCTACAAACCTCCATCAACCATTTCTCTTTCTGGTCCAATCTCTTTTTCCCAGGCCTTTGGTCTCTGTGTCCCTCCTGGTATCATCCCTCCGTCTTGTACCGTTCTCCCCAAGATGGATCCTGAGAACGGTACTCGCGGTAGTCTGTCAAAATGTTCAAATGTCTGTGAAATCTTATAGGACTTAACTGCTAAGGTCAACAGTCCCTAACCTTACACACTACTTAACCTAAATTATCCTAAGGAGAAACAAACACACCCATGCCCGAGGAAGGACTCGAACCTCCGCCGGGATCGGTAGTCTGTCATTTCCGTCCTGATTGGGTATTCTTCCCACATCAATCTTCTTTCCTCATCCTTCGGCCAATGTCAGCTTCTTTCTATAGGTCTGTGACTACCTGGAGTTTTCTATACTCCATCCTAGTAGCAGGGGTCCCTTTTGGGGCCAAATATTTTCCTTAATATCTTTCTCTCGAATACCAGCAGTTTTTCATCTCTGTTCTTTCTTGTAAATGTTTCAGGCGCATGTGGAGCTGCTTTGAGAATTTCAGTCTGGTATTGTCTGGTTTTAAAAATTCTCAAAACTACTCTACTGCGCAACCCGTCCCGTAAGCCAAAGTATGCTGTATTTGCCGCTGCTGTCATTTCCTTGACCTCAATTCCGTTCTGTTTTGACCTGTGAAAAATGCTTCCCCAAATATTTAAATAAGTCCGTTCCTTTAGAAAGTGACCATGAATTGTTAGTGGGGCACTATCATTGGTTGCCTTGCGCACTAGCAGTACTCAGTTTTCTGCACATTAATCTGTAACCCTATTTTCCTTGAACTATTTCTGTAAGAACTTGTCGTGAGCTGCAGGTTCTGTTTGCTACCACTCAGTACATTGCAAAATGGAACATCAAATAAATGGTTCAAGTGGCTCTGAGCACTATGGGACTCAACTGCTGTGGTCATAAGTCCCCTAGAACTTAGAACTACTAACACACACATCCATGCCCGAGGCAGGATTCGAACCTGCGACCGTAGCGGTCGTGCGGTTCCAGACTGTAGCGCCTTTAACCACTCGGCCACTCCGACCGGCGTAGAACATCAAAAACAAGGGTGACACCAGTAGCATTACAGAGTAAGGCACACATCTACATCTACAAACGTACTCAGGAAGCCACAGTATGATGCGTGGTGGAGGGTACCGTGTGCCACTACCAGTCATTTCAGTGTTTAACAAAAACTTCTCGGTTCTCTAGCCGCATGAATTCGAATAAAATTCTCGATCTTTCGATGGCCATTTCTGCCATCGTCATCAGGAGTAAGACCATTTACTGCGGGGCTGACGCAGTTTCCCTCTTATATACCCATGATTGCGGCCTCTGGCGTTGGCCGAAACGACGTGTGCGCGGCAGGTGATTGAGCAGGTCATAGCAGCTCCTGACCGCCACGGGACCGAGTGACATCAGGTGGCGCCAGAAGCCGGCGCCACGTTTAAAACTGTCGCTCCTGCCTCCCTGCAAGCGTCAGACACTGGTCGCGGCTTCTTTTCTTGCTCCGCTAGCAAATATAGTGCGAAGGAAACATTTGTCCAAAAGTACCTCCGTAAGAGACTTAATATCTCTAATTTTTATTCGTGGTCCTCACCCAAACTGTACGATGGCAGCAGTAGAAGCGTTATGCAGACAGTCTCAAATATTGCTCCTCGGAAATAACGTCCCATCCCTCCAGTGATTCCAGTTCTAATTCCGGAAGCATCTCTGCAATACTTGGGTATTATTCGAACCTACCGCTAACAAATCTGTCAGCGCGCCTCTGAGTTGCCTTAATGTATTCTTTTGATCCGACCTGCTGCGGATCGCTAACACTCAAATGCTACTTATCGCACTAGTGTCCTATATGTCGTCTCCTTTAGAGGTGAATCATATCTTCCAATAATTCTCCAAATGAACCAAAGTCGATCATCCGCTTTCCCTAATGCGATCCTCACATGCCCGTTCTATTTCAACTCGCTTTGCAGCGCTACGCCCAGACATTTAAACGACGTGACAGTCTCAAGCAGTACAGAACGAATGTTGCTCTTGAATATAATGGGTTTGTTTTTCCTGCTCATCTTCATTAACTTACATTTTTTTTATTTTAATCTAGCCACCACTCATTACACCAACAATAGATTTCGTCTATCTTGTATCCTGCTACAGACACTCCACGATTACACGTTCACATACACCATCAGCAAATAGCCGCAGACCTCTTCCCCTATCCACTATACAGAAAATAAGAGCGTTCCTATAACATTTTCCTGGGGCAGTCCTGACGGTACCCTTGCCTCTGATAACGTACTAGGTTCTGTTACCTAATAAGTCTTCGAGTCACTGGCATATCTGCGAACCTATTCCGTATGCTTTCACCTTCTTTAACTGTCGGCAATGTGTCACCGTTTCAAATGATTTACGGAAATCTATGGATATGGAATCCTCCTGTTGCCCTTCATCCATAGTTCGCAGGATATCATATGAGAAAAAGGCAAGCTGAGTCTCTCACGAGCGCGCTTTCTACAACCGCCCTGATTTCTGGATAGAAGCTTCTCCCTCTCAAGGCAATTTATTAAATCAGAGTCCGCAGCTCGCGGTCTTGCAGTAGCGTTCTCGCTTAGTCTGCACGGGGTCCCGTGTTGGATTCCCGGCGGGGTCAGGGATTTTCCCTGCCTCGAGATGACTGGGTGTTGTGTGTTTCATCATCATTGACTCGCAAGTCGCCGAAGTGGCGTCAAAAAAAAAAAAAAAAAGGACTTGCAATACGGCGGCCGAACAACCCCGCATGGGGTCTCCCGGCCAACAATGCCTTACAATCATTTCATTTTTCATTGTATTAGAATCGAGAATATCTTCAAGGATGGTGCAGCAAACGGATGTTAAGGATACAGATCTGTAATTTCGCGGGTCTTTCTTTTATCTTTCTTGTTTACGTGGGTCATCTGTGCTTTTATCCAGTCACTTGGGAGTTCACGCTGGGCGTGATATTCGTGATATATGCAAGCTAGGTAAAGGGCCAATACTAACGCGCACTATACGAGGTAACGACCAAGGAAGGTATGCATCATTAACACGTCAAATGATTAATGTAAAACACTACCAAGCGAAACAACGTAGGGTCAAATGGCTCTGAGCACTGTGGGACTTAACATCTGAGGCCATCAGTCCCTTAGACTTAGAACTGCTTGAACCTAACTAGCCTAAGGACATCAGACACATCCATGCCCAAAGCAAGATTCGAACCTGCGACCGTAGCAGCAGCGCGGTTCCGGACTGAAGCACCTAGAACCCCTCGGCCACAACGGCCAGCGGAAGGTAGGCATTGATCGCAAAATAGCTCTGACCTTTTCACGCTAAATGTTGCTTATTATCCTTATAAACTGAAGATTTCTGCCTAAAAGCCACTGTGGCAAGCTGCTTTCCTGAGGAAAGTATTACTGGTAGAGAGATACCCACCCGGATAGCCAATTACGATGGTGGCTGCAACGTTAAAAAATTCTACTTATTACTACAGACACCGTCGCAGAAGACTTCTACGGCAAATCGACTAGTAACTTCATCAGCCCGCGCAATTACGCCTACATCGCAGCGGCTTAAGATTACCGCAGAGCGTTGCCTTCGAGCCCGGGAGGTGCACGATACTTAACACGTATGATGGCGGGAGGCGCGCCGAAGACGCCGCAGTCGATATGCGCCCGTGCGCGGCCGCAGCTGGTAACGTGGTTAGGGCGGCAGGCAGGTAACCTCGTCGGCCAGTAACATGGTTACCGGCGCTATCAGTCGCGCATCCAGCGCCGCCTGCCCCGCTGCCGCAGCTCCAAAGGCGGGCGGCGGCGGCGGCGCCATCGTCTGCAGAGGCCGCACCTGATGGACGTGGCTGGCAGTTGCCTGGGCAACGTCGCCCGTACAAGCAAACGTGCGTCGGTACACGACGAACATGGGAAGGACTATCGGAGTGTTAAAATACTGTAATTTGTGACTGGTGATGGTGGCTTTCTTTCCGATAGACAGGCACACTGAGTTCAATTTTATTAATAGTTAACGCTAATTATTTATTTGTTACCTTTTCATATGTTTCTTTCATTTTAAATACAAGCTGCATTCATCTTCACTTTTTTTGCTACTATCGGCAGTCGGAGCGGAGCATCGGATCGGAGCATTGTATCATCAGCAGTTAACGCTTCCATCACAACAATTTATGCTGTTAAACGTGACGAATTCCTCGTCCAGGTCGTAAGGCTCAAGTGATGTCTACCAGCCGCCGTGACGTCCTCGGCCTTGTGTTGTCATGCAGACGCGGTATGGAGAGGCACGTGATCGCACACCCCTCTCCCCACCGTTTTCCAGAATTTCCAAACGGTGACGCTGCTGCTGTCCGGTCAAGAAGCTACTCTTTTGGCATCACAAAGTTGAGTGCACCCCGTACCATTTTTCCCACAAAGAAAAAATTCTTGGCAGTATGAGACATTTCCCCATTATATGTGTTGTATGTATAGAAAACAGAACTAGACTGCATTGCGCATCAGATAATTACACTAACGTGACGAAAGACATGGGATACCTACTAATTCGTGTCGGACTTGCTTTTTCCCGCCGTAGTGCACCATCTGGACCTGCCATGGACTCAACAAGTGTTTGAATGTCCCCTGCATAAATATTGGGTAATGCTGCCTCTGTAGCTGACCGTAATTGTTGAAGTATTGCCGGTCCAGGATTCTGTGCAGGAATTACGTCTCGATTATGTCCCATAAATTTCCGATGGGATTCGTATGGGACAATCTCCGAGGCAAAATCAATCGCTCGAGATGTCCGGAATATTCTTCAAACATATCGCGAAAAAGTGTGGCCCGGTGACGTGGTGCATCGTTGTTTGGATACGTGAAGTCCATGAATGGCTGTAAATGGTCTCCAAGTAGCTGAATATCACCATTTACCGTCAATGATCAGTTCAATTGGACCAGTCCATTCCTTGTAAACACAACCCGCACCATTATGGAGCCTCCACCAGCTTGAACAGTACCTTGTTGACAATTAGGGTCCATGTCTTCGTGGGGTTTGCGCCACACTAAGCCCTGCCATCAGCACTTACCAATACATTTGGGACTCATCTGACCAGCCTTCGGGTTTCTAGTCGTCTAGAGTCCACCCGATATGGTCACGAGCACAGGAAAATCACGGCAGGCGATGTCGTGCTGCCATAGCCCATTAACGCCAAATTTCACTGCAGTCCCACATTGAACTCTGCTGTTATTTCATGCAGTGTTGCTTGTCTGGTAGCATCAACAACTCTACGCAAATGCCACCCCTCTGAATCGTTGTCCTTGGTGAGAGGAGATACCAGAAATTTTGAATGCTCGGTACACTGTGAATCTCGGAATACCAAATTTCGTAACAGTTTCCGAAATGGAATGTCCCCTGCGTCTAGCTTCAACTACCATTACGCGTTCAAAGTCTGTTAATTCCAGTGATGCGGCCATAATCACGTGGAACTCCTTTGCATGAGTTACCTACGTACAAATGACACCTCCGCCAATGCACTACCCTTTTATACTTTGCATGCGCGATACTACCGAAATATGTATATGTATATATCGCTATCGAATGTATTCTGCAAACTCGGTGTGTTATTCTGATGTGGAAAAATTACAGGGTAACAGCGGGAGTGAAAATGACTCTTTTCAGCTTTCAGTTAAGAAATTATTTGAACAAGCTCCCACTGTAGCTCACTCTCCGCGTGTTACTGTTATTCTTCGGGTTGTGATGAAAGCAGACGCAGAGAGCGCAGTAGGAAAGGGTTAAGTTGGGTGATACTGAATGTGATAAAATGCAGCACAGTGAAGTGAAATATATCGCAGAGTTCAGCAACAATAATCAGACATCGACTAACAAACAATTTAGACTATAGATTCCACGAAAGGGGATGCAACTATTCTTATAGGAACATACCATTGTACTCTCACTTCCAAGGCAACTAAGCTGCTGCAATGTATACCTTACTCATACAGATAGTCAGTGATATTTAAGGTGGTTCTGGTCTTCATTTTGAAAACTATTTTCACGCAGCACTCCATGCATCTCTATCCTGTACAAGCCTCATCATCTCCGAGTAACTAGTCCAACCTACATCTTTCAGAATCTGCTTTCTATATTAAACTCATGGTTACCCTCTATAGTTTTTAACGGCCCTCACCTCCACACTTGTCTCCAGTGAAAAAAATGTTCCAATGTCTGTGAAATCTTATAGGACTTAACTGCTAAGGTCATCAGTCCCTAAGCTTACACACTACCTAACCTAAACTATCCTAAGGACAAACACACACACCCACGCCCGAGGGAGCACTCGAACCTCCGCGGGACCAATCTCAAGTATTAAACTTGTGATCCCTTGACGTCTCGGAATGTGTCCTATGAATCTATCCCTTCATATGGCCAGTTACGACACAAATTCCTTTTCTCTCCAATTCAGTTCAGCGCTTTCTCATTAGTTTCGTGATTTGCGCATCTACTCTTCAGCAGTCTTGTGTAGCACCACATTAGAAATGCTCCCATTCACATCTTGTCTCACCTGTTTATCGTTCATGTTTCACTTCCATACATGACTACACACCTTACATATACATTCGGAAAAGACGTTTATATCTATACTTGATGTTAACAATTTTTTCTTATTCAGTTGTGCTTCCCTTTCCATTGACAGCCTACATGTTATATCGTCTCTACTTCGAAATTCATTAGTTGTTTTGCTGCCCAAATATCAAAACTCATCTCCTGCATCTAGAGTCTCATTTCCTCATCTGTTCCCGGCAGAATATCTGATTTAATTCGACTACATTGCAATATCCCTAATCCATTTTATTGATACTCACCCTACATCCTATTTTCAAGACACTGTCCATTCAACTGCTCCTCCAACTCCTTTGCTGTCTCTGATAGAGTTACAATGTCATCGGTTAACCTCAAAGTTTTTATTTCTTCTTCCTAGACTTTTATTCCTGTTCCATATTTTACTCTGATTTCTTTTGCTGCTTGGTAATTGCGCAGACTGAGTAACATTGCGGATAGGCTGCTACTCTGTCTCATTCCCTTCTCGACTAATGCTTCCGTTTCATGACCCTCAATTCTTTTATTTGGCGTCTGGTTTCCGTACATGTTGTAAACAGCCTTCCGCTTCCTGTATTTTACTTCAGCTATCTTGGGAATTTCAAGGAAAGTATTCCGGTCACCATTGTCAAAGTTTTTCTATAACGGTGCAAACGCTATAAACGTAGATTTGCCTTCCCTTAACCTATCTTCTAAGAGAAGCCGTAGAGTCAGTATTGCCTCGCGTGTTTCTACATTTCCCCAGAATCCAAATTTATCTCCCTTGAGGACGCCTTCTACCAGTTTTTCCATTCTTCTGTGAAGAACTCGTGTTAGCATTTTACAATCATGCCTTATTAAAATGATAGTTCATTAATATTCACACCTCTCTGCACCTGCTTTATTTGGAATTATTACACTGTTCGTGAAGTCTGATGGTACTTCGCCTGTCTCATACATCTTGCACGCCAGATGGAAGAGTTTTCTTGCGGCTGGTTCTCCCAAGGCTATCAGTAGTTCGGACGGAATATCGTCTACTCCTGGGGCCTTGTTTTGACTTCTTTCACTGCTCTGTCAAATTCTTCTCGGAGTATCATGTCTACCATCTCATCTTCATCTACGTACTCTTCTCCGTTTCTGTATCTTGTGTGCAAGTTCGTCTCCCTTTTACAGACACTCTACATACTCCTTCCACCTAGCAGCTTTCCCTTCTCTGCTTAGAACTGGTTTCTATCTGAGCTCTAATTTCCTCTATACCCATCATCCTGGGTGTCTTTCTACAGCTCGTAATCTTTGTTGGCGACCACAGTATTTGAAATAATGCATTTCGTGAGTGAGTTTACAATCACTGGTGCTTCGACGACAAATAATAATGTGAGGTGCAGCATGCTTAATTTTTTCTGTTAGAATCAATTCACGGTTTGGTTCGCAAAATCATTTTTCGTACTGATCGTCAACGTAACCTTTGAAAGATTTATATAAATAATGATCATTGGTTGCAACACGGAAGTCACTCCTGCAGGAATAATAGCAAGGTCTTTGGCATGGCTATCGATCTTCTTTCATACGTCGTCAGTGAGGTGATCACTAAATCCATTAAAATAAAGCACTGACATTAGTTTGGGAAGTCCACCAGGACGGAGTTCTATTGGATCCAGTCATGTATTAAAGTTTCAGTCATCCATCCATTCTCTTGGGTTCGAACAACGGCGTCATCAGGGAAAAGCTTTTCATTTTTATGGTACCTGGGGCTAGTCTTCCGCTTGAAGATAGAGACAGGGGGCAGTTTGCGTCCACCTGCTGCGATTGCTGTCATTACAGTTATGAGCTGTTTTTCATACCGTGACATTATGATGGTAACTTCTTTTTTCCGCTACTCGTCAATCGTATAATTAAATGGTTCAAATGGCTCTGAGCACTATGGTCATCAGTCCCATAGAACTTAGAACTACTTAAACCTAACTAACCTAAGGACATCACACACATCCATGCCCGAGGCAGGATTCGAACCTGCGACCGTAGAGATCACGCGGTTCCAGACTGAAGCTCCTATAACCGCACGGCCACACCGGCCGGTGTCGTGTAATTACGTGGCATATCAAACCAAATGGGTGTCACACTAGCTTTACCTATTTTACCAGTCGAAAAATTGTTCTATTTCTGAAGTGAGATGACACAGCACTGATATTCTAGAAGCTTCTTCTCAAAATAAAAGGTTTGGGCATATTGTGTACAGTGTCGTAGAGACAAGCTTGCCCGTTTCATACAGTCAACAACACATCCGTGGCTAGCCTTAAACTCTTGCCACCGTTTATTAAGAACTGCAGCTGCCTCTTTGGCTTTGTTTCTTACGGTGTCACTAGTCACAGAATTCCAAAACTTTTAGTTCAACTTCAGGATGTCTTCCTTTGCGTGAGGCAATGAATATCATTCTACTAACGGAAGTCGCAAATAAAGTCACTTTCTGTTTCTTCCATAAATTACACTGAACTCTCCTCCTGCTCTCCCGTTACCATATTTTTGAGCACAAACAATTACCTTACGCCTGAAAGTAGCATCGTATAACATCTTCTCTGCTTGCCTTCCATTTCGTGACTATTTAATGCAAACACACAATGCAGTGGCCGAAAATAATATAATGAACTTCAGAACTACAAAAATACGTTGAATATATTACGGCCTATGGAACAAACCTAAATTTCTATTATTTTGCCTGCGGACGACGGATTAAAGATAGCACTCGAATTGAAAGCGCTATCGAATCTTACGCGCACTTCAATTCTGAACAGTATAAATGGTAAAAAACAAGTGCGCGTGTAGATAGGTGCTTAATTAAAGGATTAAACTTAAGTGGTTACTTGTACCTGCATTCGAACCCAGGTTCTCAGCATGCCAGCCATCATTGCTGACCACTCAGCTTCGGAGAAATTATGTTGTTGCCCATTGGAATTGCAACACAAGTAACATGCAGCAATTTCGATATGTAAATGACTATCATTTCAGTGCTACCGCTTAAAGCAGTTATTTCTGAGGGGATCGAGGTCTGCCTCATGTAAGATGGAGAATAGTCTGCCATCAGAGTCAGAATACAAGGAGGCAGGATCATACCTTGTGAGTAAATAGACACGTTTTCAGCTCGATATATATTCGTATGGAGAGTGCAACGCTATCTGGAGAACAATGGACTGAGGCTTCTCGTGATGAAGAAGCTGACAGTCGTGTGCCTAACCATAAAATTTGCCAGAGGAGAGGGACTACTCTGTCTTCTCCGATGTATTCTGTTTCTGTGTACAGCTGCACGATGAAGTTATAGACACCTATATGCCAAAATATTATAACCAACATTTTAATAGAATGTTGATCCATATTTCAAACACAGTACAGCAGTGATTCTGCTTGGCATGTTTTCTGCAAGTCCTTGGTAGGTTCCCAGAAGTACATGGCACCAGAAATCTACTCTCAAGGCACCACATTTCCACAAATTATGGGAAGGTGGTTTGTGAGCACCCAGCTGGCGCCAGATATGTGTTCCTATAGGAAGAGATCAGGGCAATTCATGGCTAACACATCAATGTGAATTCACTGTCATGCTCCTCAAACTACTGCAGCTTGATTCTGGCCTTGTGTCGTGGAGGGTCATCCTACTGGAAGACGTCAATCGCCATTAATGAAGAGTTCAACCATGAAGGGATTCAGGTGTACCGCGACAATGTTCATGTAATTCACTGCTGTCATGATGTGTTCGAGTACTTCGAAGTCCCATAGCAGCCAAACTCAATGTACTCCATAGCATAACACTGCTTTCACCGTCCTACAGATGAGGCGCGGTGCTCTGATCAAGCAGCCGTTCGCCTAGATGACAGCGTCTAAGAACCCAACCATCGACCTGGTGTAACGAGAAATGCGATTCATTGGACAGGCGATACGTTTCTATTGATCAACGGTGTAAACTCAGTGATGCTGTGCCAACTACTGTCGTAACTGACTGTGTCGCTGGGTGAATAATGGAACAAATAGGGGTCTATGATGCGGAGATCCATGTTCAACAACAGGCTTTGAATGGTGTGCTCCGAATCATTTGTGCCTGCACCAGCACTGACTCTGTCGCCAGATCTGCCTCCAGTATTACATATTGTGGGATTCTCCCACCTCTTCGTTTTGTGATAAGACCTGGACGTCCAGTACCATACGACCAACGCGTTATTCCAACACACTTCGGGTACTTTCCATACGAGCTCACGACAGTAGTACACCGACAACCTTCACCGTTTCCAGGATTCTCGTTTCCATACTTAGCGCAGTAACAGTGTTCCCCTTCTGTCAGAACCGTGTATTTACGCATTTGATGCTCGTATCTTCGCTGCAATAACTGCCCAATCGTCTCTCTTCCACTTAAGTTCTTTCTTACTGCATCACCTGACCCCAACCCCACCAGAAGGCATTCAGTCTCGTGGTGGACAGTGGCCACAATGTTTCGGCTTATCAGTGTTACTGGAATGGACAGAAGAGAATATGGATTACGAGTGCCGAGAATAGGTCTGAATGTGTAGGGATATAGAAATTAGCAACACAAAGTAAGTAATGCAGGAATATATCAAGCCAATATGTACCTGATTTCTTCAAAATTGATGTAAATCAGCGTTAAAAATATTGTAATCGAGAAACATGCCTAATTTCATATCGCCAGCCGGGTTGGCCGAGCGGTTCTAGGCGCTACGGAATGGAACCGCGAGACCGCTACGGTCGCAGATTCGAATCCTCCCTCGGGCATGGATGTGTATGATGTCCTTAGGTTAGTTAGGTTTAAGTAGTTCTAAGTTCTAGGGGGCTGATGACCTCAGAAGTTAAGTCCCATAGTGCTCAGAGCCATTTGAACCATTTTTGAACTTAATTTCATAAATTGATCCGGCATTATTACAAACATTGTCAGACTGAATCGTCGTCGTCATATGGTGCCATCACGTGGCGTGAAGGTATAGCATGACGTTGGGTATGCAACACGATCACCTCTGGTTCGCATAGCTGGTCTTCTGATAATCAACCAATAAATTCCTGTCATGTTAAGACCGGTGAGTGTGCCCTACTTTATAGGTCGCCATAAGGTTATCTTTCAACAAGACAGCGCTAGATCGTATGTTGCTCATGCTATCCTGACCTACCTTGATTCAGAGGATGTTGCGTTGCCCACCACGTTTCCCAGACCTCTCGTCCATCGAGGGCGTTTGTTCCTGGGATGCCAAGAGACTGGTCCGTCACCAATCGCCATCCACTACGATTGGTGAACTGTGGCATAGAGTTGATGCAGCATGGAATTATGTCACCCAAGCTCAGTTCAACTAGACAGTCAACCAAGTCAGAGCCATTGTTACTGCCAGAAGTGACAGACGTGTTTTTCTCCTTTCACACCATGTAAACGACTAAAATCACCTACAAACTTAATCATCTGATCTTCCTGTTATACTCTATGTGGACAATAAATACGATTTCCTTATTTGCTATCGGTCTTAGTATTTCATTTTTAAGGGCAGCAGAGCGTAACTACCACTACCACTACTACTACATGTCAGATATATTCACTATTATCGTTAACGTGCACTATATGTAGCTGAAATACATTCCAACAATTTATAACTTAGTATTTACGCCTCTGATTCCAGAACGCACCCAATCACTCCTCCGTCTGTAGCTACACTCCTCTTGGGCAGTACGGTGGACAATGTACTGGTATGTGCTTCACCTGTATTCTTTAGGCTAGCTGGTTATAGGGGACGAATAGCGAGGGAGCACCGTCGTTGTCGCAGTCCTGCCTGTTTCGGCGATGAGCTGCCTACCGATGTATTTTCGTATTTTCGGTCTGACGTTATCGTTATGTTAGACAAGCGTGAGCTGATAGCTGTCCGCCCCGTTGACGTTAACTGTCTAGATGACGTTACTTCTCGGTCTTCCGCGCTACGTCCTATAGTACAACGTATGGGGACTGATAAATCAGGTGTCGTTGTAGTCAAGTGATTCTCTAAATGTCGTCGGTGTTATTATCTGTGATCTAAAATGTTCTCTCACAGTGCATAATCTCCTTGATATCATGCCATCCATGCTCAGAAGGTATCAACCACTCCTGAAAGCATTGGAAATACTCAAATTTCCCTTTTCGCCATAAACCTTGAGGTCAACTGGATAAATGAGGGAGACGGCCAGTCAATAAGTGTGTCGATGCCCTAGCAGGATTCGAGTGCCACGTTCAAAGCGTCTGTTTTATGTTGGCGAGGAGGCTGTAGCTGTGCCTCATCGCTTGGGAATCATCTCGTCGTTTCTGTCTCAGACGAAGGACCCTTCTATGCAGTTACTGTGGTTTCCATTATTCCTGCTACGTTCAGAGTTGCTGAAATTCTCCTCTTAACAGCCTCCTGCCGGCCGCGGTGATCTAGCGGTTCTAGGCGCGCAGTCCGGAACCGCGCGACTGCTACGGTAGCAGGTTCGAATCCTGCCTCGGGCATGGATGTGTGTGATGTCCTTAGGTTAGTTAGGTTTAAGTAGTTCTAAGTTTTAGGGGACTGATGACCACAGTAGTTAAGTCCCATAGTGCTCAGAGCCATTTGAACCACACCCTCCTGCAGGGTGATTCAATAGGTTCCGCACAAAATTAAGGAACTGTAAGATGAGTTCAGATAAAACAACATTTGGAGTAAGAACTTATGATCTACTAACTAATCATGAAGTAATTAAAACTTTGGAATTCATGAATATCAACGACAATCAATGTATACGCGCGCAGTTTCTGTGTTCTATCGCGTTCCGTCTGTTGTCATGCCGTTAAGGTCTTGTGAATCAGATGCTGCGTATGCACAGTCTTAGACATAAAACCTGACAGCGGGCTGGTCGCCACAGAGACAAGTCTGAGTCGTTCACTTAAGGTGGCCAATATAACCGATCGTCCCTGACAACACTGCTAGATGCGGAAGTGTCAGGAGGAAGTGTTGTCTACTTCCGAATTCTGGTGGTTTTGGGTGAGCCCGTGGCCTAGTGGTAAAAACTCATAGTCGCGAGTTCGAATCCAAGCGTTAGTTTTTTTTTTTTTTTTTTTTTTTACCTCATTTCAGCCCTCGTCTAAAGTTATGAGTCCGACTGAATATCGAAGATAATTCGCTTCACATTCTACCCACCATCAATAACAACTACTTCCAAAAACAATTCCGCGGGACAGCTCGTGGCTGCGTCGCGATCGGAACAGCTTACGCTCGAGCGTTTCCTCACGCTGCAGCGGCTACCGGCCATCGGTTAGAAGCCACCCGCCGCCTGAAATCTGGCGCCGCCCAGGTGAACGCGGCGCGACGCTCTCAGTGTATGTATCAACTGTCATTTTCGAATTTGAAGTTCTAGTTATCATTTTGCAGTTAAGCATTGGATTTGGCTTACCTGAAACTCATGAGCTACGGTTAAACTTTGTAAAATTGAGTCGCAAGTGGAAAAAGGTTTAACATCTGCAACACAGTATTTCCTTTTGGTATAACAGAGGCGTAAATGCAGAGGAGGCAGCTAGATACATTTGAACTGTGTGCGGAGCGAATGCTTTTGGGAAAAAAACGCCAGAAAAAGATATTCTTGTTTCAACAAAGATCGTTCTGGCATGAATGATTTTCCACATTAAGGAAGTCTCGACTGCTGATATATGTGATGGATTACCATTTAACCATCATGCAACATTTGCATTCAACAGGCAAAGTTCAAAAGTCTGGTATAGGAGTACTGCATGCTCTAATTCGAACAAAAAAAAATCAACAGAGCGACTATTATTTAATGTCATCAGGTCACTCATTGAGCATTCCTGTACAGTACTGTTACTGGTGACGAGTTACGATGCCTTTATCGTTAACTTACTAAGAGGAAACGAAAGGCAGAGCCCCTCCGAAAGACATAAACTCAAGCAAAGAGTAGTGTGAACATGAGTAGCGGTGTATTTTGTAAGGGTGGGTGGCCTACATCATGGCAGGTATGCACTCAGGGGCAAACCTCAGGTTCTCCATTGATTGACAGATCATTAACCAATGGTTCTCCTTTGACTGACAGGTCCTATTGTTCTGCTAAAAGGATTCTTCCTGTTGATTGACAGGTCCTTAACCTATTTTTCCCCACGCCTCCTCCTCACCCCCACAGGAAATCTCCGCCTTTGCTGCTACAGATACACTTCCAGGTTTGAATTATTGAAATAGCATCTCTCACTCTTATCAGTTTGCTTGACTACTTAATTAAAGTGATCAATTAATTAACCTCTCCCCCTCAGGTAAACACCCTCCCCTCCCAGATTCCCTCCTGGAAATTGGCAGGAAAAAGACTCAGTTGATCAGTCGTTTGAAGTGAATTCGATTGAAGTGTATGGAATATTGTTTCAACAATTTACACAATGTATATAATATTGTTTAATTATTTATCAGAGTGTATGGAATATAGTTTACTTATTTAGTTAAGGAATTTGTCTGGATTTCGATTGCAGTGAATGTAGTGTTGTTTAGACAATCCAAACATAGTCTACAATACTGATTATTTAAACAATTTATGGGCTTCAAGGCACTGTATGGAATATATGGAAATTGGTGACTATTTGGTGGAGAGGAAGGATCTCATAACAGGAAATTCAAGGATACATTGCTTCCAGAATGAGATTTTTACTCTGCAGTGGAGTGTGCACTGATATGAAACTTCATGGCAGATTAAAACTGTGTGTCGGACCGAGACTCAAACTCGGGACCTTTGCCATTTGCAGGCAAGAGCACTTAATCTGCCTGGAAGTTTGATATATTGCTTATTTATAAAAAATTAATTTTGGGAGGATTGGCTTTCTCTTGCTCATCATTCTCTGCTATTAGGAAAGATTAGGTCTTGTAAGAAGTAAGTACATGGGGCAAACATATTGCATAAACCAATGTTTGGCACTTTACTCTGGGTGTCTTAACCTAATGTTTGGATCTTTGTCGGCGCTCAACCTATTGTTCTGTTAAATGATTTTCCATGTCGCCCCCATTTCTTTAATATACTGAATAGCCTATGACACCAAATTAAGTAACAAGTTATTTCCTCCCACCATGTTCTGGTACACTTTTCGAATTTCACGTGCTTCTGGACGCCATTTATAGAACACTCTTCTTCGTCACCCAGCCTCACCTCCCTAAATTATTGCACTGAGATTAATACAAAAATTATGCAAATTAACATTGTGTCCTGCACTTAAGAGGCTGTTCTGCTTCATGTCACCCTCACACCCACACCATCCCCTTAAGTATTGTACCACTAACACCATGTTGATATGAAAAATTTACGCAAATTAATAATGCAAAGTAATTAAAACGATATCCTTCGCATGTATGAGTACTTGTTTTAATTCCCAGCATCCTGTTGGTCGGTGAAATCGATGGAATATAGTTTAAACAAAAGATCACTAGTATAAATCACACGTGCACATCCAGAAGGTGACTTCGGTCTTATTTGCATAGACATGTGACACCAGTAGAACGCTTGAAGACTTCTAATTGTATACCCGAAAACTGATGGGACTTTCACCTGCTGCCTGAAGGAGGCAGCGGCCTGGGAGCAACGGCTCACACCCTTGCATTTGTCTCTCCTGCGGTGGTTTACTTTAGGCGTCAGTGGTGTCAGCGGTGGGCGTTGGGTAGTAGAATGGTTTTTTTACTAGCGATCTTTTGTTTAAACTATATTCCATCGTCTTCACCGACCAATAGGATGCTGGAAATGAAAGAACTACCTCTTACATGTGAAGGATATCGATTTAATTGATTTGCATAATTAATTTGTATAAATATATCATATCAATGTGGTGTTAGCTGTTCAACAGTGAAGGGGTCTGTGTGAGTGTTTGGTTATCATGGAAGTGGAACAGCAGGTTAAGTGCAGAACACTATGTTAGTGTGCATAATTTTTATGTGAAACACGTACAGTAGTTTAAGGGGGTGAGGGTGGGTGACAAAGAAGAGTGCACCAGAAATGGCGTTCAGAAGGACGTGAAATTCGAGAAGTGTACCAGAAAATGTTTGGAGGAGATAACCAATTACTTAATTTAGTATCAAAGACGGTACAACAGTTTAAGGAAATGGACGGACATGGAAAACCACTTAACAGAACAACAGCTTAAGTGTGAACAAAGGTCTGAACTTTAGGTAAGTCACCCAGAGTACACTACCACACATGAAGTTATGCAACATGTTTGCCTCATGTAATTACTTCTTACAAGACCTACATCTCTATGAACAGCTGAGGATGATGAGCAAGAGAAATCCACCCCCCTCCCACCCAAATGAATTTCTTATAAATAAACAATGTACCATAGCATTTCCTGTTATGAAATCCTTCCTCTCTAGCAAAGAATCACCAATTTCCATATATTCCATTGAACACCATAACTTGTTTGACTGAACAATATTCTTCACATTGTCAAAATTGTTTAAAAAATATGCCTTACACTGCAATCAAAATCTGAACAAATTCGTTAACTAAATAAATAAACTATATTCCATACACTGTGATAAATAATTAAACAATATTCTATATATTGTCTAAGCTGTTTAAACAATGTTCCATACACTACAATCAAATTCCCTCCAAATGAACGATCAACTGAGTCAGTTTCCTGACAGTTTCCAGGAGTGAGGGTAGGAGGGGAGGGGTTTACCAGATGGAGAGAGGTTAATTAATTGATCAATTGAATTAAGTAGTCAGCCATATTGATAAGAGTGAGACAGGCTATTTCAATAACTCAGGCCAGAAAGTGTACCTGTAGCAGTGAGGGGGGAGGTTTCCTGAGGAGGAGCAGGAGGTCGAGGGGGAAGACCTGCCAGTCATAAGGAAGGATACTTTTAGCAGAGCAACAAGTTAATGAACCTGCCAATTAAAGGAGAACAATAGGTTAATGACCTGTCAATCAAAGGACAACAATAGGTTCACCCCTGAGTGCACACATGTCCCTGATGTAGGCAACCTGTAGCAACAAATGCGCCCTGCCCCTAATGTAGGCAACCTGCATTAACAGATGCATCAAAGACGGCTTCGTCCCTCTGTTGATGTGGTCTCTCCAGTGGTGTCACTTTTGCCCGTCTGCTTGAAGATTACTGTGGCTCTCGTCCCAAGTAGCTTCCCATTATGCTACCATAAGACCGTTGAGTTAGTGGTGTCCTCGTCATTGATTTTTTTTTTTTTTTTTTGCCCTGTTTGTATCTAACTGGTCGAATGTTTGAGCAGAGCGAGAACAAGCCTTCCTATAAAATACGCAATAGAATTTTGCCCAAATTTTCGTAACCAAATGAAGGGTGAGAAATGGTCAAATAGTATATAAAATTGACCAGCATAAAATCCAGTTACACAAAAGACTTTAGTTCCTTGGAATTAATCAGGGCAATTAGGAACACATAATCATTTATTTCTGGGTAAACTGATATATTTCGCAAACTGCTGCTTTCTGAACAGCAGTCAGAAATAAAAATAACAGGAAAAGACAGTCACGTAATTTATGAAATAATTCTCTTACAATTGAGAGATAAAACACATTGGAGAAACTTTTGATGCGCTTTGAACTTTGCCTACTGATGATTTAATGAATTTCGTGGCAATTCTAACACAGTTAGTAAAATATTTAACCCACTGAATTTCAATGGAAGTAGGATCTAAGTAGGATCTCAGCGAAAAATATATTCACGGCTTGACTTCAAATGGCTCTGAGCACTATGGGACTTAACATCTTTGGTCATCAGTCCCCTAGAACTTAGAACTACTTAAACCTAACAAACCTAAGCGCACCACAGAACACCCAGGGCCTGACTTCAAATTGCAACAGTATCCTAAAGACAAACTACAGCAAACTGCTGATCTACATCACCTACCAATCAAATGTTCCTTAGCACACTCAAAATTCTAAGCCCAAGATACAACTTTAACATCTCAGTCGCCACCGCATCTGTCGTACATGTTTTCACACATAATTTAAAATCGCCCTAAATGTACCTCAGATCAAGTTTATTTGTTACTTTTAGACCAATTTATCTGAGTTGCTAGAGAACCTGTCAGTATTAACTTGCTGAGCGGAAATGAAATAATGTCTAAACAGTTACTTCCTGGTTAACTTCAGGGCCAATTTTCATCTTACAATTGATGTTTGTAGCCAAACTGAACAAGTTCCAAACAAATCGTTAGTTTCAGAGAAATACCCCAAAAACATATCAAAATTTACTCAAACAAATTCCAAAATACACATAAGCAAATAGCTAACTTAAGAACTTTATATAGATATATAGCAGACAGAGTACAGAATAAACAAGAGCACAGCGAACGCAAAAATATATATAATATATAGCTGAAACACAGGCATCAGTAATTGTTATGTCACTAGTCTGCACAATCAAAAGAGCAGAAAACTGAAATATGCACTCGTCTGGGAAGCAGGCTGTTGCACCAATAAATACGAATAACAGGAACAGAAACCTGATAACAAAATTTTAAACTGCATATACACAGCTATGAAGAAGACAAAAGGGTTTGCTATTTCAAGTGAGTGCATGTTCACGAAAACCATAAGATTTTGAATAATGTATACGTTTGGCAGACTTTTGAAAAAAAAAGTGAGAAGTTCATGCGTATGAAGCAGGCTTTTGGATGAACGAGTTTCAGTCACACAAACAAAATTTTAAACTTTACGTACACGACTGTGAAGCAGCCACAGGGAACTGCTATTTCGTTAATGTGTATAATCATAGGAGAAAGTGAATTCAGAATAGTGTGTACGTTTGTGAAACAGACTTTAACCTTTTAACTTTACAAACGTAAGGAATTCCTACTCCACTAATAAGCATAACCACATTGCAAAGCACTTTTGTAAGCAGCGAAGTCGCAGGCAATCTAAGAGACTGAAGAATGCAAAATACAGTAAAGACTTGATTTCGTTCGACCTCCCATACAGTTTATCGACAACTTCTAAAACATGTAGAGATTAAATTTACACAGTAAGAGATTGACAGCCAGTACGTGGACCCTACAAACTACAGGAACATGAGGGTATACAACTGAGTCCATGTTGACCACTAGTATTCCCATAAGAAAGTATACGCAAATAAGCACTTAAATACGGGAGAAAACAGAACCTAATATCTTAATTTAGAGAACACATACGCCTCCTGTAGCTCATACACTCTAACAATTAAATTAGTATTAGCTTCAGACCAATTCACATCTCTAGGATGGTGATCCACACGCAGGCGTCGGGCAGACATGGTCAGAAGAACGATCCTAAATTGTTTAATGCCAGAATAAAAAAGTACACTTTTTTTTTCAAGCCTCGGTCTTCTGACTGGTTTGATGCGGCCCACCACGAATTCCTCTCCTGTGCCAACCTCTTCATTTCAGAGTAGCACTTGCAACCTACGTTATCAATTATTTGCTGGATGTGTTGCCATCTCTGTCTTCCTCTACCATTTTTGCCCTCTACAGCTCCCTCTCGTACCGTGGAAGTTATCCCTTTATATCTTAACTGATGCTCTACCATCGTACCACTTATTCTTATCAGTGTTTTCCATATGTTTCTCTCCTCATCGATTCTGCAGAGAACCTTCAAAATCCTCACCTTATCAGTCAACCTAGTTCTCAACTTCTTCTGTGCCACGACCTCTTACATGCTTAGAATCTCTTCTTTTCCGGTTTTTCCACCGTCCATGTTTCACTACCATACAATGTTGTGTTCCAAACGTACATTCTCAGAAATTTCATCCTCAATCTAGGGCTTCTGTTTGATGCTAGTACACTTCTCTTGCTCAGGAACGCCCTTCAGTGATAGATTATTTTGTTGACTAAGTAGCTAAATTCCTTAACTTCATCTACTGTTCTCTTTTCTGCTGGTTCTCATTACTTTCGTATTTCTTCGATTTACTCTCAGTCCATATTCTGTACTCATTAGATTATTCATTCCATTCTGCAGATGATGTAAGTCTTCTTCACATTCACTCAGGGTTGCAATATTGTACATTACCCGTCTCTTCCTAAAGCTTACCTCTACTTTTCTCAGAATTTAGAACATTTTGCGCCATTTTACATCGTTGAACGCTTTTTTCAGGTAAACAAATCCTATGTACGAGTCTTGATATTTCTTTAGTCTTGCTTCCATTATCAACCGGAACATCAGAGCTGCCTCTGTAGTTCCTTTCTCTTTCCAATCTGATCGTCATCTAATACATCTTCAACAAGTGACTGCAAAGAGGTGGATGTTGTCTCACGAATTCTGACCAACACTTAACGCCAACAAAATGGGGCTCACCTCGTTCCTGCATCAGGCCGAAGCGCTTCATAAAAGTGGCATCATCCACGAGCTATGCCAGCAGGAACACGCCGAAAGTCCAGCTCCAGAATATGACCTGTCACCCTACAGGCAGGGTAAAGTTGCAATTCTCCAGTAGGTGAAGACTCGGTCTGCGAAGTAAACACCAACCGTGTAAACACAGTGAGCGAGCACACGGCTCAGAGATACACCACGCAAGGATCCATCGTAACAGCCAAACCCCAGCTGGTCACGTCTGAGCTGCGCACTTGCTTAATTCCCTTGGGGAGCCGTCCCAGGCCCAGCCACTGGAGATGCCAAGAAAGCTGTAGCTAAGCATCGCTAGGCAAAGAGTTTCCTCAAGAACATGGATCGATGAAAGAAGATGCACAGCTAAAGTAGAACATTTCCTTTTTTGTCGGTCTTATTGCATCGACGTCTCGCCGTTCTTCGTCTTTGGCCCTTGACTTGAAACTTCTCGATGTTGAGATAAATTCTTGTTTGGGGGTTCTTCCGTGACGTGATAGCGTTTAGTGTAGCCTTCATTCTTTACTGCTATGTTTCTTTCCGAATTCAATGCACAGTGATGGAAACCAACACTGTTTCATTGTATGTGCCCACAGCATGTATTCAGAATAATTTTCTGAGACGTATGGATCACTTAGAGAGGTCTCGTGGGCTGTCCAGCCCAGTACCTTTAAAAAGAAAGAGTATGATAAAATTATAGTTGCGTATCCATTAAAACATTCGTACTGCTTAAGTGATGACACGTTCAGTGACAATAGTCACTGGGCGATAAATGTATTTATTAAAAAGCGAATGGAACTAATCTATCAATTTATGTGTAAAAATTAATGTTCCTCATCCAATTGAAACCAACGATAACTTGTCTGAATAGAGGACTTTCGAACATTGAGGACGGATTAATCTCATTAAAATACATACATGGGCCTTTTTTGTATCGCAGAAGGCACATTGTTGTGCTGTGTCAGAGGTTACTAGTGAGAGACGCTGTCTCAGCTCCACTTCATTGGATTTATTAGTCTCCTTCCCTTCGTGACTAGCAATAATGCAGTAGTTGCCGCATATATCTGTTGGATTGCATCATCCTGGAAGCAGTTACGTGCAGATTCGATAAACTTTAGTCAAGACTTTCCGCTTTAGAATTGTCATGGTAAGTACGCCCATAATTAAGATATAGATTTGCGATTTGCACTGCGAAAAACCAGCGTTACGGTTCAACCTTTCTTGCCGTATCTCTGTCTGTGTGCTCTTATTACGCGGTTCCTCTTCCCAAACTGCTTCCGTTCGTGATTCTTAATTCCCTAAAATCATATTAACTCTCTCAAGGGACTGGACATATTACAGTTGTTTGTCGTTTGATCACATGGTTTTTTTTATGGGCAGCAAGATGGCGGATCGCCATGCAGTCCAGAACTGAGGGGCTAGCTGAATGCGATTCTTCTTGCTTTTTTATCAAGCACGTTTAAATGCAGTTCTCTGTCTGTTATTGATCTAAAGCGAGTCCCAGGAACGTAGCGACCAATTTCTTGGGGAGGTGGGGCACATAATAAGTATTGAGAACTTCATAGTAACCTATGGCCAAAAACGTCGTCGTGCAACGCTATATGGTGCTGTAAACGAGAGTGCTGGAGGAAAGTGTTAGAGTTTCTACATTCGAGCGCTAGAGAGCATACGAGGAGAATGGAAATGCATGCGAACGGTGAACCTGCAGACATGCACTTAACGCATAGAACAGATGGGTGGGATGGACTACCCCCTGGATGCATTTATAGTTAATGCTTCTCAGACATACTTCTTCCACATCACAGTTAGTTTGCACATCTGCATCGAAATCTGTGCGAGTACAGATTAGTAAGGATTGGCAGGGATAGTGAGGAAAGGCCGCGATCGACGCGTTCTGTTGTTAGGGAAAAAAGAGTGTTAAATGCCGTTGAGACTAATACAAGCACCAGCACACGTGCTTTCCCTCGGACTCGAAAATGTCTCGTAGCAGTGTCAAATGGTTCAAATGGCTCTGAGCACTATGGGACTTAACATCATAGGTCATCAGTCCCCTAGAACTTAGAACTACTTAAACCTATCGAACCTAAGGACATCACACACATCCATGCCCGAGGCAGGATTCGAACCTGCGACCGTAGCAGTCCCGCGGTTCCGGACTGCAGCGCCTAGAACCGCACGGCCACCACCGCCGGCCCGTAGCAGTGTCCAGCGTCTTTTGGGCGCTGGCTCATTATACGTGTTTCATCTCCAAACCGTGCAGTTATTGCACCCCGATGACCATCATGTGTGCATTACGCACGGTGATTTCTGGAGTAAAGTGGCCGAGATGCGAATTTCCTAGCTTATGTGTTGTTCGCTGATTAAGCCCCATTCACTAGAAGCGGCGTTTTCAGTAACCGCAATTAGCGTTTGTGGGCACTAGAAAGCCTCCACGGTCTGCGTCACCACGTGTCACAACATCGTTTCACAGTGAACGTGTGGACAGGTTTGGTCGCCGACTGCTTAGTCGGACCGTACGTTTTAGCATACTGCTTTACCACTGTGAATTATGAAACCTTGTCGGAACAGGTTCTTTCCGGCTTGCTTCTAGATGTTCCAGCAAATGTGAGATGTAGCCTATGGCTCCAAAATGATGTGGTCCTGCGCATGTAAGACTAGCTGATCGTAGGCATTTGAACAGGTCATTACCGCATCGACGCATTGGGCGTAGTGGACAGGTTCCTTGTCCCCCCCCGCTCACTGATTTGTCAAGCCTTGATATCTTTCTGTGGGAAGCTGTGAAATCTCTCATGTAAAGCGATCCTCTGGAGTCTGAAATTGATCTTATCGCAAGGGTCGCCTGCACATCTGCTACAATGAAAGAAACTCCCGGTATGTTCGCGCGTGTCTGGCAGTCACTGCTCAACCGGTGTCAGATATGGGTGGCTTCTAATGGTACAAACTTCGAGCATCTGTTCCAACATTAGAGCTGTAGTCATGTCGTATACACGTGTACTCATTACGTCCAACAAATGTTTTCAACGAATCCGTCTCTTGCTTCTTTCCAGTCTTCGACCCTGCTACGACCTAGCCCTGACGTTAGCGACCATGGATTGCTATGTAGTTTACAATCCTTCGGACGTATCTCACCTCCCCTAGAAGTCGGTCGCAACAGTTCTGGGACATCCTGTATAGTTTCTCCTTATTCCCGTCATTAATAAGGCATTTAACTCGACAAAAGAATTTCCCGCGGTAGATAATGCACGCTGATGTCTCCACGCTACATGAAACAGAAGATTAGCAGGTGAGATCGTTTCCATCTGCTGGTGGCGAAAATGGTGATCAGCAGAACAAGTCTTTTAGATCCCGCCAATGATCTGCACACTTAGCACCAAATCTACAGACTTGGCGATCGTGAGCGGACAGTTAGAGAATTCAGTAGCTGTCAACTCACGATACAGTCCTGATCACGAGTCACACACAAAAATTGTGGAAGAATTCTTCTAGCCTGTGTTGTGACGCGCTTCGGTGAGCCTTTAGCGGTGATGGGAGTACAACCTGTTTCCTGCTAGCCATGTCCAGTATTGCAGGAGGCAGCCGTTCTTTCATCACAATAGAAAACGTAAAATTTCTCTGCAGAAATGTATAAACCATTAGGAAACAATTTCGATGCCAGACAAGTGGTTTAGTGGATCATTACAGGGATGGGTCAGACAGCTGGCACAACGCACTCCCATTCCATCGCTCTGGAGAAACTAGTTTCTTTGCTGAGCCTTCACCGCTACTTGCAAGAGGTCAACGACCTGCGCTAAGATGCAGCCACTCACACTGGATGTCACACCTGCCAAGGGCATGGAAGACACATGCCGTCTTAAGCCACCGCCTCCGACAGCGACGGCTCTGCTGCCAATGCCAATGTGTTGCAGCACACTTATGACAAGAGAAACAACACACAGCCAGTGACACAACCTGATTCCTACAAATATCAACAAAAGGCGAGTATGACTTCGTAACTAAATATTTTTTCTAGAGATATGAAAGCTATGGAGTGGGCAAAAATATGGAAACACCGCTAGAAATGTTACCCTAGCAAATGCTACCCTAGCCTTCTGGTTGGGCTGTTGCATTTGGCGACGAACGACACCTGTACAATGTCGTCAATACTCTGCAAGTGTCCGTCGTGGCTAGAACAGTGTTCATTGTAGGTAGAGCGCAATATGTCGGAGCTAAGTGAACTCGAAACGGGCAAATTGTTGCTGCTGTTGTGGTGGGTGCTTCCATAACCTTGTTGGGTGAAGTGTTTGGCATTTGAAGACGCACGATGTCGAAGATTCATACCACGTACAGGGAATGAGGGAAAACGTCATCGGCTGAGTGACAACACGTAGGAAGGTGAGTATTGAGCGGTCGCGACAAACAGACACTGAAGAAAATTTGACGAAAAGTAAGAGGCGTATAATGCAAAGGTCACTACAAAATTGAATGTCACACTCAGGATGCCTGTCAGTACTAAGAGAACACTTAGGGAGCTCCCTAAGCTGAGAATTGCAGGACAAACTGAAAATCCAAAAGCACTCTTGCGCGATGTTAATGTGCATAACAGGTAAACCTGATGCTGAAGCCACAAAACTTGGGCTATGGAGCAATGGAAGAAAGAAACTTTGTCAGTTGAGTCTTATTCCACACTGTTTCCAACATCAGGCCGACTCTGCGTCCCAAGAGTGAAACTCAGCGGAGTTTTGACGATCGTTTGGGCAGCTGTATCACTGTATAACATGAGCCCTGTGGTTACTCTGCTAGGTCGCAATCCTCCCAATGTTTATGTGACAGTTTTGACTGTGTGGAGAAAATTATTCAGATTTTGAAATGAAATGCAGACTGAATAGTTGGAGATCAGAAAGAATTTTCTGAACAGTACAAAAGTAAGTCAAAAGAGCCCGCCCGGTTGACTGTGCGGTCTAACGCATGGCTTTGCGGGTGGTAAGGAGCGCCTAGTCCCCGGCACCAAACCGCCCGGCGAATTTGTGTCGAGGTCTGGTGAACCGGCCAATCTGTGGATGGTTTTTAGGCGGTTTTCCATCTGCCTCGGTGAATGCGGGTTGGTTACCCTTATTCCGCCTCATTTACACTATGGCGGCGATTGCTGCGCAAACAAGTTCTCCACGTACGCGTACACCACCGTTACTCTACCACGCAAACATAGGGATTACACTCGTCTGGTGTCAGACGTTCCCTGGGGGTCCACCGGTGGCCGAACTGCACAATAACCCTGGCTTCGGTGTGCGGCAGCGGAGGGGTGAAGTGGACTGCGATAGTCGTCGTGGGGTTGTGGACAAGTGCGGCTGTGGCGGGAACGGAGCCTCTCCGTCCTTTCTAGGTCCCCAGTTAACATACATCTTACAACAAGTCAAAAGAACACTGTGTTACTATGTCAAACAAAGTTGTCTCATGTAGAATTTGGTTTCTGATGAAAAATTTAGCGATTTTGATTTAAGAAAAGATTTATCAGTTGTTCTGCTGTAAAAATTAATTGTAATTTCTGAAAGAAAAATTACTTATTCTTTTTCTAAAGAGGTATTCTCTTTTGTGTTTCCTGTAGTCTTAAAAGAAAATATGAATGCAGGTTGTAACAGCAGTATTATGTATGCTTATTGAAGATGTAATGGTAGGGTAGGTCTGTGTTTAGATTTGATAATGATATGGAGAAGGTATCATAGGATTAACTAACTAAAAGGCTAAAAGAACCATGAGCAAAATTAATATGTCTGAGAAAACTAACAATGATATAACATAAATTTTGTCTCTTACAGAGAATTCAAAGACTTCTCATATATCCATAATGAACAGTTCCGAATAATATTTTACTTTATTAACGATTTACTTATACAATCTAAACATCTAATGGTTAGTTAATATTTCAATCTACATAATGGTAGGGGTCAATGTTGACCAATGATTACTGAATGCTTTTGTCTTTGTTATGCTTATTCTTGATGATGTTCACTGTGTTGTAGGATGATGCACACTAGATAATCTGTAGAATGATTAATGATAGGAAATATAACATACTGAGATCATTTTATGAAATCTTACATGTTGTCTCACAGTGTACTATATCTGAGTATTAATTTTTGTGTATTCCTGAATTGATGTTTGTGTCTGTTTTGCTATATTAGAAAGAGTTTTGGAAGGATGTCGTGGTTTATGCTTATGTAATAGAAAACCTATTTATATTTGTATCTGGCTGATAATAAATTTTCTTGCTTTGAAATGGGATCATTACTAATGATAAACATATTTTTAATCAAATGATCTGTGTTGTGCTGTGTATTTCTATTTTGTCTGGGGTTGAAGATAGTTTTATGAGTGAATGATGCCACTATTTGAGTAACAGAATACTGACTTGAAGTGAATATGCAGTCTACTATTCTTGGTGGGAAACATTTCTCAAATATTTTGTATCGGATATGCTTTGTTTTGTCCTGTTTTGGTTTTATTGGAAAACACAAGATAAAATTTTTATGCTACTATCATGCCTTTTGATAAATTTTTGATGTATTTTCAAAATATTATTACTTTGGATTGAATTTTGAATTTTACTGTTTCTAGCTAGGAAGTATATTGGAGGTATGATGTCACTAGTTGTATTTCTGGATTTTGGTACTGTCAAGTTAAATCAGAAAGGTTGTATCTCATTTAGAACATTTTGGCGTAACTGCTCAATTTTGTGTCTTTTCAGAAATATTGAGTGAAAGATGTTGTCATACCATAGATTAACAGATGTCATTTGAAAACAACTATTGAGGGAGAGCTGGAGCAATTTACATATTTTTGTTATGAGTAAAGGCCTTTAATATGAAGTTTTATGAACAATAAAAGCTTCTTTAAATTGCCTCAACTCCATTATCAATGAATGTCATTTAAGAAAGGGCACTCTTTTTACATAGGGAATAAAAAACTTGAAAATCATCATAAGTGAGAGCCATGAGTATTTTCACAAGTAAAGTTGATTGAAGATAATATCTTCATGAAGAAATTATTTTTTGAACATTTAATAGGAGGTTATAGTTAGAGCATTGTTGCACTAGGTTCAAAATATTTCCACAAAGTGAAGGATAAGTTAAGAATTACATTACAATATTGAAGCATTCTAAGTACTTTGAGCAACATTGTGAAATGTTGATGCATTAATATTAGGTATGTTACTATGATGTTTGTGGTGATGATGCAGAAGATGTCTGGTTCAAAATGGTTCAAATGGCTCTGAGCACTATGGGACTTAACATCTGTGGTCATCAGTCCCCTAGAACTTAGAACTACTTAAACCTAACTAACCTAAGGACATCATACACATCCATGCCCAAGGCAGGATTCGAACCTGCGACCGTAGCAGTCCCGCGGTTCTGGACTGAGCGCCTAGAACCGCTAGACCACCGCGGCCGGCAAGATGTCTGGGTTAGGGAACTTTATTCTGAATTGTGGTATGTCATGGTCAGTTATGGCATGTGATATCTGTTTCTATCATTGATAATGATAAAAGTTTAAAATATGTACTGTGATTCTGATAGCTTACTTGATGACAGGCAAATATTGTTATGATAAAGAAGTCTTTGTACAACTGTGGGAAATATATGTAATGTTATGACGTAGCTGAATAGTATTTTGAACCATCATTGTGTCTGATGAAATGAAGCTTGAGTATTATAAGAAATCTGTGTAAAAATAAGGCATGGAGTACCTTTAAAACTGGAGAATGTCATATAGTTTTAAAAAAAAGTGTTTCTGTGTTGTTACATAGAGGATATATATTTAAATAGGAATGTAATGTGCACGTTATTAATATTTTTAGTTTTCAATAAATTTCAACTATTTTTTACATACTGGAATTATCTTTTAATAAATTGCCACTTCATATAATGTTACACTAAAAGTTATTGACAATGATATTATTATTTATAAAACTCCAACCAAGAGTCACAAATTATTATGGATAAATAATTCATTTATACATGTTAAAACTGTCGCTGATGTACTTTTTATCTTTGTCCTTCTTGGCTAGTCAGAAGTTGGTAGGAAGAGATTTGTAAATCCTGGTTTGGTGTTGTACTGAGAACTGCGCGTATTACATGGTTAGTTTAGGTAAATAATTAATAAGAAATAATACATACAGTAATATAAAAATGGTCTTACGTGTACGATTCATCTTTGTCCTTCTTAGCTATTCAGAAGCTGGCAGGGAACTCCTTGCATGTTGTATTGACAATTGCATGTATTGTATTGTTACTTAAGATATTTTATTGAATTATGTCACTGAAATCGCATAACAAAAGTGAAGAATTAATACAATCATCTGCGACATTTCATTCCAAAAAATGTATCGAATGCAATGAGACCAATATCCATTGCCCCACGCAGGAATGATACACACTCCACAATACAGCTCTGAGACAAAGAACGAGATGTAATGGATGTTATCAAGCTATACATGTAAGTTAAAATTCAAGTTCTAACCGTCATCTCCTTGCTTCAGCTTTTTATGAAGTACACGAAAGTAATACCATTTCAATGGAAAACATATGAGGTTTGCAAGAAACATTATAATATTTATGTTAAAATTTTATCATTTAAATCTGAAAATGTAGAGTTTCTAGAGGGATTTGTCGCCCTGCCCTGTGTTTGTACTCTTATTACGTAACTCCGCTTGGATAACTGCTTTCGTTTGTGATTCTCATTCCCCAAGATTCGCATCCTCTAGAGAAAGGACAAGACATCGTTGCTAATAGTTTGATTCTGTCTCTTTTTTATGTACTTTTAACTTGATCTTCAGGAAACGGGTGGCTCGTCATATAGCCCAGATGTATGGGCTGCCTAAATCCTATTCCTTGTGATCAGGCAGTACGTCATTTACGTATTTTTATGAAATATATAACCGATTTAGTTACAGTTTTCTGTTTCTGGTCTATAGTATCCCTGTGTTTCGTTCATTATTCAACTCATTTACCTTGTCAAAAGAATTTTCGGTTGTAGGTAATGAATTTTCATGTCTCCGCTGTCCAGAGAACATAAGATTACCAGGCAAGATCATTTGTACCTGCTAGTAGGAAAACGGTGATGGATAAACCTCTCATTTACTTCCAACCTGGCCTCTATAGACGAAGGACCGAATCGACACGGTGATAACATTTACGCTACACTGATTCGGCTCCGGTTCATACTCTTCCACTCGTACTCTGTAGTAGAGAACACAGCGTACATTATAAACTGTGACGGGTGTCAGTTCTTCAGGTGGTGTCACTGGAAAGAATTTGAGTTCTGATTTTCCCAGTCTGAATCGGTAAATTTCCTTTTCATCATAACCTTGTCATTTAATGTTCGTTTTTACTCCTTCTTCTGTTGCTGCTGGCGTTAGATCCTTGACAATCACTTACTTCGTTGGCCAATGGTTTAGTTAGTGCTCCGGTATTGCTCAAACATCTTGCTGAAAGTCCTCCTTGGATTCTAGATATTGTGTAATGCAATCTCTCGGACAGATTGTTCTAACGTCTCTCGGTGATCACTATTTTAATACCTGAGTTGGTTTCGTTCGGTTTGATACACTGTAAACTGCAAGTGGTGCTTCATCATTTGTGCTACCTCTTTCGTCTCCTATTCTCCGACATTCTCGTATCAGTTCTGAGTCTCGAAAGAACGTCATCTTTCTTCGGCTATTTTCAGTTTTAATGATTTCCCTTCTGCGAATTGCTGAAGAAGTCATTCCTCGTTATCTGTAATCTCATTTTGGCACTCAGTTACTGCCAGTGACGGGGATTCCTCTATTGCATTGCTATCTCAGTTTCTCAGATCTGCTGTTGATGAGTTCGAGGATGACGTATTTGGTATCCCGTTTTGTTGGAAGCGTCTTATTTATTTCATCCGTTGCTTCCAGTTACTTTCGATTTGTCATTCGGCTCGAAATTATTGTGACATTTTTTAATCATCTTTGGTTGGTTGTATTTGTTGAGGGGTTCTTTTTATTCCGGTGTCTTGTATCACTCGTTACCCATGGTTTCAAGTGGTAGCTATAAATCTTGTTCGCCGCTTGTGCCTTATACCAAGACACGCCACAAGCTGGTCCCACCTGCAAGGCTCCTTCGACCTGATCCGGCTAGCCTGGCTTGCTTTTTTGAGTCATCAATCTTTTGACTGGTTTGATGTAGCCGACAACGAATTACATTCTTGTGCCAACCTCTTCATCTCGGAGTAGCACTTGTAACCGACGCTCTAAATTGTTTACTATATGTATTCCAGTCTCTGTCTTCCACTACAATTTTTACTCTCTACAGCTCCCTCTAGAACCATGGAAGTTACTCTCTGATGTCTTGACTGACGTTCAGAGATATGTTCCTTCCCTCATCGATTCTGCGGAGAACCTTCTCATTCTCTACCTTATCAGGTCATCTAATTTTCAACTTTCTTCTGTACCATTCTTCTGTACCACCACATCTTACATGTTCGAATCTCTTCTTTTCCGTTCCTACCACAATCCATGTTTAACTAATTCTGTGCTGAAATTATGGTTTCTGTTTGATACCAACAGGCTTCCCTTGGCCAGAAGTGCCCTTTTTGCCAGTGCAACTGTGTTCTCCTGGCTCCGCCTGTCATGCATTATTTTGCTGCCTAGGTTGCAGAATTTCTTAACTTCATCTACTTCTTGATCACCTGTCATGATCTTTAGCTTCTCAATGTTCTCATTTCTGCTACTTCTCATTACTTTCGTCTTTCTTCGATTTAATATGAGTCCACATTTTGCGTTCATCAGACTGTTCATTGTATTCAGTGCATCCAGTAATTCTTCTCTTTCAATGAAGGTAACAATGTCATCAGCCACTCTAACCACTGATACCCTTTCACTTTGAATTTTAGTTCAACTCTTGAACCATTCATTTAGTTCCGGCATTGCTTGTTCGATGTATAGATTGAACACTAGGGGCGAAAAACTGCTTCCCTGTCTTACACCCTTTTTAATCCCAGACTGCATTTTCGGTCTTCTCCTCTTATTATTCCCACTTGGTTCTTGTATATATTATACATTACTCGCCTTTCCCTGTATCTCACCCCTACAGTTCTCAGAATTTCGAACGTCTTGCACCATTTTACATTATCGAACGCTCTTTCCACGCCGACAAATTATGTGAATTTGCCTTGATTTTTCTTCACTCTTGCTACCATTATCAACCGCAAAATCAGAATTATCTCTCTCTAACACATCCTCAATTCTTTTATCCATTATTGTGAATATTATTCTGATCAGTAACTTGTATACATGATACGTTAAGCTGATTGTGCCATAACTTTCGCACTCGACGGCTCTTGCAATCTTCGGAATTGTGTGGATGATGTTTTTCTGAATGTTAGATGTCACATTCCCAGGCTCGTACATTCTACTTACTGACGTTAATAGACGTTTTGTTGTCACTTGTCCTAAAGATTTCAGATGTTCTGATGAAATGTTAAGTATCCTTTCTGCCTTATTTGATTTAAGTCTTTCAGGTTTTTTTTTAAAAAAATACTGTATCCCCTATCTCTACCTTATCAACTCCTGTATCTTCTTCTATCACATGATCAGACATGTCCTCCCCCACATAGAGGTCTTCAACGTATTCTTTCTTCCCATACACTCTCTCCACTGCATTTAACTGTGGAATTCCGATTGGTCTCTTAAAGTCACCGCCCTTGTTTTTAGTATCACCGTAGATTGTTTTCATGTTCCTTTATATTAAGTCAGTCCTTCCTCCAATCATTTCATTTTTGATTTCTTCACATTTTTTATGCAGCCATTTCACCTTATCTGCTCTGCACTTTCTGTTTGTCTCATTCCTAAGTGACTTGTATTTCCATATTCCTCAATTTCCTTGAACATTTTTGTGCTTCCTTCTTCTTGAGAATGTTACTAGAAATCGTCGTAATAATCTGACACAGCGAATTGCGCATAGGGAACAGCACTTCAATTTCGAGTGTGCAGCGATGCGAACGAACATGCGAGACGATAAGTAGCTTAATGCAGCTTATAAACCATCGACAGCGACATTAATAGCTCTCATTGCTGTTCGCGCTATCTGGATTCCAATCAAACTGTGCCGGATGCTTGTACTCATCTCCTTGCAGAGTCATTGGTGGTGGTGGCCATATAAATCCTGCGGCCGCTCCGTCACTAACTGCCTAACTGCCGCCGGCCCATGCGTTTACGTGACCAGCGTACACTGCCACCTCATTAAATGCAGAAAGGAATCAAATTCATATTACGACCTTCAACCAAAATAAGAAATCATTTGGGCAGAGTGAGAAACAACTTAGGCCACCTACCATCTGGGGTACATCGAATTACGTGCGAGAACCGTAAGACATACCACGGCTGGACAAAAATGTGGAAACACCGAAAAGTGCGTGCTTGAGAATAATGTTGTTTTTATCCATGCCTGTAGGTTTCCTGTTGTATTTTACAGCAACTCTGCAATGCTCGTAACACAAGTATCAGTTGTGGCCAGAACAATGTTCTCTATAGTATGAGTGCAATATGCCGGAGCTACGTGAATCCCAACGTGGACAAATCGTTGATTCTATAACAACGATTGAAGTTTTTAGCGTTTGAAGAGGCACTATATGTCAAATTCAACACATGCAGTGAAAAGACATGAAAGCGGAAAATGTCATCCACTACGTCACGATGCGAACGGGTGTGAATGGTGAGTGAGCGTGATAGGAAGTCACTAAGGGCACTGTGACAAGAAAAGAGAGGTCTACAGCTGCTAACGTCACTGCAGAACTGAATGTCGCACTCGTGATTCCTGTCAGTGATGAAGCAATAGGAACGGACCTCCATAAATTGGGAAGGGCCGAAATTCGAAAACCTCGCACCCGTAACGGGAAAACGTGGTGCAGAAGCAGTAAAACGTGGACTATGGAGCACAGGAAGTAAGTCATTTGGTTGGATGATTCTTATTTGACTCTTACATCCAACATCTGGCCGAGTCAACGTCTGGCGTACGCCGTTTAAAGCGTACGAACCAGACAGCTTGCTGCCAAGAGTGATACGTGGGATTGTTAGTGGCTGGTTTGGTGATGATCTTTGCAACAACATTGTGGCACATGGGGGCCATTGTTAGTATCCATGGTCCCATTACTGCCAATAACAATGTGACTACTTTGGCTGATCAGGTCCATTCCATGGTACTCTTGGTAAACTACAAAGCTCTTTCCTTAATGGTGTTTTTCAAGACAACGGGCTCCTGCTCACACAGCTTACATCGCTCAGGACTTCTTTTGTGAGCACAAAGATGAATTGGAGCATCTCTCCTGACCACCACAATCAGCAGATCTCAGTGTTATTGAGTTTGTGTAGTCTGCTTTGAAGTGAAAGGTGTGTCATCGCTATCCAAATCAATACGTCATTTTTCTGGAAGAGGGGCATAAGATTTACTTTCAAACCATACAGGACCTGTATGTATCCATTTTGAGTAGACAAGAAGTTGTTTTGAATGTCAACGGTTTTCCTACACCATATCACACATGTTAATATGCTTTTTGATGTTTCCACATTTTTGTCGACCCCCTCTATACTGGACATAGACCATCTCATGTAGAATGGACACACAGCACTGCTACTCCGCACTTTCCCCTGAATATATACGCTATGTAATACTCGGCTACCAAGAGAAATCTACACTGTTTAATGGAGGAAAGGGTTAACGGCGGAATACACTTTCGAAAAGACGTCTGGTTTCTGGGACAGTGTTATTAAGAGGCAATTAAAATTCGAATCACACCAAATTTCTTTATTTGGTGTAAGGACTTTGCTCTACGTTGTTCTGCGTGATCTTATCTGGAAACTCTAACATAGCAGTGACAGGATTCTTCATGTCACGAGGTGGCTGTGGACGGCGAGTGCGGGCTGCCGGGTGGCAGTTTCTGTCTGTCTGATTGGCTATTGCAGTGATTTGAATGTCTATCATCTTGACGACTTTATAAGGAGATGACGGACCCCGGCACTTACGCAGAAGGTGGACGGACATGGCAAGAAACCTTCGAAAATTTTCTTACTGCTGATACCGATTCAGGCGAAGACAAGTACACCATAAAAGTCAGAGCAAAGATTGGCTTGAAGTACAGATTCATACCAGGGGTTTGCAGACTGCAGTCAGCTGTGGCTTCACGAGTTATGGTAAAGTCCTTCAGGATGGTGAACGTCTTCTTGGATTCCGACATGCCCATGTATTCTGATCGGTGCAGTCGAGAAGCTAAAATTTATTTCAATTTACTGATAATTTCATTTATTATCTCCATGTAGAGATACTTATACGGCACAGATCAGAGTACAATTAAGAAAGACGTGTGTATTTACTAAGTGATTTATGTGCCAAGGCTGCTGCTAAATAAAACAACGAGTAATAAAATGTTTCGTGAGTTATGATGCAGATACTGATGTATCGAATATGTTGAGATCGACAGTTCCCCTATCGACAAGCAAGCTAGAAACTAGACCCTTTTGAATTTTGAAGCTGCACGTGTGTGCCCCAAGGGCATGCAGAAATTAGCAACGCAGGCGAAATGTTACAAGAATATTGCAAACCGGTCGTTGAGTAGGTTTTTTTTTTAATATAAATGAATCAGTGTTAAAATATTGTATAGGTGGATATAAAAATAAATTCATAAATTTCTGCTGTATTACTATCCATTTTCGTGCCATGCAGAAGGTGACCGACCACATGCTCAACATCGAATACCAATTTGAGAAATTTAGTATAGGTACGTATGTACTAAGATTATATATTTACCTGTTACTGATTAAAAGTCATTGATCTAATAAGTATTTATACGAATTGAATCTTGAAGCCTTTGAAACTGCACAGATGAATCTGTACAAAAGACAAACTATATAAAACACTTAAAAAGATGTATAGAGATTCATTCAGTAGTACAGGCAGGTTTACATGTGCATGACACCAAATCTATAACATATATCTATAACATATTACGTGTTCTCCCCATGAACCATGGACCGTGCCATTGGTGGGGAGGCTTGCATGCCTCAATGATACAGAAAGCCGTACCGTAGGTGCAACCACAACGGAGGGGTATCTGTTGAGATGCCAAGCAAACGTGTGGTACCTGAAGAGGGGCAGCAGCCTTTTCAGTAGTTGCAGGGGCAACAGTCTGGATGATTGACTGATGTGGCCTTGTAGCACTAACCAAAATGGCCTTGCTGTTCTGGTACTGCGAACGGCTGAAAGCAAGGAGAAACTACAGCCGTAATTTTCCCGAGGGCATGCAGCTTTACTGTATGATTAAATGATGATGGCGTCCTCTTGGGTAAAATATTCCGGAGGTAAAATAGTCCCCCATTCGGATCTCCGGGCGGGAACTACTCAGGAGGACGTTGTTATAAGGAGAAAGAAAACTGTTCTACGGATCGGAGCGTGGAATGTCAGATCCCTTAATCGGGCATGTAGGTTAGAAAATTTAAAACGGAAAATGGATAGGTTAAAGTTAGATATAGTGGGAATTAGTTAAGTTCGGTGGCAGGGTGAACATGACTTTTGGTCAGGCAAACACAGGATTATAAATACAAAACCAAATAGGGGAAATGCAGGAGTAGGTTCAATAATGAATAAAAAGATAGGAGTATGTGTAAGCTACTACAAACAGCATAGTAAACGCATTATTGTCGCCAAGACAGACACGAAGCCCACGCCTACTACAGTAGGACAAGTTTATACGCCAACTAACTCTGCAGATGATGAAGAAATTGATGAAATATATGATGAGATAAAAGAAATTATTCAGGTAGTGAAGCGAGACGAAAATTTAATAGTCATGGGTGACTGAAATTCAAGCGTAGGAAAAGGGAGAGAAGGAAACATAGTAGGTGAATATGGATGAGGGCTAAGAAATGAAAGAGGAAGCTGCCTGGTAGGATTTTGCGCAGAGCATAACTTAATCACAGCTAACACTTGGTTTAAGAATCATGAAAGAAGGTTGTATACATGGAAGAACACTGGAGGTACTAAAAGGTATCAGATAGATTATATAATGGTAAGACAGATATTTAGGAACCAGGCTTTAAATTGTAAGACATTTCCAGGGGCAGATGTGGACTCTGACCATAATCTATTGGTTATGAACTGTAGATTAAAACTGAAGAATTTGCAAAAAGGTGGGAATTTAAGGAGATGGGACCGGGATAAACTGAAAGAACTAGAGGTTGTACAGAGTTTCAGGGAGTGCATAAGGGAACAATTGACAGGAATGGGGGAAAGAAATAGAGTAGAAGAAGAATGGTGTCTTTGAGGGATGAAATTGTGAAGGCAGCAGAGGATCAAATTGGTAAAAAGACAAGGGCTAAAAGAAATCCTTGGGTAACAGAAGAAATATTGAATTTAATTGATGAAAGGAGAAAATATAAAAATGCAGTAAATGAAGCAGGCAAAAACGAATACAAACGTCTCAAAAATGATATCGACAGGAGTGCAAAATGGCTAAGCAGGGATGGCTAGAGGACAAATGTAAGGATGTAGAGGCTTATCTCACTAGGAGTAAGATAGATACTGCCTACAGGGAAATTAAAGAGACCTTTGGAGAAAGCAGAACCATTTGCATGAATATCAAGAGCTCAGATGGAAACCTAGTCCTAAGCGAAGAAGGGAAAGCAGAAAGGTAGAAAGAGTATATAGAGGGTCTATACAAGTGCGATGTCCTTGAGGACAATATTATGGAAATAGAAGAGGATGTAAATGAAGATGAAATGGGAGACACGATACTGCGTAAAGAGTTTGACAGAGCACGGAAAAACCTGAGTCGAAAAAAGGCCCCCGGAGTAGACAACATTCCGTTACAACTACTGACAACCTTGAGAGAGCCACTCCTGACAAAACTCTACCATCTGGTGAGGAAAATGTATGAGACAGGCGAAATACCCTCAGACTTCAAGAAGAATATAATAATTCCAATCCCAAAGAAAGCAGGTGTTGACAGATGTGACAATTACCGAACTGTCAGTTTAATAAGTCACAGCTGCAAAATAATAACGCAAATTCTTTACAGACGAATGGAAAAAGTGACAGAAGCCGACCTCGGGGAAGATGAGTTTGGATTCCGTAGAAATGTTGGAAAACGTGAGGCAATACTGACCTTTCGACTTATCTTAGAAGAAAGATTAGGGAAAGGCAAACCTACGTTTCTAGCATTTGTAGAGAAAGCTTTTGACAACGTTGACTGGAATACACTCTTTCAAATTCTGAAGGTGGGAGGGGTAAAATACAGGGAGCGAAGGGCTATTTACAATTTGTACAGAAAACAGAGTAGTGATGAAGAGCAGGCTGAAGTTCAAGACATAAGTCAGGAAGAATCAACACGCAAAGAAGTGGAATACGGAAATACTAAGGAATGACGAGATACGTTTGAAGTTCTCTAACGCTATAGATACAGCAATAAGGAATAGGGCAGTAGGATGTACAGTTGAAGAGGAAAGGACATCTCTAAAAGGGCCGTCACAGAAGTTGGGAAGGAAAACATTGGTACAAAGAAGGTAGCTGCAAAGACACCATGGGTAACAGAAGAAATACTTCAGTTGATTGATGAAAGGAGGAAGTACAAACATGTTCCGGGAAAATCAGGAATACATAAATACAAGTCGCTGAGGAATGAAATAAATAGGAAGTGCAGGGAAGCTAAGACGAAATGGCTGCAGGAAAAATGTGAAGACATCGAAAAAGATATGATTGTCGGAAGGACAGACTCAGCATACAGGAAAGTCAAAACAACCTTTGGTGACATTAAATGCAGCGGCGATAACATTAAGAGTGCAACGGGAATTCCACTGTTAAATGCAGAGGAGAGAGCAGATAGGTGGAAAGAATACATTGAAAGCCTCTATGAGGGTGAAGATTTGTCTGGTGTGATAGAAGAAGAAACAGGAGTCGATTTAGAAGCGATAGGGGATCCAGTATTAGAATCGGAATTTAAAAGAGCTTTGGAGGACTTACGGTCAAATAAGGCAGAAGGGATAGATAACATTCCATCAGAATTTCTAAAATCATTGGGGGAAGTAGCAACAAAACGACTATTCACGTTGGTGTGTAGAATATATGAGTCTGGCGATATACCATCTGACTTTCGGAAAAGCATCTTCCACACGATTCCGAAGACGGCAAGAGCTGACAAGTGCGAGAATTATCGCATAATCAGCTTAACAGCTCATGCATCGAAGCTGCTTACAAGAATAATATACAGAAGAATGGAAAAGAAAATTGAGAATGCGCTAGGTGACGATCAGTTTGGCTTTAGGAAAAGTAAAGGGACGAGAGAGGCAATTCTGACGTTACGGCTAATAATGGAAGCAAGGCTAAAGAAAAATCAAGACACTTTCATAGGATTTGTCGACCTGGAAAAAGCGTTCGACAATATCAAATGGTGCAAGCTGTTCGAGTTTCTGAAAAAAGTAGGGGTAAGCTATAGGGAGAGACGGGTCATGTACAATGTGTACAACAACCAAGATGGAATAATAAAAGTGGACGATCAAGAACGAAGTGCTCGTATTAAGAAGAGTGTAAGACAAGGCTGTAGCCTTTCGCCCCTACTCTTCAATCTGTACATCGAGGAAGCAATGATGGAAATAAAAGAAAGGTTCAGGAGTGGAATTAAAATACAAGGTGAAAGGATATCAATGATACGATTCGCTGTTGACATTGCTATCTTGAGTGAAAGTGAAGAGGGATTAAATGATCTGCTGAACGGAATTAACAGTCTAATGAGTACACAATATGGTTTGAGAGTAAATCGGAGAAAGACGAAGGTAATGAGAAGTAGTAGAAATGAGAACAGCGAGAAACTTAACATCAGGATTGATGGTCACGAAGTCAATGAAGTTAAGGAATTCTGCTACCTAGGCAGTAAAATAATAAATGACGGACGGAGCAAGGAGGACATCAAAAGTAGACTCGCTATGGCAAAAAAGGCATTTCTGGCCAAGAGAAGTCTACTAATATCAAATACCGGCCTTAATTTGAGGAAGAAATTTCTGAGGATGTACGTCTGGAGTACAGCATTGTATGGTACTGAAACATGGACTGTGGGAAAACCGGAACAGAAGAGAATCGAAGCATTTGAGATGTGGTCCTATAGACGAATGTCGAAAATTAGTTGGACTGATAAGGAGGTTCTATGCAGAATCGGAGAGGAAAGGAATGTGTGGAAAACACTGATAAGGAGAAGGGACAGGATGATAGGACATCTGCTAAGACATGAGGGAATGACTTCCATGGTACTAGAGGGAACTGTAGAGGGCAAAATCTGTAGAAGAAAACGGAGATTGGAATACGTCAAGCAAATAATTGAGGACGTCGGTTGCAAGTGCTACTCTGTGATGAAGAGGTTAGCACAGGAAAGGAATTCGTGGCGGGTCGCATCAAACCAGTCAGTAGACTGGTTGGGAAGGGAGTGAGACAGGTTTGTAGCCTATCCCCGATGTTATTCAATCTGTATATTGAGCAAGCAATATAGGAAAGAAAAGATAAGTTCGGCGTAGGTATTAAAATCCATGGAGAAGAAATGATAACTTTGAGGTTCGCTGATGACATTGTAATTCTGTCAGAGACAGTAAAGGACTTGGAAGAGCAGTTGAACGGAATGGACAATGTCTTGAAAGGAGGGTATAAAATGAACATCAACAAAAGCAAAACGAGGATAATGAAATGTAATAGAATTAGGTCTGGTGATGCTGAGGGAATTAGATTAGGAAATGAGACACTTAAAGTAGTAAAGGAGTTTTGCTATTTGGGGAGCAAAATAACTGATGATGGTCGAAGTAGAGTGGATATAAAATGTAGACTGGCAATGGCAAGAAAAGCGTTTCTGAAGAAGAAAATTTTGTTAACATCGAGTATAGATTTAAACGTCGGGAAGTCGTTTCTGATAGTATTTTAGACATGTATGGAAGAGAAACGTGGACGATAAATAGTTTCGGGAAGGAGAGTATAGAAGCTTTCGAAATGTAGTGCTACAGAAGAATGCTGAAGATTAGATGGGTAGATCACACAACTAATGAAGAGATATTGAATAGGTTTGGGGAGAAGAGTAGTTTACGGCACAAATTGACTAGAAGGAGGGATCGGTTGGTAGGACATGTTCTGAGACATCGAGGGATCACCAATTTAGTATTGGAGGGCAGCGTGGAGGGTAAAAATCGTAGAGGGAGACCAAGAGATGAATACACTAAGCAGATTCATAAGGATGTAGGCTGCAGTAGGTACTGGGATATGGAGAAGCTTGCACAGGATAGAGTGGCATGGAGGGCTGCATCAAACCAGTCACAGGACAGAAGACCACAACAACAACAACATACGTGGTCAAGGGGTAAATGTAGTAAAATCAAGGGCAGACAATTGATTATGGAGTGGAAAGAAATGTAGAATATGTGAAAAATGTATCGAAGAGCCGAGATTCCTTAAATTATATGAAGGTGCACTGATGGAAAACTAAAATCGCAACACCAAGAAGGAGCGGTACGAGATAAAAGAAAGTTGGTAACCGTGTTCCTACATCTGAAAGATCACGTCGTTTCAAATTTCATGCCAGTAGCTTAAGAGTGGCGCTAGTAGCTCCACTCTGAGTATTCAAACAATGAAACGGCATTATCAACAGCTCACTGAGTTTGCATGAGGTCATGTTCAAATGTTCAAATGTGTGTGAAATCTTATGGGACTGAACTGCTATGGTCATCAGTCCCTAAGCTTACACACTACTTATCCTAAATTAAGGTAAGGACAAACACACACACCAATGGCCGAGGGAGGACTCGAACCTCCTCTGGTACCAGCTGCACAGTCCATGACTGCAGCACCTCAGACCGCTCGGCTAATCCTTCGCGGCATCAGGGCATGCAATGCTGCTACAAGAAGTTGGATGTTCCTTCCATGATATTACAGAAAGACTTTGTGGAAATGTAGCCATTGTACATGACTGCTAGCTATGGTGGTCACGGGAAGGTTTGGTCTCAAGAATACCTTGCTGCAGACGGCTTTGTGGTTCTAACAAGAGAAAAGACAACCGTTTTAGGAGTATGGCCGTGTTGCATCGTATTGCGTCTGCTGTAGCAGTTCGAACAGCAATGGGCACCACAGTGACACAGCGCTCATTTCAAGGACAGTTCCGAAGCCGACGCCCTGTAGTGTGCGTTCCGCGGATCCGAAACGACTGCCATTTGAAATTTCAGGTTTGTCAACCGACAACTCATTGGAGAGGAGGGAGGAAGTCTGTTGTGTATTCTGATGTATGTTAGTTCTGCCTTGGCGCCAGTGATGGCCATGAATCGGTCAGAAGGAGAGCAGTTCAGGGACTGCAACTAACCTATCGCATGCTAGACGCACTGGACCTACACCTGGAGTTATGTTCTGGGGTGCGGTTTCGTGTGACAGCAGGAACTCTCTCGTGGTTATCTCATGCATCCTGACTGTAAATTTGTATGTCAGTCTGGTGATTCGAACTGTTGAGCTGCCTCTCATGACCAACATTCCATGCCGTGTTTCCAAGAGGATAATGCTCGGTCACATAGCACTGTTGTAATGCAGCGTGCTCTACAGTGTGTCGACCTATTGCCTTGCTTTGTTACGTCACCAGATCTGTCTCCAATCGAGCACTTATGGAACATCATCGGACGATAACTCCAGCGTGAACCACAACCAACGGTAACCTTCGTTATATCAGGCGTGGAACTCAGTCCCCATAAAGTGACATCCGGCACTCGTACAGCACAACGCATGCACGTTTGTATGCTTGCATTCAACATTCTGGCAGTTACACCGGTCATTTGTATACCAGAATTCCACATTTTCGATGGCTAATATCGAGGTTCCGTTAACCTCTGGTTTTATAATATTAATCACTTACAGGTGTTACGTACAAAAATGTACTCCCAAAATTTCATTACTCTACATTGATTACTTCTTGGTGTTGCGATATTTTTCCGTCAGTGTATGAGCTAGATTACTTTATCTTCTTAAACGGGACGAAGAATTTTTTTCGTCTAGTAGGTAACGTTTATGTGTTGTGTGTTGGCGTAGAATTGGGGTGTTCGTGATTTTAGCATAAGCACAACAGAAATTTAGGACTGGAGATTGATCGTCTTGTCACCTAAGATTAAATAATACAAATGTTAATAAATACCACTGCAGCTGTATTACAGATACGTTTATTCCACCTCAAGTGGTTTCATTCCAAAGTAAGGAAGGAAGGATGATTAGGGTTTAACACCCCGTCCACAACAAGGTCATTAAAGATGAAGACGGAGCGACTGTGTTAATGATGGGGAACGAAATCGGCCCTGATCTTCCGAAGGAACCGCTCCGGAATTTACGTGGGGCGTATAGGTTTGTCGGGGGACGATTTGAACCGTCATAGTGCTGAATGTAAGTCTAGAGCAACAATCATTGTAAATAAACGTTTTCTGATGACTCCGAAATTTCGCCAGTAGTTTTCATAACTAGATTAAATGTGCCGGTGTCGTGACTCAATAACATGTAATAGTCATCAACAACTGTAAATGGAGTATTCTGGGACGCTACGAGCATACGAAACATTTCGCAGTGTGCTCGGCACAAGCACAGCAATCAGTACACGCAGGTAACTTGGTGCGCTATATTGGAGTCATGGCGGCGACACATTTTTGCCACTTGGTGAGAGTAAGTTGCGAATACTGTTAATGAACACTAGGCGCCACCTGAGCATGTTCATTAAGAACGAGTCGGCCGGAGTGGCCGTGCGGTTCTAGGCGCTACAGTCTGGAGCCGAGCGACCGCTACGGTCCCAGGTTCGAATCCTGCCTCGGGCATGGATGTGTGTGATGTCCTTAGGTTAGTTAGGTTTAATTAGTTCTAAGTTCTAGGCGACTGATGACCTCAGAAGTTAAGTCGCATAGTGCTCAGAGCCATTAAGAACGAAACATACATAGAACACAACTGTAGTGCTTTTTGTTAACATTTAGTTCATGGAACGTTCACTCACACGTCCGGCACATCAATACAAACTGGAAATCCCGCTGTAGTCTCTTTCACTTTATAACTAAGCATGCACCTCCTTCGTGTCGCGGTAGGGAGCATTGTGCGCTCTCCACCATGACGAATTAACGGCGTTGAGCGTGAGCGTGCTACCAGACGTTGAAACCGATAACTGCAGGACTAAGACTGCTGTTCACGTGACATGAGTATTATTTGAGCATTTGTCGAAGCTGGGTATGACTGAGCGCGTGTGCGATTAACTTTTCTACCAGCACATACGCCCAAGAAGCAAGTCGCTCGGAATGTTGGGAGACAGCCTTTGAAATCTGTCTGCTATTGCTGTCTACGGAATTCATGGGGAAGTTACGTTAGTGAGTCGTAGTCATCGGCGTGTGTTGGTCTTATATGGTGAACACTTTAAGGCGTAGGCTGTACGAGCGGTAATTCGGAGCTATCTGCTGTACTGTAAGCGTCTTTCAACTATGAGGGTTATAATGTTTTACGTTTGATTTAACCCCGATTTTTTAAGAGTTTACCGATTTCAACTTGGCTAATTGCTAAATTTCTTCATGTGAGTTATGCGGATCCTCTCAACAATATTTCAGCTCGTTGGTAATTTATGATTATTATTTGTGCTGGTTATTTGTAATTTATTTGGTACACAGATATAATGTAAGTAATGTTTTACTAGGTAATGTTTTAGTTTAAGTCATAAGCGCATTGTTATTCAAATCCTAGTTATTCTTTCATTTACAGATCAAGTCTGACTAATCACAATTCAAAAGCAAGCACCGTAAGGTGGTACATTCTCTCTTGGCTGAGATTTGTATTTTATCTAATTCTAAGTATGAATGTTTGGTCCTAATCTCGGGTTCTTTAAGGAAAAATCGCTTCATATTTATGAGATTCATGTTTATGAGAGTTCAAAATGTCTTTCCCTGACTTAAGTAAAGCTTATATTTCTAATTGCTTTTGTTGTTGATCATTGCCTGTGTTTACAGGTATTAACTCATGTGTTAATCAAATGTTTATTCATATTTGATGTATTATTCGGGAACGTTTGGTAACCGACATATTTTCATGTCTTTGTAGTACCTCAATTCATACTGTGCTTTATTAAATCTGTTTATAGACAGAACCGCCTGAATGAGGTGAATCTCCATGAAATGCCACGATTTGAAACCACAGACCAATATTTATCAAATTTTGAATACTAAAGTGTTATTGCTGGCTTTTTAAGACTTTTTTCATTTTTTATCTCATAATAACAGTTTGCACAACTGCTTACGTAACATTAACATATCTGTTATGGGTGACGTGTTATGATTTTTGTGGCCCATATCATTACCACTTCCTTCTCCTCGCTTGCTAACGTTTTCTTTTACTACACATGCACGTGCTCTATATGAGTAATTAATCGATGAATGACTCAGGTAGGGGGAGGGAGGGTTACGGTTACAGAATCGAGGGAACTTGTTTTGTACCGAGTAATTCTCGAAGAATAGACATCCTGCTTCGCCTCCCTCAACCACTCAAGTGAAATGCTGAAATGGTTCCTTCGAAAGGAACAGCTGATTTCATCACTCATTTTTTACCTATCCGGACTTGTGATCTCTCTCTGATTATCCCGTCGTCGACGAGGCTTAAACCATAATCTTCCTTCCCTCCTTTTGGTTCCCCTTTAGGGTTTAAGATCAATATTTTGTAGGTTAGTAGGATCCGCACTTCTGAGAATTTTACGAGTAACATTTTTGTTGAGTAGTTGGTAGACGCACATATCTACGAAAAACTTTTGCTTGACTGTATTGTGGCCCTGCAGTGTAAGTGCACTAGAAACGTTTAACAAGAAATCAGTAGAATTTTCTAGTTAATTCGGTAATTGCTTCATCACAATGGTGCACCAACTACAATCGTCAGCTGCCAATCGCAGCACCAGGCCAGGGTGCTCTCCCCCGGCAGCAGAGCGCCGTCGGAGGCGGCTTTGCTGCTGTCGGTAACGCAGTTACGACCGGCGGGGTGCAACCTGCGCTAACATCATTAAGCCGGCTGCTCATGCGTTGTCAATGCCGCGCTCGCCACGTCGGAACCGCGGCGCCTGCGGCTCCCGCCACTGCCGGGCACGGCGGTACAGCCTACCCGCGCCCCCTGCAGACACGTAAGGTTGTCAGCGGTTCCACGTGTCTCCAGGTGAGGTGCCGGGACCGCGATGACGCCGCGGGGACCTAAGTGCATGTGGCGGAGTTGATTACCGCTCACTTAGCCAGCACCGAGCACAACGCTTTGGCACACACTGACAGCAGAGAGGGCCGTAAATGGAGGCAGATAAAGGCGATCACGTGCTGCGAAACATCGTTTGCCTTTATAGGTTTCGAAGCCAACAGAGGCAACACCGTCGTGGCTTAGGTAAGACAGTGAAAGATTAAAAGTCAATGTACTATCATAACAAATGCAATACCCGTAAATAACCAGTAAATTTATATCAAGTTCTACAAAAATTGATAAAACGTTTTCAGCAAAGATCCGCAGTTTGTTGTTAAGTAAGTGTCTTACTGTCCATTGAAAAGGAAAAAAAATGTTGTAATTTAATCTCAAAGATACAAGAAGAAAATTTGTTCGACTGTCATACCAGAGGAATACTCTAAAAACTTTTTTACCATTGAGAGACAAAGGACTAATTTCGAGATTCTTATTGCTTCTAGTATTAACTACTTTTTGTTCTGATGTGGTGGCGTAAAGACGTACTTTATAGTTTCATGTCTATGTGTGTGTTAAATTAAGGTGTTAAATGAAGGTGTTAAATGATGAAAAATGTGTTTTGTAATTTCTCTCAAGATCAAGCCAAATCCCATACCAATGGAGTACAAATTATTCTGTTAATTCGAGAAGGCGAATTTTAGATGGAGGCGACTATCTTTACGACGGCGCTGCTCAACAATAGAGGTACGTGATTGTGCTCACTACTTTCCTTTGGTGGCCGCTAAGATTAATTTCGATGTGTTTTTGCCGAGTCATTCAGAACCTGCAATCTTCCTTTTCGTATAAAAATAGGAGTCCGATTGAAAAAGAAATATTCTTAAATTTAAATAATTGCAATTCTTTTACCCAGGCCACGGGGAATGATAGAAAGTACGTGCCTCTACCCTGATTGTACGTTCGCAATCTCCGAGTGTGTTACGACGTAATTATTTTACACAAAAAGAGATCGATCTTTCTCATCAGATCGCAACCACTCGTACGCGAATGTACGTACCATTTAAATGTGTCTAGTCAGTCGTGCGCATAGTTCTAAAGCTTTTCTGTTAATATTCTGAGGATTGCATCTCCGTAATTAATTTTTGTTTATGCCGCAAATCGCACTTCACGCGAAGTATTTATTACACAAGTTTCAGGCTCCATTTAATGTCAAAAAATTCCGAAGTACGGCTGACTAAGCAAACTGCTACAATAATTTCATATCTCTACAACTACAATAACAAAAAAAGCAATAACAAAAAAACAAAAACAATAACATAGAGGGTACGTTACACCATCTACATTGCTTCAGTTTCTTACAATGACCTTTTTCAGTTCAACATGAATAACCTTAGATCTGACTTATCGGTTACAAAAGTTACGACATTCCCCAACGACGCTCTAAGGTTAACGTTTTGTACAGAGTGTACAACTTAAACTAATAGTGTAAGCTTACCCACCTTTACTGCTCCCGACAATGTTAGCGCAAGTATGGAAAGGACTCGCGTCGACGAGGAAACGTGACGTCAGCTATCAAGTACACGAGTCTGTCTTTAAAACTCATTAGTTCGTAGGCAAGAGGGAAGTGCGACTCGACACAGTAGGAATGGCTATCGTTGTAATAGGCCCATGCATTGTATTTGTGATTTCTCAGTACGACAAGACAGATTTCAAAGATGCTAATACCACAGCAACACCGGCTGGTGCGGGGTAGTGTGCTGCTGAAAGCATGTGACAAACTGGTTGCATCTTCTAAGCAGTCTCTTCTGTTTTTAGGCAAGGCCATTAACTATTGCACCATGTGCGCATTGTTGGATGTAGATTACCAGTGGCACCCGTCATTTTTACGGGGTTGTCCACCAGTGTTTAGCTAAATTGTGACTTTAATGCGAGAACTACCTTGTTTCTTGGCTATTCTGGCAGGAGATTTTCTTTAAATTTCAGCCTGATAAGAATGTAGATCACGTAATTATAATTATTCCCAACGCATTAATAACGTCCAAGGTAATTCTGTACCATTTGATGTTGTTCATTTGAAAGAAGTAGTGGCAAAACAAATTTGTGTACTCAGTCATCCTGAAACCATACTAAAGCAAAAAATCCCGTAAGTGTTTCCCTACTCACCGAACGATTTCCACAGACTTTACTGTGATCTTCAGTTCTTAAAAATCTTTTTGTGGTGAAACGTTGTTTTTAACCATTTTGTTTGTGAAAAAACCTTTTATGATGTGCTCTTTTTTGTCCACATGACAACTTGATGTGAGGTGCAACTTAAGACCTGAAGACGATAGCAATGTCTGTCGAAACCGCTTCTTTTCATATAGAGAAATATTTATGAGGTTTTGGTTTTAAAATGTGAAACGGATCGCTCCTTCTGTCTCTTCAAAATGAGGAAATTTAGTTTTCTGAATCAACTTCAGGATGTATTGACAGATAGGTTCAGTATCAGATTCAGTTGATTAATGATATAGGTGTTCGCCAAGTACCGCAACGTTTTCCCTCCCCAATATGAAAGAGCTTCGCTATAGTATTAACAAGTTTCTTTCTACAATGAGATTTTCACTCTGCAGCGGAGTGTGCGCTGATATGAAACTTCCCGACAGAGTAAAATTGCGTGCCGGACCGAGAGCTTCGGTAAAGTTTGGAAGGTAGGAGACGAGATACTGGCAGAAGTAAGGCTGTGAGGACGGGGCGTGAGCCGTACTTGGGTAGCTCGGTTGGTAGAGCACTTGTCCGCGAAAGGCAAAGGTCCCGAGTTCGAGTCTCGGTCCGGCACACAGTTTTAATCTGCCAGGAAGTTTCAAGTTACTTTCTAACCGTATCATTACGCTACCACCTCATCTAGCGCTTCTCCCATCTTTCTGGTACCCAAGCAGAATTGTACAAGTTCTAGAACAATTTGTAGATTATCGTATCCTGAATCATAATATTATATTGCAGTTAGTTTCTTTACTGGACTTAGACCATTCTTTGACCTGGATTTCTGGGGCGTATTACTTAACTGTGTTAGACCTTATTAAGGCCTACCCCTGGCTGCCCCTATCAGAACGTCCGGAAACATTTATACTGGCTGGAATTTATTCCACTCCGGCTGTATCCCAATTGCCTTATTAATTTGTGTAGCAGTTCTTTCACGTCAACAGAACACAATTTTCTGCGATCGTAAGTTTAACTGCGTTTATACGAGGGTTGTCCACAAAGTAAGATCCGATCGGTCGCGAAATGGGATCCACTGTGAAAATCTGGTAAAGCTTTGCACAGATGTTTTGGGCAGTGTCTCTAGTACGCCCGTCGATCGGGTCGCGTCACTCTTTTCAGTTTTGAGTGAATGGTGAGCACGTAAAGATGCGTAGGGAATAGCGTCTCCCGCCAAGTATGAGGGCCTGGTGAAAGATTTTGCCTGTGTCATGCAGCCCACATAACACAACTGTCGATCAGTTCTTTCTTCGTGCCAATTCTCGGCCGCTCACTTCAAGGGCAATGAAGACAGTCCCGCACATTTTCCGATGAAAAGTGTTTGATAACCCACACAGTCCGTAATTGGCTCCCCCTGAGTCGCACCTCTGCTCACAAGAACCGCTGGCTATGAAGACAAAATTTTTCCACAGACAACAAGCTGCAGACCATTGCAGATAACTGGCCGAAAGCACTGTGACGAGGATATTGGAAAGTTGATACAACACTATGACAAAACTCGAAGCTGGAACGGCGACTATGGAGAGAAGTAGGTGGAAGGTGCACCTAACTGTTGCACACAAAACGTTTCTTGTTTTCACTACGGTTAGCATTTTGCGACCGATCGGAACTTACTTTTTGGACAACCCTCGTAGTTATCGTGATATAGTCATACGCAGGAAAACCTTTCAGGAACATTTAGAAGACTTACGGCAAGCTTTGGCTAATTTACAAGAGTTAGGCTTACCGGTTTAAATATCTAAAGTTAATCTCGCCCGTCATGAGATCTCCTTTTTACATTTAGTTTCTGACGCAAAGCTATTCAGCATTTTCCTCTACCAAAAAGTTAAGAAACACGTAGGTCGATTTGTTGGGATGTTAATTTTTGTAAAAAGATGATACCAAATGTTACCCTGTTAGCCGCATCGTTGAACCAGCTGCATTGTAATGGGAAAATTTTTCAGAGAACTGATATCAGCATGCAGACTTTGATGTTCCTGCCCTTGGACAAAGTTGTGCTCCCGTTTTGGCTATTCCAGATTTTTGAGTGTCTATAGGGCAAATCGATGTTTCAGTTATGATGTTTCACATATACTCCTCCAGGAACATGACAGCAACAGAAGACCAACGGCGTAGGTTTCTGTAGCTTTGTCTGCTGCTGAACTGAAGTGTTCAGTCTACGAGCTATAGACGCTACCGGTCCTTTTGGAGAAGTTTAAGTTTTATTTATAACATCAGGTATTCATGTTGGGAACAGACAACCACACCTTAAGCTCCAAGACCTCGTAAAACTGGTAGGTTTGATCGTTGGCATGTCCCCGTTTCTGCTTTTCCATTTTCAGGAAAGCATGTAAGGGGCTCTAATAATTAAATGACACATGCCATTAGCAATGTGTTTGAGGTCGATCACGTTAATCCAGAGGCATTTCAGGGTAGCTAAAGGGAGGATACAGATTTCGACGGAATTTAACTGTAGCCCGTTCTCTATTACGTAATTTAAGGGAAAAACCAGAGGCTTATGGGTGGTCAACATCTCTGAATTACCAGCTTAACAGAACGTCTTTGTTAGCGCAACTGTCATTATGGAAAATTGAAAATTCCTTTGCTCAAGGAATTTTTCCCTGTCTTTTTCCCGTATTGCGGTCAATGCTTATCAACTAGTGCGCCGAACTTAACAGTTCACACCCGTCGTGTTGAGCACCGTCTTTGCTGGTTAGACCGTCTTTTGTATGCCCTCTGGTGAAAGAGAGAAATTTGGTTGTCGGAGAAGAAGGGAGGAGTCGGATCGGCGCAGTTTTGGCGGACGGTGTGTCCACTGGGACACAGGGGCTCCCTGGAGTGCAATTGGTCACCACTGCAGCCGCACTGTTTTCCTGCTGTGAGCGTTGGGTTGCGGCTATTGGCGTGCCGTGCTGGTCCAGGTAGTCCCCCTCTGGCTGTACTTGTTCGCGCTGAATCCGGGTTCCTTGCGAAGAATTTGGGGCGATTCTTCGAAACCCACCGGTTTTGACTCCTTCTGCACTAGACAACTGGAATGCCTTCATCCCAGGATTTTGCATGGCACCGATTCATTGCCTTCTTCAGGTTCCCGCTTCGAGGAGAGAGCCCAGCTTCTTTTGTTTATGGTGAGCGTTAATTGTATGTTCTCCATCGACTTGTCTCCACTGCCTGCTGTTGGTTGTGTTTAAAGCAGAATGGCACTCGTCTTCCACTCAGTTTTTCTACTCGCCCATTTTCATTTAATGTGATTTTGGAAAGGGTTTGCGGCACATGTTCGACTTTATCTCGTGAGGAAATAGGCTTATGTTTGGTGCAAACCTTTAAAAAAAAATTTAGTGCAAAATTTTAAGTAATGGGCAGACTGTTGTTTTGGTGATATAATTTTAAGACCTAGAGAGCTGTGCGTAATTGGAAGCGATATCTCGTCACTACGTTGACGTTTAGAAAAGAAATCCGCTTAACTTAGTGGCGGTAACTTGTTCCTTTCTGCCTGTAAGATTCTTCTTTACCCTTAGATACCACAACAATCTTTAAGAAAAAAATTGAATTTTTTGTGTGATACTTAAATGATGCTTGCCTCTGTTAGATTACATGTAATTTGTGCTAAATAAATTCCATGACGAGAACTAAAGTTGTTAAGAACGTCTTTTATGATCATTAGCCTTATAATAGACCATTGGTACAGCTTGGGTTGTGGATGCTAGTCTGAAGGCTGTTTCCATAATTATTAAGACTGTGATATTGGGTCTACATTTAACATACTAGTAATTTAATCCTATGCCGACAGCAATTCTGCTTTAAGTGTGCGTCTCCCTCGAACCTGTTACGTTTAATTAGCGTATGAGGCGAGTTAACATTCAGTGGCCCTTCCATCTTAAATTAATATGAGTTATTGGATCTCTTTTAGAGCCGTGGCAAAGGTTTTGTTTTTATTTAACCTGTTCACTGCTTAAGAGAGCATAATCTATCGTCTTTTGGCTTGCTGTCCCCAGGGAGCGGACTCCCCATTTCTACATCTCAGATTTGTTGGGTCGTCTTTGGGTTTGTGCTCTGACGTTACTTGGGGCTGCTGTATTGCTTTATTGTAATTTTCAGGTTATGGTGTGCCTCGTTATGACTTTCAGCGTAAATTATTAATATTTAATGTTTTTATGAATTGTAATATTTTTGTGAAAAAGCTTTAAAGTATATCTAAGTTCATCAACTTCTAGTGTTTCACATTTAATGTCTTTTTTTAAGGGTGAAAAGTTTAGTCTCTAATGTTGAGCCCTGCATTCTTGGTAAATAAACTGTATTAGTGAGTACTTTGCGACAAATGATGCTCAGAAGATTTCCCCAGCTCTTATTCTAGGGCCCAAGAGCTCTTGTTGCCTGTGTTATGTGATTGAAGAACTTTTGGAACTCCATAATACAACAATTACCTACATATGTAAGAAGGCTGGTCAATGAATGTGAGACCAGTAAGAAACCTAAACCTAATCCTAATATTCGTGGTGGTCTTATCCATTCAACTTATGGAGATAGGTCCTTGGATAAGGTTTTGTGGATTATTTTGGTCTCCTTACTTGTATGGAAAATGGTAACTGATATATATCGGTTTTTATCGTTGCATTCTCCCATATTGCGTAACTTATAAGGGGAGGTTTTGTGTCTAGATGATTCAGGAAGTTCTGCTTATTCTCATATTATCGCCATTCCCTACTATCAGCGATCTTCCTTCGTAGAATCGATTGTGGGTAATCTCGCACCCACGCTGATTATTTTAAACGTTCTCTCTCAAACTTCTTGGGCTAAGTCCATAGTTTGGTTGAATTTGACCCCTAAATCTGCCTCTCATGATATCCATAAGGCAACTTTGTCTGTTCATTTACCCACTTCAAACATCTACGTCAAACCTGTGGTGCATTAATGAACTTCTTCCAGAACAGATCAGGTTTGAGATCATCCAATCGAGCTAACAGCATGCAAAAAGTATTACTAATCTTCTAAATTGGAGGGAGGCTGCGACATATAATTTGTGTAGGTATGCTGCCAAGTTACATGTTGGAGACGTCGTCTTTATTAAATATTTTTGTGTCAAAGTCAGTCTGATAAGAAACTTTCCATTACACTATTACCACGTTTTGTTGGACCTTGCGAAGTTGTTAAGATATTCACCCAAATTATCCTCATGGTTAGGAATTTGGCTAAGCCAGTCATGTTCTTGCCAGTTGTGTTAAAACTGGTCACTGTAAAGAGTTATTGTAAGGTAGTGGACACTCTGTATCAACTTTTCTCTCTCTTTTTTTTTAACTGGGTAGGGGGTCAGTGAGCATTTTATTGGGTGCTGAAACAAATATCAATAGAGGTGTTCCCTCTATTGTATCCGCAGTGGCAGGGGGAGTGGAAGTGGGAGAGCAAATGGAGCTGGTGGTTTTGCTCGACAAATTCCTATTCATCATTTATCAATGTAAGACAAAACTTGAAAATTGCACATAATTATAGGAGTGACCTCAAACTGGGAGATCAATCAATTTGATGTCAAAGTACACTTCAGCGATTTGCGCCTCCACAACCACTTTACTTTCTGTTTGTAAATCATGAAAGTCATTTGCAAGCAGTTACCACATTCCTTCAAATAATTGTTCATATACAAGCAGAATAAAAACATACATAGCTTGTGTACATCAGTTAAACTAATCTTAGGGCGAATGAACGGTAAACATAACAGAATCAAGTGCTGACACATTTACTAGCAGACAGGATATCCTTACAAATAAATATCCTACACAAAAATCTGCAAAAATAACAAACATGACATGTACATAAATTACCTCAGCACTCATCGAATTCTTCACATTCTTTTCAGGCAACTTCCACACTAAACCTTACAGAATCGAACTATATCAAACTGATACCGACAGCTTCACATGTTTGGAGCCATCTAATAGACAATCTCAGTTCTAACATCGCAATAAATATTTAACGGTGCTGGAATGGCGAGAAACTCCTCTCAATAATACTTAACTATCCTTTGGATTAAGTAATATACATGGATACAGACACACATACACAAATAACAAGCCAAGCTAAATACCAACCAAGAGGGGAGAAGGAAATTTCACATCTGAAACGGGCCACTCACTTGTACTAGAGACCACACAGACTGAGATAGCCGGTTTAACAGGAACATTGGTTCAGACCCATCTGGGAACACTAATGCGTCTCAACGAACTAGACAAATGTAACATCGAGACCAGAAAAAACACAAGGCCATAAGAAACCAATGGGTGAGAAATAAATGTGGCTCGCGCACGTTATCGATCCATTGTAGCCGCAGCTGAGCACCATGTTAATCTGACCAGCTTATTTGGGCTGGGACTTGAAGAGTATAGCATGAACCAAGGCACTGTGCCCCCCACACACACAAAGGAGTGAAAAAGTGGCAAGCTTACAGCAAGTGAAAGAAGAGAGGGAGAGAGGGAGATATACATGCGTATGATAAACACCTTCCATCGGAATTTTCTCTTCGTAGCTACTCTGTGTTACTTCAGATGACGTGCTACTGATGTAATTTACACTAAAACTGCAGTTCATGTGAGGTACCTGTTTGATTTCACCACCCAGAATGAAATTCGTAAGTTTTAATCAATGTTCACCAACCTACAGCCTTCCACAGTTGTTACCCCTGGACTGAGGCTGTAATAAACTCTTAACGAGGAACTGATAACGTATGTACAAGTAAGTTTTCAATTACTTTATTCATACGGGATGCCACTAGCTTTTTATTGGCAGAATACAAGAAATTGCGCAGTTGTATTCCACTGTATGAATCACGAATAATTTCATTCTTTAACGTTTATAAAATAAACAAAACAATGAACTACGCATTTGCTTAGTTACCATCAAATTCCTCTAGTCACATGTCCAAATAACCGTAGCTTGTTAATTAAGTTCTTAACCTATACCGATCAAGACAGACAGCATGTCCGCCTCCCTGAGACTGCTGAACCTACTCTGATCTTACAGCCGAACGTCTTCGCCATTCTGTTTATTAGTCTGATGTTTATTAACACTTTTGAAATACTGGAATGACAGCCTGCAACTGTGAGACGCTTCGCTATGAAAATCAAGTACATCCACTGTTTAGTTATTCTAATATTAATAACAGAAGTTTATCGTTGTGGCGCGCTACTTCCTAACGCAGCAGCCAATTGCAGAGGAGGATCACAATTTAGGGGGTCTTTCTCACGATAACCATAACGGACAAACAGTCTGTCATCGGTACATCACACCAAATTACGTTATCTTCCAATTACTGCCTTCTTAACTGCTCTAAGAAAAGTTTCCTGTAGCTGAATATGATGCCTGCGAAGATAGATATATCACCCATTCCACACCTTGTGAAATTTGCTAGAACTGGGTTGTCTTCACAGACCATAATCAGTTTTGGAAATAAGCAAATTTCTACTCATGTTTTTCTCAACTTTCAGCTTTCATCTCACAAGTACCATACCATTCCACTATTCTTCTATTAGTTAATTTTTTCAGAACTGGAATCTGCTTTGTATTTTATCTTTCTCAAATCATAAATTAATCCATATGATTAGAATGAATTATTTTGTGATCAGAAAAAACTATTACCCTCAATAACTTTGATATAACCTGACATCCCAAATTCATTAACCTTTAGTTACACTTTCTATATTAATTATATAATTCTTTTATTAGTAAATATTTTCAAAGTAACATTATTCAGCACCTTTATGTTGTTGGTAGTCTTTTGTTGACTTACAATCTATCATTTCTGTTAGAATACTCTACAGCAATCCACCATCTCTTAAGCAAGTTTCAATCATAAAATTTTTATGTTGCTGTTAAGCTACTATCGGGGCGTTGCCGTCCTTCCAATTCGATGAAATATTCTTCACACTTTCCCTCACTATTATGTCGGTACCATTCCATTCTGCACTAATTTATTTCAATGTGTCATAAAGATGTCCGCTTCACATGATTACAAATAACACAAACACAACACCTATATATTTAATAAATACATACAAATGGAAGACTATTTCGCTCACACCTTTTACCTGAGCATAAGCAAGTAGCCCACGCTAGCAAACCACATTGATGACTCTGTTGTCCATGATGTGTTCTAGCATTGTGAAACTCAGGACTTTCCCAACTTGGATTGGGTTCAACACCAGTTGGGCCACTACACTTCTCCAACCTCAGCACACAGCCCCAGTATAATTCCGTATAACAATAAAAATGCCTTAAATAAGTTTCCTAATAAGTTAGTAAACAAATTTTAAACAAACACATTTTCATTCACTATTACTGTATAAGTACATAATATGTAATGTTTTGTTTCGAATTTCTCTGTTCATAAACAATGACACTGTTTAAATCCAACAACGAGGGAGATTTATCATGATTTTTGTTCAGATCACAGCTTTATTCACTAGTAATTTACAGTGGGGCATGGCCGGTAGCAGTCTTAAAGAGTTTGGTAACTGTTCGTACCATCTATTATTACGGACCGGCTTTGGTAATGACTCAAGTCGCTACCCAGCGTCATCTGTCCTGTTCTTTAAATCCTACCTAAGGAATTTTACAATATTGCGATTCACAGATACATTGAGAGAACCTTTCAAAAACTGTTTTGAGAAACAATGCACAAACATTCATTTACTAAATTGTTGGTTCATTCCACAGTGTGGTGTGTCATTCCTTCCATATTCGTCATTGTTGCTACAAACCTTACTAGTGGAACGGTATTTATGTAATGACTGTGTATCTTCTGATGACATTCGTATACAAGGATCATGTGACTTTACAATACTTAGGGACTAATTAACTTATTCTTAGGTAGACCTTTATTCCACGTCCTTTTCATATTTAAAACCAATGTGTGTCATTACTCTCTATACTACATATTACGTGGCCTTCTATTTAAACCTTACTTACTACGTTTGTGTCTTTTAAGCGATTCCCGTGTCAGCGTTTTGCCTTATGCCGACTATATGTCTACTCCCTTGTACTTCATAAAGTAGTTGTCGGAAATCACTTTGCCCATAAATGCTACTTAATGAGCGATTTACAGGTCGCCTTTTGCCTTTCCTCCCCCGCACTTCACAAATGACTGGCCGACTTTTCTGTTGCCTATCAACCATAGCTCTCTGTTTACCATAAACCTCATTGGCAAGACTATACCTAGCCTATAAGTGTATGACAATTGATTACAGCAGAACCCACTTCCCCATTTCACACCATCTCAAGACAATATTTAGTTATTTCCATTGGTTTTTCCATCTGAATTTCTACTATTGTTTACTGAAGTATTCAGTTACCTGTAGTAGATGGCCCTCTTCTGCAGTCTTCAGCTCATTTTTATCAGTTATTTCAGCTGTAATATATGTATATAAACAGCCCTCGTCTCGCTTTCCTTATTTAAAAATTTTCAAACATGGACGTTTGTTTATCGTTGTTATACATATTTAAAAATCGTTCCACTACATACTAATGGCATTTTTTGTGTGTATTATCTTCTTGAAACCATGTACTGTACTCATTTGCTGGTGTATCTGTAATCATATATTTCGTATATTCTGGCCTGTCGACATATATTCCGTGAAATGTTTGTTTTTCACCCGTGGTATGCATATGTTTATTCTGCTGGGTCATTCTTTTGCATCACAGCTTGTTTCTTTGCTATGTAAGGAAATTTTCTTGTTGTAACCTTGATAGTGAAGGAAGTTAAAAAAGACATAGTTCCAATTGAAAGACGGGGAAGAAATAACAGCAGGGAAGGAAAATGAAGTCTGCTGTCGGGTAACTTCACCACCTGGTAATCATCAATTACCTAGCACTACAAAGAACGTTATTGCCCTCTGAGGTTTTGTAGTTATAACATATTTTTTTATAATTTTGATAATGTTTTTTGGATAATTGTTGTGGCTATAATTCCGTGGTGCAATGAGGCACTTCATTCACGACGTTCTCATATTTAACCACGTAATGTACCCATGTACGATGGTTCTTAGAACTGATTTAATAACTTTGTCTCCCATAGAAGAATATATTTGAATATTTTTTGCGAACAGTCTCTGACAGAATTTGGGTGTGAAGTCTATGTCTTCTGATGTCTTGACGCCACTCAACTTCGGTACAGGACCTTCTAGTACCTTACTCCCATTCATTTGTGGTGTAACAACTTTTCTATTATCAAACATTTTTTCCACAAGTATTTCACATCCTGCTCTGTTTTGTGTGCTACCAAATTATTATTGGTTCAATAATACTTGTAAAGGTCTTTATATGTTTATCATGTGTTACTGACCCCAGTTTCCCATAATTTTACTTGTCCTTCTAACCTACCGGCCACGAATTTGATTTTTTGATTTTGTGTCATGTTTTCATGAATGATACCATCAAACTGCCTGCATAGTTCTCTTACTGGGGAAATGATGGGAAATTATATGTGTTAACGTAATTTCCTACGCCACTTACATGAAAAACAGCTTTCTTTCTTTCCTGTTCACACCAAATTTATACTGTTTAACTTCACTTTCTATTTTGTCTGTCGTTTCGAGAAGTACTTTGATCTATTTCGGTCAGTTTGCCCTGAATCAAACTTGTGCTGCCTTTACAAGAGGATTCTACATGTGAAATGTTACAATTAAGTATTTCATGGTCACTTTTGACATAATGTCAATTACTCCCTGGTAATTTGTTATTATCATTGTACTCTATGTCAACTATGCTTTTGTCCTACATTACTAAACTAATTTTGATAAGGCAAATTCCTTTTTAACTTTTTGATTCCATGGTGAACCTTTTTATTTATACCCATCTTACAAACTTTTAATTTTTACTTTTTTGTTACATAATTTATTTTCTTGCTACATCCTTCAGGTTTAGCTTCAAGACTTGTAACCTTTTGTTCCAAAGCATCTAACTTAGCGCTAATTTGAGCTATTCCTACACTGACTTCTTTTAACCCCTTGTCTATTTTCTTCATTTTATTATACGTTTTTCTTAATTCCTCCAAATTTTCTTTCCTTGCTGTTGTTAATTGCTCCTTACTTTCATTTAGTTCTTACAAAATCAATTTTAGCATAGACCCTATATCCCGATCATCGTCCTGAGTTGCCACAGTGTCAGCTGGTGCCGTGACATCGACTTAATTAATTTATTGGCTGATTAGTAATGTCAACATTAGAGTCATTTTCTGTGACATCGTCATTCCAATCAGTCCCTTCATGTCGACTGGTTACTACACATCCTGGGTTTATAATTTCGTAGTCTGACATTACAGCAATGTTACCACTGTCTTCATTATTAGATAACTCTATATTCCCTATGAAATAATTCACGGCTGATTTTGAATTGTCAACGAGATCATTGGTTTTTGAATGCAGTTTTTCGGATTCATCTAAAGATTTGGGATTGACGTTTTTACTTGAATTCTTTTTGACTATGTTTAACATATCATTAATGCCATATCTGACATCCCTACCGTTTATTTGTATCAGACCCACCTGATAGTGACTACTACTGTAAGACTGAACTCATTCTCTACTTTTATAGGCATATCTACTATAAGACTGAACTCTTCTTTACTTTTAAGGGTGTATCTTACTTCCTTTACCCCAAAAATGTTACTAATACTGATGTTCTATTTACAAATCTTAAATTGATATACATAAGGGCAACACTTACACTGTTTATCTTCCTCGACGTACTGCCGCCGATTCTCGTAGCTGTAGGCCACACTGATGGCTGCAACGCTGCTGCCATGTGCGTATGATCAACACCTTCCCTCGAAAATTTCTCTACTTCATTTATATCTCTTTCATTGTACCGCTGTTTCCAATGCTGTTTTGAAACCATTGCAGATAATGACAGAACTTGCTGAATTCATGTGAGCCGGGCTCGGGCAGGTAGAAGTTGCTGAATTCGTGTTTTCCGTTTGGGAACTGAAGTGTTTGGTTTGGTGTTTGGTTTCCCAGCAGCAACTAGAAGTTGGCAGATTTGTGTGAGCCGCTTTGTACCAACTGGCTAACCACCGCTGGGTTAGGAATTCCCCGTTGCCGCTCAAGTTGACTGTCGCTGCCAAGGTCGAAGAATACTTTCGTGGTCCCAAGATTTTAACTGGCTGGGCCTTCTCCAGCATATGTGTTATGTTACTGGGTCTCATGGCCTCCTTCGTTGCTCAAATCGCATAACAGATTCCCTAGATCATATTCGGAAGAGACGGGTTGCTGTGGGTTATCCGCATGAGCATAATCGTTGTTATTACTCACTTGCTTCTTTTAATTTAGTAGTTCATGGATATTAAACGATTTTTGGTTCAGGCTGCATTCAGCATGCCGACTGGAGTAAAATTTTGGTGGAGAAATCATTCAATTTCAAATTCAGTATGGAGAGTAGTTGTATGTAGTTTAATCGCAATGCGGAAGACAGCCGTAGTGTATAAGACGGTTACCACAGAGGGATCCCTCACAAGTCGTCCCGAACGGCATGGGAGCTGTGGCATTCCCTTTGGTAGCAGTCTTATGATAATGGTGGATTTTTTCAAAATCCGAAAATAGCGTAGCAATCGAAAAGACACCCACTGTACGAAGCATTCACAGGTTTTCCCATCTTTTTCTGGTCGTTAGTTTGCCAAATTTGATAACTATTTTGATATTATTAGCTGTGGAATGGGCTAAACCAGTAAATATCCCCGAAGATGAGAAATAAGCCAATTATTCTACAGAAATAGCGCTGGTAAGCCAAGAAGTCTACCACTGTGCTGGCTTTCTGTCTATCTTGATTGTGATAATTTGTTTCCTTGCTCGTTATTAGGCTCAATGCTGCACTACCCATATTTCATTTGGTGCTAATAACCATGCTATCAATTGATCATAAACTAGTGCGAGTTTTTTCTTTGTACAAATGGAATTTTAAGGAATTATTGGTGTGAGAACCATGTTTCGAAATCACAATGCGAAAATGTGTACACTGTGATGATATTTTTGTTGCTGAAGATTGAAAGACCTCAAGGTGAAATAAGAACTTTTCGTATAGCAGCTGTCAGTGGTCTATTCACTATGTTTCATACAGTATATGTCAGTGCATATTGGTTTAGAGCAAAAGTGTTGTCACTGTTTAAAAAATGGAGATTGCAGAAAAACTACAAATTATAAAGGTGTCAGTACGCTAAACAATGTCTGCAAAGTATAATCAGATGTATTAAATAACTGATTAAAGATTGTTACAGGATTGCCACTTCTAGAAGAACCAATTAGTTTCATAATAGTAAGGCCATGTAGCGATAATATATTTACTATGCGACAAATAACACAGAAAATGAGAGAATTTACGTAGATACCTACCTGGCTTTCATAGATTGTGAAAACGCATTTGACAGGACGGACAGAGAGAAACTGTGGGAAAATGAGACGAGAGGTTGATACCCAGATACTTAATAAACTGCACGTAGAGTCTGTGTAATGGAACTTATATTTGTCGTCCCCAGATACACAAGGGAAATATTTTAATAAATCGAGGTGTGACATAAGGGTGCACTTTATCGCGTACTCTTTTTAATACTAATGCAGACTGTGCCATCCACAAACTTAAAAAAAGGCACCAGATAGGACCAATATAAACAAGAATAACGAGATTACCATAGTATTACATGCTAATGACGTTGTATTAATGGTAGATTCTGTAGACTAACTACAAAAATCTATCAATCTTTTAAACTTAGTTCGAAAGGCTTTAATTGTAAAACAGCAGTAAAGAAAACTAAGGCAATGGCATTCCATGGAAATACGTAGTTCTGAACAAAATTGTAATTGAAGATCAAATTTTAGAACAAGTACAGTACTGCAGTTACCTAGGGAGCATTCCCACTTTTAACGAAAATAAGGATGTAGATATTAAACTACAGAGATATTAGAGTATATATGGTACTACAAGCAGAACATGGAAAAATATACCAAGAGACAGAAAAATGACATTTTATAAGGCAATGGCTCTACCTGGCAATAAAGCCTGGATTAGGAAGAGAAAAGATTCCAATCATGTTCAGATGGTTGAAATGAAATTTTTACAAACAATCCAAGGTTACACTAAACCGGACAGAACTCCTAATGAAAACATTAGACCTCATTTATACTAAGACTGCAGTACCATGAAGTGCCTATTTGCTTTCACCACCCTGAGTGTAGTATATAAGCTCTAATTGTAGCTGTCACTGCCAAATGTAGATGTTGGTGTGTGGTGGAGGAATGTTGGACGTGGATGGAAACTGTCAGGATGCGCCGTAAATACTTGGCCGTGGTGTTCAAGTTTTATTATTCCCGGCAACAGTGCCGCATTCCTCTCTGCCTACATCACAGGATCCAGCGATGATGAGGACGCCACTTCGCTGTCTGCAATACAGCTTGGCGTGGAAGGGCTACCTCAGCAACCCGTGCAGTGTACTGCGGCTTGCTGGCCGTTTACAGCCACGGAGTTTTGACGATGTCAGGATGCGCCAGCAGCCGACTCAGCAGCCTTCGTCCCCATTGCCTCAGTGCTACTCGCTGGGAGCCACAGGGCAGCCCGCTGCATGCTTCTTCGCCGTCGTGGTTAAGATCACGGTGACAAGCGCCTGTGATCCGACAGCCAAATCTGCGGCCCTCACATCAGAATTCTTCTGGCATGTGTTTGGAACCAACAAGACTGCCCACAGTAGTGAGCGATCGAGTGCCCTGCCGCTGGCTGGCTACAGACTCCGCATTGCCCTCAGAGGGTCAAACCAATGACCTACCATGGACTGGAACGCTGGCAACCCATCTACTGCTGCGTGTAGCCGGTGGTGTGACACATCCCGCTGTCCAGGAGAGCTGCCACACCTGAATCCCCCTCGTTAGAAAACTGGCACCTATTTACATGCGGCTGTGCACTTCTGTTTTGCTAATGCGCTGCTCCGAGTCACTTACTCGTAACATCTGGGTTGCACTAGTGGGCCCCTTCAGCCTGTAACTTGCACTATGCAAACGGCTGCGATTATTCTTTTCAGTGGTTGGACAGCCCTGTGGCCCTAATTCTACTTTGCAACCGCTGGTCAGCGTACCTTACTGTCAACAGGCCCACACCTGCCTGTAACATTGCACAGATCTACCTTTCTTATACTAAACCGTGGTGCCGCTACATTATTCCCCCATTCAGAAAGACGTGGTCCCTGGGTCCAGGTCTAACTACTGTTAAACTTGTCTGGGATGGCACACACTTATCACACATTTAATACTACTATTAAAAAACTTAGATGTGGTCTAGTCCTCTTAAACACATGACATAGACAAAACGTAAAAATTCGTTACTGGATGACCACCCCACTTAATGCTCGATCAACCCCTTACCTACCCGTCTTACATCCTCGGTATCCAATAGTCTGGGATTTGGACTACCGTTGGTTCCCTCTTGGAACTGGCTCTCCACCTGATCAAAATGAAAACAACACACAACAAAGTTAAGGCTGCGATTGTACTTGGCACAGAGGTGCTCAAAACGATTGTTGCTTGTCATTGCCCTATATTGAACGACATGCTGCACAAGATGTTCAGCTGATATGTGCCCGTCTTGCTCTGAAATGAACTGGGTTATGAATTGCAACAAACCTGACTCCAGAGTTTGATTTAACAAGGTCAGATTCAGCGTTGGCAAAACTCTAAAGTTGCTTGTGGCCAATACAGCTGTGGCTGCGTTACATTCAATTGTGTGACTCTTGAAATTCATGCTAGCAGATGGAAGGTTGGTCCTATTATGTTACACGCAGTCCCATTGTCTAGAATTCTGGTCCCCTCGAGCACTATACGTTTCGCTTCTGCAAATACTCCCCGCTCAACGCTCCCCTTTCAATGATTGAGGACAGTGATCACCATCACCCTTCCTTCCTCTTCAAAAAGATTGCTGCCCCACCAGGCTCACAATACTCAAAACCACATACAACATATGAAAATGCAATGCTTAATTAACATTACGCGAACCCAATGATACATAACAAGAAAACGAAAAACTACAAATACTCTGTTACTTTCTGGATCTCGAAGCATACAGTGCATCACGCTGTACTCTATCTTCCTGGTTTTTCCTGCGCTTAACACCTCTCTTCCCTTCCTGTGACATGCCTGGAATCAAATCCAGACAACCCTTAAATGGCTGCAACCGCCCAATGTGTGATATCATTGTTGCATTTGGTAGCTAAAGCTTAACATTAATGGGGGATGTCCTTTGAACTACTTGGTATTGCCCCTGATACCTCGTGATGAACTTCTCCATTTTCCCTTTTGGCGTATAGGGGCTGGATATCATTACCCATTGCCCTACTCTATACTGAGGAAAACTTCCTTCCCACTTCACTGCGTCTTCCTGTCTTTCCAAAGCCTTCGTATTCGTCTTTTGTACTTGTTTCCAAACATACCGAATTGTCCTTGCGAATTGATGTACAGATTCATCAGTCCTTCCTTTCTGTAACTTCACTAAATCAAACGGTGACGGCATTTTCCGCCTGTACACTACCTCAAACGGAGAGATACCGGTATTGGTGTGTACTTTTGCATTGTATGAACATACAATATGCTTCAAATACTCGTCCCACTGACGGTGATGAGAATCCAAATAAAAACTCAGCATCTTCCTGATTGTTGTGTGTACCTGTTCTCTCATTCCTTTCGCCTGCGATGCAATGTGCGTGTCCTGAACTTCTTTACGTTGAACAGTTTACACAGTTCCTTCATTAAATCTGACATGAAGTTGGTCCCTTGGTCAGTAATTATTGTCTTCGGTACACTGAACTTCAAAATCCAGTTATTTATTAACGCTTGCGCGACCGTTGCTGGCCAGCCGGGGTGGCCAAGCGGTTCTAGGCTCTACAGTCTGGAACCGCGCGACCGCTACGGTCGCAGGTTCGAATGCTGCCTCGGGCATGGATGTGTGTGATGTACTTAGGTTAGTTATGTTTAAGTAGTTCTAAGTTCTAGGGGACTGATGACCTCAGAAGTTAAGTCCCATAGTGCTCAGAGCCATTTTATTTTTGACCATTGCTGCCTGTTGATTTGGCATAGCCACCATCTCCACATACTTAAAACATGGTCTATTATGTCAGAACAAATATGTTTCCTGATGGTGTTCTACTAAAAGGTCCTAAGACATCAGTTCTCAACATAGAAATTGAACAGGTCGCTTCCGGCAATCGTTTTAGCTGTATCCGTTTCCGACTCAAATCTGCTCTCTGGGCACATGGTATACAATTCTTGACATACTGATCTACATCCACTTTCCTACCCCTAATCCAATACCTCTTCGCCACTCTCCTATTCATCGTTCTACTCACACCGTGACCAGATAACACATGATAATGTGCTTCTTATAAAAATCTCATCTCTCAACTTTGCTGGCATTACTGCCCTTGGTCCTAACTTCCTTTCCCTGCACAGAAGACCGTCACACAAATTAAATTGCGGCTGCGTCAGATACAATTTACAATCGTTGTCAGCGGCTTGTAATTCTTTCCATACTGCTAGGTCATAACCTATGACATCTACTTTTGCCACCTTTCTACTCAGTGCATCCGCATTACCGTGCTTCTTCCCAGGCTTGCACACCACCTCGTAGTCGAATTCACTAAGCCTTCAACCCCAACAAACTTTTCCACGCAGCATGGTCTGTCACTACCCGAAATCTTCTCCCATATAAATAACATTCAAAATATTTGATTCCATAGATTAGACTAAGCATCTCCCTCTCTGTTGTTGAATAATTCCTCTCTGCTCCATTCAACTGCCTAGATGCATAGGCTACAGTGTGTTCTTTCCCATCAATTTCCTGACTTGTAACACACCCTAATGCTTGATTGAATGCATCACATGCTAGAATAAATTCCCTTTCAATATCTGGATACACAAGAACCGGACTTGACGTTAACACTTCTATCAGTATGTCAAACTCTTTCTGACACTCTTCTGTCCACTAAAATTTCACACCCTTCCATAACAATCGCGTCAATGGCTGTGCTAAATCTGCAAAACCCTTCATGAACTTTCAATATAAATTGCTAATTCCGACGAATGATTGCACTTCCTTCACTGTTTTCGGCTCCTGATCATATCTTACAGTCTGTACTTACCTCAGATATGTTCGCACTCCATCCTTACTGATTATATGACCAAAATATTTCACTTCTTCCAATGCAAAATGACACTGCTCCAGTTCAACGTCAAATGAGCTGCACTTAACCTCATAAAGACTTCCCTTAACCGCTGCTCCATACTAGTTGAAAACGCTGTAATGTCATCCAAATAGACAAGACACTGCTGTGGTTTCAAACCCCTTAACACACTGTCTAGCAACCTCCGTAATGTTGCCGGAGCGTTTTTCAAACCGAATGGCATTCTGATGTACTGCTAATGGCCTATAGGAGTAGAGAAAGCAATTTTTAGACGATCCTCTGGAGCCAACACTAACTGATGATAACCACTTGTCAAATCCATCGTAGAAAAGTACTGGCGCTGTCCTAAGTGATCCAACGTCTCCGATATGTTTGGAATGGGGTATGCGTCGATTACTGCCGTATTATTGAGGTATTGGTAGTCACAAGAGACCCTGTATTTCTTGGTTACATCCATAGATTTTTTACGCATAACGACAATGCTCGCTTCCCAGCAACTATTACTATGCTCTACAATACTGTCGGCAAGCTGCTTATCAATGAAATCCTCCACAATTGGCTGCAAGCACCTTGGTATTCTGTATGGTTTACGATAAACAGGTGCATCGTATCCTGTTGGTTTTGCTATGTTGAACTAATGGAGTTGCTGGTAACAACCCTCGTGGAAAAAACAAATCCTTAAATTCCCACAACAATTCTTCCAAACGCTCTTTCTCTCCTCGTTTCAGATGCTTAACTTTGTTACCTAATACAGTTCAATCGGCAGTTAGTGGTTGAGCGCTACACCTACCTCTCGAACACCAGCCTTCGTCATCTGGTACATCCAAATTCGCCACTAAAACTCCTTTTGCCAAATTCGCTTCTACAGTGCTAAAATTATCCACGTTTACGGGGACTACTCGCCTCCCACTTGTACGCGTACAACACTACGTTTCACGAAACAAGCTAAAGGGACCAAACTTCATTATACTCCAATGGTTCAATAGCACATACCGTAACCACAGGTAGACTTGACCCTACACTTGCCCAAAGAGACTTCCCGGTGCCACTAACACACACTCATGAGAATTAAGCCTTAATGATAATGCACGTGGCTCAGTTGGTTTGTTCATTACGTTGAACGCCCCTCGCGACAGTTCTGCATTGACAACAGTTTCCCCTAGCTGAAATAACATTCCATCAAGTTCCACAGTTCATTGCCCATGGTCAATTTTAGCACGATGTTGATGCAAGAAATGTACTCCTAGGATCGTGTCGTAGCCCTCGCTTACCCATTGTACTCCCTCCATGCATGCATCAAATCTGACTTTCCCTATGCGAAAGTCAACTGTCACTGACCTCAAAGGTGTGACCTCCTTATCCCACACTCTACACTACCTATAACGTGGTGGTTCTAACTTCCGTCATCAAATTAAACTCTTAGTAGCCACTGACACTTACGCCCCTGTGTCCAACAAAATCTTACACTTTTTAGTTCCTATGGATCCTATCACTGAACATTCCAAATCTCATACGTATTGTAGCATTGAACTTAAACTGGAACTCCCTTAGGTGGGTCTGAGCCCCCTCTGCCGTTTAACGGTTGTCCACCTCTACCAACTGCACTTCTTCATTTTCTACGCTGCTGTTTTCCACCCCTTCCTGTATTCCTCGGTGACTGGGTATATTGCCTCTGCACATGTCCTGTACGACCACACTCATAGCATTTTATATCTGCCGTAAACACTGTTTGTCTATCACATACCCCGATGCCAAGTCTACTTCCTCACACTGGATTTCCAGCTGAATGGCCGAATACAAATCTTTCGGAGTCCTTTCACGCACTTTCCGTGACATATGCGCCGGTAACCCTGTCAAAAATACATGAAGTGGCCTTTGCATGACCTCCTGCATTATAACACCATTCGCGTCATCGCTTTGACCCAACTCGTAAGTATACTCGTTAGTTTCTCTTATTCTCTACTGTCTCCTCCTGTCTCTTTGTCATTGTACTCAACTCTCCCTAAAGTACTGAGCGCTATTCTGTTTCTTGTTCCTCTCTAAAGACCCCTCCTTCACCTGCTTAAACTATCCTGCGTTCCGTAAGGCCTGAGAACACCTTACTGTCTTCGCTTCACCCAGTAATCTGATCTTGGCTATATGTAAAAACTGTTCATCAGACCAACCATTCATCCTGCCTGAAGTTTCCAAGACCACAACAAACGAACGCACATCCTCAGATGCCTTTCCAGAAAATGGAATAATCAATCTCGCGACAGCTGTATGAATCTCCTGCTGTGGCACCCTAGGCAACAACGACTGATCAGATGCGGTTTCCCACTCACTCCTAGATGTTAATTCACTTCTCAACTGCGAATTGTCTGCTGTTAATTCTGCTACCTTTTCCAACAAAATCCATATCACTTCCTTTTCATACACACCTTGCGTCCTTGATTCTGCCATTGTGTTGTTTCGTTCCCAGTTAGTCCGATTATAGCCTATAAAATCCCACAGAAACAAAACATTTAACAAAAAAAAGAAACTGATTTCCTACAGCTCAGTATCTCTTCTTAAGTTTTAGGAGGAGATAAATAAAACATCATACTCAACCCAATACAGCAGTAATTAGATGCCTGGAAAGAAAGAAATCTTACTGCCGCAAACACACTAACACTTACTCTGACAATGCAAAGAAAGAAAACGTCCAACGCTCAAAAAGAAAAATTAGTCAACACTCACCACATTCTGTGACTGTAATGCAGGCCGTCACTGCAAAATGTAGATGTTTGGCGTCTGGTGGAGGAATGTAGGACATTGATGGAAACTTTCAGGATGTGCCATATTAAAACTCGGCCGTGATCTTCAAGTGTTTTGTTAATCCCAGCTACAGTGCCGCGTTCCGCTCTGTCTGTGTCACAGGGTCCCGCAATGCCGAGGACGCCACTTCGCTGTCTGCAAAACAGCTTGGCGCGGAAGGGGTACCTCAGTGACCCGAGCAACATACTGTGGCGTGCCGGCCATGTACAGCCACGCAGTTCTGATGCTCTCAGGATGCGCCGGCAGCCGACTCAACAGATTCCACACCCGTTGCCTCAGTGCTGCTCAATGGGAGCCACAGGACAGTCCACTGCAAGCTTCTTCACCGCCGTCGTTAAGATGGTGGCGACAACAAGCTCCTACGATCCGACAGCAAAAACTGCGTCCCTCACCTCTGGATGCCTCTGGTGTATGTTGGAAGCCAACAAGACTGCCTGCGGTAGTGAGCTATCGAGTGGCCCACCGCTTGCTGGCTACATACCCTGCAGTGACCTCAGACGGTCGAACCAGTGACCCACCGTTGATTGGAATGCTGGCGCCCCATCTGCTGCTGCATGTTGCTAGGGGTGTGACACACCTCGCCATCGAAGAGAGCTGCCACACTTGAACCCCCTCGTTAGAAAACCAGCACTTATTTGTACACAGCTGTGCCCCTCTGTTATGTTAACGCGCCGCTCCGATTCACGTACTCATGACACCTGGGTTGCACCAGTGAGACCCTTCTGCCTGTAACTTGCGCCATGCAAACCACTGCATTTTCTCTTTTCAGTGGTTCGACGGCCCTGTGGCCTGCACTCTACATTGCAACTGCTGGTCAGTGTAACTTACTGCCAACAGGCCTATGCCTGGCTGTAACATGGGCGTTCAGAAATATTGCACTGAAACTAACTTTCCTATCTTAAATGGTCGTCCCGTTACATAATCAATGTTAACCAATCTACAATCTTCTATAGTTGATGTCCTTTACGGAGAAAACACCACATGTGCCATGAATGCTTTATCTTGAGGCTGTAATAAACTCTTAATGAGGAATTGATATTGAATCAATAATTAAATTTTCAATTACTTTGTTTATATGGACTGTCACTCACTTTTATTAGCATAATAAGAGAAACTGACAATTATATTCCGCTTTATTAATCACAAGTAATTTCCATACTTCTCACTTTCAAAAAATTAAACAGAGCAATGACGTGCGTATTTCCATAGTTACCATCAAATCGTTCTCTGTTATGTGTCCAAATAACCAGAGATTGGTAACCGATTTCTTAAATGACACCGACCAAGGCAGACAGCATATCTGTCTCCCCGAGACTGCCAAACTAGCTCTGATCTCACAGCTGAACCAATTCGCCTGCCATCCTAGTTTGGTGTGACTCGAAGATCTCCAAAGGGCTTTATCTGCGTTTTTATTTAGCAACTGTTTATTATTCTGATGGTTATTAACATCTTTCAGATAATGGAATGATAGCATTTTAAATGAAAGGCAAGTAAATCCACTTCTTTGTTTTTCTAATATTAATAACAGAATTGGTCATTATGGCGCGCTGCTTCCAAAAAAAATGGTTCAAATGGTTCTGAGCACTATGCGACTTAACTTCTGAGGTCATCAGTCGCCTAGAACTTAGAACTAATTAAACCTAACTAACCTAAGGACATCACACACATCCATGCCCGAGGCAGGACTCGAACCTGCGACCGTAGCGGTCGCTCGGCTCCAGACTGTAGCGCCCAGAACCGCACGGCCACTCCGGCCGGCGCTGCTTCCAAACACAGCAGCTGTTCACAGAGGAGGACCACAATTTAGGTGGTCTTTGTCACGATACCCTGCGGTGGGGCAGTTAATAATAAAGAGAAGTAAAGTTGCAGGCAGTTCACACGAATGTGCATATACAAATGTTGGTTAAAATGTTATTGCAAATTTTGGCTCTCACGTAAGTCTCAGGGGATTATTTCCAGACTTGGTGCATTAGTACACTTGCACACCCGCGCATTTGTTATAGTTTTTTAATTAATTATTCACTCAGGCAAGAATACTGTTTATGCTAGGGAAGAAGAATTAGGCGATTGTTTTATTAAAATCAGTTTTTCACGACACAGTTCAATCATTGTTTATTGGCGTTGTCCTTTTCTTTCACGCAATGAAATTACCACTGGTGAGACGGTTTACAGTTTTACTTTAATAATAATTTGACTCCGAGCTCCCAATAGCAGTAATGTAGGCTGCTATAATCGAAAGTTATTCAATCAATTCGAACAGAGCCACAAGTCCCATTGTCCTCTTTGTTCTAATAGTTTTGGTGCGAAATCACAGTTCGCCACATGTTCACTTACGACGATGAATACCTCGTAAATTGCACTCACACAAATAATCATAGCACTTCCAGTTCACCAAATATATGCTTGCACACTTGCACTATTAAATAATACTCTTTGTCGAAATAAATCGGCGCGAAAAGGAATTCTCAAAAGACCACATGGGCCACCCTCAAGTGGGCCTTGCTTGCCACCCACCCTCCAAAACGACTGACCAACGAGTGACCCTTGGCCAAGATGGCCGCTCGCTTATATAGGCTCGAACGTCAACCCCTCTGTTATGCAAGTACCAATCTCACCACTTAAAGTTATAAATTTCGATGCATACACCCCTCAACAGAAATAAGTACACCATCGGAACCGCGCTAAAGAGTACGTCTTATTTACTATGTTACATTAATTTCTAGAATTATTCTTTCGCCCGTAAATCAAGTTTTAGTTTTTGCAAAATTTCGCCACTTAGCGCGAATATGTTTGTCGACATCTGTGCTGCAAATTTTTAACATAGAGCTGCATATAGCACCGTTTTTAGACGTAATCTATAGCAATCTACACATTGCGCTTCTCAAAATCTTCATATCTATAATAATTAATTAATTATTGGCGATAAATGTTAACAATAATTTGCAAACAGTGAAAACTATTGCAAGTCAAGTGTATAGTATAGCTTAACTAGTTTAAAATACGTGTGATGCCACACAAAATATTATATAGTGCCGTTCTTTACGTCATGAGCTTTCTATTGAATTTTATTAACAATTTTCCTTCAAACTTTGTTTATTGCTCTTTGCGGGCTTAATTATTTATGAATCTTACATTATGACTACAGCACTCGATCCTCTATGACGCAAATTTTTTAGTGAGTGCTCGCTCATCGCTGTAAGTTATTACTTTCTATTTTTATTAATCTGTCAGTATTCGTGATATTAATCGATTTTGAGGTTACTATAACTTTTTCGTCTCGTGACGAAATAAAGATCGATTTTTCAGAAGGTGCATATTGCTGACCACAATCCACTGCCGCATCGCTCTTCACCGTAAGTTACACAGTTTACGCGTAATGCGCGAAAAACCTAACAATGCCCCAAGCTGCAGGCCACGTGGCGATGGAGGCGTCGCACCGACCGTTGCAAATCTCGCGCGGTTGCGCCATGCGCTTTCGCGAGTTACGCACCATGTAGCGCGCTCGCTCTCCACAAAGCAATCCTTGCATACTAGAAATATTCATCTTGTAACGGCGGTTTGTACCGTCACAACCCTTACGGAGAAAACCATCTGTCATCGGTAGGCCACTAAGACATGGCAGTTAAACAGCCCACACCCAGTGAGCACAACTCAGGCCGACCATATAGCTCTTCAGAGACACAATTTCATTCGACTCGTTGGATTTTACCCGTGGCATTCCACCAGACTATCTGTTTCATTCCCTGCTTGTAGGCAGATTCCAGACAGAAAGCCTGCACCAGCTAACATATACCAAGCACCACAGCGCAATGGTGCAGGTTTCTCTGATACTGATATGAAGTGAAGTGGTAGCATGACTCTGTATGCTTGGAATTGTAACTTAAAAATGAGTGCTATGATGTTAGGTTACAATGAACAGAATGTTCCACCTTCTCAGCTAAGTGCCCAGTCTCACTCTCAATAGTGTTACTTATTTAGTGATTCAAGTGCTGCAACAGAGATGTAGAAGTGTTTCCTTTGTTTTTTATATGACACCTGATATCACTGTCTGTCTTGTGTCAACATTAAACATAATTGGAGTGTACACACACAGTGCACTGCATCTGAGGAGACTTCAGCCTTGACATGATGTAGTTTGAGGGGTTAGGCTAATGGCAGATCAATGAGAGCTGTGCTTATAATGCAAGAGGTTGTTTTCTTTGCTTACTGTGCTGTGAATGGCGTACCGAAGAAAATTTAATTTCGTGAGAAACATTTTAGAACAATGCCGTTTGCCCTGCCTGACTACCTCTGTGAAGCGACTTCTGTATTTCTGTGCGTTGTCATTGCAAGATTAATCTCAGCTGACTTCTATTTAAATTACCAAGTACATTAAGGATCATTGTGGAATTCTGTTTTCAGTTTTAGTGATTTCAGCTGCTCTACTAGAATGTCACAAAAATATTTTTAGGTTTTCACTGCTTTTGTGAGGACAACGTACAGAAGTTGCTATAACCCTTTGCTACATCAGTGACAGTTTGTCATAGTTTATTGTCATTCGTATCAAGAAGGGTTTCTATATCAATTTAATGGTTCAAATTTTTATTCAGGATTCTGAACGCTTTTCTTACTGCGTTTTCAAAAATTTTTGGTATATATTTTATCTTGTTCTCTGTTTCATGAGAATTATTCAAACGTTCTAGCTACCACATGTGACCAGCTTAACTTTAAGCCTGTTGCTTATCTTTTGTGGGTATAAAATATTACTACTTTCTTCTTAAGCCAATAGAAGAACCTGTGATAAAAATTAATAGCTTTCTAACTTTCTGTTGTTGTTCTCGCTAAAATATTAGAAAAAAGCGTAACTTACGACAACTGTAGATAATTTACCCTCTTCGTGAGAGAGAAAATAAATGTAAAACAATATCTTAGTTATAAAATTTTCTACTATAAACAAATTACAAACACCAATTTACTACGAAATAATTCGGGCACAGGACAGGGGTAACTTTCGATTATTTCGTGTTGGTATCTACTAAAACTTTGGGTGATTTATTCTTTAGCGGCAACAATAAATAACAAACTTTGCTTTGCTATGAAATAAGTTATCCACAGCACTTGTAAATTACGAAAAGTTTCCAAAATATACTTTTGTATATGTCAGAACATTCTCAAAAACAAATCTGTTTCTCACGTAATTGTATAGTGATATTATGGAACGGATGTTTTTGAACGAGGATAGGCTTATTATTGTCAAACGTTTCTAAAAGAGAACAGTACAAGAATTGGCCTAAAATGGAAGATAATGCGAGTGATATTAAAAAATTATAATCAAGATTTTCGAATCGTCATACGAATGTGACACACATGGTTTCACACAAGAGAATATTCCGAAGTCGCGATTTAAACATAAATAAGAGTACGAATTGATCAGACTTTTTACTTCGATGGTTCTTGGACAACTTTTACACTGGTGTGCCAAAGGTGAACACTGCAGTGTCATAACTCAGAATTACAAAAATGTGCGACACTAATAAAGCACGCTTTCTGCTTAAAGCAGCGAATAGTGCCTAGTGCAATACTTCGATCTCCGTCTTTGTATATGCACCGAGTGGATGTAATTCAATTGACGGTGTTCATAGTGCTGCAGTGCGGGTTGTGTACATCGCAGGACAGTGAAACACCGTAAATATGCTGCTTAAACGGCGCGCTCGTGGTGTATGCTAAAAAAATAATTTTTCTATCTTTTCCCAACAGCTATAAACGTGGCGCTTTGAGCATTTTTCCTGTACGTCAGTATGCTGTTTTTCACTTGGCGACTCTTGATGGTTTCTTTTCTAAAGTGGTTGTTGACGTGAAGGATTCAGAAGGTGGTAGTTTTCTGTACGAAACGCAATGGTTTTTGAGAAAAAAGACCATCCAATGCCGGTAAAGTTGTTTCATCAGAACAGCAGAAATAACAGCGCTGCTTTGTGGGGATACTGCTGACATCAACATTTGCGAATAGCACCCTTCTCAGTAAATGTGCTAAAGAATATGATCAAGAAATTTGGAGAAGCATGTGAATTAGTTGGTGCAGTAGAGAGGGAGCTGGATAATTCGCATAGTAGCCATTGATGAAGTTGCTGTAGTTATAGAAGACTATAGTCTCAAGTTCTTCAGCCGGTACTAGAGATGTGTCACGGAGATTTGCTTCCCTCTTCAACAAGTCAAAATATTTTGCGTCTCGTTTATACTGGTACCCGTAGAAGATTCAGAATGTGTGCAAAATGAAGCTACAAGATAGGCTACAGCAGTGTGACTTTGCCCTTTGTCTTATGGCACGCATGGAAATTAATGTCCAGAACTGTTGCGTATGGAGTACTACTCCGCCACATGTTGTATATCATTATTTTCATCATGGCAGCGACAACACCAACCGATACGAAATTGCCTCTAATGAAAAACAGCCCACAGTGGCACTAAATTATGTTTATTTTAAACCTTGACCATGGTTTCTGCTATAATAATCTAGTCTTCTTCAGGAGTCATACACACTAATAATTAAAAAATATTTTAGGCCAGCTGCTGCGTCAAGAGCAATAAAATACCTTCAACAGACATAAGCCTGTTTCGTATATAAGTAAAATTACATATGGCACCGTATGTCCTATGCCACTACCTCTATAGACATGTGTAATTTTACTTATGTCCGAAACAGGCTTATGTCTGCTGAAGATACTTTATTTGCCTTGACGCAGCCGCTAAGCCAAGACATTTTTCATTTATTAGTGTGTATGACTTATGAAGAAGGCTATATTATTACAGCAGAAACCATGGTCAAGGTTTAAAATAAACATAATTTAGTGCAACTATGGGCTGTTTTTCTTCGAGACATGTTGTATAGGAACATTCATTTCATTAAGCATACATGATTATTTGGTGTGGTTTGACAAGCTCCTCCATTTTCTGTATCCCTTCCTTTGAGGAGACGACACCCCACGGCCTGTTATGTATACAGTGACATCCGCACATTATAAGAGCCTCTTTGTGGAGTACGTGATTCCTGCTTTGTAAGAACGCGTCTATGTCCACACCACTATTTTCACTCAAGATGGGACGGCGCCACATGTGCCTTGCCAAGTGAAAGCCTTGCTTCGAGGTACCTTTCGGTAAAGACCGCAAAATCTCTAGGCAATTTCAAGATGTGTGTCTCTCCAGATCCTCTGACCTAAATCCATGTCACTTCTGGTTGGGAGCGTATCTGAAATGTCATGTCTATCAGGTAAATGCCTGAACTCTTCCTGTTCGTAAGTATAGCATACAACGACATATCGCTCTGATTACACCAGATACGCTGTGAGCAATTGTCGACCATGGGGAGACAGGAGATAATATTGAACACATGTTGCAACTTGCTGCCATCTCCCAATAAACGCGCCATAACGTCACCTATTTAATCGTCCCTCCCATTTTCCTGTAACCACACCATATTCTGACAGCTCACAGCGGTATATTTTCACCTGGTGTCAGGAAGGGTAATATTATCTTCACAAAATTCTCCGTGAATTCAACGACTGATGAACATACCTACGATTTTTTGACATCCTGCAACGTACACACCCTGCACTGCAGCACTCAGAATACCGTCAGTTTAATCACTACCACTCACTATATGGCTAACTACACCACTGTCCTTATCTTTGTTTTCTCAATAAATTTTGTGTGACTGTGTCCCTTAAATTCATATAGTCGTTATCAAGTCCCTCAGACTATTATATTTCCCCTCCATTAGGTCATACAGTTTGTTTCCTTGATGCCACTGATTCCACCCCATTTAAGTGAGTGATTAAGTTTATCCTTTAGTAATGGAATTTCGTAAACTTTGTACTTTATTTATGATTAATGACATTTCCCTTCTTTTTTCTTTATGTATGAGCTAAATTACAAATTTTGTGAAGTTTTATCACATGTTTCTGACACTTAACGTTTAATGGTTGATTGCAGGAATACAACGTTGTTAAGGAGCATTTCTAATCGAGTCGGTAGTTCCACTGCATCGACTGAGCAAGTAGGAAGCTTCTGGAATATTCTAATGTGCCGGTTCATTTGGAAAGATTCTAAGCCTTGACTACCTGTGTTTTGTGAGATGGTTTACGTCACTGATTGGAGCTCAGTGTTGCAGCAGCATGATAGGTTCATTTTAAGATCTGGGCGGAAATTAATTGTGCAGCAAGTTATCTAAAACCTAGGAATACAATGGACTGTAATGTGAAGAGATTCATGAGCCAGAACCCAGTGAACGAAACGTGACTTCACATAGTTTTAAATGTGCTGGACATGAGCGGTCTCTAGATGGTTAAAAGACATGTTAAAAGACACGGTAAGAAATACAAGGCACTGTACAGTAGACATTATTATATGATGTTCACTCATTCATGTCACACACTGCTCAAACGTGTCTTAGGAAGGTAGGAAAATATAGCATTATATTCTAGGTGCTTCATAAGGCAGAACCTTTCATTTCAAGACCTGCAGACAATCACACTTTGGGATAAGATGAGCTATGAACGTTAGTACAACACTAGGAATGGTGTAGTAACGTGTCTTCGTTGGAAATGTGTTTCTTTCATAGAAGTTTAATTCAATTTATTACAAACGACTGAGACTTCAAGTTCCTTAAAGTACCGTAAATTCTTGCTTATAAGATTTACTGGTAGTGGTGGTTCAAAACTGAAACCTTAATTAGGTACGTTAATATAGTCCTGTTATCTGACGTAATTAAATCACTGCCAGACACAAATAGAGGAATTAGTTATCTCTGAGAGTAAACGGGGCTCTCAGTTAACTCAATTTATTACATGAAAATGCAAAAGCAATGGTTTAACATTCGTTGACAATAATAAGCTAATTCACTGAAAAACCTGGACACAGAATATGGAATGTGATTGAAATGAACGTGTGTATGGATAAAACAATTACATTCGCGGAAGTAACACTGCGACCGCTGAAGTTTAGGTTATAAGGGTAGAAAGTTCTACAGAATGGTAAACATCCCCATCTATGGCCAGAAATGAAAGCACGTTATAACATTAACTACAATTAAGTCTTCCAAGTCAAGCTGAAATTACCGAAAATCGTTAAAAAACGACTCAACCTTCCCTACAGTTCACCTCCTGGTTGCAACTGGTTGTCACCTTACTCATAATCTGCAAGTGACTGCTACAGTGGCTGTAAAATCAGTCACTGGTTCTGTACACATCGCTGGCGTATAAGTACGGCTCCTCCAAACGATAGACTCTCACTGCTGAAGTGAAGTCTGCCAAAGGTGGCGTCTGCTCGAAATGGCACCTGTTTGAAGAGATGCTGTAATACAAGATGTCTTTCTGCCGTCGCGATTCTAAAAATAAAAACTTTGCAATTTTCTGACGTCATCTAATATTGTTGGCTGAATAATAAATACTGTAAGTTCCGACCAGTGAGAAGTTGTCTTAGGAGGCCCTTGTGTGTTACTTCACGCTACAAAACTGTATCCTACTCACTCCTTCTGTTTACGTTCGCGTGATGGCCAATAAGGATGGACCTCCGTAAGTATAGCTGTGTTTCTTACTCACACTTATAAACGATTGTGGCTAATCGCTGGTAGCTGCTTTTTCCTTTCGTCAAACATTTTGGTTTTAAAATGGCCTTGACTCCAGTGAAGGCCGCTTACAATTTTGAAGGCCATCCTAAGCTTGCTGTCCCCTACGACTGTCCAAAATGTTTTCTTAACCTCCCGGGTACTTCGGCGAATTCTGATGGCCTACGGAACTGTTCACAATATAAATTTTTCTGGGACTCCGCCAAAATAGCGCTCATGACCAGACCACACAGCTCTCTAAAAACCCTCTCTGCTGTCCCCGTACAGCCTAAAGATACAACCAGCATAGTGACTTTCAATGCGTCCGCCACCAAGTCGGCTTCCTTCAAAGCACTTTCCAGTCTCACCGCCTGGTTGTTTCCTTTCACGTACAAGAGGAACTTCCTCGAATTCTGCCGAGGGCTGTTTCCCTGCCAGTTTTTATGACCCACGGCACGTCCCTTCGCTTACAGCCAAAAGCAAAAAGTATTTGTATAGGTTTCTTATTTAGGTGTACATGCCTTTATAGGAAACTGTAATCTACATAGGTAAGTAATGCCATTAGTGGATCTAATTCATATTTCTTTTATTGGTGTGGATTAAGTTATTCCAATTCTATTTGCCATTTTGTTTCAGCTTATGCATCAGTTACGGGACAGGCTGCAAAAAACGGGTACATAACGAAACCTCCATCGTTTTAATCACTATCAGTTTCGTATGTAACTCCTTATTCTAGCACGTGAATTGTGGAACAATATTCCCGTGCCACTTTTAACAAAAGTGATGAAACTTGTACACCATGAGCACTGTAATAAAAACTTTCACCTAACATTTGTGAAATTTCCAGTAAGGAGAGGGCACAAAACGAATTCTTCCTAAAACTTCTCTTCATGCGTAATAGCCTACCAACGTCTTTGGAATGCAATTGATGAAATGAGTAATGCCGCGCTGGGTAGCCACGCGGTCTAGGGCGTCTTGTCACGGTTCGCGCTGCTTGCCCCGTCGTAGGTTCGTCTCCTTCCTCGGGCATGGGTGTGTGTGTCGTCCTTAGCGTAAGTCAGTTTAAGTTAGATTTCATAGTATGTAAGCTTATGGACCGATGACCTCAGCAGTTTGGTCCCATAAGATCTTACTACAAATTAAAAAAAGATAAAAAATAAAAATAGAGTAAGTTTTATTCCCAGGGTATACAAAACATGGACCATCATTAGAATAAGAGAAACGAACTACTTTCGGCAAAATTCCAACTCTATCTTTGATGAGAAACTGGTCCTTTCCATCACAAGAAACCAGCGTCCGAGTATCTAGACATCTGTCGGTTATACTAATACTGAATGTGTCTATCCTTTGCTTTTATGGCTGCTTGGACACAGCTGCATACAGTTTCAGTGTGGCGTCTGGACGTCTGCGGAGGAATGTCATTCCATGCTGCCTCACTACCCGAAACCAGTGAGGGTAATGATGTTGGACGCTGGATTTAAATCAACTGTCGGACTAATTCCAAGGGTGTTCCATTCGATGCAGGCCGGAGCTGTAGGCAGGCTAGTACATTTCAAGAATGTTATTAGCCACAGACTGTTGCCTCAGAGATGCTACTTTATGATAGTGGGCTTTGCACAGCATTCTATCTGCATGACAAGACTGCGTGGGTAGTGCACGCTACCCTTACTCGCTTTCTACGTACAACCCAGCAGTTTCCTCATTTGATAACACGCGGTTTCACTGTGTGCGGGGCAACAGGTGCTTGGCAAACATAGTCTTTATGCAAATTCGTCAGAAGTCGGCGGCACTCCGGAGCGCGGTTAACGTTGGAATGCACTGAGAATTAGAATTCCTTTGTAACTGTTGATTTTCCTTGTTTTCTATGGAGAAAGTGAGTGCTGCATACCTCATATTCATCAATAATTACCACAGCGAAAAATAAAGTGAATGAAGGTCGCGCTACTATAAATTGTGTGAACGAAAGCCGATGAAATAATTCTCAAATTCAGTCTGTGACTAAAATCGCAATAACACCGTATTTTGGACACAATAAGCTAAATAGATTTATGTTTATGAAATTGGCAACTGATTATAATATTCTACTTTGTTGTAATCAAGAAAAAGCTTAATCCCCACTACACTGTGGCCTCTCGTGAGTAAATCTAGCAAATCAACTTATTACAGAAGATAATATGAACTGCAGTGGCCTGAAAGCGGGAGGACGCGCAAGATTTGATAATAAACAGATATTTGCACTATTCGAATAAATTTCAATCTAAGTAATTACTGGCACAAGCAAATCATTCAGACGAAGTTATTCGTTATAGTTAATATATTCGTCTAGAGAGAATAGACCACTGTATAGGTATTTACAGTGATTCTGATTTATTGTTTAGTTCTTAGCTGCACATTTTTAAAATTAAATTACATGTTTAGATCACTCTGGATCATCTGTAGATCAAAAACAAAATTAAATATCTACGTCAATGTTTTACAATACGTACATAAAGGAATTACCTAAGTTGTTGCCTCAGGATCTCTATTGTCTATTCAAGAACTCATTTCAGAGTACTGCGTTTCGCAACTGCTGTAATTTTTTTTAAAACGGTGACTGGTTGACAAGGCAAAGGGGAAGGAGAATGAAGAAAAAGAGGAAAGGGAGAAGTAGTAAGTTGCATGAGGGTGATAGGGTCAGGGAAAGGAAGTAGGAAAGGGCAGTGGTGGGAATGTCAATAGTTTAACAAGAAGGGCTTCCTAAATTATAGAAAGTATAGTTACGTAAAAATTCTCGTTACAAATTAATAGTGAGAACAATGGTTGTGCAACATGTAAACGGCATTAAAAATCAAAATTATAATGTGTAGAGAGGGGGACTGAGGGTAGTACATCATCTACGTACTGCTTCATCTTTCATTGGGCCTACCAGATTGAAGTCGGAAGGTTTGAGATCCGGACTGTAAGGTGGATGGGAAATAACAGGCCAGTGAAATGTTGCGAGCTTCTCTCAGGTGCGCAGACTTGGTGAGTCCTAGCATTGTCGTGAAGAAGAAGAAGATCGTTTGCATCACTTCAGATTCGGTGACCGCCCGTTTCAGCATCGGAGTCACAGCTGTGTGCGGCACTCATCATGCTTTTATTCACTGCCAGGTCTCCGTAAACATTCTGCAAATGTCTATGAATATCTGCGATGCTCTGATTTCCCGCCAAAAGAAACTCAATTACAGCTCTCTGTTTGGAATGCACCGCTGCCACCTATTGGAACTTCAAGAAACTGTAGAGACTGAAGCAAAAATATTGTACGAGTTACCACAACGAATACCCCTGTTTTGAACCGAAATTGGCAGAGAAAAAAATCTTTTCCATCTCGTACTATCAGATCATAGCCAGTTTCGTTGCACTAAAAACCACATTCACACATTACATATAACTAAGTCATAAGAGCTAAGTAGCCTCCAACATGGATCACGATATTTGTTGTTCCAGGCTACCTAGGTCTCAGGACTGCATTAAATGCCACCCGATTATGCGGTTTTAAGTTCCACTAAATTGGTTGTGATCAAATAATAAAAAGATAAAATACAGGTGAAATGGCTTCTTAATCCCTAATACATTATGTATGGTTTGGATACACATATGACTCGGTGGCTCAGTGAGTGAAGTTACATACTGATAAAGATTTGTTTTTCGGTACAAGCTTTGCTCCTATACCAGCTTTGCTCCTACGACTTTTGCTGTTACTTATCGCTTGTTCCACCTCTAGGGCAAAAATGCTAAATCAAGAAGCACCGTGTTTCGGAATACATGTTGAAATGTGGTTCCCCTGTAACAGGCTGTATACGGCGGTTCAGCAGGTGGGGGGGGGGGGGGGGGGAGGGGGGGAAGAGGGCGAGGAAAGAAAAATAAAAACACTTACAGGTGGACGGCATTAGCAGTTAGACTGCCGAAACGGCTCATTCCAGCTGTTCTTGCCAGTCCTTCCCCCCTCCCCCTGCTAACATGTTCAATTACTCTGTGGGTAAGTAGCCAAAGATTAGCATCCAGCCGACAAAATCTCTTGATCTTCAACCTCTTCCTTAAATTGCTAACACAATCGGATATGATTCCTCCTAGATAAAATTATGCAGTTGTTTTGTGTTCCTAGTCTTACAAAATAAGTGAACCAAGCAAGAACTCAGTGGTAGTTAATGTTTATCATAAGCTGCAGAATGTCCACAGTGAGTGAAAAATCTTTTAGGGTTAACTGTGAGTAAGCTTTGCAGTAGAAGATCGAATAGTAATTCGATGCGACATGGGTGTATGCGGTTACATAGACCTTTGAAATTGAAAAATAGTAGAAGACACTATGGAGTTCATTATATTTCGGGACACTGACCACGTTTTCTATCGAGAAAATATTAAGGGACGCTTATAAGACTTCTTCCGCCTTTCTCCACCACCTGAAATTGTTGCAGCAAGGTCTTACCCACGATATAAAAACAAGTAATTCACTTGCATTGCTGTCCATGACCAAGGGAGGCTTACGACTAATTATGGACGGATAATAGCCAAGTTGAAGATATTTGATCACAGTCTAAACAAACTGCAGCGGAATTGACAATTTTTCAGTTTTTGTTACGGATGATTGTGATTTGAAAGTATTGTATCATTATCTTCAAACAAAGTCGATTTCAGGAGATACAATTCACCAGTATCATCTTTACATCTGTAAAGTGTATTTCATGTACTATGTCACAATGGGAAATCTTCCAAAATTAAATAAACTTTCTGACAAGATGTTTTGATAAAGAGAACTGTTTTTAAAACTAATTCAAAAACAACATTAAATACATTTGTTTAACAAAGGACAAATACTTGGAGCAAAAAAAAAAGTCTCTGGATATCGGTTATCTGTCATTTGTGGCTCTGAGCACTATGTGACTTAACTTCTGAGGTCATCAGTCGCCTAGAGCTTAGAACTAATTAAACCTAACCAACCTAAAGACATCACACACATCCATGCCCGAGGCAGGATTCGAACCGCGACCGTAGCGGACGCTCGGTTCCAGACTGCAGCGCCTAGAACCGCATGGCCACTCCGGCCCGCTATCTGTCATTTGCAACAGTTTCTATTTGTACATGATTAATTAATGTTTCAATTCTTGTAAGTAAATAACATTTAAAATAACTTTATCTATTTGTTATTAACAAATAAAAGACATAAATTTTTAATCTGTATTCGTCATTCGTCATCTGAATAAATGTTGTCCAGTTCTGGAGGGAAGCGAAGCCGCATCGCATATACACACACCAGCAATTCTCAACCTACTTGCAAGTGAGTCCAAGCGCGTGAAATCCTGGTGTCTGTGCGAAAGTGCGTGAAATATGCGTCGTAACGGCCAGGCGCTCATTCGCTTGTGCTGTTAGGTGAGGAACTACTGATTATCTCTGGCAACTTCCGCCGTCACTAGCGACGTGTATTCGCGCTATCCCTCGCACAGTGTAGGCACATACAAAACACGTGAATGCGCCACATCCTTGGAGGGCTCTAGTGCTTGTCCGAACAGTTTCCCTACTGTATGTAGTACTCAATGATTAAAATGTGTTCGTATACTTCCTAATCTAGTGTTGTCTTAAGTGCTTTAAGGAGACGGCAACCTAACAACGATAATCAAAGCCTGTATTTACTGTAACACTACATGCTCCGTTCTTCACTGCTGATCCCGCACATGAATGCAGTCCAGGCATTCGCCAAACCCGTACCCATCCATCAGACTGCAGGTTACACTAAGCTATCTCTCGTTTCCAGTCATCTATTGCCCAGCTACACACCGTAACTGTCGCTTTGCTTTGACAACAGAAATGTGTCGCTTACGAGGAGTTCCTTGACCGCAATCATTGTGATGCCTGGACTGCTGGTAGCACTTTAAAACTCACGAGTGATTTCTCCCGCTGCATCCGTGCGATTCATAATCCTCCATGGTCCCTGTCCGTCACTACATGAGCTCCGCCTGGCCTTCGTTTTGCTGGGATTATTCCTTCGCGTTTCGGTTTTTTTTTCTAATGAATTTGTTACTCAGTTGCAATCCAATGACGTCTATTTTCGAAGTCACTTATCCCTCCTGACTGACGCATTTTTCTGTTAATGTTTCTTAACTGGCCACACAATACTCCTCGCCTCCTTCTATACTGTCAAGTGCACACCTCGTGGCACTTCCACTTGAGGCTGCGACGTTAGAATAGTCGATCTGCTCATCATGTAGCTGTAGTAGATATTTTAATTCATATTATAGCGTACCAGATGCTATCACTGTTCTAACACTCGCATTGATTTAGTCTTTTCGATAAGGAGACTCCCATAAGTCTCAACAATAGACTCTTACAAGGCTGTTGCAATTACTCCTGCGCAGGATCGACGGTACCTGCATTTGATGTTTACTGTGCGACGATACCTAACAGTCACCATTACTGCAATTGCCCTCCTAAACAACACCCCATACAGGAAAACCAGTTGCGTCTGCACCTGTGGTTACTTGTACGATAGGTGCTTAGGCCACGCAACGCTCTGTGTAAAAAGCTAGCTCCGTGTAGTTACTTGGTGAAACCGCGCACGTATACGTTCGTGCCCTGCAGCTAATTCGCTGCAAATAATAACCTGTAGCTGTAAATTGTCTAAAACTGCGAGATAACAAAATGCACAGAAATAAAAAATGATAGTGAACTGAAGAACTTCATAACAAGTGTTATATTCTAACGTATGTAATTGATGAAGGTGACAGAGAATTACGCTGTATAATGTTTATTCAAGAAAGGAAATCTTAAATAAACCGGAAATGGCGGTATGATATTCAATTAAAATATCGACAGAAATAATACAATGAAGTTACAAAAATGGTTCAAATGGCTCTGAGCATTATGGGACTTAACTACAGAGGTCATCAGTCCCCTAGAACTTAGAACTACTTAAACCTAACTAACCTAAGGACATCACACACATCCATGCCCGAGGCAGGATTCGAACCTGCGACCGTAGCGGTCACGCGGCTCCAGACTGTAGGCCTAGAACCGCACGGTCACACCGGCCGGCGGTTTGCTGTCGTCGACTCCTCTGACGTAATATATTGATGTTGTTATCTACTGTATAAGCCCGACTTTTCGCTATATCTATGTCTTACTGTGACGGCGACTAAATGTCGGGTGGTCATGATAATTAATGTTAAGTTTTTGCTCAGTCCATCATCCTTCATTTGTTGCTGCATTACCGAAGACAAGATAGTTAATAACCTCTTTGGATTCAAGAATGACGTTTCCACGCTGCAGCGGAATGTGCGCTGATATGAAACTTCCTGGCAGATTAAAACTGTGTGCCGGACCGAGGTTCGAACTCGGGGTTTGCAGGAGAGCTTGTGTAAAGATTGGAAGGTAGGAGGCGAGGTACTGTCAGATGTAAAGCTGTGTGGAGGGGCCATGAGTTGCACTTGGGTAGCTCAGCTGGTAGAGCACTTGCCCGCGAAAGGCAAAGGTCCCTAGTTCGAGTCTCGGTCCGGCATACAGTTGTAATCTGCCAGGAAGTTTCAATGTCTCTGGATGTTGGTTAATATTTACTAAGGAACGCGCTATTGTGGAAATCACTATAGCTTTTTTATTAAAACCATTTAACAATAATTAAATGAATTACTGAGCTTTGTTTATAGGGAAAAGGAGGGTTGATCCTGCAATTACTCTCAGCAATTATGGCAACTCAAATCTCGGTGATTTTTATAGTTCGTCACTCAAAGATATCATAGCAATGACTATGGTCCATTACTATACTTCTATACAGTCATTCAAACGTCGTACGCTTTTACTTTCACAAAGCTAAGTGTCGTATTACGTTCTTATATTCAGTTTAATGTCTCTTTGTGTATACCACACATCCTACTAACGGTTGTTCGGCACGTAATAGAATTTAATACTGAGCTCTACATTTTTCTGGCGCACACAGTTCCTCCGTGACCTTAAGGCCAAAGTTTGTCCCGAATAAACGAACTATAGTCAATCTTCTTGCAGTTTAACAAAAGATCCCTGATCCTTTCCCTAGCACATCATACGGTAATGCCAACTATATCGCACGCCGCAGCTACATAGACTGATCCAGAGCGCAAAGAACAAGGGAACTAACAATACCCGTGCATATAGTAGAATTTAGAAACAAAAGTTGCCGCGTTAAACCCTCTTTGATCTGCCTGAAGCGCCACTTTGCTGTGGGAGTTATTCTAATAAAAGAGTACATAACGATAATTTTAATAAAAACTTTTTCAATGTTATTAATTATTTCCGATATTGTCGATCACCTTTCCCCTACATGAAAATACGACTGATGATATTGTACTCAATTAAAAGAACGGTTATAAAATACCCCCCAGAATGACAACAGATTGCACTCTGCTGCACGGTGTTGTTATTCTCACACTTAACTGCAATCTTTACTTCTCCTTAATGGGGGAATGAACTTATATCTGCTGATTTATTTGGGGATTTTAATGTGGATTGTTAGGCTAATCCATTTGGCTTTTCAAGCACCGAAGTGCTGGTGTTTGGGGAAAGGTTGATACTTATGTTAAGTGTAAGGCGACGGCATAATTTGCCCCTTAACATATTATTTTAAGTATACAAACGTAATCTACTCATCAAGCCGAGGAGTTCGATGCCACACATACCCTACTTCAAGTGAAGTGATACTAATTTGCATACTACGTAGGTTAATCCTTCATACATGTCTAACATGAACTCGATACTAACAATCATTAGCTGCTTTGCGTGTTGATAGTCACGTAGTATCGCAATCACTTGGAACCGAAGTGGACGCTGGGAGTTTCCAGACGTCAAGAGAAGTAGAACGCATTTCGAGAAGAGCCATAAAAAAGCCGACCCATTTGCAGTGGGGAGGCAGGGACCATTAGCTAATAATAAGCCATTAAGCGAGGTCCTCTGACACACCTACATGGAACGGAAAGAAACAGCATAGCAGGGGTCCGTGTGGCCGCTCTTAGAGGACCATTACGAGGAATTCGCATTTATGAAAAATGTTGAGTCGCACCAAATAAAATTAACAGCAGGTCAGAGACAACTAGACAGAACACACGCAGAAAGACCACACCTGGCGCCTGGGAAAGCTTATAAAAAAGGAATACTTTCAGAATCACAACGGGAGGTCTTTGAAAAACACGAGAGACATTGTCGTTATGTTTCTTTTTTTCAAAACAGAAAACAGGCCACAGTGGAAGGCACTGCTGTCTTTAATAAATACTCGCATATCACATGATGAGGGCGTGGAGAACACGGGGTTGCACGTGAACAGGTCGTGTATAGATCGAGTCTGGGAGTATAGGAGCGAAACATGAATGCTATAGGCCACAAGGTAAATAGTTTCCACCCCCAATACGTTTCTCAAGCTTCACTGGGCCAAGAAACGACGCAGGTCGTATCACAATCAGCATTGGCCACTATAGCTTGTGGCAGGCGATGAACACAAGGTACAGTGAAGGGAATAAGAAAGATATACAGACTGGAGCCTTGGGTAGAAGTGAGAGAGGTCTCTTCAGACCAGGGGCGAGTGCAGACAGGACACTTCCTGTTCTGTCGGCCTAGAAGAGCTTTTCGGTAAACACTTCCGTTCACAGGGTTCTAAAATCTTGTAACATCTCCGGAGTGGAGATTATGGATTTCGACCTCAGTTAGTTACGTTCTGCAGAACAATTAAAGAGGGCTGAGGTGTAAACGTCACTAAGCCAGAGCGAGTGAACATTGGAAATAGTTTAGTTACGCAAACACAGTTTTTCGCCTCACGAAAACTCAGGGAAGTTTCCAACCGCTGATACAGTCAAGGCCAGAATAGTATTGAGGTTTACAGGTCCGCACAAGGTCGACGCACTGCCGTCATCATACGCCACTGCCAACCACAGTAGCGGCCGATAAAGCGCGGCAAATATCGCGTTTCCTCAGGCGCTCACTAAGGGAGTCAATAGCTTGTGTGTGCACGTCAGTTCTATTGGATGTTAGAGTTGTGTTAAGTATTTTCTTCTCATTCCCTCGTATCCATGCTACCCACGTATCGCATGTATGTTCATAGTGCTTAAAATTCGACAAATGTATCGGCACATATATGTGATTGACCAGCTAAAATAGCACAGACAACAGGTCATATTGAAGTGTTGTGAGTGCAGTATTTTGAAGGGTAAGATGTTTTCTGATAATTGTTTTGTAAGTTACACTGGGGGTTCTTCTCTCAGGTAGTAACACTTTTGAAAGGTTGTAATGTGTTTACGTTTATCAAGATTAATTCGATTTATTTTATTTATTCATTGTCAGGATCTTCCTAATTATAGATGATTTTCGAAAGCCACCAACCACACACTTCAACACAATGTGCATGGTGACACTGTAATAAAAAGATTTGGTACAGGTAACAGTTGTTTGTGTGTTCTAGAGTAGAGTCTGCCCGTTCCTCACTGAAATATTTTAGGGCGTATGAGACAGCCGTTATTCTGATGTCTAATCGTGACTCCATCCGGGATCTCCTTACCTTGTAAGGTCTAGGTTCACAGGCACTTTAGTTCTCTCCGCTGTCTCCATGCATGGCAAGTGGTAAGGTAAGGATTGGTCACAATGACCGAGGGAGCATGTTAGAAATGGTTCTTACAAATAACATGTTTACATAATATGATCATAGATTTTTAAATAATTATAAGTCATTTAAATACTTCATGGCTATATTATGCAGAATAGGTCTGCCTATCATAATTAAGTATCTACATTTTAGATATAGTTCATTTAAATACTTCACCACTAAATTTTTCAGAATAAGTCTGCCTATCATAAGTAAGAAAGTTCATTACAAATACTTTACAATTGATTAGAAGTTGTCTAAAAGAACAATTTTCAGTCTTGAGCTTGACAGAATTTTCAGGCGACGCCAGGTTATCAACTCCGCATTGCCCCTCACTTGAGGACCTCCGAGCGGGTGCACAGGGGAGAGTAGTATCTATTTCCTTGAGGCCATCTGTGCGGTTGCACAGTGGATAGCAGCAATTATTTGAGATGGAAATCATCTTTTCGAGCCTGCTCTTAAATAGGCTAGCATCTCGACAGATTGTTCAAAATGGTTCAAATGGCTCTGAGCACTATGGGACTTATCTTCTAAGGTCATCAGTCCCCTAGAACTTAGAAATACTTAAACCTAACTAACCTAAGGACATCACACACATCCATGCCCGAGGTGGGATTCGAACCTGCGACCGTAGCGGTCTCGCGGTTCCACACCGTAGCGCCTAGAACCACGCGGCCAACCCGGCTGGCGACAGATTGCCGTTAGCGTTTTCTGCATGCTGACTTCAGTTCTTCTTATGACTTGCGGAAGACGTTAGTACAACTGACTATTTGCTGGTATGTCTCTTCTTATAATTATCAATCAGCGGTAGATCATTGATACACCTGATCTCTTCTTGGTGACTGACGAAGTACTAATTGAAATCTTCTTATCTTTCATTACGTTTTAATGTATCATGACTTTTAGGGTTTTATTTTGCAGATGCTGCCCCCATGCAGGTTTATTTCCTAGAATCATCGTCAGTCTTGACGCAAGCAGCTTTAGACGACCATCTGATTATTAGGTTGTCGTTGTTGCAATCTTCATAGCTTCTTGGTCCCTAGCTGCATGGCCGGCAGCTGTGGCCGAGCGGTTCTAGGCGCTTCATTCCGGAACCGCGCTGCTGCTACGGTCGCAGGTTCGAATCCTGCCTAGGGCATGGATGTGTGTGATGTCCTTAGGTTACTTAGCTTTAAGTAGATCTAGGTCTAGGGGACTGATGACCTCAGATGTAAAGTCCCATAGTGCTTAGAGCCATTTGAACCATTTGAACCTTGCTGCATTCAATGTCGTCCAACAGGATACTGCTACAGCCTCTTCAATCTCGTTTCGTGCAAAAGTTCTCTGCTTCATATTAATGTGCTCTCTTCCCTTCAGAGAATTCAAGCAGCGACAACACCACCAGATAGTTGTGTCAGCCTCAGACTGTTATTTCACCCCATAAGATGTTGCAGGCCACGTCGTTGAGTATTCTCGCCCTATCAGTTAGGTTGTTCAGCCAAGATAACTCTCGAAGGTAGTGAACGCAGCCTCTTAGATAGTGTGAAAATGAAACAAAATTTGTGCATATATGTGGTACCAAAGATTGCATCGCTTCAAGACAAAAGAATGATAATTAGTCATATTTAAAATCGCTATCTCCTTAAATGTTTCTGAGCTTAATCATGGTTATTTTTCACCAAGTCACTCACGATATTTTCTTTAACACAGATTCTAGATAGTCATCTATTAAATGCATAATCACAATGGGTTCGTTTTATAGTAACATTCACAATCAACATCCCCCACCATGAGTTCAGATTCTGTCCTTTCAGTTCCAAATATGTAACGACATGACGTTAAATTAACTTTCCTGTGAGCCACAAGACCAGATTCTGTGCTTTATTCAGTTCGCAACACATAACACGCATGATGCGACTGACCAAGCTTCTGTCTCACACGTTGTGATTCAGTTAACATTATCTTTCAACACCTAGTACACATCATCAAATAACTAAGTACATTCTGTCCTCAAGCCAGTTCTTGATACCAGTTCAGCCACAATTGTTGATCACATATTGCAAAAACTCACATAGTTTGTTCCATTTAATTAGGATCAACCCCCATTAAACAGGACATAATTGACTGTTAACTTTTAGGACAATTGTTCTCGTGCTACGTACTGGATTACTGCTTCAGTACTCATCGTGCTTTTACATATACTGGCCTGGCCTCATGAAACTCTGAGGCCTTTATTCAACTTAATACTAGAACATAAATTCACAGACACTGCAAATAACCATATATAAAACATACACTGAGATATTTCCTTACTTTTACATGAAATCACACAAAAAATATAACTTACCCTAAAGACAATAACTGAACTCTTCTTCCTCGTTCTCTTCTCATTCATAATATTTCTTCAGGTATTTATGAGGGAACAATACTTTGGCGAGCCTCCCATTATGGATATCTCCCAGTACATAATTGCTCAGACGTGGAATCTTGATTATCGTATATGGTCCGGTGTATAGACATTGCCATTTTTTGTTCACCTTCTTCACAGCAGACGACATGGCGTGTTTCCGCAACATTACTTTATCATTAAAATTATATGTATTAACTTTAATTAGTTTCCTATAATACTTTCGTTTCCTTAATATGGCAGGTCTGTACAGGGTTAGCTGAACTTTACTAATAAGTTCATGTCTGTCTATTACAGGATCAGTCAGTCTCGGTAAGTTCTTAATCCATACCCATTGTAATTCCTTGGGGAACATTATTTCTACAGGACTACATTGGGAGGATAAATGAGACATTTCGTTATGGATCTTTTTAAACATACCTACGTATTCTATCCGTCTGTACTGCTTTCTCTCAATATATGTTGTAAGAAACCTATTTACGTCCCGGAATACCCGCTCTAGAGGCGATACCTCGGCATGGTAAATTATCCAAACATTCATACCAGGCTTTACTAGCATAATATGAAGCATTATCAGTCAATATAGCAGTTGATTTTTCTACATTTGGAATGCAGTCGTTTAACAATTTACTTAACACAGGTTAGGCGTTAGCAGATCTTAAAGAATAAGTTCGTGGAAACTTCGAAACAACATAATAAAATGCCATTACATATTTAAATCCTCCTTTCGGAGTTGGTAATGTCCCTATGACGTCACATGACCCCAGTTCAAGAGGTTTTGACGGCTCTATGGGCTGTAAGCATAGTTTATTACAACTGTTTATAGGCTTAACCTTTTGACATAATTTACATTTACATAACATTTCAAATATCTTTCCTCTTCGTGTTGAGAACAAAACAGTATTGTTTCAGTTTCTCCGAACACGTATTAACACTAAAGTGTCCCCACGAATAATGGGTATACCATACAAGTGGAAACATACCGTTGGAATACACACTCTCCGTCTTTCTTCCCCATCCATAATCTTACGAAGTAGTGTATTTAGATGTAACTTATACTTTAACGTTTCTTACAGATAATATTTTTCCAGTATGGGCCCCGTTGCTGTAACTTGGACATATCTTTACGTAAATATTCTACCTCGTTCTTGTAAGGTACATTCTGTATAGCCATTATTTTGAAATTCTGATTCGATTCGATTAGCTGACCCTCATTACCACTGCCTTGAAGCAATCGAGATAAAGCGTCAGCTACAATATTCTCTTTACCTTAATATATTATACTTCTATTTGGTATTTCTTAAATAGTGAAGCCCATCTCATTAGCCTTGAATGAAGAATTTTGCACTTCATAAGGAAGGTCAGAGCTCTGTAGTCACAATATACTACTGCCCTTTTTGCATATACAAAATACCTAAACTTCTTGAGAGCCCACGCCATGGATAATATCTTCCACTCGGTCGTAGTGTATGCTCCCTCGCAGTTAAGTATTTAGTCCTTTATAACACCAGGTTTTTTTATCAACTACTTTGTACCTGTGGCAATAAGGTATATATTAGGATTCTAGTGTTCTTAGCTTTTATAAGTCCAAAGAGGACAGTGTATAATGCTTTATAATACCGGCTTTTTTTTATCAGCTAGTTTGTACATTTGGTCATTAGGTAAATATTTGGATTCTAGTGTGACGCTCTTTGATCAGTTAACGAACATATGGGATCATAATTGTTGAACTATGGTAATTTAGATTCATTACTTCTCTGTTTACTTTGCTTACATATTTTGTTTTGAAATTCCAGTTTCCGTACTAACGGTAACTCAACAATCCGTCTCTCATTGCTTAAGGAACACACACCATTCACGTTGTGAGCGTTACGTCTCGTTCACGCATAAAATCCCATTCCCAAATACATGGGTAAGTTAAATTAGGAGCCAACAATAACGTGCTACTATTTCTACCTGTATGAGAAAAGAATGGATTCCTAATGTTCTAGACCAAGTACAGTTGGCTAACGGTAATACTAGCAAATTATCTTTGCTTTTCAAATATTTATGAAGTCCAATATTCATTACACTAAAAGTTGCGCTAATGTCCAACAGGATGCTAAGAGCTTCATCTAAGATTTTAACTTTAACCATGGCTTGCACCACTCTAATAGGATTATTATCTAATTTTCCCTGGATTATCTAAGAGTTCTTCTCTAATATCCATACCACAATTATACTTCAGTACACACGCTTTTAAAATTTTATTGCCTCCTGTCTCTTCGCCAGCTACACTGGGAAGACTCAGATCAGCTGGTTTCAGTTTATTGCATCTGTTTGGTGGTTACCCGTTTCATCGAGTACCACCACTCGAACCCCGGAATTCTGACCATTCCATTCATTGCTAGTAATAGCAGAGATATTCTCAGGCACAGACATTACAAGCGTTAGTACAGATTGTCCGTTAGCTGTAATAACATTAGTGGGAGCCCCCTCTGAATATTCGGTCCATTACCCCACTGAACATGCCTATCTTGCACTTGTCCTTGATGTCCAGACTGCTCTCGTACTTCCGTTTTCTATTAAAACCGTTTGAACTGTGTCCATTCTGATTCTGCTGATTTCTGTTGCTGTATTCACCGTTATTACTACGATTTGGTCCATTACTTCCGTAATTGTTATTAGAATTATTTTGTCTATAATTTATATCTTCAGATTTATTACCATTATCTTGATTGTTATACTTAATTTTTTTGATTTCGATTAACGTAGTAATACTTTCCATTGTATATCGTTTTATTATTATTGTTATTGCCACTACAACAATTATTGTGTTGAAGCTTGTTAAAAGTAGTACGGTGAAAATGCTTTCCCCTGCTCTAGCGTCTTCCTGAACTACGTCCTTGGAATCGTTAACTGACAAGAATTGGTCAACATCGTCATCCAGTAGGTTTTTTAAAGTCTCCAATCAACAAATAGGTAATTTTCCCTTTAGAATTCTAATAACCTCTCTGTGACTAATGGAATTATCCCAGTATCGAGTTTTACTCATATACTTCTCAAGATATTTTCGCAAAGGCCCTTTTTCAGGATTATAAAATTCCGGACTATAAATTTCATTCCTTAAACGATTTAGTTAGCTTTGCGACCAATATTTCGCGATGAATAATTTTTCAAAATCTCTTCAGGTTCTGCAACTTTCAGCTGCTTCCGATAACTGCAGTGGAATTTCTCCACTGGTCTTTGACACTATAACCTGTATTTTATCTTGTTCCTTCCAAGATTGGGGAAATACATTTGTGAAACTTTATATAAACACCATTGGGTGTGTATAATTTTTGTCATTCGAAGATGTTTGAAACTACGTAACTTTGAAAATACTGTGTTCAACCTTAGAGGATGAAACAATCCTTTCGCGATGATAATATTGATCTTCAAGATCGGACTCAGTGCTTCTTCTACCGTTACTATGATCGCTCTCTCGCCACTTTCGCTTCCTAAAGGGCGATTGATTTCTGGAATATGGTTCTGGATATCTTTCAGATTCGTTTTGTTCTTTATAACTACCTTCACCTTTTGACAAACGATTTGTTACATATTCCTGCCACATAGGTATCTCGGAAAAAACTTTCTGCTTAATAAGATTGAATTCTGCTTTCATTTGTTCCACACTGACTTACTTCCTCGTGTCGTGCATTTGCTTCATTCTGTTGCGTTGAGTTCTCGATAACATTCTGAACTTGTGTGTGAACTTCTTCCGGGTTTGCTTATATCCATTCTGACAAATCCTCCTTTGTCTTAGTCGTCTGTCCACTAAGACAGTCATCAATAAACCCCTGGCCTGTGATTTTTAAATCTTCTACTTGTTTACTTACCTTATCAATCTGTTCAGCTATTTTAGTCTATTCTTTATTTGTTGTCTCAACATTCCCCTTTCATTTGGAGGTTGAAATTTTCAATGTTTTGTTTATTTCGTTAGAAGATTTTACACTTAATGTTAATTTATCTATTTCGGCATATAAATACTCATTATTTTCTTAGTACGTTGAGTCTAGGTCATTAACAAACTTTTATACCTCTTTCTCAAATTCTTGGTCTTCATAATATTGTTGTTTCTGTAATTCTAACATCTCCTTCTGAAAAGTTTTTACCGCAAGTTCGCGTCCTTCCTATTGTTCCCTTTCTCTAAGTTCACGTTGTTTCTCTTCTTCCCTTTCTCTAAGTTCACGTTGTTTCTCTTGTTCGCTTTCTCTAAATTCGTGTTGTTTCTCTTGTTCTGTTCCTCTAAGCTGGCGTCAATGGTTTTGCCCTAAATTTCCTCTCTAAAGACTTTATCTTTAACATCACGTTCTCTCGTTTAGTTCTATTTGTTTCTGATTTGATTCCACTAGAAATTCAAACGGCCTATTGATACTAATACCTCCAGATGGCGTATTGACCATACTCGTAGGATTACTTTCCTCACAAGTACGTACATTTTCAAGACTCACTTTCAGTATGGTCATTATTCTTTACCAAACTATTTCTTCTCAGATTTGACGTTTCAGGTTCCATAAAATCCTCTGTCCGATTAACATGTAAATTTTCTACACGGTTATAATCCTCGCTGGTATCTTCTCTACCCAAGTCCCTAAACTTGTATCTGGATTCGATCTTAAACGGTATCCCCGTTTCCTTCTTGTCAATATACACTCGCAGAATAACTCCAAAATAATAATAATGCACAATAAATGAAATTTAACACTAACTATTTACATAGTTTCTGCTTCACGGACTTACCTCAGTTATCCACGCAATTAAAATTAAAAGGAAGCACAATGAGGTACTGTTCAGGCAGTAATAGAATGTTTTCACACATACAAGTCCGACCCGCAGCAACAAAAGCTAATTATTTCCTACCTTCCGTGCAGGTTCTGACGTCTTGTAGTTCCCGGAGGAAGGTGCCCGGCTGTCGGCCGCAATCGCTCATGCTATCTTCCGTCCGCAATCAGCTCGAGTCGTGGGTTGTCGTAGTGGAGAATAGGAAACATATAATTAGATGTTTTCAGTCACTGTTCATTATGCAATCACAATAATTATATTTCACCACTCTTTATTAAGTAATAATCGTTTTCATGCCATTTTTCAAGATTCGCCTTGGGCGGCAGTTGTAGCGGCCCTCCGTCGATCTGCTGTCGTCGATTTTCTGACGTAAGGTACTGATGTTGTTATCTCCTGTATACGCTCGACTTTTCATTATATCTGTGACATAGATGGAGCAGCCACAAACATCTTCACCGTAGCGGCGACTAAATTTCGAGTGTTCTTGATAGTTAATGTTAACTTTTTGCTCAGTCGATCATCCGTTATTTGTTACTGAGTTACCGAATACAAGACAGTTAATAACGTCTTTGGATATTAGTTATTATTAACTGGTACACACGCCGTTTTGGAAATCAGTTTAGTTTTTTACTAAAAACATTCAACAATAATTAAATGACCATGAGTGATTGAGTTTTGTACATAGGTAAAAGGAGGATTGATCCTACAATTATTCTCAGCAATTACGGCAACTCAAATGTCCGTATTCTTACAGTTTGTCACCTAAGGGTATTATAGCAAGGACTATGATCCATTACTATACTTCTATACAGTCATTCAAACTTCGTATGCCTTTACTTTCATAACGCTAAGTTTCTAGTTCCGTTCTTATATTCAGTTTAATGACCCTTCGTGTAGTCCACACATCCTCTTATCGATTATTCGGCACGTAATAGAATTTAATGCTGAGGCTCCTTCTTCTCGTGCAAACAGTTCCCATCTTACGGCAAAAATCCGTCCCGCATAAATTAATTATAGTCAACTTTCTTACACTGTAACAAAAGTGCCCTGATCCCTTCCGTAGTATTACACACGGAAATGCCAACGACTTAGCACGCCGCCGCTACTTAGACTTCCTCAGAGCGCAGAAAACAAGAGAACTATCAACGACCGTGCATGGTTTATGTGGTAGAATTTAGAAACAGAAGTAGCCGAGTTAAACACTCTTTTATTTCCCTGAAGCCCTACTTTGCTGTGGGCGTTATTCTGATGAGAGAGCGTACATCGATAATTTTAATAAAAACTCTCTCAGTGCTATTAATTATTTCCGATATTATCGATCACATCTCCCCTATATAAAAATTAGCCTGATAATATTGTTCTCAATTTCCGTATTGTTCCGCTACTGTTCGCTTTACATTGGCTGAAAGCAGTCTCCAACTGAAAAATATCGTTATTACGTTCTACAGACATCACTTGACTCAACCTGATTACTTCGTGGACTAAACTAATATATTACAGTAACATCTAAGTAAAAGAATGTCTAAGCATTCGGTTACACTCAGATCGTTTACAATAAATATAAATAATAGAAGATTCACAAATAAATAATCCAGCATTCTTGCGCAAGTGTTCTCATTAAAAATGCCAACTGACTGACGTTAAATATTATTTAAACATTTATTTATGTATTCTTGACGAAAGTGTCATTCTGTTCTCTTACCAACTGGGATGATAGCAAACACCTGTGGCTGACCACTTTTAAATTGGCACAGTTTTTTAACAACACCTGCAGTCAACATTTAAGTAGAGTCTCTGGCAAAATCGAAAACTATTTATGAAGTAAACACACAAATGTGAGAAAATCTGAGGTATCTATGCTACATTCATTTGATGTCAAATAGTGGAGGATACTTGCGTAATGAAAAGATACAGAACGGTAATAATTCAAGGAATGACATAGACACACATACATAGCTTTCAGCGATGATAGCTATAGTGCATTGCTGTCACCTGAAATACTGTATGCTGAAATCGCATGAACGTTTACAATTTGTGAAAGTGTTCATTCACTGTGAAATATTAACTTCCGTAGTTTTAATGATATTGAATTATAGTTGTGTCATTACTGTCCTGTCAATGGATGTGCTTCATTTTTCTGAGATCGCAAATGTATTCAGATTTACTTTTACATTTGACTGTGAATTATTATAGATTTCTAAAGAGCTGTAAGAAGCCATCTTTCAGCTTGTCTAAGAGTCCGCCATTTCTTGGAGCACTGTTTGTTCTCTGAAACGACCGACTGTCTCCAAAATTCCATGTACTGGAGATTATCCATTTCTGGCCATGTTACTCGTGTTTGCAACTGATTGACCTGTACCGGTTGCTCCTGTTTGCACTGAAGCCTGGACACATTATCGTTCAACTGTAGACCGATTTCATCCTCTCTCATACCGATACAGAGCGGGTGATTAGCTCACCAACATATGCATAGCACTACATTTGGTATCTATGCTGATAGCAGCTGTGATGTTGTCGTGACTCACCCTGCTGCAGGTGCCGCTGCTCTTGAGCTTCATTCATTAACTCAAGTTGGATTATCTTCTCTTACTGCTGTATTCAGTGATGGATCAAAGCAGCTTTTTGTGTATTCACTAAAATCTATGAAATGCTATTAATTACTGGTTATGTAGCTAGATATGAGCATCATAGCAATCTAATCTACTGTTCTAATGTAAACTGGTGGAGCTAGGGCGGCGTGCATTGACTGTAGCCACTCTTTCATGACTAATATACGTCGGGTGTGCGATCCTCCATCTTCGGTTAACTAGCAGAAGTCCTCCAAGTGACTGGAAGAATATTATGAATGGAAAGACAAAAAATTATATTTTGGCCGTTTACTTTCAGTATGTTTTAATCGTGGCGGAGACGATGTAGTATGAATTTTACCGATGATGCAAGCGTATACACTGTGTAGCTCTTCACTATCTATGAATAATCCAATCGGGCGCTATTTCTAGGCTTGTGCATCCGACCTATCCGGCAAGTTGTTGGCTTTGACGAGTGAGTGCAAAGATATGAGAATTATTTGTTTTGGGCGACGAATGACAATTAAGAGAGCGAAACCGAGTTTCTACGTGGGTTCATTGTGTATTTGAAATGGGCCACTTGGAAGAACGAGACCCTAATCTACATGAGAGCACGACAATGAGCAAAATACACACATCAAAAAAAAGTTTCGCATCAACCCAGTTCCCAGAACCCCTGAAGGCAGACGTTGACTGAGGATATTGTATCGAAGACAGTCCCTATGACTGTTCAGAGATGTCACTAAACCCGCCTAAAGATGTAAAAATCATTCATGAACAGTGCCTATTACACGGTGGGGGTCCGACAGCCGATCAGTTCCAGTCACTCCCGCAGGAAGGAGGTACACAGCTCTTGTTGTGTGTAGTTCAACCGTGCCTAGACGGTCAATACAGAAGTTCCATCGAGTCCGCATTGCTACTTTGTGCCAGGAAGGGGCCTCAACAAGGGAAGTGTCCAGGCGTATTGAAGTGAACCAAGGAGATGTTGTTCGGACGTGGAGGGCATACAGAGAGACAGGAACTGTCGATGACATACCTCGCTCAGGCCGGCCAACGGCTATTAGTGCAGTGGATGACCGCTGCCAACGGGTTATGGCTCGGAGGAACCCTGACAGCAACGCCACCATGTCGAATAATGCTTTTCGTGCAGCCACAGGACGTCGTGTTACGACTAAAACTGTGTGCAATAGGCTGCATGATGCGCAACTTCACTTCTGACGTCCATGGCGAGGTCCATCTTTGCAACCGCAACACCATGCAGCGCTGTACAGATGGGCCCAGCAACATGAAGAATCGACCGCTCAGGACTGGCATCACGATCTCTTCATCGATGAGTGTCGCATATGACTTTATCCAGTCAACCGTCGTGTTTGGAGGCAACCCGGTGTTCTGGGGTGGCATTATGTGAGGCCGACGTACGCCGCTGGTGGTCATGAAAGGCGACGTAACGGCTGTACGACATGTGAATGCCATTCTCCGGCCGATAGTGCAACTATATCAGCATCATATTGGCGAGGCTTTCGTCTTCATGGACGACCATTCGCAACCCCATCGTTCACATCTTGTGAGTGACTTCCTTCAGGATAACGACATCACACGATTAGAGTGGCCAGCATGTTCTCAAGACATGAACTCTATCTAACATATGACGATAGACGTAAATTAAAGGAAATTTATTGTGTATATGAATCACTGTTCTTTCGCGACAACGTCGCAGCTTGTGATACCTGGGACTGATTGAAAAGGGCTGTTTATGGACGACGTGACCCACCAACCACTCTGAGGGATGTATGCCGAATCGCCGTTGAGGATTGGGACAATCTGGACCAAAAGTGCTGTGATGAACTTGCGGATAGTACGCCACGACGAATTCAGGCATGCATCAATGCAAGAGGACGTGCTACTGCTTATTTGAGGTACCGGTGTGTACTGCAATCTGGACCACCACTTCTGAAGGTCTCACTGTATGGTGGTACAACATGCGATGTGTGGTTTTCATGAGCAATAGACAGGGCGGAAATTATGCTTATGTTGATCTCTATTCGAATTTTCTGTACAGGTTCTGGAACTGTCGGAACCGAGGTGATGAAAAACTTTTTTTGATATGTATGTATTAAAAGTAAATATCTTTGCTCCCAACTAAGAACAAATCTCAGAAATATATAAACCGTTATTAGGTACACTAACAGCAACGAAGGTACCTGACGGGTAAGGTTAAGCAGAACAACACGAATGTTCTTCACATTCAAAATTTAGTTTGTTGTTTCTCGAGGTCAGTTTGAAGTCGCCGTTCGGTGAGGTGACGTAACCTTTTATTCGGTACTATCTGGGAACAAAGCAACCTGAACAGAGGAAACACAGAAGCAAGAGCTGTTGCTGCCCAGTACACAAAGTAATCGCGCCAGCTGGCAGCCTGGCGCTAGGGTTGGCCCGCTCTGCCACAATCGTGGCCGTCATCTAAAATGCCGTTTGCTGTACCGTCTGTCCGGCCGGCAACTTGCTATCTCGCACGGTGGCGCAAACTTTGAGGCGTCTCGTACCTTATTCATGAGCTCTCTCACTCCCCACCGAACTCCTCCGGCTCAGTGGTCTCCCCTTTACGAAAAAAATTTAACTCAGTGAACCAGCTTGTCGTGTCTCATGAATGCCACTCCATCATCAGTTTGCGAAACTGTTACACTTACGCACTAATTAGATTCGTGAGCTAATGGTTTCTACATTCCACTTCCGACGTTTTCAAAGAATGGTACATACGTCGTTAGTAAAAATAACTTATTAGTAGGTTGAAATTCTGAAGCTTCTCAGTGTCTTCACAGATTCCTTTTAAATTTTTATACAACACTGCATGGAAATACGCGCTTATTTTTGTATACTCGTATATATATATATATATATATATATATATATATATATATATATATATATATATACGATCCGTGCACAGCTCGTGTTCACGCCTTTGTTTGTCATCTTCTATTACGGTACCGCCACCTCATTGTCTTATTCCATTTACTGGCGTCATTATATATATATATATATATATATATATATATATATATATATATATGTGTGTGTGTGTGTGTGTGTGTGTGCGTGTGTGTGAGAGAGAGGGGGCGGTGGGAGAGGGAGAAGAAGAGAGAGAGAGAGAGAGAGAGAAAATATTTTTAAAATCAGGAACTAGGAAAGTTGTAATTATGGATTAGTGGCTTATGATATGAATACTTCTACAAAATCTGAATTTACAATAAGAATAAACAAGGCTCAAGAGGGGAGGGGGGAAGGAGATGAGAGATGAAAGGGAAGAAGTGGACATAAGTAGTGGAAAGGAGGCAATGGACAGAGAGGGGGCAGGAGGAAATGGTGGGGGAGATAAGGAGGAGAACATGGACTAGAAAAGGTTGTTCAGGTGACTAGCAAAAAGAGGGTGATGGCGCAGGAAGACGTAATGGTTCGAGAGGTGGAGAGGAGATGGAGGCTGAAAGAGGGAGGGGGAGAGAAACTGAGAAAATGGGGAAGTTTGTGGCAGACAAAGAGATAAAGGAACAGAAAGAGATGGAGAGCTGGGGGAGGTGAAAATGGACAGAGGGGAGAGGATGTAATGGACAGAGAGAGGTGGAAGAAGGAAGAGTTGTACGAAGAGAGGCGGCAGAGGGGACGGCAGGACAAGGGAGAGTAGCAGAGTAGGACGTCTGTCCATATCCCATTCCATATTAGGAGTGCGTGATTTCTGTTTTCATTCTTTGTCATTTAATCAGACTGAGCCACAGTAATATTTGGCTGAGAACAGCTAGTGTGTATATGCTCAAACTTTTCCGATGTCCAGTTATTAATTAGTTGATACCATTGCACCTTTTCAATAAAACTGAATGCAAACTGTCACTAATAATTAGAAACTTTCGTTTCCTTTTCACGTGCCCCTAAGGAAACGTGTATGCTGAAATTCATACCCACACCAATAGATTAGCATCATTACCTACATGTTAAATCGATCTGGAACAACTTAATCCACAGGTATAAACTAATCACTTCTGAATAATGAAAAGAAGAATTAGCCAACAGATATAACTAAACGAATAAATACAATACTTACTTTAAAATGAGGCTAACGGCTTAGCCACAGTTGTATCACCAGTTCCATTCCGATAATCGAAGTTGACTATTGGCAAGCGAGTTGCACTCAGCCCTCATGAGTCCAGTTAAGGACCTACTTGATTGAGAAGTTTTGGCTCCAATAACGAAAACTCACAACGACCGCTAGAGTTGTGTGCTGACGTTATACCCATCCACATGTGCATCCAGTGACGTCTATGGGCTGAGGATGGATGGTAACGTTGGGCCTTCAATGTCCGGCATTGCTGCTTCCATTCACAGTAAGGAGAGATGACACCACGGTCTAACGCCCTTTCAAATCCAAGCACGTCTCCCTTTGTCTTCCATTGATAGTGTTTGTTTTGGGTTGTTTTACATTCCTCTATTATTTGTGTTTTACCATGGATTATATTTACTTTTCCGATAATGTCTATGATCTTAGACTATTTCGATTATCTAAGCCAATGAATTTAGTTAAATGATTATTTTTTCCATGGGTGACATACCGTTGTTTAATTGTCATTTATTATAACTTCTAAGTACTATAAAATTATGTAACAGCTGTTAGCAACGCCTTCGAAAAGTTTTCAAAATTGTGCTGAATTTATTTGAGTCCTAAAGGTCTGTTTGATGAAGTAACTTTCCTAAAATTAAGGAGTTATCTATTGGCTTTTGAATTTTAATTTCAGATCTTCTGTATATCATTCTTGTCAACAGCTTGGAAGTATATTGAAAAAATGCTTTGAACCCTTCTTTTGAGTCTACTGAATGATTGGATATTGGCGCCTTTCATTGTTTGGTATGTCAGTAAATTGTATGCGTTCATTCATTAGAGTTGAGAGGACAAAAATAAGTGTACAGGTGACAGATTACGATTCTGCGCTGTATGTTCTAAAACATTGTCTGAGAACTTAACCAAGAAGTTGCAGGTGGTTATACTTGCATCGAGAATATGACTTATACGGCCGCTGTGGCCGAGCAGTTCTAGGCGCTTCAGTCCGGAACCACGCGATTGCTACGGTCGTAGGTTCGAATCCTACCTCGGGCATGGACGTGTGTGGTGTCCTTAGGTTTGTTTGTTAGGTTTAAGTAGTTCTAAATTCTAGGGGACTGATGACCTCAGAAGTTAAGTCCCATAGTGCTCAGGGCCATTTGAAGAATATGACTTATATTCTATACAGCTCTGGGGGCACAGGACGAAATAGAAATACAAACAATTTCATGACAGTAATGCATTAGATTTTGGGCGTGTTACCACTGAAACCTCTTTTTATCACGTGATATTTCGGCCATATCTTGTCGGATATTTTTCGAGTGAGCTGACAGCCTGAAGCCATAGCCCTTTGTTTTATTATTTCAGTTCCCCACGAATTCGTGTGTTGGCAGCTGATAAAACCGTTCTGCAGCCACAAGTTACACACTTATACGATGCTACAAAATGCATAACAATAGATGATATTAATATTTTTAAAAGCAGACGCGCCGGCCGGAGTGGCCGTGCGGTTCTAGGCGCTACAGTCTGGAACCGGGCGACCGCTACGGTCGCAGGTTCGAATCCTACCTCGGGAATGGCTGTGTGTGATGTCCTTCGGTTAGTTAAGTTTAATTAGTTCTAAGTTCTAGGCGACTCATGACTCCAGAAGTTAAGTCGCATAGTGCTCAGAGCCATTTGAACCATTTGAAAAGCAGACGCGTGGGCAATATTTCAGGCATATACGTGAAAAAAAACTTTAACAAATAAATGATTTTTAGGAACCCATTGGTGGCCTATATTGATAATTTTGAAACTTCTCAGATGCTTCCAAATTACATTTAAGATATAATTTCTGATTTTAATGTGTATGATGCATTTGCATGATGCAGGTGGAATACTGGGTATGGCTACGACTAAAAGTCAGCAAGCTGAAATGGAAATGAGACAATTGTTAGAGATGGAGCGTTGTCACTAGGGTTGTGAACAGAGAGATATCACGGAAGGGATTTCATCGTAGGGAGTAAGAGCTGGTTAAAATTCCAGGGGAACGAATGTGTAATGCTTGAAGTTGTGAATTGGAATATGACTGCAGGTGCACAGCTGGTTGGGGTGGGGATTGATTTGTGCGAGTAATATGTTGAATCCGAAGGTGTTTTAGAAAGACACAAAGATGTGGGCAGTGGATGAACTGGAAGAAGATGCGAGTTGGGGAAGATAGATTGACGCATTAAGCGAGATGTATTGTATGACTATCCATGGTTTCAAGGGGTTGTAGAACTTAGGGGAGGCGGAGATCCAAGCAGAAATGGAATGATGCAGATCACACGTGCCTCCAGTTAGTAATTGTTGTAGGTTTCAGACTTTGGACTGGTTGGTAAGTGGGTGTGCGTTCCACGTTAGTTTTATGTCGAGGGTTAGTACTAAAAGCTGAGTGGTCGGACAGAGATGTTGCCTTGGCTTTCCTGTGCATTTATTTTATGTTTACAACTATCATGCCACCTGACAAGCAGAGTCAAGTGACGTCTGAAGGATACATGAGTGAGTTGAAAGCTGTGATTAATAGCTTCATAGGTGGTGTCAGCTAACTGCAGAAGGGTAGGTCAGGGATGATGGTTTCGGAATGTCTGCTGTCTATAGGATGTAAAGGAGAGGGACAGGACACAGTCTTGAGGTGCACTTGCAGTGGAGGGGAATATGTGGCAGGAAGTGTGGTTGACTATAACATACATTGGAAGGTGGTGAGTGAGGGCTAGTGTAAAGTGGACATAGTTAACTGGAGATGCATGGATTTGTATCTTGAAGAGCAGTCTGGGATGCCATACCAAGTCAGAGGCTTTTTAATATCAAAGGAGACAAATAGGGCAAATTTCTATTTATTTAGTTGATGGCAGGTACGGTGGGTAAGGAAGTTGGTCATCAATGGAATAGTTGGGACGAAAGCCACATTGGGTATTGACAATGGGAAAGCTGGTGGCAAGGTCCTGATCGATTTATTGGGTAATGATGATTTCAAGATATTCGCTGAAAACTGATGAGAGTCTGACAGTCGATAGTTTGAGGTCTGGAAGAGTACTTCTCAGGTTTCACGAACAGCAGGACTTTGGATGATTTCACAGCTTCGGATAATAACCTGCGTAGAGGACAGCACTGTAGGAAATTAGACATTTCTAGAGGTGAGGTAACTGAATTGTGACCAGCTACAATTTTTCGCTCTTTAACGAATATTTGTGTAATTTCTTCAATTGTCATTGGCGTTTTTAACCCTGTTCGTTGAGAGCTGTGTAAATAATGAAAGTTTCCATTGGGATATTATTGTAAAATGCATTTGAAATGGTGTGTTGTAGGATATTCGGAAGATTGGAGTCATGGATTTGGCATGGTGCGTTTTCCTGTCTGTGTGGGAATGATCTTGGATCTGCTATTGTGTATCATTGGGAATTCGTCAGACTGGATTTGATGCACTGTATGATATCTGGAAAACGACAGGTACATTTTCAGCCCCAGTTGGATCTAGGAAGTATTGCAAGTTGAGATATGGGCTGTCTGCTTGTATGTTCATACATGTAAGCATACATCGACTAAACAAAGCTGAGATAATGTGGGATATTGAAGTGCTCTTCCTGGTAAGGCTAAGAGTGGTAATCGTTGGTGAGGCTGTCAGGAAGCCTTCTCTTGTTGTGTATGATGGGATACATAATGGTTGTAGTGTTCCTGGAGAGCCTCTTGAATGCGGTCCTTTTGAAAAGTTTGCAGGTGTTTCCTTTAGTTTAGTGCATGTAACTTATTGCTGATAATGCAGTCCACCTTTTAAGTAACTGCAAACACGTTGCTTGAGATATCTGCAGCTTGTGGACATGTTTTCAATAGAAGTACAAAGGAGTTCTCTGTAGACACTATGGAATTTTTGTGGCAGTGCAAGAGTGTAGGTATGGAGAGAAGGCCTGTCTGTATATAATAGGGGTAATGTGACTGGAAATAATATTTGAGATGGTATGTTGTAGGAAATCAGCCTCATACTGGATTGGTATGATTTTGTAGACTGGAGTCATCGCTTTTCCTTAGGATAAGGATTTGGGAATCCTATCCATAACATTCTGTGTGGGAATAATCATAGTTTTCCCGAGGTGCATGTCTAGAAATGTTTCAAGTCAGGTTTGGTACATTTTATAAGATCAGAAGAAGGACTTGTGGATGATCACTCCCAGCTGAATCTATGAATTATCGAGAGACGTGGTGCACTGGTTAGCACACTGGACTTGTATTCGGGAGGACAACGGTTCAAATCAGCGTCTGGCCATTCTCTTTTATGTTGTCTGTGATTTCCCAAAATCACTTCAGGCAAATGCTAAGATGATTCCTTTCAAAGAGCGTGGTCGACTTCCTTTCCATCCTTACGTAATCCGATGCTACCGCTGACCTCGCTGTTTGGTCCTCTTTCCCAAACTCAATCAACGAATACCAATGCAGGATGGCTTAAGAGGTTAGGACAAGCAAAACTGGCGCTGGGGGTAAGTAATTTATCTGTGAGTTGGACAACTTTACAAGTTACTAACACCTGAGAGAAGCCTCGCCCATTGCCTGCACGTAGTGGCAATGAAAACGTTACTTGCCACAGATCTCGATCTCATGGTAGCATTGAGATATCGCAGGTGAGAAATTTAAATATGCAAAGTGGTGGTGGTGAAAAATATACAAAAAAAATAAAAAACTGTTGAAGATTAAAAGAACTTAAAAATATTTCAAAGATCAAATTGCTGTAATTAGCCATTTGTGCGTTGTAATCATTCCTCTCCACCTTAACCCTCACACTCTCCTCCCATCAATCTCCATACCCTACAGTCCTTGTTCATACCATGAACTTACAGGCTGAGCAGCTCTAGTAAACGTGCAAAGTTTGACAAGTTTGATTTCATTGTAATCATCCGCAACAGGCACAGAAATATTTGCTTTTTAAATAAAAACCGCCTCTCCAGCTGCACTGTATTTTATTTTCCCAGACGTGTCTCGCCTTTTTTCTACTTAAGACATCTTCAGTGGGCTCTATATGGACACAGTTTGGTTTTGATATACCGGGTGATCAAAAAGTCAGTATAAATTTGAAAACTTAGTAAACCAAGGAATAATGTAGATAGAGAGGAAAAAGTTGACACACATGCTTGAAATGACATGGGGTTTTATTAGAACCGAAAAAAAACAAAGTATTGCTAGACGCGTGAAAGATCTCTTGTGCGAGTCGTTTGGTGATGATCGTGTGTTCAGCCGCCACTGATCGGATGAAGTGCCATCTGTCAGACATCTTTTTGAACTTGTGTATTTTTTTTTAATTCTAATAAAACCCCATGTCATTCTAAGGATGTGTGTCAATTTGTACCTCTCTATCTACATTATTCCGTGATTTATTCAGTTTTCAAATTTATACTGACTTTTTGATCACCTGATATATTAATTTAGATTACAAAATAGATCACCTCTCTTAATGTAAATAAGTAATTACTTACATTTCTTTGCGTTTTTGTTTGGCATCTGTGTTTCCACTCATCTAATCAAGTACTGGAGGTCGCACTAGAACTTCGTTTACGAAATGTAAGCATGTTTTCATGTTATGAACTTCTTTCTTCATAATTTTCACATTTTTTGTCATTATTGTTGTGGTGCACTAGAAGTCTTCTGTCAATAGTTGTAGATATTTGGTTGAAAACTGTGGGTTAAAGACGTAATAACCTTGAGTTCACTACAGGTCTCGTCCTGTTTGGTTTGTTCACGTAAGTGTTGCCAACCTAACCAAGTAACGACTATTCATTTCTGTTATGTTTATATATGAGGCTGCGTGTGTTTGTGTGTGTGGAGAAAATGTGTGTATGCATATTGATTAGTTTGTGTGTGTGTGTGTGTGTGTGTGTGTGTGTGTGTGTGTGTGTGTGTGTGTGTGTGCAAGAGAGAGAAAGATATAGTATATGGGGGGGGGGGGGGGGGAAGGTGGGCGGCTGGGTGTGTGGGTGGGTGTGTTGGTGTCAGTGAGTGATCGAACATTTCGGTGTTCAGCTGGTTCAAATGTTGTCTGGAGAGGTTTGTGGACAATTGAGTGGAAAGGGGTTGAGTTGTATCATTATTATTATGATAATAGTCCTGTGTTGGAGTGTTACTCTATTATTTTATCTATTAGTGTAAAGAATGAGTTGTTTGACAAGTGTACTTCATTATTCAGCACAGTTTTTTTTTATTAAAAGGGGCAGGCGTGGTACCGCTTCAGTGTTGCAGAGTCACTGTAATAAGTGGTGACCAATAACCCTCTCCCTTTCGTTTCCTCTTATGTTAACCGTGAACCCTTGTGTGCTTTGTTGGTTAGCTGTGTTTCGCCAATGTGTCGTCGGTGGTATTCCAGATACCGGCGCGTCGAAGAGTCCCAACTCAAAACCCGTAGGAATACCTGGTAGGACTGTTAATGGTCAAGTTCTTCCCTTCATTGGCCGTGTACGCATTTCGTGTTGGATTCATGCCCAATGTAAATTTTGGTGGCGGATGGCCTCAGTTTCGATCTTTATCCGGGATGCGATTTTGTTACTCAAACTGGTCTCGTGTTAGATTAGATGGTCCGCCGACTACTGTGTTCTTAATCAAAAGGTTACCTTGGAGCCCGTTCCCCTTCCCGACTTGCATAGATGTTTTTCTTGGTCTTTAGGTGCTCGCTATTTTTCGCTTATTGGTTTGAATCAGGACTACTACCATATCTCTTTGGCCGAAGCGTCGAAGGAGGCTACAGCTTCCTGTACCGATTGGAACACACGTGAGTTTAACCAGGTTCCTTTTGGCCTGTTTACTGACGCAGCTGTTGTTTCCAGGTTTCTTAATTCCATGCTTGGTGATATGTCCATAGCTACCCTGATGACGTCGTCATTTAATGTGCTTCCTTTGACGATGATTGGGAGCATGTACATCTTGTTCCTGAGTGTCTGAGATAAGTAGGTCTTCCCATCAAAACCATCTGAGGTTCCCTTAGTGTGATATCCTTTCTTCGACATTTAGTTTCGGCAAAAGGGGTTAGGAGTGACCATTCAAAGACCACGGCCACTTATAGTTTCCGCCCACCCAAAATCGAACAGCGTGTAGTACCTTTTACAGGGATGACCAAGTCGTCCCGAAAATTTTCGGAAATGGCTCCTCTCAGGCATCTTTTGCTAGACAAGGATGCACCCTTAGTCTGAACTAATAGCCAACAATCCGCGTTTGTTTCTCTGAGTAGTGCGCTGACTAACTCTCCGGTTCTGGCGGACCGCGACTTTAACCATCCATTTCTAGTTCAGACCAACTCTGAAGCTGCAACCATGCTACTTCAACAATAAGATGGGGAGCGTAGGCATCAGCTTATGCCTCAAGTTGCCTGCCTCCCATCAGGAAGAAATACTCCACTAACGAGTTGGAACGCTAGCGGTTCTCTTTGTGCTGCAGAAATTCAAGTTTTACTTGGTACACCAGAAGTTCAGTTTATAAACAATCAGGCACTCAGTTGGGTTTTAGCCCACCCCACATAAAAGGTCATATAGCATTATGGGATGTGTGTATTTCCACTTTTTGGTTCAACGTGCGCCGCATCAGGCGGTATGACAACTTTGTTGCCGATACCCTGAGCCTTACGTTCAAGGATCAGGAAGAGTGTCCCCCCCCCCCCCCCCAAGTGAGCACGCCCTGAGAGAGGTTTCTGTGAACGCTGTACCTATTGACGCTTCCATGCTATTTGGAAACCTTACGTATCTGACTTGGTGATTGTAGATTGCTGACTGTTGTTTCTAGGATCACCTTCGGTTTCATATCAGACTTCTGGTTATTGATCCCGCTTCTGTCTCTAAGAAGGAAAGTGGTGTGTCCGCCCCTATGAAACTACTGAATGTGTTTCTTTATTTAATGCTCCAATCTGAGTCTTACTTGCCAAGTTCGGTCTTAACTTACTATTTGGAGCGCAGCAAGGCAGACGGTACATGACTTCACCATGTACAGCGCTGAACCAACTTTCAACGACAGACCTCACTAGCAGATCGTTGCTGGCGCTGTACTGGTTCTCACCAAGTAACCTCGAGATTGCTCATTTCTTATGGCGACAATTATTAAAGTCAGTGTGAATGCAGTATTGGCATTTTAGGGAAATTCGGCCCCGAGAATCGCATTGGTAGCTGGGATAAATGTTTGCATTTCGTCAGTCATGTTCACATACATCAGTCTCCTCTATAACTTCATCTAACAGATGATCACTGTCAGCAACTGCAGGACAAGAACCCGGAGCATTCGATTCCCGGTGGGGTCAGGGGTATTCTCTGCCTCGTGATGACTGGCTGTTGTGTGATGTCCTTAGGTTAGTTAGGTTTAAGTAGTTCTAAGTTCTAGTGGACTGATGACTATAGATGTTAAGTCCCATAGTGCTCAGAGCCGTTTGAACCTTTTGAAATCGGAGAAAACAAGCAACTAACCCAATAATCTTCCTGTGACTTTGCCACGAAGTTTCTTCTGGAGAATCTTTATGTTCTGTGTAGTAATGTAACAACAACCAAGAGGGAATAATAAGAGTGGACGATCAAGAACGAAGTGCTCGTATTATGAAGGGTGTAAGACAAGGTTGTAGCCTTTCGCCCCTACTCTTCAATCTGTACATCGAGGAAGCAATGATGGAAATAAAAGAAAGGTTCAGGAGTGGAATTAAAATACAAGGTGAATGGATGTCAATGATACGATTCGCAGATGACATTGCTATCCTGAGTGAAAGTGAAGAAGAATTAAATGATCTGCTGAACGGAATGAACATTCTAATGAGTACACAGTATGGTCTGAGAGTAAATCGGAGAAAGACGAAGGTAATGAGAAGTAGTAGAAATAAGAACAGCGAGAAACTTAACATCCGGATTGATGGTCACGAAGTCAGTGAAGTTAAGGAATTCTGCTACCTAGGCAGTAAATTAAACAAAGACGGACGGAGCAAGGAGGACATCAAAAGCAGACTCGCTATGGAAAAAAAGGCATTTCTGGCCAAGAGAAGTCTACTAATATCAAATACCGGCCTTAATTTGAGGAAGAAATTTCTGAGGATGTACGTCTGGAGTACAGCATTGTATGGTAGTGAAACATGGACGGTGGGAAAACTGGAACAGAAGAGAATCGAAGCATTTGAGATGTGGCGCTATAGGTGAATGTTGAAAATTAAGTGGACTGATAAGGTAAGGAATGAGGAGGTTCTACGCAGAATCGGAGAAGAAAGGAATATGTGGAAAACACTGATAAGGAGAAGGGACAGGATGATACGACATCTGCTAAGACATGAGGGAATGACTTGTAACCTCCCCACAAAATTTTTAAATGTTAATGGACATCTTGCCAAACGTAACCTCCCAGCAGAAATAAAAGAAAAGTCTATGATAATGAAAACGAGCCAAATGTTTGGTCCCCACAAAAATTATAGAATAATAATGACCCAAATGTAAACTCGACACTAAAATTGAGAAATGAAGATTAATCATTAAACCCACAATAGTAGGGCAGCATCGCTGACCTTAGGCCCTGTGCAATAATTAATCTGATAAATTGATTCTGGGAGGAAAAGCATAGGAAATATTGTTTCAATTGGAGTGATTCTTTTCTTAAAAATGATTGCTTTGAAAACAAAATTATTATTGGGGCATTTCTTGAACAAATTAATCACAATTAACATACATTACATTATCAGATGTGCGCAATGCTGCTTCATTACCTTATTTAACAATATACCTCGTCCCGAATCTTGACCAGAGACCCATGTCGACGCCCGCCGACTCCACACACACAACTTCCGACTGAGTGCAACTCGCAACTCAACTCTCGCGCAGTCAAGCGCAGACTAGACACGATAAATAACTCTCTGGTCAGAGATTCTGTCATGCCTCGCCATCGCTGGTAATGAATACATACGCGTTTCAGACTTCCATGGTACTAGAGGGAGCTGTAGAGGGCAAAAACTATAGAGGAAGACAGAGATTGGAATACGTCAAGCAAATAATTGAGGACGTAGGTTGCAAGTGCTCCTCTGAGATGAAGAGGTTAGTACAGGAAAGGAATTCGTGGCGGGCCGCATCAAACCAGTCAGTAGACTGATGACAAAAAAAAAGTAATGTACCACTTTAATGTTATGTATTTTGATCGAGATTTCAGTGGATACGTTGTTCAGAAGCATGATGCAATGTTCCTTCAGACATGAACGCATGTCAGAAGAAACATGTACTGCAGTGAATACAAACGCTATGAAATACATGAACTGTATATGCAATTTCAAATATGAACACCCATCAGATGTATAACGGAATGAGGACCACGAAATATGTCCCACTTATCACGAGCGGTCGCCTCACCCTATGATTATTCAAGCATGTGTCATGGCCAGGAGCGTACATTCATATGTTATCAACCACGTGTCTACTTCCTGCACTCTGTACATAAATTATGTATATACCCATATAGGGGAACATTTAAACTTTTTAACTGAAGGAAGATTTAAACTTTTTAACTGAATGTCTCTTGCCTTGTGCCGGCGGACAAATACGATATTGCACTGCCTGTGTCGTTCGCAAGTCCCTTCAGACATGCATTCATATCCAAAGGTATAGGCTTCGCAGCAACTACAGCCTATAGAAGGTACATGAAATGTATTCACAGTTGCGAACATGGACAAACTTCAGATGTATAATGCGATAACGCCAGTCAAAATTTGTGCGGGACAAAGACTTGTCTCTTATTTCCCACTTATGGCGAGCAGTCACCATACCATTAGGCTATCCGAGCACGTATCATGTCCAGACCAAAACTTCTTGCCCCTGACAATGTTCCAACTTCCTCTGACACTATATCAGCTTGCACCTCACATTGTATTAACTTTTCCCTGACACTATATCAGCTTCTCCCTGGCTCTATATTAACCTGGAGCTTACACTGTATCAACTCACAAATAACACTGTATCAATTTGCCCCCCACACTGTATCAACTTGCACCTGACAGTGAATCATCTTACACTTGACTGCACAACTTGACCCAGACACAGTATCAGCTATCATCTGATACTATATCAAATGTCTACTGACACTATATCAACTGTCACCTGAAACTGTAACAACTTGCACTTCAATCTGTATCCACTTGCACCTGATGCAGTATCAACTTGGTACTTAAACTTGATCATTTTGCCACAAAACTGTATCGGCTTGACCCAGATAGTATCGACGTGCCCCTGAAACTGTAACTACTTGCCCCAAAAGCCTATCTACGTGCTGCAAAAATGTATGTACTTGACTCAAACATGTATCTACTTCCCTGCAACCGATCAAATTGCCCCACAAATGTATCAAGTTGCCCCACAACTGTAACAAGTTTCCCCACACCTGTTTCAAGCTCCCCTGTAACTGGATCGAATTGAACCACAACAGTACCATGTTTCCTTGAAACTGTATTAAGTTGCCCTCCTATGCAGGAAGCCGCCCCGCTATTATTGTAGATCAACTTCCCCATCGCTGTATCAAGTTGACCCTGCAGTAACATTAGATATAAAAATATTTTGTACGAGAAATGTTCTGAATTTCTCATTAAGTTGCAACTTTTAGGTTCAACATCAGCATTAATGTTCTCTTTTGCCACTAATGACTGAGACAGTTGCTTGAGTTAAGTGACTCCCTTCATTGCCTTGCTTACCCAGAGTATCATCTGTTTAAGTAATAACTGTGAACTTAGTAACCATATAAATGTTCACTAGCGTCCGTCTGCACTAGTGTGTTGCTGCTGTGCAGTGAAAGTGCACACTAGAACAGAGTTGGCGGTTGCCTACTTGACATAAAGATTAGCATTTGGTAATAGTGGCATCACTCTCCGTTTTAAGCACTGTGATCGTCATCCTTTGACAGTACAAGATACTTAAGAGTCTAATTTACTTCTGTAGGCTGCCTAGAAAGACGAGGACGTAGCGAATAGAAAATGTAATCCTTCATACTATTTGAGATTACTATAGTGTCACTCTAAGACATCTACCAAAAAGTAAGGTTCATCACATGGATTGGCGAGTATTATTTGGTAATTAGCGGTTTCTATATTATTTACAACATGTATGGGCACTATCAACTGATGATTTAATTGCACAGGTACATTTGCATAAATGGTTTGTTCAATTCAAATTTTAGTGTAACGGTCCATGCCATATGTGTGTGTGTGTGTGTGTGTGTGTGTGTGTGTGTGTGTGTGTGTGTGTGTGTGTGTGTGTACAAACACACACACACATGCACACAAACACACACACACAAATGGATTGGATTGTTACACGAAAACAAATGTTTGCATGTGTCCTCGTATGTATTTTTGTGTATTTACATAGTCCGTGACGAATTAGGTTCATACAGGTAAAATATGAATACATATACAATACGAACTCACATAAAATCAAAATAAATGTTTCCCATTTTCATTCTCATTCACTTGATGAGTCATACCCAGTCATGCACACCACAAAATTTTGGATAGTGAAATAAACATCAGAGATCCTAATTGATCTAAAGAATAAAATCCAAAATAATGTCATAGTAATGTTTGGCTGGTTTACGAGTCAGATAAGACTACCATAATGAGTCATTCAATCAGTGTAATCAAATTTTAGACTTTCTCCCATACAACAAGTGGTGCAACTAAGGAAATACACCAAAAAATCATACCATTGAAATGAGCTTACAGTACGGTGCTTGGGGTGTGGTGAAGTGAGGCCTTATAATAAACATCAGTGACACCATCAAAACAGTTTAGAGAAACCAGTGCTTCGCGAAATATGTACTACAGTACATTGAAATGCCAGCTGACACTCAGTTAATTTGCCTTTAGAATGATTTCAGTGTAGGCATGACTCAAACGCTGGACTAATTCATAATACTGGCTGCACTGTTCTGCAGTATCTGACCAAGCAGCACAGTGACTGGTTCTTCCAAAATACAGAAGTAAAATACGTTTAGCAGATACATAGTAACCACTTCACAGAGCGAATACTCCTGTTAAAGTTCGCCAAAATTACCGATTACATTGCCTCTAATCAGAAACATTTCAGAATAGTCATGAAACAACAGTGCTTGTATGTTAGGGCAGTAGCTGTTAACACAATGGCAGAGTACCAACAAAAACACATGAATAATTTAAATCCGACAAATTAAACCGAGGACAGATGACAACAGCTTTGGAATTTCACGACAGTTCGTAACAACAATCAATCCTTAACTGATTTAAACCCCACAAACAAACACATAAACAAGTTAAATGAATAGCACCTGTAAATTACGGCAACAACTGTATACTACTGAATAGTTAGACAGTAAATCCTGGCAAAGCTAGTCCCAGAACGATACAACTAGCTTGAAAGTTGCAAGGACAGTGCTAATGAGCGGAGGCTTAGCAAATAAATGTAAGCAAAATCTCTTTATTAAACTTACGACCAAATGAACTCACAAAGCAATATCAGACAAAATGAAGTACACGAACTATTCTTGCGATGCACCCTGCGCCACAAACTGATAATTGGACATTTCAGACGATAAATCAAAAGTCGTATTCCAGTGTATAATGACAAGTACAAATAATGGACGGAGACCATTTAACGTGAAAAATAGTCCATGGCTATCAAGCCGGTTGATAAATATGAACCTCCTAGTAAAAGGCGACTGCAATTAATAGGAATAAGATTTGGCCAATAGCACGCCGAATCATGGTATTTAAAGCACCTGGTTCCTTGACTGACAAATTCACATGCTCTTTTCGCTGACTTAACCGTACGTTATGGTGGCAGTAGTATACTACAGTTCATCCCAGCCTTTGTAACCGAAGAAGAAGGATCTGTATCCTGGTCATACTTGTCCCCTGTGTTCATGCCTTTTGTGGATATAAAGCCGCTGAGGAAATTAGAACACATAATTTCTCTGCATTAGTATGGCACATCAGCCCCAGTGTACTCAATACTGCACTAGTACACATAAAAAGCAGCACATTACTTTCGTAAACGTGTCAGTTTAATCTGGGGTAGTATATTTGTTCACAGTTTTAATAGTCTTGAGTCCCGGTGGAATTCCAGCCGCAGTTTCCATTCTGAGTAACAATTTCAGGTGTGACAACTGAAGGGTGGCTACATAAGGAGCCGCTCTTATTCGTCGAATGGCCTTGTTAAAAGAGAGTGAAGGATTGAACAGACGTTCATGGACCATATTATCCTTCAATGGTAAGCTCCCCTTAAAGGTGGAACAATCAGCCATGATGAACAACATGAGGATATGGAAATAAAGCTAAAGAACTGTATTAAACACACATATCAGATATAAGCAGTAAATACTCTCTGTAACTATATATTAAGATTACCTCCCTTTTGATAAGATGCAGAAGAATTGCTCCCAGTTGCGTTATGAAAGGGGTAGTGACCATCAGGAATACTTGGAAATATCAATGAAAGCGTAACTTTCAGTAATTCGGAGAGAAGAATGTCTGACGTCTGCAACTGGAAGGAAGCTATAAAACCGAAATGGGAAATGTTAGCGATCAATGTGCTGAAATTTAAAGATAAAAGATTTTCTAGTATCTCATTAATATTGATATTAATAACGACATCAGCTGAATGTACAACGAAACATTATTCTTATGATTTGGGAGGTAAGGTAAAGAGTTAGTTTTTATAAATCGATACCATTATTCTAATCGCCATAAAAATTAAAGTAACGCCATCAGTTGTAGTTCAGGTATATATGTCGACACCAACAGAACCTATCAAGAGAGTATAGCAAGAAATCCAATGGTTGTTACAGAATGTCTAGGGAGACAAAAATCTAATAACCACTGAGAAATAGAACGCCATAGTAGGGGAATGTTTCGACAGAAGGCAGAACTACAGGGGAATATGGGCTAGGTTATAGCAGTGAGAGAGCACGAGGATTCCTTGAGGTCTACAAGGAATGTTAGTTGGCAGCAGCAGAAACACTGACACTTGAAAGCGTGAGAGGTATACATGGAAAAGGCCAAGAGACACAGGAAGACACGACGTATCCAGGACCTGACACAGACAGAGATCAGAATTTGGTAACGATAGGAAATAGCTTGAAGTCTGGAAAAAAAATTCAATGAGAGTAAAAATCTATGGAAGTGGAATACTGAAGTATTAAGAAATTGCTTGTATTCTGATTTATATGAGGCTTTCGATACAACGATGATAAAATATATGCTTTTTTTTTTAATGAGGAATAGGGAAAAATCACAATAACGTAAGTCGGTTAGGAATGAAATCAATAGGAATTGCAAGGAGTGTGAAGCTAAATGACTGCAGGGAAACGTGAAGTAGTCAGACAGATTCTACAAATAGAAAAGTCAAAATAACTTCTGGGAAATTTGAAACCAATTGCGTCAATGTTGCAAGTGAAAAAAGAATTTTGCTGTTGAACACAAACAAGAGAACAGAGCAGTGGTTTAAGTACACTGAAGGACTCTATGAAGGGACGGAGCTGACTGTTAACATGGCAGGTAATGAAATGAGCGTTAAGTTCGAGGATATAACAGATACTACATCTTCATCTTAGTATATACACAGCTCGCCATTGTACACTCCATGTACAGTATGTCGGAGGACATTTTCACCAATCTCAGCAATTTTCTCTTATATTCCACTTGTGCATTGCAGAAAGAAAATTGCCTGCATGACACTGTGCTCACCGCAATCTCTCTTACCTTATTCGCATAATCTCTAAGCGAGGTATACGATGGGAGAACATGAAGTACACACCGAATTCTTCGATTACAGATTGTCTAAATCCACGTAATAATTTTTCTGGAGAACTTGAAGACTGTGCATTAACTTTCGTTCAAATCCTTTGTTTTTACTTGAGATACATGTCGCTGTCGAGGTGTACAGGCAGTCTGCGATCGGATTCTTGTTTTATAAAACGGGCTACAGTTTTCGGCTGCTTATTCATTTCCGCTTCTGAATTTTGTTTTGTTTCCGGAGTCGTTGAGACTACACACGTTGAGAGGACGCTGCCTCTACGCATCTGATGATTTGTATGATATGATGGCTACTTTTATGCTGTAACATACAGGAAATTACAGTGAAACTGCTGATAGCAGACAACACTTGGCGCAATTTTTCGTTGCAGATGTCTAAGTTTCATAGACGTACCTTCCTTTGTATCCAAGACTAAGATCCATAGTTCAAATGGAGGAACTTTGTTATACGTTCAACGATCAATGTCGCTATTTTATTTATTCATCCATGGCTGTAAGTCAATGCGTATACTACATTCCAAATTATTTGACATTATTACAGGAGTTTTAGATTGTGTAGGATTCAGTTTTGCTCTCAGTATGTATAATGTTCATGGAACTGTGAGTAACAGGGCGTTGGCTGCACGACTCTACTTTTGATATCAAATTGATATGCAAATTTATTAAATTGATCAATTAATCATCTCCGTCCCTGCCCACATGCACCCAACCACCAGCCGCCAAGCACACCCCCACCCCCAGATGACACCATGCTCGTGTGCCCCAGGCACGTCCTCCCCTTCCCCCCATCCCCAACCACCCCCCCATCCCCCCTCCCCATCAACCTACCCTATTGGCAGTAATTTCGAATTTTGGCGGGGGGACTTGGAATTTTGGTGGGAATTTCTTTGTCCCAGGGCTGTGCTGTGCTGACATCCCACCCCATCCCCAAAAGAGGAACTCATGGGAAATTAAAATTGTCAGTACCCTTTCTGGGACTCAAACCTTAGACCTCCTGAGCGGAAAGCCCATGTATACCCCCCCCCCCTCCCCTACCGAGCGAGGTGGCGCAGTGGTTAGCACACTGGACTCGCATTCGGGAGGAGGACGGTTCAATCCCGTCTCCAGCCATCCTGATTTAAGTTTTCCGTGATTTCCCTAAATCGTTTCAGGCGTATGCCGGGATGGTTCCTTTGAAAGGGCACGGCCGCTTTCCTTCCCAACCCTTCCCTAACCCGAGCTTGCGCTCCGTCTCTCATGACCTCGTTGTCGACGGGACGTTAAACACTAATCACCAACCAACCAACCTCTCCCCTCCCCCAACACAATTAAACTACCAGAGGCGCTTGGAATTGACGGGGAATTAAAAATGGTTATGCCCTTTGCGAGACTCGAACCCTGATTCTACAGGATATGCTCAAGTCCACCCCCTAACAAATGGAATCTGTCCAGAGGAAGGTTGGGTTAGTGTACTTTATTTATTTTGGTCGGGAAACTGACCCAAAGATCGATTCTAATTACGTAATTAGTCACAAAGATCGGGCCCAATTACACAACCACAATCTTACTGCTACACACGCAGGATGACATAAAATCACAGTACAACGCAAAAACTGATAATATACAACTGGTGTTATCCTGCTGGGAAAAAATTTCGCAATATCACTCGGTACCAGCAACAGACACACTAATACTCTACCCTACACCTACAGTATCTATCGTTGCTTGACGTCAGAGGCCGCTAGCTCAAAAACCACCTACAGCCCAGGAAACCAGTGCCAATACACGATAACACAACTGATGGGAAGCAAATGCGCCATAGTTCTAATTACACTCCGAAATTATCGTGAAAAAACAACAGCAATCGTGATGAAAGGGTCATAATGCAGTACATGTACTGGGGAAAATCGTCGTCGTAAAAGCCTGCAGACGGGGCGGTATTTCAACGTGCATTCTCCTCGTTGTGCAAGGTGCACCTGTGGAGGCGACCAGACACAGACTAGGCTGGCCCCCAACGCATCCAATAAACATCTTGTTACACAATGAAAAACAACTTCATTTGATGTCAACGACGCTTGCTTCCAGTCTTTTAAAAGCATTTCTCGGAAAGACCGAGGCCTTTGGAACAACAACGAAATTGCGAAGAACGATCCAGCTGGCTGCCCGCACTCGGCTTTCCACAATTTGGCTGCCACCTTGGAGCGATGCTCCTAAGCCAGCACATTAAACTGCAACTTCTTCATCTGATATATAGCGTCAGAGACCCCGCACACTGCCTCCTAAGCAGCGAACGGCTGTGTCTAGCGACCGAGCCTTCACTGCCACCACTCTGTGCCACTCGCGATAACGGCATACCTTTTTAGGCGGCAGTCCTAGACAACACAAATGGGAAATTAAGTATAATAATCCCTCCCATCAGGAGAATGGCTAAGATGGCCCGTGAAACACGACTTTCCACCATCTGGCTGCCGCCTTAAGGCGACGCTCCTACGACAACACAGTAGCGTGTATAGTCAACTAAACAATAGGAGATAAAAGGACGACCGAATCAAGTGCAAATTGTCCATGTGAAATATAGGGACAAAGCACCCACAAGCCACTCCCTGGACAGAGAGCAACTGTGTCCAATGACCACTACAGCAGACACGCCCCCCCCCCCCCCTCCTTTCTCGTTGCCTGCAGCAGCCCGTCGTTCAGCGATGGAGAACAGTTCTATTTGACGTCAATGCATCTATAATCAAGCATCGATTAAAAAAGCAAATCATATTTGCCACCGTAATAAATGTTCTCTTTCCACGGAAAAAGGTAAAGTCCATTTTCATTTAGTTTTATGGGTAAAATCGGTGTCGTTTTTACGCATCTCATTATTTTGTGACGGCCAGCGAAGTGTACCGCCACCGATTACAAATGCTCAGCAGACATGCAAATGCTGCGTAAAATCATGTAAAAATATTTTCGACTATTTTGATGCGAGAACTACTGATCACCGCGGAATGTGCTCGTTATTTCGAAACCGTCATCAGAGTAAAGAAAAAGTGGAAATTTAAACTCCAAAGAAAAAAAACTATATTAAGCAATTTGTTCCAGCTTATTGAACAAATTACACGACCTGAGAGCATCTCTCGCGTTCAGTGACTGAAAATAAACTCTCATGCATGAGTGTAGTACAAACATTTCAGAAAGTCTTTCACGCCATTGGCACACCTGTAAGAAAAGAAAATATTCGTTTAACGTTTGACAACAAGAAGCTATAATTCAAGAGAACGTAGCTCTTTTGTACACTATGACAGGTCCCCTTTTATCAACGCGATGCTAGCGTTTACGAAACAAGTCGTGAGATCCTGTCTCGCCATGTGTAAGTGGGAGATTGAAATTTCGCTAAAATATATCGCTGCAACGAAAAAAAAAAAAAACGATTGTCAAAAATCATTCCGTGGTGCCCTAGTCATCTCTTCCACCAACCAGGTGATACGTCATTGATATCAGTTTGATAAGAGAATTATGTAAATTGACCATGAGAGTTACTTTGTATGGCGAGTAATTTTTTTTCCAGCAGTCAGATTACACTCGCCAAGTAGGACAACTGGGAATATATGGAAGGAACATGAAGTTCTTTTTAAGGAACACCATTGAGAAATAACATCTGAAGCTGACCACAGAAGTATTCTACAACCCACACATACATGTCGCGTAAGGACTGGGCTATTAAAAACAAGATCATGATGCCTATGTTGCCATCACCCTGCATAAAAAGCGGTCTTGAGTCTACATAAATGCTGTCCGAAATGCTGTCCACAATTTGAAATCAAGTCTATCCATTCAACCACATATTTACTTCGGTCTGTAGAGAGGTCTTTTAATGATTACAGATACTGGTAAATCAATTTTTTAACCTATCTGCTAAGGATCGCATTCAAAAAGAACTCCACTGCTGGTTTTAGACAGTCCCTCTGCATCTTGTAACTGCTCCTAAGTCTCTGCTCCACCCTCCCTGCAGCTTAGTCCATGTGATCGCAACAATTTAAGTCTGAACTGTATGGAAGTCGGAGAGCGCTATTTCTAAGACCTTCTGCAACCTAACGTACAGTTAGTCCGAAGGACATCTGTGTCTCTCAGGATGCATTCATGACAATGTGGTGATCCTACTAAATATATAGGTATTGGTTCACTGGAGCAGGTGGTTCGTGATCGAAATAGCTTCCACAGACTGGTGTAAAGTTTCATGAGCTGTAGGGTGACCATATCCAACAAACTATTAATCACGAGAGGATTCCTGTATACATTTTTTTCGGTTGTACCACGCCCAATCAGTGTACATCGCCCGCCATACAGTTTGCTTTTTCTATCACAACTTAGAGACTCGTGTCAGCTGCTGCTAAGTCGACATTAACACGTATCGATCCTCTGGCTCTCACAGAAAACCGAACATCACATGGCATAAACTATACAGCTACCACGGTACAGGCAGGTAGAAATACAACACAGACGCGATATTTGTCATCGACAAGGATGTGGAAAACATCGCAAGGTACGGAAACTGCAAGAGTTTGCGATGTTGCAGAGCGCTTCTAACAACTATTCGAGCCTGTACAGATAATCTCATCTTCCTATCGAAAGGGTAGCGGATGTCTTAGTGCTCCATTTCGAAAAGCATTGTTCCTTCATTTCGCAGTCATGTACATGATTACTACTCTGGTGTTGGCGATAGCTGCCAGGTGCTGCTCACAACATGCGTGAAGTAGCACAAATAACAAGAGGTACTGTTACCTTATTCGTGAGAAAAAAGTAAAATATCGTAAAAATAAAAAAAATGTAAGTTATCGCAGCATGTGAAAACAGGACGAGTCTGTAGCAATGAGGAATGCTTCCAAACAACTGTATTAAGCTGATGATCTCTACATTTAATGCCATGTTCCAAACCAACAAGTAGCAGATATCAAGTGTTCCATCAAGGTTCCCCCCATCTCAGCGGAGTGGTGTCAATCAATCATTATGCGGTAATCAACAGCATACCCAGTAGACAGTCGGGACTGGAAAGACGCCATTGATATGAAGCGGTGTACTATAGTACACACAGCAGTTGATCAGTTGATAACGAGATCACATCGCTGGCAGTCACAAAATAATGAGATGCAACAGCAGTCGAACCTAAAAACTAAACTGATTTAGCACATAAAACTGAAGGAAAATGGACTTTACCTATTTTCGTGGAAAGAGAATATTTATTATGATCGCAAATATCTTTTGCTTTTTCTAATAGATGCTTGATTATAGAAGCATTGAGGTCAAATACAACTGTTCTGTTGTGGCCGTGGGGGAGGGGCGGGGCGTGTCTGCTGTGGTCGTCGCCAGACAGCCGCTATCTGTCCATTGGGTGGCGTGTGTGGACCTCTGTCGCTATATTTTATATGAACAAGTAGTACTTTATGTTGGGGTAGGAGCGTCGCCTTAAGGTGGCGGCCAGATGGTGGAAAGCTGCTGGATCATTCTCCGGAATTTCGTTGTTGTCCCAAAGGGCTCTTGTCCGTCCGAGAAATTCTTTTAACAGATTGCAGGAAAGAATTGTTGACATTAAATAAAATAGTTTCCAATCGCGGAACGAGAGGCCTATTTTATGTGTTGGGAGCGTTTCCGTGAAAAGTGTCAAATACAGTAGTCAACTCGCATGTATCACTGTTACCTCAACAGACATACAGTGGAATGCCACCTCGACGGAAAGAAACGTGACTGTTTTCCTCGTTCCATTTGCTTCTATATCGACGTTTCCTTGGATTCCTCTTGCTGTCGCATACTTGTTCCCATGTAGAAGAATTGTTCTGCGCCAACCATAAGACATGCAAGTACTTCCTCAAGTTCCCCGCATTTCAGTGTATTTTCCCAGAATGTACATGTGTTTTCTGTCATTTTGCACAATTCTATCGCCTTTTATATCAATCTCTACCCATGTGATCATGACATAACCTCTCGTTCCGTGTTCTAAAATTGCTTGTAAATGCAGTACAGTTGCCAACACCTAGCGCAAATGTATTATTTCTCTGATCAGGAGGTTTAGTGTAGCGTTGTACTCGATTGCATCCGGTCGCCTCCACCCTACATATTCCACATTTGCAGAGCACCTGCTCTGATTTCTGCATGACTGTGTACGTGCATGTGTCACGATGTGAGGGAAAATATCAGTTTCCTCTAATTTTTTCCAAGGTTCTAAATAAACGTCTTGGGAGTCGAAATTAGTTTCTAGCTACTCAGTGGTTTACAGCAAGCTCCACTACGCTAAAGTTTCGAGTCTCCAGAGAAATAATTTCCGGTCAATATATTCGAAATTATACTGCACAAAAAATACTGCTAAGCAAGCGATATTCGTATGTACTTGATATCGAGAAGTATCACCAAAATGGTATGGTATTCAGGCAAACCACGTGAAATTACATATGTTCTTGTAATCCCATAGTCTGTAGATGGGTGTAGAAAGCAAGCAAACAGGTTGGCGCCGGAAACAGTAACGCCTTTGTGCCGAAGGGAAACGAGCCCGACTGCGTACAACAGTTGGGAGACACTTCAGTCCACTGAGGGTGCTCTGGTCACGCAATGGGAGCGCATGACTTACGAATGTCGGCTGTGGTGGATGACCGCCCGACTGCACGGGAAATATGTAGTGGTGCGAGGAGTAAAGGAGTATACAGTGCATGTGCGTATGCTGTCTGTCTTTGCGATTGATAGCTATATGTGAAATCTGGATTCGCATGACAGAGCGGATCAGGTTATGGTTGTGGAAAGGGTCCAAGACCTGTTACTGTTAGTTGCAAAAAACACAAAAACTTTATTTTCCTAAAAACACGTAATCACACTAGGCGCTACAGTCTGGAACCGCGCGACCGCTGCGGTCGCAGGTTCGAATCCTGCCTCGGGCATGGATGTGTGTGATGTCCTTAGGTTAGTTAGGTTTAAGTAGTTCTAAGTTCTAGAGGACTGATGACCTTAGCAGTTAAGTCCCATAGTGCTCAGAGCCATTTCAACCAACTTAATCACACATACCATTAAATGGATTCAAAACAATACGGCTGAAGGCCCGATCACCAGTTGTTAATTGCCTTACGGAATACACACGGTTGAAAGCCTTAATTACAAAAAAAGTTACATAAATACGCGGCTGAAGGCCACAAACTGAACAAAGAACAACTCAAGGCTTAAGTCCTGGATAACAAGAATTTGCAAAAGAGCCAAATTCCCCTTTTTTCCTTTTTCTTAAAAAAATTGGATCAAACAAGAATCTTCAAAGTTTTAACTTAACCAAGCGTAATACTAAATAATCGGATGGCAACCCGACCCAGGGACGGCTGAACGACTGACCAACAATCTAATCAATTCCCTTCCGTCGACCAACGGCACGACAACGGAAAATATCATCCTAGAACAAAGATACCATATAAAGGCACATTTGCATGCCGAGCGTGAGTTTCCTCAGAAACGCGAAATATTAATTAAATAAATAATCAGTGACAAATAAATAAAGCCTATGGCACACAACTGCAGCGCTGTGTCGCTGATAAAACAAAAGCACAATTACGTTACTCTTATGTTTGATTAAGAAGGGGAGAGCTCTGGTTGAAGTGGTGCGAGAAGCACGTATTTTTATTTTATTGTCTGGCACACCGCCATATTTCATGTTATAGAAGAATACTGCGAGTTGCAACCACACTAGGCACTCGATTCTGTAAAGAATTTATATTTATAAAAGTAAGTAGGATTATGAACTGTAGGCTTATTCATTGAATATATCTGATTTAACTAACTGTGTAACTTTTTTATGTTTAGTAGACAATCGCCTCTGTACGACGTATTGGCATGGCTGGCAAATTATTGTAATATTGAGATTTAGATTATGAGTCCGCACCTACCGCAGCAGTCTTTGGAAACGATTTAATTACGAAGTCCGATTATTCAGTTTTATTTCACGGTCAACTACGAGTAACATTGCCTTTACGAAAAAGCCATTGTCAAGCGTCTGATACCGAATAATTAAACGTCCACGTTCCAGATAAGCAAATACAATTGCAATCACAATCACCATCATACAGATAGAATAATTAACATATTGAAAATAACAAGATTTTTTTAATTTATTTTATTTATTTTATATTGGCGACTGCGTGTCGGACTTGTTATTTTGTCATTTGTTACATTGTTCTCTTTGTTTCATGTAAAAAAAATCAACTTTCTGGACCTTGACGTCAATGTGTGAGAGATAACAAAATCTGAAGATATTTTCCAATTCTGAAATTTTGCGGGAAGACGCAATGAAACTTCCAGCAAAATAAGGTAAGACGCAGCATCTTTGCATTGGTAGGCTTGACCAGACGTATAATTCAGTGTATTAGCTTTTCAAAAAAATGGTTCAAATGGCTCTGAGCACTATGGGACTTAACTACTGTGGTCATCAGTCCCCTAGAACTTAGAACTACTTAAACCTAACTAACCTAAGGACATCACACACATCCATGCCCGAGGCAGGATTCGAACCTGCGACCGTAGCAGTCGCGCGGTTCCGGACTGCGCGCCTAGAACCGCTAGACCACCGCGGCCGACCATTAGCTTTTCAGTAAATTCTGTAGTGTTTCTTTTCTGCATAACAGTTTCAGTGATAAATTTCATTCTCTGTACTTTTCCCTAAACAATAACGTATGCAACAATACCAATACACGAGTGTACAATATGGCCGACTTCTGTACGATATCATGTAACATGACCAGCAGCCATTACCAATAATCTCAAATTCAGTTTATATTTTTAAATTAACAGACAGCCATTGTTGCTACGAGCGATTCATGCTCAACTAAATTTTATTTTAAAATCAGTGTCAAAAATTTTCTTGAAACGTATATCACGTGTGGCATGGTAATAACTAGAAAACAATACGCAAAAATGGAACAGCAAGGACGTACTATTCAGACGCAATCCGACTCGGACGTGAGACAAGTGTTAGAAAATGACTTTACGACAGCAACCGGTAGTGACGATTCATCAAACATTGACGCAAGTGTTGACGAAAATTTTGACGATAGGCCGTCCACTACAAAAATTTCAAAATCTCAATCAGAGCCCATGTTAATGCATGACGTCACGTCTAATGACGCGGCGGGGGCAGAGACCTTGCAAACGGTAAACATTGCCGACATGTTACAAATGCTAATGAAACAAAACGCAGAAAACATGGCAACCTTAAAGGCACAATTAGAGACACAAAATGAACAGTTAAAAACACAAAATGACGAAATCAAATCTGATCCCATAGCAATCAAGATAGGTAATGACACTTTATGTAAGCGTGTGGAACTTATAGACGCCACACTGACCAAACAGATGACCGAACTCAGTACTAAATTTTCCCAGCTCAATACGAGACAAGAAAAGACTACAACTGACGTAGCACTTTTACAGACACAAGTAAAAAACCTTAATGTCACGTGTGAAGTTCTTACTGAACAAATTCAAACATATCCTTCAGTACATGACAATCTTGAAAAACGAATTACTGACGTACAGAATAAATTTGACAATGTTGAACAACACCTGACTGACATCTTACAATCAGATGCCACTTTAACAGTAAAAATGGTAACTTACGCAGATATTTTGAAAAATACTTGAACATGGGACATTTTTTAGACGAACCAGTCGCAACGCGTGATATACTCCGAGCGTTGAAGGCCAAATTGCCTTTCAACATTAAGGAAAAACTTCTACATATCCCGGATGACGATTCACATTATTTTTTAACAGCTTTAGATTCGGTTGACATGTTACTTGAAGATCAGCGCTTCGCGCGGCAAAACAGCAGCCACAATGTTTACACTAGTGGTATGCAAAACATGCAGGCTTGCCAACACAATTCTGGCGCGCCCACAGTTGGATACGCGGTACAACAAAAACAGCAAACTCACATGCCGTCTCAGTACAGAAATCAAAATCAACACGCGTATTCCAATGCAAACAATAGTTACAACAGTAATAACATTTCATGCGGCAATCCATACAAAAGGCACCGCGGTAATAACTACAACGGTAACAACGGATACAAAGGTAATAACAAAAACACAAACAGAAATAGAAATAATAATAACTACGAGCCAAGACAGCATCAAGGTTGGACTCGTAACGATCAGTACTTTCATTCAAACTCTGCTTTACCACAGCAGCCACCAGGACAAAATTGGAGCATACCTTACGACCGACAGGTAAGTTATAATGCGCAACAGCAACAACAACCGCAAAAGTTTGGAGATCATAATAGGCAATATCCGAATGTGAATATAATAGAAATGACACCTGATGCACAACCTCAATCTGTGTCAGTACCTAGTACAAATGATAATCCAACAAACTAGAAACAGTCACTACTTTGCCCCAGGTCGTGGCTGAAGAATTCTTGGGGGGCGACTTCAATGTTAATCAGTTATTTGACACCACACTTGAACAACAGAATAATGATATGCCGAGTAATTCTAAACAAAAACTACCTGTTTTATTTATAAGATACAACCACAATAACAATATATCAGATGAACTTTTACAAGACAGTACACAATGTCGTTTAAACACAAATGAAATTGTTTTAGCATCTACTACTGGTGTAGTAGGTGGGATTCCAACTACTATTATCCTAGATACAGGTGCAGCTGTGAGCGTTTTGTCTTTTAATTTCTATAAAAAGATATGTGAATTGGAACCTGTGCCTGAGTTTCCTGCCCAAAACTGTAAAATAACTACTGCACTAGGTAATAAGTCATGTAGGGTTACGAAGCAAGTTTTTGTAAACGTTAAAATAGGTAATGGAACCGTACAATGGCCATTCCTGGTTGTACAAAACCTTGTGACAAATTGCATATTAGGAATAGATATTATGAGCGAGAAGGACTGCATTATAGACTTCTCCAAAGGTAAATGTATTTTAAATGATAAAGGCAGTGTAATTATTATTGATTTGGACAGGAGAACTCTAAAGCATGACAAACACTGTACAGGGTACAAGGTTCAGTTAGTACTTGACAATGACATTCAAGACATGCAAACACACTCATCTGACACAGAGCTAATGGACTTGAAAACATTGCTTGATCATAAGATAAGTGAAGCTACAGCTCTCAGTGTACATGAACGTATAAAACTACAGGAAGTGTTATCCAAATATTTACAAGTTTTTACCAAACGATTAGGTGTTATCAACACGTATGTGTACAAGATTGAAGTTAAGCCTCACAAGATCTTCTACCATAAGACATATAACGTACCGTTATCTCAACGACCTGCTGTGTGGCAAGAATTAAAACAAATGTTAGACTGGAAGGTCATTGAACCATCCACCTCACCTTATTGTAGTCCTCTACTTGTTGTCAAAAAATCAAATGGAAGCATTAGGTTAGTGTTAGATGCACGAGCTATTAATGAAATAATTTTACCGGTTCACACAAAACCTGAAAATTTAGAAGAGCAATTACAGAAATTTCTAGATGCAAAATATTTTTGCACAATAGATCTCGCTAATTCGTTTTGGCAGGTGGGTATCACTCCTGATTCTCAGAAATATACTGCATTTATGTTCGGGGGGCGAACCTATCAGTTTTGTGTTCTACCCTCCGGACTGAATGTCAGCTCTGGGGTATTCATTACAGCCCTGGATACCGTGCTTGGCGACGATTTAGTTGAGACAGTCACACACTATGTAGATGATATACTGATAGCTACACGATCTTGGAATGAACACGTTGACACTCTTCAAAGAATTTTAAAAAAATTTGCACTAGCTGGAGTCACAGCCAACCTAAGAAAATCAAAATTTGGTTGCAGTGAGATAAAGTATTTAGGACATATCATTAATTCACATGGCATACGTCCGGATCCCAGTAAATTAGATGCTATCAGAAACTTTCCTAGCCCTCGAACTAAAAAGCAGTTAAAATCATTCCTTGGGCTATGTTCATTTTTCAGACGTTTTTTGCCACAACCGCTTTTGAACAGTAAACATCTGCTAAATCTACTCAGAAAGAATCAAGTTTGGATCTGGTCGGAACAGTGCCAGAATGACTTTAATACAATTAAACATGCTTTAGTGAATGCTAACATATTGAGCCATCCAGATTTCAATTTAGATTTTTGTATGACTTGTGACGCTTCACGTACTGGCTTGGGCTGTTGCTTATTTCAAGTTGTAAAGAATAAAGAGGAGGAACAGATAAGAATTATTGGGTTTGCGAGTCGCACTCTAACTGAATGTGAGCGTACATACTCCACTACTGAGTTAGAAACACTTTCCATAGTATGGGCATTCAAGAAATTCAATTATTATTTATTTGGAAAACATACGGTAATTTACACCGATCACCAGGCCCTGACAGTTTTGTTAACTTGTAAACTTGTACATCCTAGACTATCACGATGGGCAGTTACACTTCAGAACTACTCTTTTGAAATTAAGTACATAAGAGGTAAGGACAACACCATTGCAGACACTTTGTCTAGACTTCCACAAGGTATGAATGATACCAACAGTGACTTAGAAAATATAAATGACTACAGGATTCTCTTAATGCAAGACAAGCAGTATCACCAATATTATATTGATATGTGCAGAAACATGGCTGAATTACAAAAATCTGATCCTCACTGGTATAAGATAATAACATTACTGGTAGAAAAACACAATCATCCTTTGACTAAGTATTACAAGTTACACAATGATGTGTTATTTTACCGCCGACATCCAAATGCTACTAACTGGTGTGTATGCATTCCCAAAGAGTCTGAACGTAATCTAATTTGGCACACACACTTAGTTTGGGGTCATTATGGGACAAAAAAGTGTTTAGCGAAGCTCAGCTCATACTGTTATTTTAGCAATATGAGAAGAAAAATTTACAGGGAACTAAAAACATGTGTCATATGTCAAAAATCAAAACCTCAGAATTTATCCACAAAAACAGATCTACATTCTATTTTACCTAGTAAACCCCTGGAAATTCTGTGTACTGACATCAGTGGACCGCATCCAGCAAGCTCTGGAGGCGTCAAATATATCTTAGCTTTTTACGATATATTTTCTAAACATGTAAAACTTTATGCTTTAAAATCCGCCACTGCAAATGCTATAATACGAAGATTCTCAAGTGATTACCTGACGCACGTGGGAAAACCTAAAGCAATTCTATCAGATAATGCAGCATACTACTCTGGGTACAAATGGAGAAATTTCTTGAAGGACAATAACATTAAAAGTATATTTATTTCGAGGTTTAGTCCACAATGTAACGCGACTGAGAGACTTTTCCGAGAATTAAACCGTTTCATGAGGACCTATATTTCATCAAAACATACTAATTGGGTGTCCTACCTAAGTCTTTTCGAAGACGTACACAATAACTTAAATATTTACGATACGAATTACACACCTAACGAGATCATGTTCAATTGCAAACAGAACGATCAGTGGATAGAACCATTACCTAAGTTGGCAGACAAGGAAATCACACCTGAACAGAAAATAAAAGAAGTGTTGACTACATTGACACATCACGCACATATACGAAACAAACATCACAGAAACATAATAAAAAGAAAACAAAAATTCGAGGTAGGAATGCTTGTACTACTTCGTACTCATCATAAATCTGTAGCACTCAAACGACGCAACGCTAAGTGGCGTCTGCTATATGAAGGACCTTATATAATTGTTAACATACCGCATCCTGGTGCGTATCTGTTACAACACCCTAGAACTAACAAAATTATTGGGCTATACGCACACCGAGATCTTAGAGCATTTCATGCTCAATAATGTCAAAGTCATACCCATCAAAATATTGCTAAGCAACTCGAAAAACTCTGTTGTTACAACACAGATAATAAGTAGTATAGAAATTTCCATTTCAGCGGTTCCAGTGACGCAGTTGAAGACAGAAGAACTCTTCTTTCAGCGCGCGCCTCCACCTGAAAGACGGAATATTAAAGTAAAATTTATGATTACGTAGCAGTGGATGACATATTAATTTTTCACGGAACATTTGTTACTGAAGGTACCACTGACTTGGTGTGACACCTGACGAACTGACGGACGTCATCTGTGAAGCGATCTTTTACTTTGAGAAATAGATTAGACGCACATCTCTCAACACGAAAAGCATCTATCAGTAGTCAAGGCCACACAGACACTCTACACACACGCACAAAACGCGAGGAATCGAACATTTTCTCTCTCTTACTATTTTGAATATTTATTGAGTAGTGAAAACGCCTGGTCTTGCCTACTGATGTAATGAATGTTGTGTCTAACCTATCTTAATTTCAGATGACATCACAAAAAACATCGATAATATCCCAGCAAAACCGCTAAAGAGGATGTAAATATCTGCAATTCATGTAATCAAATGTGACACAATGTAATAACCTATAGCGATGTAATGATGATGTAAACATGTTTATGTGCAACTATATTATGTTTATGCTAAGAAAATATGTGACGTGTGTATGTATAATTACTTATTTTTTTAACTGATGTATAGTGTAACTGTTGCTATGTAAAAATTTGAACAAAACGAGTGCCAAAAAGACATTGCATAGTGAACCACTAATCACGGACATTAACGAACATTACTAACTCTGCAACTACGCGGAAACCTATGTGAAAGAAACTGTTAATGCCATTCATTATGCAGCGTATCTATGTGAACGCGATGAACGATTTCCTTGATTAATAACTACGAACATTTAGGTGAGCTATATTCAGCAAAAAACTGAAAATGTGAACTGCATAATTCGTGCATCGTCTAGTGATATTACTACAGTACCCAACTTCAAGATGTTAACTGGATTAAATGGACACAAAGTGCCTGTCCAGAAAACAACACGACGGGTGGAAGAATTTTGGTTGGAACTTCAGGGAATGAAATGTTCTCGAAATGTGACGGACACTCTTACCTGGACTGTCCAAGGATCGACGCCAGCTATGTGCCGTCCGAGGTTCTGCAGCCAAGCTTCCACGGAATGTAAAAAACGAACTGCACGTGGACCAATTACTCGACGGGTCACGTCTGATCTGTAATAAGCAATGCTTTTAGTCACAACGAACTGCATCACTACGACTATAATGGAAATGGGAAATGGATACGCTTATGTGTTAATCACGTTGTTATACAACGATGTTACTGTGATCAAAAAAACTTTACCACGACGATACTAACCTGTAAAAAATTATTGTGCAGCGGATGAATATGAACTGTAATAACGACACGATGTGTATAGGTCAACGCACCTGAAACATACGGACATTTTCTTTGAAGTATTTCAAAACAATACTATGTAACTAAGAACATTCAACAATCTAAGTTGTATTGTGTTATAACAAATATTGTAAATTTAAAACTAAGTTACCTGTCATAGAATGTAGTCTTCATATGTAATCTTGGTTGAATATTTTCTTTGTGCAACAACTGAAAAACGCGCGCACACGAACAATATGAACTGCAATACTGTGCCGCGTGATCTAACTGTACGATATAACGGCAGTGCCGCAGTTACACAGACGCTTCTGCGCATGCGCGCACTCTATCTGCCAACATTAGAACTTTTACGGCGCACCCGCGTCATTCAAATTTTGTATATAATGTGTATAATGTGTAATGTAAGTCATGTAAATAGTTGTAGATAACTTAGATTTTTTTGTACCTTTAGGTGAATTGCTCGCCTGCAGGTGTGTCCTTTCGTCTCGCAATTCAGGGGGCAATATAAAGGCACATTTGCATGCCGAGCGTGAGTTTCCTCGGAAACGCGAAATATTAATTAAATAAATAATCAGTGACAAATAAATAAAGCCTATGGCACACAACTGCAGCGCTGTGTCGCTGATAAAACAAAAGCACAATTACGTTACTCTTATGTTTGATTAAGAAGGGGAGAGCTCTGGTTGAAGTGGTGCGAGAAGCACGTATTTTTATTTTATTGTCTGGCACACCGCCATATTTCATGTTATAGAAGAATACTGCGAGTTGCAACCACACTAGGCACTCGATTCTGTAAAGAATTTATATTTATAAAAGTAAGTAGGATTATGAACTGTAGGCTTATTCATTGAATATATCTGATTTAACTAACTGTGTAACTTTTTTATGTTTAGTAGACAATCGCCTCTGTACGACGTATTGGCATGGCTGGCAAATTATTGTAATATTGAGATTTAGATTATGAGTCCGCACCTACCGCAGCAGTCTTTGGAAACGATTTAATTACGAAGTCCGATTATTCAGTTTTATTTCACGGTCAACTACGAGTAACATTGCCTTTACGAAAAAGCCATTGTCAAGCGTCTGATACCGAATAATTAAACGTCCACGTTCCAGATAAGCAAATACAATTGCAATCACAATCACCATCATACAGATAGAATAATTAACATATTTAAAATAACAACTTTTTTTTATTTATTTTATTTATTTTATGACCAGCAGCACTACGTCTTCAAATTTGGCGTCAAGAAACGGGTAAGGCACAATAACCACTCAAAAATTTATAAATAATCACCAAAGGCTGTCGAATTACGCCCAATAGTGGACAGCTCCAACATGGCGAGGGAAAACACGCTGCAGAACACTATGCTAATAACCTCGCCCTGGAGACTTCCTCCCTGCTCTGTCCCAATTGACCGATTGCTTACTCCAGAACGCAGACAGTATTAAAATAACTGCTCAGTCGAAATCACACAAGCCAGACACAGTTCCACGAAAACACTTCTACAAGAACTCGAACAAAAGCAATAACTGTGCAACAACAAGGACGAACAACAAGTCGACACACACAGAGAAGCCATAAGCGATCGACGTCCAAATACACCTCTCCCGATGAGACGACCAACTGAACGGCCAACCAAGGTCGTCCCCCCACTCAAGTCATGGTTGTCGGCAATGATCCAGAGAGACTTGGCTGTCCAGACCTTACAGCAATTTTCTCCAAACTCATTGATGTTCGTTCGGAACTCAGAGACATGACAACCCAGGCACACTGGCTCGGACCCAACCATGCAGTGGAAACTCTTGCCCATTGGCCAGCCGACATCTACGCACAAGGAAGGAACCGAGCTAGGTCCGGCAGGATGACCAACTGATGAGGCCCAGAAACAGTCAAAAGACCAAATATACGTCGCCTGATGAGATGATCGACCGTATGACCAACTAACTGTCGTTGCTGCTCCAATCTCCTTCCGTCGGACAGTTCATGCGTGCCGCCAACGGTCGGCGAGTACTTGCTGTCCGGACCTCACTAGCGCTGCGTCCCGACTGAACCCCCAACACACGACGAGCCGGAAATACTAGGGGTCGTTTCAAAGATAACAAGACAGTGATCTTATCGATACGAGCTGCTGCTGCCACTAACGGGCAGGCGAGCCAGCAGCTTAGTGATGTCAGTAAATCGAATAAGAAACGAGGCGACAGTTCCGTAAGGTCAAGCAAGAAGCGGCCTCAACACGAGCAGCGCACGGCTCAATATGCATGTCGCAAAAGGGGTGATGTGGTATAGCGCTGGATACGAGTTCTATGTTTATTACAGCGGTATGGTACTTGGAGATCGGTTTCACGCTGAAATATCCAAGCTTCCATACTCAGTGGCAGAGCAGTGTAACGGAGCAAGAGTCTTTCTGTACTTGACGATCTGTAGCCCACTTTTGCAGGGATTAACGGTCAGTGCAATATCGCGATCTGTACAAAACAGTTTTGCCGCTGAAAGTCTCGTCTGCAGTAAGAAACAGGTGGACAGTGCTTCCACACTGGTAGCATCAGTAATTTGGAGGGTACATTCAGTAAGAGCCGATCAGAATGCTACAGTCATTCGCAAGATTTCCTTTGTGCTGGGACATAGGAGCCTCTACATAGTGGTGAGAACGTTTGCATTTCAGAGATGTTTGCTGAAAGCAGGACTTAACGATTTCCAGGAAGGGTAACACGTGATGGATGGGATGCCACGTTAGGGCCATCAGGAGGAATACATTCGGTGTTATTATGGGCTTTTATCAAAAACAGGTTAGGACAAGACTTTCCATGCAAACAAGCTGAGATGTCACGAAAGCTCCAACAAAAGCGACAAAAGTGACATGTAACTATTTCCGTGAGGTAGACTTCAGACATGGACATGTGACGTCAGTATAACATTGACAACCTTTTAGCTGCACTTATACACGGGTGAGTCGTTACGCAAACATCTCGAGTTTGGCAATTAGGCCTGCACTTGGCTAGTAGGTACAGGTGGTGGCTGCGTAAACTTGTATGCAGCTGTAGGCATCTTGCATGTCCTGTTAGGATCTCTAGGGAGAATGCACCCTGTACTACTCTGGGAAGCGTTGCAACACATTTCTGTAGCACGTCCAGAGGAAGACTTGTACATGGAGATGTGACGTCAGTATAACATTGAGTATCTTTTGGCTGCATCTGCGAGGGTGAGCTGCTGTGCAAATATCTCTCTCAGCGCTGGATTGGCGGGTACACCTCAGCTACGGTGGTTAGGTGAAGACATGTGGGTCCAGAGGGTGACTTGGCCATTATTTACATACATATGTGTCATCAGTATAATAGTGGAAGAATTCTAACTATATTCCTTGAAAATAGACGCGACTTTCACTTGCTTGTTGTAGGAAGCAGCAGCCTGAGAGCAATGACTCGTGCCCCTGTGTTTGTCTCTCCAGTGGTGGTTCTTATCTGGAGTTAGCGGCGTTGGCGCATGCGTGAGTTGGACCTTTGATATGTCACGATCGAATTTCTTAACGATAGTTCGAAAGTGATTTTACGTGCAATGAGTGTTTGTGCACAATATTATTTTTGGCTCTTTAAGCTTTGTGAGCATGTTGGCTGATGGTTATATAAGCATTATTTCGACAATTTTACGTGTATTGGTCGTGTCTGTTGCACTATTTTGTGAACCGGTCTGTAGGCTATGCTATGCATTATTTTGGTAATTTACGAGTTGTTTGCGTGTCTCTACATCAGTGTACGGCATTTTGTAGATAATTTATGAGTAGTTTGCAGGTCTATTGGCTTTGTATTGCGATCCCAAGCACGTCAGAGTGAGTGTTTTGTATCAGTGTAACAAATGAACTACATGAAATCCATCCCTAAATAAATTGTTGCGAAATAAATACAGTCTTTCCTGTCTCCAGCAGCCCAGGAGGTCACAGAAGGGACGACAGTGCCCTCTGGTGGAAGTACTGTGTACTAGGTTGTTGGACTCTGGACCTCATGATAAACACACTGGATGGGGCTACTGCCTCAAAACGTTTAAATGAACATTGCATGCAAAATAAAGACTGACATCCATCCTATCCAACAGCTCAGTAAAGGTTGAGTGATTTTTCCACCAATTCCCAGGAAGAGGTGGCGGTCAGATGACTTAGGTTAGTGGAGGTAGCCCAGTTGACCTATTTTCCCACCAAAATTTTAACTTCTCACCATGACGTTATTTCGATGTTGCCATATCTATCGATGCCATCTTGGATCCGAAATCTTGAATAAATTTGGCAATAATACAAAGTGGAGCTGTACATAATTTGTCCCCCTACTCACAAGCTATTAAATTCAATTTGCTGCCTTTAGCAGAAGCTGGCATAATGCATTTCACAGCATTGTAAGGTATGACTGCCTCCATCATGACTTCCAGCTGATCCTGAATATGTTTGGAGTGACTGTGTTTCAGGTTCATTTGTGAACGCATTCTAGGATTTACGAAGTGACATCTTACTGATCAAGTCACATTTCTTACTGTAAGGGAGAATACAAAGACTCTCATAAATTTTGACATGAAATTAGAAGGCTACTTACAAATAATTTCACTTAAATACCAGTATACATTCAAGCACCACTTATATTGATCATTGTGTAATCAAAGCACTTGCTGCTTCTAGGAGTATCAATCATATCAAGTCAGATAACATTAATACTCATTCTTGGGTCAAAATTTTATATACAAAGCACAATATATTCGGGATATTTTTGCAGGGGTCGTGTAAGGTATGTGGTAAGTTTACCTTAAAAGGGAGTAAGGGGCTTTCAGTCTATTTCACATTTCTTCCAAATATATCAATTTAAGTTCATCGCGCATTTATATTACATAGTCGTATGCGCTATTCCGACCTGCTACAATCCTTGCAGCGTGCCTCTGAATTCGTTTGATCTATTTTATGTTCTTAAAAAGGACTCCATCCCCTGATAAACACCCTAGGATTGTTCACACGTGATTCTTTTACGTATTTTCCTTATAAAGCACAGCACTTTCCTAGAATCGTTCCTATGAGTATGGTTCAAATGGCTCTGAGCACTATGGGACTTAATATCTGAGCTCATCAGTCCCCTAGAACTTTGAACTACTTAAACCTAACTAATCTAAGGACACCACATACATCCATGCCCGAGGCAGGATTCGAACCTGCGACTGTAGCAGTTGCGCGGTTCCAGACTGAAGCGCCTAGAACCGCTTGACCACACCGGCCAGCTAGAGCCTACGAGTATGTCTCCAACTCACCTTCCCTAATACCGTCATTATGTGACCGACCATCATCATATCAGTTTTTAGTGTTACATGTAAATATTAACACGATGTCAGGTGCTCCAGATTCCTACTACCAACCATGTGATCGGATGCACTCATGTTCCACCTCTTTTTAAACTGCATTAATAACATACAGAATAAAGGAGCAAGTGAATATGCCAAGTGATAGTTTTGTTGATCTCTTTCTATATTTCCTTACGTTAATCCAACGATGACACTTTCCTGTTGGCAACTGCATTGACAGCGAAAAATTTTTTGGTCCTGAGGATGTGCTATGATCCAATATTCGACTCAGAAAGTGACAGAGGTTTTAAATAATTCAATCAAAGAAGATAGAAGGAATAAATCAGATTTTGTATAATTTATAATTTTATTATGGAAGTGGTAGCGACAGTGTCATCTCGTGCATAGAATCACTGGTACTGGAGACATTCCATGAGAAATTCAGACAAATGTCACTCACACTATCCTGAAGACAGCAAAGGTGGATGAATGCGGTTATTGTCACTCGATTAGGTGGACGTTTTGTACATTTTAGTTGTATGTACAAAGTAATTATAAAAATAAGGGTAGAGAAATACGGTAATTTGTTATATGGGGGTGACTGTACCATAGAGGAACATCTGATGTTGAGATAGATAATGGGGGCAACTTAAGTAAAATCGAGACATTCTCATATGAGGGGGAAAGTGGAATAGACTTTCGGAGAAATATTGCCGTGCAAATGCAATTAATTCACACGCAACGAGGATGACTATATAAATCATCCCTTGCACAAGAAATGCAGACTTCCTCGTCTCGTAATGTTGCTACAGTGGATTCTTGTATGGAATGTGAATTTTTCATTCCTGCTGTCGTTACTCAGCCCAGGAGGAAGGTGAATTTCAGGAAAACAAGTAAACAAGTGAAAGGAATTTAACAATGCCTTCAGAAGTGAATTTTCTCACTGGCGCCTACCAGAACTGTGCTCATTAGATTGAAGTTAGCACCTATCTGTGAGCAAAGAGCGAGCTGAAATTAAGTGGAACACATCACTGGAACAGACACACACACATACACACACACACACACACACACACCAGAAAGCCTCACAGGGCCTAACCGGGACGCGAAGGATGGAGTATGCAGGAAGAGAAAGTAGTGATTAGGATGGATCATTTCATCGAAAAACTGCTCACATGTAGGCGTGTCGGCGTCTATGGAAGGGGCCATAGGACGACTGAATAACATTTTAAAGAGAGTCTGGCGGCATTATAGCTTCTCCGTTAAAATTTTCCCATACACCAGGTTTCCCACCTCCTGGCTCCGGGTGCCAGCTAAAGAGGGGTGGGCTGAAGTAATGCTGCCCGACTTTCTTCGCCACAGACAGGGGCAAGTACCTCACACAGCTACTGAAAAGATGATACCACATGGTGTTGAAAGTTGCAGACACGCATACCACGTTACGGAATTCACACCATACTCTCGGGAATAGTGGGATCTCTCAATCTAACGTCAGAAATTGACGCCCTTTTTAAAAACAACAAAACTGTAACCACTTTCCTGTCCGTTTTTGTAGCGTTAGCGTTGATTTAAATAAACGTGCCACTGATGACGCACTTAATTGGAGAAAATTACAAGAGGACGGCGGGAGGGGGGGGGGGGCGACTGAGAAAAATATATTCCAAGCAAAGCCAGTTTTAATCTCAGTCATTTCCCACGAATGGATTCGTTACATGCCACCCATTCGATCCCCCAATTGGAAACAACCTGCTAATTTCTTCATCCTGGCTATGTCTCTTTAATGTAGAACGGCAGCAGCAGTCTCTCCCACCGTTCTGGAAACGGAATGCTTCAGTATGTCTCAAGTCTCATAGATTCTACAATACGCCCACGTAAGTAGTGGTTTAGTTCATACTATCCCCAAGGACACTAAAAATATCGAGTAAATGTGACTTACAACTTCCTCATTATCTGATCATAAGCATTCCAGATCTCTGTAAAGCTCTAACTGGATTCCACATATCCTCCAAATCGTTACTCATTTCTTCTTCTATCTCCTCACCCGACAGTCCCTTCCCTCGTTGAGACCTTCACTGTATTCTGTCCACCTCCTCGCTCTATCGTGGATTACTGTTGCTCTTCACGTCTTTGTTTTCACTCCACCGGAAATTGTTAAGACTTTTCTATATGCTGAATTCTCCATCCTATGACAGTTCCTTCCATCAACTTTCCATTTATTTCATTCCTAAGTGAATTACAATGTTGTATTTCTTTCTTCTCCTGAATAATTTTCAGCTTCCTTATTTCGTTATGAATTGAAACAATATTTGTCTTTCTAGCTTCTGTGATAATGCTTTTTAGAGGTGAATATTCTTCTTCTACTGAACTGCCTGCTGAGGTATTCATTATCGCAGTATCTGATGCCTTAGAAAAATTCGAACACTCATAATTATTCGCCAGAGCTTTATATTCTCGCTTGTTTACACATTGATTCATCCGGAAGATTCTCTTAAGCTTCAGTCTGTTTTTCATCATTACTAAATTGTGATCTGTGTCTGTATCTTACCCTAGGCACGCCTTAACTTCTAATATGTAACTATGTAATCTGTGCCTGACAACTATGTAGATTTTTTTCCTTACAGGTGTTTTCTAAATCACTGATAGTGCTTCGTCACCTGCAAATATGGTATTTACTATTTCATTTCAGATCAGATTTTCACTTCTCTTGCCATTCTTGTATAAATTTCCAAAAGTATGGAAGATTGCACACGTCATTATCTAAGCCTTTGATTGATTTTTAAGTGCTATGACTGTGTTATCCAAACTGGGTGCATATCACGTAATATATTCCTTTGAGTGTTATAATGCTCCAAAATTTCTCAAGATTTTCGTCTCTTGAGCCTGTCGTAAGGTGTCTTACAACATTTTGACAAGAGGAACATTGAACGTCCTCCTTTTCTCCACAAATTCCTTAATAACAAATATTGCATCCGCGTAGGACCTTTCCGTTATGATTTCACACTGTTCTCCCGGTATTATTTCTGCAACTAATTTAACTGTGGCAATAGGCAGTATTCGATAGTGACCCGCAATTTTTTAGATCATCAGTCTTCGAAATAGTTCTTCCCGCCAGTTTCAACCTCTTCACCTAAGGGTAGCTCTCATATCCAACGGCCTTGATTAGTTGCCGGATATATTCCAATCCCCATGATCCCCCGTCGTGTTCTTGAGTAATTTTCACAACTTTTCAGATCGCCTTTTTCGCGTGTTCTTGTAATTTTAACCAACCTGCATTCATCAGAAATACTTGTGTTCCCAGATATCGCTTAATAGACGTGTAAATCTCTTTACTCATTATAAGTTTTAATATCTTAAACGTGCGGTGTTAATACTCACAGAAATAAGGGTTATCGCTGGAAGTGGAATACATAAACGATTCACGATGACAGATTTATTGGTACTTTATAGAATATGTTTGAGAGTGTACGCAACAGACAAGGAAAGAAGATCTCAATGGTGATTACTTAAAAGGGACTTAACCTATATGGTTTAACCCCAGTTAAGATATTCATTGATGACTTTCACAAAGAAACGCAGCTTCAGTGAAGGAAACTTTTTTAAAATTTAAGAATAGTTCCTCGATATAAAAGAGAAACAATAAGAACGCAGTCCGTGAAACCTGCTAGTCCTATTTTCAGTACTGAAACATTTCCTCACTTTTGCTTTGTCGTGAATGAAATTTGAAACCATAAACTTACTTAGAGCTCCTGATTTCCATCACAATGTATGTTCTGAGCAACACTTAGTCTAGTAGTCACACTGTCATCACTGCAGCTAAATGAGAGTAATACAAGTTGATGTTGCCGACTGCATCGAAATTCCTGGTCGTTCCCGTCTGGTGCCTTCTCTAACACAAATTTCAAAACCTTGGTTTGGATTATTAAAGCCGACACCTTTCATGCAAATACAGAAAGAATCTTCAAGACAGAAATTCTTATCTAAAGCGTACCCACCTTGCTTTATATGAAGAAATTCTAATTTTTCCCCTTTTTATATTTTTTCAGAAGTGGAATATAGCGGTCTTATTTGCTTCTAGAGTGCTTTGTAAGGGGTCCGTAGGCGCTTACTATAAGTTTGCACTCGGCACAATAGGGCAAACAATCGATAGTGTCGTGTTGCGAGAGCGAGTGTAGAGTTGAGTCAGTTCCCAGGTTGCGGGCCGAGCCGTGTGGAGGCCTGTTGCTGTAATGCAAGGCTTACCGACAAAGGGAGTGGCCATCGCCGCGGCTTAACCCCTTTGTGCTAGTATAATACGGGAAAGTGAAGAAGTATAATTACGATAGTGATCAGTGATATTTCTGTGCCGATATTTGTGGTTTCGCGTCTACCGCGCCGGCATCATTTGGATTGCAGTGTTGGATTGCAGTGTTGGATTGCAGTGATTGAATTTGCGTGTGACGATAATGAATAGCGAGGAAGCCTGTGCTGAGATTAGCCGTAATTAAATATGTATGACGAAGGCAGTGGCTGTCTCCTTCCTTTGTGTTTTTAAAACGAATATAGGTCTTTGATTAGTGAAGCTGTGTTGTTGTTCTTCTTGGTACCAGACATTTCATTATTACAGCATTTGAGAAGGACAAAATGGAATGTAACAACTCCGTAGCAGTCAAATCCGATTGCCAGCCCCATTAGGTACACGGTCACATTAATTAATATTTATTTGGGCTGCTATCAGATCCGGATCGGGTCGAGATAAATAAATACGGACTTGCTATACCCTTGGCTTACCGTGAAAGGACAAGTGCATTTTTCGGACGAATGGTAAAGAACAATAGGTAATTTTATCTTGCTTAACACGAGAAAATATTTTTCGTTGTTGGATCGGGACAGAGCATAAACTTTAAAACCGCGACAAGAATCAGTGCATTTTTGAACAATACGAAGTAATAGCATCTTACGATTGTGACTAAACTGTTTTTTCTTGCCATATTAGATAAGAATAATAGTGTCGATAAACTGTGTTATAATGTGCAAATGCGTAAATCCGCGTGAAAAACTGTGAAAAGTGAACGCTAAAGGAAGACACTTGTGAACATTACAACAGCAAAATGAACTAAGAATTCGTCACAAAAGCCTTAAAGAAGTGTTTAGTGGTAATATTTTGACTGAAATTGCTTTTTGAATAGTGAAAATAGGACAGCTTCAAGTGGACCCATAAACTGTTATGCGGACGACAATTCATGTGGCGACGCAATTGTTGAGTGACGTCACGCAGACGCGTGTAGCAGTTGCGCCAAAGAGCTTTGATCTGCGAGGTGATTTCACACGTCATCTCAACTACCTGTGAAGGAGTAGTTAAAGCACAGACGCACTACACTGATGGTCTTCAGCGCAACTTCGAGACACCGAGCGCCGACCCGGCATCTGGCGGCCAAACTACAAACTACGCCCGCCTGCAGCGCCACGGAGCGGCCGACGGAGAACTACGACGATTCGCCACAGATCTTCAGCGCGACTTCACGTGGCTCCGGCGGCAGTACAGCGCCACGCCCACTTCAAACGTCAAAACATCGTGACTCGTGGTAACGTCAGTTGGTGAGTGAAGACGACTGGTTGGCATAACATGAAATGGTAGCGTGCAGTCTTCGCGGTAAATAAACAATTGTAAACTGAATTGCGCATTAGGAAAAAAGTGCCTAATTACAGTCATTTTTGAAAAGTTTGCGAAACATACTCTGAAATATAGCATACTTATTTATGCATACTGCGTTTCTAAATGGTAATTATACAGATATGCTCATTGTTTTTGGGGATTTTACATTTATAGATTTGATGAGTGGTGTGATTTATCTTATTTAGAACATTTTACATAAGCTGTGTATGTGAGAATTGATATTTGAAATTATTAGTTTTTGAGAGTTGTTATGTTCAGTATTCATACGTAGTGTATCAATTTGGGATTAACTGAAGATACTGCAGTTACTGTTTGATTAGTTTCGCGATAATTAGGAGTGTTTTGGGTTACTAGAGGTTATTCTGTATTATTTGCCTGTGCATTAAAAATAAACCAAACATGTCTACTGAAGATAAGCAGGTTTGTGAGGCAGTAGTTGAAAGGAAAAGGATAGGACAGGAAGACAGAGATGATTCAGGAATCAGTGGTTATGGATTGTCATTAGATAGCCCATTAGCACATTCAAATAGTTATCCCGAGACACCGGGACAAACGACGAGAAATAAATCAGTTTCAGAGGGTGCCGATATGTGGTCGGTGTTGGCAGACTTGCTAAAGGAGGTTAAGGAAACTAGAGAAGAGGGAAGAATATCCCGAGAATCATTAGAGATAGGTCTCAGAGAATCATTAAA